>NW_023602073.1:77728908-78328908 GCF_014898055.3 Talpa occidentalis | reverse complement strand
GGGCCAAAAACATGTAACAATTGATTCACAGGTTCCTTTTGATTGAGGGTTACCCCCACAGGACATTAATTTTCCAACACTTCTCAATTACGCCGCAGGAATAGCCAAAGTGCAAGGTCTATCTCAGGCACATTGTCAAGAAGCTGGGGGTCAAGGAACAAGAGCTTAACACATCAATATTCATAACAATCACAAAATACCCACTTGGGGATCAGCTCCCTCCAGGAGCCATCTTCGGAGCCATCGATGCTTTCTATACCCCACCAAGGAAGGGGTATCCCCTATCATTTCTTCAGCCATTCACCATTACCTATCTGAGCTCCAGGAAATTGTTCAGAACGTGCCAAATATATATTTACTCAACAGAGAAAATCCTGGAATAAGTACAGTTGTTGTCCAGTTAGAACCACACATTAGAACAGGCACAGAATAATATCTGCGATTCTTCTTTTATCTTTGCTTCTTTGTTCATACCAGCGGATGAAATATCAGCTAGTTTTATTTCATCAGCAGTTGTATTTGCTGCACAGCACTTTTCTTTCAAATTATATCTGTATCTATCATCCTAATAAATTCTTTGGGGGATAATAGAAAATATAATTATGACATTTCCTACCTTGTTGGTGTTTCCACTGGGGAATTCATTCTCGGGTGATGATGGCAGTGATGACTGGAGCTGAGACAAACACTGCAAATGGAAAATTTGCAGCTGCCTTCTTTTGTAAAGAGCTTTACTTTCCACATTCATTCTCCTCGTCTCACTTCCTGTTGCCTATTCCTGTGCAGAAATAATCTCTCCTTGTTTTCTTAACCCCATCATTCTAAAGCCAAAAGGGGAGAGACTTGGTTTCATCTCTTGCCTTCTCGTGTCACTTCTATAAATATTTCTTAATTAATTTCCTTATCTTCCAAACCTAGGTCTCTCAGTAGAACACAGCCTTTGAGGAAAGTAGAATTACATACTGATTGAGTGTCTAGGCCCTGGATTCGGTTCTGCCAAAATTAAAATCCCCATTCACAACTGACTAGGCAGGGGAGAGATCTTGGGCAAGTGACTTGCTGACTGTACTTCAGTGACTATAATACTAGAACCTACCATAAGGTTCTATAAAGGTCTCAAGAGGATTAAATGAGACAATTCATGTGAAGAGCTTAACATTTGTTACTGGTCATCTAGAAAATGTTTCTGCTTTTTAGGGATGGTCAAATCAGGATTCTTATTCTCGCAGGAATTGCTACATTATGTCATTGTGGGAAACTAGCTAAAAAGAAGAGAATCTCTCTAGGATGTCAAAGGAAATCAGAATTAATTTCCTCTTAAGAATTTGTCTAAGTTGGTGACACTCTTGCAGTGATTAGAGACAAGGCAGGATATTACAAAATCAGGAAGGAAAGCAGCCCTCCAGGGACACAGATAATCACCAGACTATTTAAGGACACGATACCTCTATAAAGCAGCTTAATGTCAGGCTGGCATTTTGTAATGGCATATTTCAAGTACATGTAATTTTCTGTCATGTAAGCTCGTAACTCTTTTGATAGCATCCACTCTGATATGTTCAAGCTTTTTCTCTCCAACTCAACAGCTGTTTGATTATCCTGCTGTTCAAACTGTCTCAATATCCCTCATTTCCCACCATGTTTTAATCCTGTATTTTTCTTGCTCCTGATAACAAAAAATGTTATAAGATCAAGCCCAATCCCAGAGGGGAGTAAGGCCACAGGGGCAATTGTGTCCACACAAGAAAGCACTCAGGAAAGAGATCTTCTTCCTCTGAGTTGAAGGTAACCTTTGAGGGGGTCTGCATTTTTTTTTCCTTAAGAACTGAGGGAATTGCTTTCCCTTTGCTCGGTGGGAAGATGTGCACCTCCTGCCTTTTACTTTTTTTTCCTATTTCAGCATCTATAAAAGAGAAAAGTTAAATTGGCACATTAAAAAAGTAGCACTTAAAATAAATATATATTTCAATGTACGCAGAAATGTTTTTGAAAAATGGCCCCATAGACTCCAACTTTCCGATCCATTGACATATTGAATTAGCAAGCAGCTATCCCAACAGAGCAAAGTTGCAGCTATGGATCCAATAATAATTACCAGTACTCTGTAAACAAATGAATCTTTAAAAAATGTGTGTGTTGTGTGTGTGTGTGTGTGTGTGTGAAATATTTTCTGGTCAAAGAATTCATTCGGTTTAGAAATTGCTTATGTTTATATTTAATGTTATAATCTTTCTCTAAAGACAATAATATGCTCTAAAGCAATAATATGCTCCCTACATATTATTGGTATTGGGCTTAGCTATCTGTGTACACACACACACACACACACACACACACACACACCCTTACTAAAACGAAGATAAGATGTTTTTGTAACAAGGTGGTCCCCAGGAAAGGGGGAGGTTCCAGGTTTCCTGCCCCACCCAAATGGAGGGTGGAGCTGAGCAGGGAGAGAAGCAGCTGCAGAGGAGACTGAGGAAGGAAGGAAGCAGGGTGGAGAGCCAGAAGGAGACCTGGAGGAGGCACTTGGAGCCGAGAGATGTGAAGAAACTGCACTTGCCTTTTGGTCGTGGACTGGGTGACACAGATGGGTGAGAGACCTGTGGGGAGGTGACAATGGGGGGTTTTGTCTTGATTTTGATTTTGCTCGTTTCCTTCCAGATTTGTCTGGTTGTGTCTGATCCTGTTCTGTGGGTCCCCACTGCAAGATGCTTTTGACCTGTGGCAGGCTTTGGGGCCTTGCTCTGGGCCAATCCCATTTGGGTGGACTTTTACCCATGAGGGGTCGTGTAACTTTGGGTGCTTGATTTAGAAACTATATTCTTTGTCTTTCCTGTATTGTTTACTAATTGTATTAAAGTTCCTTTTCATTAAAGTCTCATATCTTTTTGTGTTGATGCGGTGGATGGCAGGACCTATTTAGAGCAGGCAGGTTTGGGGGGGGGGGTCTGTGGTGCCCCCCTCCCTGACCTGTAACATTTTAATGGGAAAATTGGCAATTTAACACATTCAGTTCTGGCAGAATCTATTAGTTGATCAACTAGTAAATCATCTCCATTTTTATTAATATACCCCAGATTTTATTTGGGGTAGTAATGTACCAGTTAAAAAGTCCCAGCCATCTTTAAAGTAGACTCTGACATGGGACAAAATTTTGGACACTCATATGTGAGCAGAAGTGTTAGTGTACCGAACTGGAAAAACTCCTTAAGCATGGCAACACTGGTACAGCAGACCTCTCCTGTCTCGCCTGCTGCTCCCCTCAGCAGTGTATTTCATTAGATCTGCCTTTTCTGCTCTCCACTCTGTCTCTGGTGAATCTTTCTTTCTCTCTCTCTCTCTCTCTCTCTCTCTCTCTCTCTCTCTCTTTCTCTTTCACACACACACATACACACACACACCTCTCTAGCCTGTACCCCAGTTCTTGTATGCATAAATAAACAAACCTTAAAAAAAACAAAAAAGAATGGCAAGGCTCCTGACCTTCATCCTTTTGGAAGCATAGAATGTGAATGAGATGATTCACATCCTAGAAATCATCTTGAATAGTGGAATATTGTGATTTGTGGGAAATATATCTATTTAGTCATTCAGATGACCAAAATGCATCTCTCATACTATTTGGTCTTCATCCAAGTTTGCACTCACAGCTCCCCTTGGAATGTCAATGAGTGTTAAAAAGCGTCTCTTGTTATGTTAATGAAGTAACTTTGAAAACACCTGGGTGGGAGGGACTGGTTGCCAGGGAAATGAACTTGAATAAAGGGTGGGACTTTGTGTCCCACTCCCTTGATTTCCTAGGAGAAAAGAAGGACTAGAGGTGAAATTTAATGGCCAGTGACCAATGATTTAATCGCTCATGCCTATGTAATGAAGCCTCCACAAAAGTCCAAGATAAAGGGGCTTTCTCGAGCTTCAGAGTTGATCGACATATAGAAATCTGGGGAGAATGGTGCTCCTGGAGAAGGCTTGGAAGCGCCATGCTTATCCCAATGTCTTACCCTATGCATTTCTTCCATCTGCCTGTTGATTCATGATGTATTTGGTAATAAATCAAGGATCATGTGAAAGTTTCCTTAGTTCTGTCTGTTCTAGAAAACTAATCCCAGGTGGATGTCCTGAGAAATTCTCATCCATAGCCAGTTGATCAGAAGTATAGATCACCTGGGACTTGTGACAGGCACCTGCATTCTGAGGAAGGGTCGTAGGGACCTTTGAACTATAGACTGTTAGTCAAAATCACGGGGTTTCCTGGGGCTGGCAACTGGGGTCTGGAGTGAAGGGCAGTCTTGGAAGATTGAGCTCTTTGCCTGTGGACACTGATGCTGTTACAGGGCAAGGATCCTGGGGACCACCCTGTTACAATGCTATCTCCAGGGATACAGTGTCAGAATTGACTTGAATTTTGGACAGCCTGCTGGAGTTCGAGAATTGCTAGTTGGTGAAGGGAAACCTCAGCACCATTGGAGATTGAACTACAAGGACAGTCGCAACTGTGAAGATCATAAGACAACCTTGAAATGGAAAATAAATGCCAGGATGGTGAGGCAAAAAGTTAAAAGAAGCTGAAATCCCTGATAACTAGAAAACCACATATCAGTCAAGAATGAACCACCAATAGACTTTTTTTTTAATGAGAATGAAATAATCTATTTTGTTTAAACTTTTGTTATTTGGTTAGATGTTAAATATAGCCGATCTTTACTGATCAAATCAGTATCAAGATTCTTGGAACCTTATATCTGATATGTCTGCTCAAAATATTTTGTTCATAAACCCTTAAATTCCTTCTCACAGAAAGTGCATAATTTCTTGTTATTTTATTTCAGTCTGGAAGATTTAATAAAATTTAATTTTGTGAAATATATCTTGTATCCCTTTGAAAGCAAGGTATGAATATCACTCCAATATTATCAAAGAGGTATGAAGGTAGACAATCAAATGAAAAACTACATTTTCCAAATTAGAAAACTAATAAAAGAAGCAAATTTTAGATCTTATTTATGAAACATTACCTGTTATACTAAAACCACCCCCATGAGGCAACATTTAATAATCACACTAAGTGAAGAATAAAATTAGCTTGCAGATTTTCTCATCTCAATTCCTGGGGAAAGATGTATCAGTCATTGTCTGTTTTTAAACAGAACAAAGAACATTCACTATCAAACTCTTAGTGTTTGCCTCTGGAAAACTGTCAGTAGAACACCAAACTCTAAAGGCAAAAAGGTTGATTTTGTTCATTCCAGCACTTTGTCATTGTTTAGCAGCCTCACAAAAGTCCCCCTCCCAACACAAGCATTTCCTGCTTATTAAAAATGTCTTTAAAATGGATAGACTATGCACAAGGGCAGAATTGTCTCTCCTGAATATATTTATGGCAAATTGATTTTGTAGCCTGTGTGTGGAAATGTAAACCTCTGCAGTTTATCCCCAGCTCACCAGAGAATTTAACTTTGCAGGTCTGTCATCCAGGCCCTCCCACAAAGAGCCCATTTTTTTGTATAAAATGAATACTGTCAGATTCTACTACACCTATCAGGTTATGCTTGGTCAGTTTAAGAGCTATGCTAATGGGATACACCTGCCAGTTAGCAAGTGCTAGCAAACACAAACACATTTGTTCTACATTAAAAAAAATCTTCACAGAAACAGAAAATTGATTAGAATCTGAGTAAATTTATGCTACGTGAAAAACCGAATTCAACATTTTATGAAGAGGCAATGGAATTTATTGATTGTTAGGAAAGAAATAAACAGTGGCTGCAGATGCCTTGGTGTAAAATAAATTGCCTTCTATTCTATACAAGGATGGCAGCTACTCAGTTCAGGATTCTTTGTTTATATCCACTGATGTGTTTGTATTGTCCTTTCTAATATTTTGTCATTCCGTGACTTTGAGCTTGAAAATGGCCTCCTATCTTCCTTGTACAACATAGTATATGATTTAGGAGCACAGGTTCATAGCTCTAAAGGTGTATGTTGCCACACCACACCACCACCCAGGCACCCATAGTCCACCACGGTCCCCAGGCCCCTCCACACTTTGCTCCCCTCTTTCCCCCTTCTTGGTAACCTCAATTCTATAATCATATCCCTGGGGTTTGTTTTGGCTTGGTTTTTCTGTTCCTTTATTTTGTTTCTCTATATTCTTGATTTTAAATTACTTTAAAAGCACCCATTCATCATTTTTCCTAATACAACTAAGTTTGCATAAACTGAACTGTGAAAAAGACTACAAGAAAACTATGAGCACAGGAGGAGAGTGACTACAACCTCAGCTAATACCAAGAGCAATCTCAATAGGATAGCAAGGATAAATGTACCCGTTGCATTTTATGGACATGTGGCCATTTCTCTGAGGCCTTCTCAGTTCTTAAGAAGCAGATCAGTTCACTCAGGCCTAAACTAAGCAGAGAGTAAGTTTAAGTGAACACTACCTCTACTCCATTCTGAATTTAAAATTTAAAAAATTCAAAGATGATTAAAATCACATAATGCATTTATAATTTGGGGTTTAATTTTGCTGTTTCTCTACAAATCAAATTATATAATCCTGCTTACTTCTTTGTCCTTCTACCAAATAATGACCCTTCAATATTTTAAGTGTCCTTAAAAGTACTCGACATTTAATAAAGAACCACATGGTCATTTAATATGAGTTTCCCCTGGTGGCTCAAGGGTTTAAGCATCAGCACTATGAAGCAAACCACAGCCACTGCAGCATGAGTTGGATCCCCAGCCAGGGAGGTGACCTAAATGGTGCAGCAGACCTCTCCTGTCTCACCCACTGCTCCCCTTAGCAGTGTATTTCATTACATCTGCCTGTTCTGTTCCCTACTCTGTCTCTGGTGAATCCTTTCACCCCCTGCACCTCTGGCCTGCACTCCAGCTCTTGTATGCATAAATAAGTCTTTAAAAAACAATTATCCAGTGTATCAAATGTCTACATGCTTCCTCATCACTGGTGTGCCTTCCCTTATCCATCCTTTTCCTATCTTGAGAAATAAAGGATAAATCCAAAGGTAATGGAAGGAAGTCTTAGACGATCAAGTCGTGATCCCAAATTGGCTGTAATGACATTGTAAATCCTGAATCTAAATGTAAACTGCAAAGAGGGAATATATACTACCCCCACCATCAGAAACATGGCTCAAGTCTCAAATGTATGAATCACTTAAAGTGGGCAATGATTCCTAAAGAGCTATCTGAGTCCTTATTTTCCTAAGGAGAGTGTGTTATAGGGATTACTAAGAATTGGACTTCCTTTGCATTTCTGAAATTCAAAATTTTGAAAAGCAAATGACTTGTAAAATCTCACTGATCTTTATACGTTGTTTTTTTTTTTCCTACAGACTAAATAATAGATAATTATAGGTATGTTTTTAAATACCTTGTTTTGATGACAGCACACTGGTCCTGAGTAAGGATTGCTAGATGTAAATTAGCTCTTTCCTACCTCTGCTGTTGATCAGTCACTTTAGAGTATAACTAGTATGATAGCGACTTGTAGAATTAATACAGCAGCTCTTTGAAAGTCAGCATTTTCCTGCCCAATTCGATTTGCATCCATGACTTAACACCTGGCAGGGAATATGCAGTCTTTTCCAGAGGGCAGATCTAAATACTGTACCTAATGACTCAGTCCCCCAAAATGACACTTGCAATTCTTTTTTGCCATTCTAAAGGGGCCAAAGGTATTTTCAAATCTCATCTTTTTTGTTCTCATGTAGTAAATCAACCTGAAATAGTTAAAGTGAGACTCTTTCTGCCCCAAGACTTTAAGCTCTTGAGAAAGAAAAGCTGTCATTGGAGTGAGGGGCTGATAATTCTGCTTGGTGGAGTGTATCCCTGTCAGTCTCCAGGTAGATGGCTTAACATACACCTTGTTGACAGCAAACACCAAAGGGGACTTTCTTGAAGGAATATCACTCTGGTGCCCTGCTGAGAGCCCCCTAAGTACTTGTCAGTTTGCTATCTTAACCATTGTGGAGTTGACTTCTCTTGAGATAACTGCATCTACTGCATTTTAAGTTTCACTGTCCATGTAGCTTTAAACCTCAGCACTTAGGAAATACGTATTTCAGAGGTTTTTTTTGTTCATGATTGTAAAACCACTTTACAGCACTGCCTAATTCTTGCCTCCACTATCCCTCACTCCTTCATGACGTGTTATATAATATCCACTTTGGTAGAAGTGCATCTTTAGAATTCTGGATGTTGAGCTGCTAAATTTTAGTCTAAATCAGCCACCATTTCTCCCACATGTTATGATAATTAGGGAATTGCACGATTTCCCATCCTGTAAATCAAAGGATTTAAGGTGTCTCTCTGCCAACATCTAAAAGCTTTTTTGGGTATTCAACACTTGCCCTGTTGGAATAATAGACTATAAGAACACCTGTGCAATACACAAAGGGCTGCAAATTTATGGGTGTGTTAAAGTCTAATTATAACTTGATTGAAAAAAAAATCCCTTGACAAAAGCCTAGTTCCAGAGAAGCAGCTTTTGTAAGAATAAACTTAGAAATGGTTATATTCCAAACATGCAACTTGGTAAACTTGGAGGGAAAAAAGTGCTACTCAAAGCATTCTTAGATATAGAGAGCAAAAGAATAGTACTTCCTTTTTGCCCCTGATCTTCTGGAGTAGAGAGGGGTGCTATATCCTCCTCTACTCTCTTTTCCTTTAACATGCGCATATTATTAATGAACTTCACGTTGAAGCAAACTCAAATAGATATTACATTATTAACAATTCCCCTCCTCACTTTAAAGTTGATTAAATCGAAGTTGGCTATGTTAAGCTACTAGTGCTATGTGAAGGGAAGGCCCTGCACTTAGAGAACAGAACTCCATCTAGGCCCAAGATATGAAACAGCTTTGTGAACTTCAGCAAGTCACTCTGCCTTCCCTCAATTCATTGGTTAATGAAACAGAGTGTATAGTTTCTTTCATTTTTTTCTTATTCCAATCAGAACTATTCTCAGTTATTCCTACGAATTCAAATGCTGTTTTATTCTGTGTCTCCAATTCATTAAATTTCATTATGAAATAGTTAAAAAAGGTTTACAGATATTGGGGCCTCCCTGGTGGCACAGGAGTTGAGTCTTAGTACTATCAAGCTATCGCCAGCCACTGCGGCCTGAGTTCGATCCCCAGCCAGGGAGCTAACACACCTGGCGCAGCAGACCTCTCCTGTCTCACCCACTGCTCCCCTCAGCAGTGTATCAGTAGATCTACCTGTTCCCACTCTGTCTCTAGTGAATCCTCTCACCCCTCACCCCCTGCACCTCTGGACTATACCCCACCTCTTGTATGCATAAATAAATAAAAATATATCTTTTTTTAAAAAATATTTACAAATACTGAATTCTTGCAATGAAGAACTTTTTTCTAAGTATTTTATATAGGCTATCTCATTTAACCTTCAAAGAGCACAAAGGGTAACTATTATTTACAGATGAAAATGCTGAAAATTATAAAAGTAAATAACTAGTAGGAGAATAGCTTATTAGTTAGCAGAGTTGTAGTCAGAACCTTTAAAATCTGCCTATAGCACCTATGCTCTTAACGTTTATGCTACTCCAAAGTCTGGAATATATCTCAGCTACACAGATTCAGTTATACTGCTTTTAAACCAAAATGGTATCATGGGTGATCACTGATTATTTTAATGGAAGCTAAAATAATAGCTCAAGTACAAAATTATGAATCATTGAATAATTCAGTCTTACTGTGTGGTTAAAATATTATCTAACCACACCTAAGCACTTGAGTAGATGTGTTAATTATCAGTAATTTCTTGGTCCACAAGCAGTCATCGATACCCTTTACAGAAACACAGCATCGATATCCTTTACTTTTCTTGTTATTGGAAGTTATCAGGCAAATTATGAGATTATAAATATGGTTTAGTTATGTCATTTTAATTGTAAAAAACTCACCTATAATTCTTTTAAAACATACTAATTAAGAGTTTACTATATGCCAGATCTGTCCTAGATGCTTAGTAAAACTTGGTAACCAATACAGCCTTTTTTTTCCCTCAACGAGACTTAACATCTACAAAGGAAGCCAAGTATATTGATAAGTAGGAAATTCCAATTGTGATTGGTACTGTGGAGAAAATAAATAGAACACATAATGAGAAATGACAGATTAGGATGTAGTCACACTGGTGGTCAGGGAGGAACTCTTTGAGGAGGCCAGTGACATTAGAGTGTAAAGTACAAGACAAAGCATAAGTGACCTTTGAAAAATAAGTTGACAAATCATTCAAGGCTTTGTAGTTGTGGTAATGTGTTGGGAGCCTGCTGCCCTAAAGGGAGCTGGAGTTTTTGGAGAATACCTGTTTATTCTGCATATGGTGTTCCGGGACATTAGAAGTTCTGCAAACAGAACTTCTTCCCAGAATTGACTCCTGCTCTCTGAGGATGTGCTGGCTTCTGGGCATGTTCCCTACTAACCAGAAAAGCTTGTTTTCAGCAGTAACTTATTAATCTGTATAAGCAAAAACACAATTGCGTGCTATTTTCTTCTTCCTTCATTCATATCTGTAATAAAAGCTTGGGCTGGGTGAGTGAAAGGCAGAGCTGCTCTCGATACCTCTCCCCAGCCTCCCCCTGCTGCAAATTCATTTAGACTCCAAGTCTTCGTTAATGGCAGAGAACTTCATCGGCTGTCCTGTGCGCGGCAGTAAAGAGTTGGAATTTTCTTTAGTGTTAGATGACAAACCATGAGTTTAAGAGGGAATATTACTCAGTTTGTGTTTGGAAAGGGAGCAGTAATGAAAGAAGGGCGACATATGAAACTAATGTAATAATCCATAGAGGAAGCAATGTTCAGTGGGCAAACTAGTAAAGTTTTGGGTAAATTCAGGTTTTATAAAACTCAAATAAGTAGATTCTATATGACTTACTGAAAGATTATGTTGGGGATGAGGAGCAAGAGGAAGCAAAATGGCTCCCAGGGGCCTCCCTGGTGGCACAAAGGGTTAAGCATCAGCACTATGAAGCTATCCACAACCTCTGCAGCATAAGTTTGATCCCCACAGGCCAGAGAGCTACCCTGTCATGGGCAGCAGACCTCTCCTGTCTCCCCCACTGCTACCCTCAGCCGTGTATTTCAGTCAGTCCCCCTGTTCTGTTCCCCACTGTCTCTGGTGAATCCTCTCACCCCCCCCCCACCCCTGCATCTCTGGCCTGTACCCCAATTCTTTTATGCATAAATAAGTATTTTTTAAATGGCTCCCAGATTTTTAGACTGTACAACTTCAATAATAGGATGCTTCACTGGATAAAAGAGAATAGCAAGCTCAGGATGGAAATAGGAATTGAATTCGGCATCAGGTTGCAGTGGAATGTATAAATGGAGATGTCAAATAGCAGTTGGCTATTTCATTTTTGCCTTAAAATGAGAAGTGTACCAAGAGATATAAAGTTAGGAGTTATCAGCATTTTTAAGTTCATGGAAACACACGACATCACTTAACAAAGATAATACAGAATGGCTAGGGAGGCCCAGGCAAGATGGCAACCTGGTGAAAATGCTGGGCTCACACATCCACAGGCTCACTAGCTAGACTGCCGCAAAACAAAGCCAGGAACTCTTTAAGGAAAAACAGATGATGACAGCGCAGGCAATGAATAACTTCCAGAGGAGGAAGACCCCAGTGAGAAGTGGAATGGATGAAGCAGGTATCCCACACAAGCCCCGCAGGTCTAGAATGAGCAAAGAACAAGCAGCAAAGCCCTTAGACACTAACACTCCACAGCCATCAGCAATCCCTCAGGCTCGGTTTTGCACCTGGAAGCTCGCCCACCACAACAGACCACCACCTCCACAGACATCAGCGCAGACCTCGGCCGCCGACAGGCAGTAGAACTTTGTAGACTTCAGGAAGCCCCGAGATAGTATCTGGAGGCAGGCCAGCCACATTCCACCCATGTTCAGCAAGCTCTCGGAAAGGTCCTTGAAGCAACCCCAGCAGAAATAGTACCCTCAGAAGACCTCAGTAGGGCTCCAGATGGACCTGGAAGCTGACCCACCAAGATAGGACCCTCCCAGACCTCAGCAAGTTCCACAAACCCTCTAGGAAGCCCACCCACCACATTAGGCCTTCTGAGAAATCTGTGAGCCCCAGAACAGCTCCAGGAGGTAGCCACACTGGCTGTAGGACTGCTGCAGAACCCAGCCAGGCTTGGGAGGGTCTCAGAAGTAGCCTTCACCAGAGGAGGCCTGAACAGAGGGTAGCAAGTCCTGGGAGGGGACCCAAAAGCAGGCCTGCCACATTGGTTCCCTTAGTTCCCGGGTGATACAACTTACAAACATTTAAATGCATTGATCCCTGTCTTTTATTTCTAATACTTAAATTACAATTCTGTTTCGTACTAATACCACTTACATGAGAAAATTTGATGTGGTGTCTAGTTGTAAGGCAAAAATTAAAATAAAAAATCAATAGCTTTTCTTCATAATAGCTTAGTCATAAGTAAACATGTAGCAACTTTACTTTGTCTTCGTTCTCCATTTAAATGTGTCCCGTGGTCATAGTTCTTTTTTCCCTCAAATGAAAATTCAGACATAGTCATTGCAAGGTAACAAAAATACCCATTCCACTAGAAAAAGTATGTCATTTACCTGTCTGCTTTAACCTTCATGTTTTTTTCCTTCACAACTGGAACCATATCAGAAAGTCTGAAGTCAAAGAGAAGGGAAACAAACCCTTCTTCAGCTTTTCAGTAAGGGGAGGTCCTGCAAGTTCAGCTTGGAGCTCAGGGAGAGGAAAGGAGACAGGAAACTTCTTTCTTGACTGATATGGGTCAAGTTGATCTACCTCTGGCTTTGGCAGATGTGTGAAGTCAGCTTTGTCTGAAGAGCACATTCATGGGTCCTTTGGATACCTCCTTGCTGGCAATCTCCCATCTATCGTTTTCTTTGCCCTGGTGAAAGGCATTTTATTCCAACTGATTGTTTGCACCTTTCTCAACTTTGAGCAATCTGGTGGCATCTCAGCTTTTCCTGAGGGCCCTTCACCCATTGAGTTGATCCCTTCAGGCAGAACTTAAGGAGACACCTCACTGTCTCTCTTCCACACATGACCCACATCAGACCAAGGGAAACAGGCACACAGTCTTTTTCTTTTTTTAAAGATTTATTTATTTATGCATATAGGAACTGAGGTACAGGCCAGAGGCATGGGAGGTGAGAGGACTCACCAGAGACAGAGTGGGGAACAGAACAGGCAGATCGATGGAAATACACTGCTGAGGGGAGCAGTGGGCGAGACAGGAAAGGTCTGCTGCGCCATGTGGGCTGCTCTCTGGCCAGCGGGAGATTGAACTCATGCTGCAGAGGCTGTGGACAGCTTCACAGTGCCATGCCTAACCCCTCATGCCACCAGGGAGGCCTGCACACATTCTTTTCTGACAAAGCTGGGATTTCTGCCCTAGTCCAGACAAGAATTTTGTTTTCTTTTGTTTTGTTTTTTTCAGACAAGAATTTAGTTCTCATTTTCTCCCTCCATCAGGCAGCCAGTGTTTAAAGCTTCCTAGGCAGAAATAAATCTATTGTGCCCCCTCACCTCAAATTCAAAGCTTTCTAGGCAGAAATAAATCTACTGTGCCCCCTCACCTCAAATTCAGAGACACACATCAAGCGCTCCACCTTGTGTTCCTAAAATCCTTCTCTCTTAATTTGAAATGAAGGAGTAAGATAAAAGGTCTCTGTGAGCCCTTTATACCCTCGGTGAGGTAAGCAATTCAAGAACCTCCAGCTAGGGTTTTTAGCCGTCTGACGAGTGGCATCCAAAGTCAGTAGAAAAACAAGAATTTGGAGAAGTTTTCTGCAATGTGACAAAGAATTAGCATAATATTTATATAGCTCTTAGGAAATATGAAAATAAAGATAAACTCAAAAGAAAATTAAAGAAAGTTTTTAACAGCTATTTCACCTCAGTGTGTAGGGTAGCCAACAAGTAAAAGGTCCTCAAACGCCTTAGTAATCAGGGAAGTGTGATTAAAGTACAATCTAGATAAATTGTTCTCATTAGACTGTCAAAAGCTAGAAAGAGCAATGACATCGATTGCTGGAAGGAATGTAAAAGTATTCACATGTTTTTCCTGGAAAAATATGAATTCTTAGAGGATTTTGGAATGAAATCTGGTGGCAGCACGTAGAAATGGCTATGATGGAAGAATCTGAGACCAGGCAAGGACTTAATATTGACTTTCCTAATATTGACACTGCAAAAGTGTCACTTCTGAATCCTCATTTCCTAATGGCTACAAAATATCCTGATCACTGATATGAACTTAGGAGAGACTATCCAGCCACCAGCAGCCAGTTAGTTACATTGTGAATGTGCAAGGCTTTGTCCTATTGTACTGCGCACTGGCTCTGCTAGCCCTGGCCTCTTCCAGACTGTCTAGTGATGAACTGGGTCAACAAAGTATAAGCCAAAGGAATGCTACACACTATTGCTTCTAATCAATGGACTGACCTGACTAGGAATAAAATAAGGCAATGACTAATACCAGTCTTTTTCTGAAACCCATCATCCAAAAGCTGTTGGCATTATAGAAAGACAAACAACCTGTGACAACAACACCTGGACCAGGATCCCGATGTTGTCCTGCAAGAAGTCATGTATGCTTGAAACTGAAACTCATCCATGGCACCCTCCCTTCCACAACCATATTGTTTAGAGTCAGAAGCCAAAACATAGTATAAGGGGGACCCACTCGTAATTATCCCTAAAAATCCACTTACAGGTCTCTCCATGACCCTGAGCTCTGCTAGCTCACAGGCATTGGGCAACCTAAGAGAGAAAATCTCCTTAAATGAACAAAATAGAACCTTTGTACTTAGAAGACCAGAGAGAAGAGGGTGGGTAAATCAGGCAAAAGGGGACAACCGTATGATGAAGGATAGAATTGAACTTTTAGTGGGCCTCCCCTGGTGGCACAGCGGTTTTGTGCTGGGCTGCGAAGCTGCCTGTGGTCTCTGCAACGCCTGTTCGATCCCTGGCCACTGGCGAGGGTCCCACATGGCGCACAGACCTCTCCTGCCGCCTGCTGCTCCCCTCAGCAGTGTACTTCATCAGTCTAACTGTTCTGTTCCCCACTCTGGCTCTGGTGAATTCTCTCACCCTCCCGCGCCTCTGACTGTGCCCAGTGCTTGTATAAATAAATAAATAAAATCTAAAAAAAAAAAAGAAAGAATTGGACTTTTATTGTGAATTTAATGTAGTGTATGGACTTGTTGATTTTCAATAATGCACACCTGAAATTTCCTGGGCCTTTTATTCCAGGGTGAGACTTGTTAGTGAATTGCTGATGATCATATGTGTTACAGAAAGGAAAAGAGGGGAAAAAGGGGGAGGAAGGAAATAGCAGGTGTTTTTAAAAGGCTTATATTATAGATTTTTTTCCCAGTGGTTTTTAGATTTGATTTAAATAACGACTTAGTTGATTTTTTTATCTTTATATTTGACAGTATTTTAGATAGTGTGACAATACACTCAGATAGATGAAAGGCAGAATTTTCTGTTGCCTGCCTACAGCTCCAAATGAGAGAAGGTCACTGTGCTAAGTCACACACAGGGGCATCCTGGGGTTGGGGTACCACAACCCAGAGCTCTAGAAGGCAGCTGCACATATAGCAAGTGGGGTTAGTTAGTTTTTGAGGGCTGTGATTTGACTAATTTGAATAATTGCAGGGGTTCCAGTTGTACAGTCTGTCCCTGTTGTAACTTACCTGGTCCCAGGCATTTGGGACAAAGTACAGAGGACTGGAGTGTGAGTCCAATCAGGGAAGTGTTTGGGGTTTGCACTTAGCTGTCATCCAAGAAAGAAACTGAGGGGCCTCTAAAAACTAGGTGAAGAGAGCATTTTTCAAAATTATATCACATAAGCAAAAGGGCAACTTATACTGTGGATGAGGTAAGACAGGTAGGCTCAAAAAGAAGGGGAGGTTTAAGTAATCACTTAAGGTGGGAGAATTAGCTGGCAGGTGAGGAAAATGATCTGGCAGAATTCAGGTAATCCTGTGGGTCGAAGAAGCTGTAAATGTGGATTTAAAAAAAAAAAAAAATTTTTTAAAGATTTATTTATTTATTTATCTGTACAAGCACTGGGTACAGTCAGAAGCGCAGGAGGGTGAGAGAATTCACCAGAGCCAGAGTGGGCAACAGAACAGGCAGCGGGCGTGGCAGGAGAGGTCTGCGCGCCATGTGGGACCCTTGCCAGTGGCCAGGGATCGAACTGGTGCAGCAGAAGCTGCGGGCAGCTTCGCAGCCCAGTGCTCAACCACTGTGCCACCAGGGGAGGCCCAAAAAACAATTTTTTAACCACTCCAAATGAATTTTTTAATTTTTTTAAATTTAATTAATTTTTTTTTATTTTTTACATCATTGTTCATTTTTAAACAATATTTGCTTCCCCCAACTCCCTAAATTTCTTTTTTTTTAAATGAAGGAACATTGGTTTCTAACATTATATAGGCTTCAGGTATTCAGACTTAGAATATCAACGTCTGTATATACTACATTATGCTCATCACCAAAAGTCTAGTTTCCACCATTACCATGCAATTAACACCTTTTATGCCATTTATTCCCCTCCATCCCCTATTGACAGATGATATGATAAAAAAGATATGGTATACTCTTTAGAACAGTACTCAGCTTTTTTTTTTTAATGAAATCCTGCCATTTGTAACAACATGCATGGACATACAGGGTATTATGCTAAGTGAAATAAGTCAATTGGAGTAAAACAAAAACTCCTAGACTACAAAAAAAAATATGAATTATGAATGCCTGTGACGATCCGTAGCAATATCATCAGCTTTAGAGACTTTTTCACCTAGAGAAATGAGATCCATTTTTATCACATTTTAATTCTTACACACTATATTAAAATGTTTTTGTGTTCCTCCCAATTTGAAATCGTTGTAATTATTCTACCTACTGCTAGATCTCATTATTTAAATGCATTATGAAAGAAGCATAATTTTGCTTTTATTACAAAGTTGCTTTCTTCAAAAAGTTGGCTTATTTTATAATCCTATATATTTTACTTCATGAATTTAGAAATAGTATTCTGAAGAGGGTTCCCACGGGCTTCACTACACTGCTTACTAAATGGCATGATGCATATATGCAGGCACACGTGGCATATGCATGTACATGTACACACATATATGCACAAATGCACCCATGCATACCTGCACATCTATATGCACACGCACACAAATAAAAGGTGAATAGCCTGATCGAGGCTGCTGCCTCACACATCTAGTATTCAGAGTTTACAGGCTTCATAACATCTTAGATAGCGGGCCCATCATGGCCTGGGCTTACCTCACTACATCAGTTGTAGAATCTCAGCAGCAGCAGGGATAATTGAAAGCAAGGGGAACATGGAAGAACAAATTTAAATTTGCTTCCACATGAAAGAAGAGAGCATTCAAGGAAGAAAGTTATAATGCCGGAAGTAGCCTTTTGACTGGTTCTGGAAATTGAGAGGTCCCCTCACTGCAGTGTGTCAGCCACTTGCCTCTTGCTCTGCAGTGCAAACTACCTATTTGCCTGCCCAGAAAAGCTCTGAAGGAGTCTCGAGGGTAGGAGGAAGACAGAGGCCAAGGAATTGTTCTCTCCATCCCTGCTTCTGGCAGCAACTCTACAAGTAGCTGCCAGACCTCCCAGCCCAGGATACCACATCCTGATGGGCAGCCTCAGCCTCAGACCCAGCCCCTGCCAGGCAGTCTTAGTTCTTTTATAACCAGATTTTTTTTATATCACGTCTTTCCTTTGTCCTTCCCGGCTAAGCATCATCAGCAAGTTTCAACTTTTTTCAGTTGTTGCTCATCTCTGGGTGTCCTCACCACCCCCTCTTTGCCTTTCCTGTTTCCCCTTTATAATTAGCTCCAGCTACCAAGTTCCTGCCAATGGCCTGCGTCTTGTGCACTCCAATGGGCAGCCAACAATAATATTAGCTGTACTTCTGCTGTTGCAGCCAAGGAAGATCAAAGATACTTCTGTATCATTATAGGTATTATTGGATTCCTGCTCCCACGATTTGGGCTTAATAACTTTGAAACAATATATGATAAGACAGGATCACAGTGTAAACATGAGGAAGAATCACCACGATGAAGAGATATTAAACTTGGATCAAAATGCAATTAAAGAAAAGACTTTAAGAAGACTTCATTTTCTTTTTTTTTAAGATTTATTTATTTATGCATACAAGAGCTGGGTTACAGGCCAGAGGTATAGGGGTCAGGGGTGAGAGGATTCACCAGAGACAGAGTGGGGAACAGACTGGCAGATTTACTGAAATACGGGGAGGGGAGAAGCAGGTGAGACAGGAGAGGTCTGCTGTGCCATGTGGGTCAGCTCCCTGACCAAGGATCAAACTTGGGCCATAGAGGTGAAAGCGCTAAGATGTAACCGCTAGGACACAGGGAGGCCCTGGAACATGAAGTCTTAAGGCTACTATATATAATAAGATCTTGTCCAGTCAAAAGCAATACTCCAATATGAATTTTAAATCTTACAATTTATGGCTGATGATTATTTTGTTTTATTGATAATATGACTTAGAATTATCTCTCATGCCATACTTATAATCTTCCTGTTAATATAGGGAAGTATCATGTGTTATGGGTCTCAAGAATGAGTATTTTGCAGTATGCTGCTGCTTTTTTCCAGCACTTCAACAGCTACACCACATTTATCTTAAAAATATAGTATTCCCTCATTGTTGCTAGATAGTAAAAAATTTTGTCTTTTCTCTCTCACGGAATGCATCTTGTTCCTCGATAAATCAGCCTATCATCTTGGGTCTTTGCTAGACTACTGCTTTTCCTAAACTGATTCTATATAATAGCAAAGACAAGAATGAAATTATTGTTAATTACCTAGAATATATATGTATGATGTGTCCATGTGTAAATGCATACGTGTTGGTGTTCAAACATTCAAGCAGTTGGAAATCCTTAAAGCCATACTCATCTTTTTTTAAAACATATTCTTTGAATAATGTAAATTATTTCAGCTATTAAAAGCCTATCTGTTGATAATTGTACTGGGATATATTGAGTATCAGTTAAGTGTTTGGTACTGCAAGGCATTTTACTACACTCACATTTCTGTTCAATATGGAAGGGAAAGGGCCTCCCCCTGGTGGCGCAGTGGTTGAGCGCTGGGCTGCGAAGCTGCCCGCAGCCTCTGCAGCGCAGGTTCGATCCCCATCCAACGGGCAAGGGTCCCACATGGCCCGCAGACCTTCCTGCAACGCCCGCTGCTGCCCTCAGCAGTGTACTTGGTCCTTCTGCCTGTTCTGCTTCCCGCTCTGGCTCTGGTGAATTCTCTCACCCTCCCGCGCTTCTGACTGTACCCAGTGCTGTATAAATAAATAAATCTTAAAAAAAAAAAAAAAAAACACAGAACTTACCAAATAAATAAATAAATAAGGAAGGGAAATATAAGAATCCTACCAGTTTTTATGAGTCCAACACCCAGGACTTGGGAGAAAACAGAGCAACATTATAGGAAATCAATCTTTGAGTGATTACAAACCTAAATAATATTTCTAAAAATCCACCAGAGACTTTTAATGAGTCCATAACATGAACATGCCAGTCATCATTAGAAAGAACACTGACTTTAGAGTCGAACAAGCCTGGATTCAGATTCTGACTCTGCCTTTTCTAAGCTCTGGGACATCGTTCCTCTGAGGCTCAGATGCTCCACCTGTAAGACAAGAATATGACAACAAGAATTCTTTGAGCTGCTGAGAGAAATAACATGATTTAGATAGGAGGCTTTGCAACTGGAACATAATATGTATTATTATTTGTTATTTTTATTACTAGAGTATATAAAAATACATCTACAGATCCATGGTTTAAAAAAAAAAGATAGGTTAAAAAGCTAAATTTTTAACTGAACTTGAATGATAAACTACTCCAAGCTTGATGTTTCTTAATTAATTTCTTAAAATCCACTAAAATGAAGAAACTGAAGAGTTAGGAAAGAGAAAATTATTCAAAACACAGTAGTTTTGGAATATTCCATGTGTAATATCTGGAAGTGTTACTGTATCACAATAAACTACAAATGGTATTTAATCCAATATAAATCTGTTCAGTCTATGTAATACGAATTACAGAGATGCATAAAAATTTTACCATCCCCCAAAATTAATGCCATAAACTTTAATACATAGATGATAATGTAAACCCCTATGTTTCGGCGATTTATTTGTCTTTTTTGGCATTTCCTGATATCGTGAAAATCCTGGTTTAGCTGTAAAGCAGTATCTTGAGAAGCCAGAAGATGGCGCTCATTTCTAAGCATTATGTTTCTAAAAAGAATGTGCTGCTTTGGATTCTGATCATTTATCTTTCCTTTTTGTGATGGGAATGATATACTGTACATTTTCATCAGTTTTTTTATCTTAATATAAAATTCTGTTTGTTCTTTCCTCTGATAATTATATTGGAGAAGTGAAAATAGTGAGAGTTTTTTATCTACATATAATGTTTAAATGACTTAGTATGAGCAGGAATTGGCAACTAACCAATATTTATTTCATATTTTTAACACGAGGTAGTTGAATATTATATGTCCATTTGATTTTGTTCCCCTATTGAGTATCTTTGTCTTGTTTTAGAAAGAAAAAATAGCATCTGTTTTCTCTATAAGCCACTATCATCTATTACTGTTAGCAACACCTCAGAAGAGACTTGTGTTGCCTTTAAATGAAAAATCACATTTGTCGGTTCCCATTCTTTTATCTCTAAATGATAATGCTGAACAGTGTGGACCATACAGCACAAGGAGCTTGTTCCACAACAGAAATCAAAACAACTATGATTATGTACATGGTTTTATAACCTAATTGCATTTGAGCAGGATATTGAGCTCTATCTATTGCTATCTTCTGCAGAAGAACTGAAGAACAAAGAGAGGAAAGATACTTATATTCAAGAAGCAAAAGATACCTGGGAGGGAAGCGGTAGTCTTGTATTTTTGCAAATGTATCCATTTGCCTCCTGGTATATTATTTTTCCTGGCAAAGTTAAATGTATGTTTGAGGTACTATATGCTACTGAACACCATGCTTGCAAAACTGGCATACTGGAGTCTTCAAAATCAGCAGTTTCCTGGGGAAAATCCATCTACCATCTGCTTGCTTCATTAAAAAACATAATAGAGGAAGAAGAACAGAAATGGATTTTCACTAGCTCAGCGCTCCCTGGTGTCCACTCTACTGAGGTTATATAGAACAGCTTATATAGAGACAGAATCCAAGTAAAAATGAACCACTGTTTGTTTTTATTTTTGGTTTTTTTTTGTCTTTTGTATTTGGATAAAAAGAAGTTGTTTTTTTTTTAATGTACATTTAATGTACAGACAACCTAAAAAAACTGTATTTTTAAGAATTCTTTAATAAATTTAAGAAACTTTTTCAACTACTATTGTAAAATTTTAAATAAAATTGAGATAGAATCACAGGTATTTTATCAAATTAAAGCCAAAAATTTGTGTTAAAAGGTCAGTCACCCAGGAAACATTTAGTATTTTCATTTTATAAGTAACAAAGGCATTGTTATCAAATGTGAAACAGAAACTAATGTTTAGAAGATAAAAGCTATGAAATTAAAAGTATATTTGTACAATTTAGTTATAAAAACACTTTCTCAAATGGGTGGCCTCTATGCCTTGAATTTTGTTATCAGTATGTAATATATTATATTAAATTTTACCCAAAATAGAATTGATTATAATATCTGCAGAAATCCAGACACATCCTGATTCTTCAGAGGCAAGTGACTAGAAAAATGCAAAAAAAAATTTTGTTGAAAAAGCAGTGATTAGCATTAGTGATATATAGAAATTCTTTTTCCCAATTACTTCCAATTTTTCCGAGTCACATAAGAACAGAACAATTAAGATACTAGAGAAACAATAACAATAGAAAAATAATATTAAAAATTTTTAATATGACATGTAATGTGCCAGTATATTTTCAACGTGATGTTAAGCCTTCTGTATGTAGCCATTTGACTAATGTCTATCTATACCCACATGAACCAAACTCTGTAACACGCCATGGAGTTCAAGAAGAACAGACAGGCTCCCTACCCTGATAACATACATTATATCAATAATTGGAGAGAAAGAGACAATCAAAGAGAAATAAATAGCACCTTATATAATTCAGCTACAATAAGCGAAGCAAGCTAAGGAACTAAACCTTGATGGGGGCAAGAGAAGATTATATTTTAATAGGAACAGAAAAAACTAAAAGCCAACGTCTAGAAGTCAGACGACAGAATTGAGGCTGCCAGACAGGGGGAAATAGGATGGGAAGCTAGGGAGGAAGGGAATCCAATGGGCTATGGTGGAGGACTGTGGATGCTTGGGTGATGGGTGTGGTGCGATAACATACATCTGAGGAGGTGTGATCCTGTACCTCTAAATCCCTCTAAATCATATGCAAGGTAGTAAGCCAGTGTCACCTTGAAAAAAAGTAATACAACTTATAAAGAAATAAAAATCAAATATTAGAATTCAAAAAAAAAAGAAATGTGGTTCTCTCTACAGTGTCATTCAATAGAAATGGAATGTGAGCCACCTATATAACTGTTTTCTAGCAACTATATTTTTAAAGGTAAAAATAAACAGTAAAATTTCTTTTTAAAATCTATTTTTTTAAAGATTTATTTATTTATGCATAAAGAGCTGGGGTGTAGGCCAGAGGTGCATGGGTTGAGAAGATTCACCAGAGACAGAGTGGGGAGCAGAATAGGTGAATTGACTGAAATACACTGCTGAGGGGAGCAGTGGGCGAGACAGGAGAGGTCTGCTGTGCCTTGTGGGTCATCTCCCTGGCTGGGGATCAAACTCATGCTGCAGTGACTGCAGATTGCTTCATAGTGCTGCCTCTTAACCCCTTGAGCCACCTGGGAGGACCTTAAAATCTATTTTATTTATCCCAGTATTTAATGCATATAAAAATATTATTAATAAGATGCTTTACATTTTTTTTCCACATGACAAAGCTGTCTCAGTCAGACCCACCACAATTCAAGTATTCAATAGATGCTGTGTCGAGTTGTTTTGTTAATAGACAGGGTAACTTTATTTTTTTATTTCTGATTTTCTAAACTTATTTATTTTTTTACATTGCTGTTTATTTTTGGACAGTATTTGGATTCTCTCAGGTGTAGTCCCGTAGTTCTCCCACCACCAGACGACCTGTGAACCATCACCATAGTTAGAGTAGCTTCAGACTAAGAAATGCCCAGCACATGCCAGAGCCATTGCTGTGGGCATAGTTCGCCTCAGCCTCCACCCTACATTGGTCTTCTTTTTTGCAATATAAAACTGTGCCATAAACTTCATTCTGCGGGGATACTAGCCCCTATTAATAAGCTGTTTAAATACCACAGCTTTCCCTTTTTCAATGAATCACACACACACATTTCTTTACATTTATAATTTGCTGTACACTTATTGTTAAATTTCTTGATATTTTCAAGTTCTTCTCTTCAGTCTTGACCCAAATTTGGTTCTCCAGCTCTCTCTGTCTAATCTGATTTTTGCATTTTGTCACAAGAGTGATATTTCTATAGGGCAACGCTGACATTGCTCAAATACTCACAGATTAGGGAAAAAATATCAAGCCCTTCATAATTTGACCTCTGTCTGACTCTCTCATTTCATTTGCTTCTGCTCTTCCTTTTTCTACTTTATTCTAAAGTTTACAAACTCCATGAGCGCCCCGAATGGCATGCCATCTTGGTCTCCCCATATTGGAACGTGATATTCTCCCTACCGAAGTGACCCTTCCCTTTCATCTGCCAGGTAAACAACCGCACATCAGCCAAACCTCAACTCTCAGTCCAGCTCAGTTGAGTAAATTCATTTGCCATGCAGTTTCCTCTAGGTAAGAAGTCTTTTGACACCAGCATCTATGGTCTGATAGTGAAATATATATTAACAGGAAGAAATATTTTTTAGAAAGTCATTTTGCTCTAATTTTGGTATGAAATTTAATTAAATTCTATTTTATTGTATTTACTAACAGCATTAAGTGACTATCATTTCCCTCAACCTCCCTACCTACAATAATACTACAAATGAAATCCTCATGTTATCTAAGAGTCTTATTATCTCTGGAACATAAACCCTAAATTACTTTGTTAAATAAAAAAATAAGTATGTAGGGGCAGGATGGCCACTGAGCTGGTTTTCTGATAATCCTAACAGAGTGGGTAAAGGAGAGTCCTGGAGCCCTGGGTGGCTTTCTAAGCCTTTTATTGAGCTTTTACATATAATGCAGCAACCAGGTACCAGGCAGGCAGGGGGTGCCACAGGGGCCGGGAGGCAGGCTGGGCTTGCAGGTCTTCACTCTGGGCTTCTTTCTCCCCTTCTCTCTCTCCCGCCTCTTTTCCTGCTTCTGCTTGTCTTAGCGACTATCTCAACACTGAGCGCTGGCCCACAGAAGTAAACAACACAGCTTACAACAATGCAACAAATGCAGGTGCCCCCCACCTCAGGCAGGGCATTCCTAATGGCAGGAGGGCAGAAAGCCTGAAAATCATTTACCCCACAAAATGTAAGAGACGCTATGTCTCAAAATCCTACTTCAGATTCTAGTGAGTTTTGAGAAAAATTACACTTTTCCTAGGCTCACATGCCAAGGAATAAATTGGTGATTTTAATAAAATGTCAAAATGAAGAATTCACTAGAGTTATACAAATACTTTTCTTGACATGCGCCTGAAAGACATCTTTACAGACACATCACCCAAAGCAGTGATAGTGAAGACAAAGATAAACAGCTGGGACTACATCAAATTAAAGAGCTTCTGCACAGCAAAAGGGACAATAACCAAAACAAAGAGAAACCCCATGGACAGGTAGCAAACTTTTGCATACAACACTAACGATAAAGGACTGATCACAAAAATCTACAAAGAGCTGATGAGACTCAAAAAAAAAAAAAAAAAAAACCAAAGAAAATAATCCTGTCAAAAAATGGACAGAAGAGGGCCTCCCCGGTGGCACAGTGGTTGAGCGCTGGGTTGCAACGCTGCCCGCAGCCTCTGCAGCGCTGGTTCGTTCCCCGGCAGCCGGGCGAGGGTCCCACATGGCGCACAGACCTCTCCTGCCGCCCGCTGTTCCCCTCAGCAGTGTACTTCGGTCCTTCTGCCTGTTCTGCTCCCTGCTTTGGCTCTGGTGAATTCTCTCACCCTCTCGCGCTTCTGACTGTACCTGGTGCTTGTATAAATAAATAAATCTAAAAAAAAAAAAGGGCAGAAATGCTAAAAAGAAACTTCTCTGAAGAGGAAATGCAAATGGCCAACAGGCATATGAAAAAATGTTCAACATCACTTGTAATCAGGGAAATGCAAATCAAAACTACCATGAGATACCATCTCACACCAGTGAGAATGGCACATATTAAAAAAACTAGCAACAACAAATATTGGCGAGGTTGTGGAAAAAAAGGAACTCTTCTGCACTGTTGGTGGGAGTGCAAACTGGTCCAACCACTATGGAGAGCTGTGTGGAGATTTCTGGACCTACTAAACATAGAGCTTCCATATGATCCAGCAATTCCACTCCTAGGTATTTACCCAAAGGACACAGAAACATCAATTCAAAAGGGCACCTGCACCCCTATGTTTATAGCAGCACTATTTACAATAGCTAAGCTATGGAAACAACCTAAATGCCCAAAATAGATGACTGGATCAAGAAGATGTGGTACATATATACCATGGAATATTAGCAACCAAAAAAGATAAACGCATGCAATTTGCAGCAACATGGATGGAGCTAGAAGGGATCATGCTCAGCGAAATAAGCCAGAAAGAAAAAGAAAAATACTGGATGGTCTCACTCATAGCAGGAATTTAGAAAACCTCTATAAGGGACCAGGAAAAACACTAATTGCAATAAAGTAAAAATCAAAATCAACAAGCAACTATAGACCAAGAGACACACTACAGTGTGGGGCAGAGGGAGGAGAAGAGGGATGAGGGTCAGAAAAAGGGGGTGGGAATTGTATGGGGAATATAACCAAAATGAAAATGCATACATTGTGCAAAAAATGAAAAATGATGTAAGAATTATATAAAATAAAATAATTCATAAAAAAACAAATACTTTTCTTGAGTAGTCTTCTGAAACAAACAGAAATAAGAGCCTCTGATAACTAGAATCATTTTTCTCAGGTTAGCTCAATTGTCTGCTATATAAACAATTTATAACCATACGTAATAAGCTCCTTTATTTTAAATGTTACCAGAGAAAGAATATGTCTTAATGCTTGTACAAATTCTAGCTTTACAACTTCCCAAGATAACCAACATTGCTTGGGAAGAAAGAAGCAATATAAGGT
Organism: Talpa occidentalis; assembly: GCF_014898055.3. Classification (NCBI taxonomy): domain Eukaryota; kingdom Metazoa; phylum Chordata; class Mammalia; order Eulipotyphla; family Talpidae; genus Talpa; species Talpa occidentalis. The sequence goes on along the minus strand of NW_023602073.1, from coordinate 78,302,480 downwards.
AATCAAGACAACCTCCCCTCCTCTCTATCAAGAGTCTCAAACCAATAAAAATAAATCCCAGGACCACATGTACTCTGGGAATACCATCCACAGCTAACAGGATGGGGGGGGGGTCAAAAGCCCCCTCTTGGGGAAATAAAAACCAACTGGATTCATTTTATGAAGGAAAAAGGACAATGAAAAAGAAAAATTGGATCCAACAAGATTAGTGACAGGACAAAGGAGGGATGAGCTGGTTAATAGCACCTCAATTAGATCCTGTTTTGGTGACTTGAATTGTTTCACTTGTTCTTGTTTGTACTAACTCTCCCTCTAGTTTCAGGCCTGTTAAAACCCTTGCTTTCATTATCTAACAAGCTTCTCAACAGCGTAAGGAAAAACATTTCTTTTAGACAATGATTTTTACTTAATGGAAAGTATGGTCCTTCACAATGTAGTGATAGTAATTGTAACTGACCAATTCCTTTTCATGGCTTGACTTTCCTACCCCTGGCCTATGGCTCTGGCTCATGTAAAGAGGCAAGATTGGAAAAGCACATTTCACTCTAAGCTGTGGGTTCCCCTCTATGTCACGTTCTTGTCTAGATGCCAGATCGTCTTGCAAAGCCCCTGGGCATATACTTTGCTAGTGATCCTTTCTGTTTCTAAAATCAATCTTCAAAACACATGATTTTGCTCTTTTAAGTAAACTCTTCTTTGTGCAGAGAGGATATGTGAGTGAAAGAATTATATGCAGGCTCTCAAAACACTGCACTTCCTTTATTCTGGTTTTGAAATTCCCTATTGAGTAACTTAGTTGCTCAATGCTGAAGGGCATATAAGTATAATGAATGTGATAGTAAACAGACTATCTGGCCAGATGCACTGCAAACAGTAAGCTATTTTTTACAAGTGTATGTACAAGTTTATTTCAACTGTTTGGTTTCCACTGCTATTAACATTGCTCAGCCCAGCTTCAGTGGCATGCACACTTTTGGAGAGACTTCATTCCTGGCTCATTCACGGATCCCAGATATCAGTTTAAATTATGAATTCCACTTGAAGTTTCAGCTGGCAAACAATCAGTCTGCACTGTGAAATAACTTAATATTTTTCACTGCACAGAGGGCCAGATTAATTGAACCCTCTAGGATTTTCTTAGTTCCTTTAACAATACTTTCGAGATTCTTTGTGGACATTCTAACTGGTTGTGCATAAAGGAGACTAGTGCCTAGAGGCAGCCGACTCTCGTTCCCTGCCTCAAGCCTGTTCCCTGTAGCCCAGAGTATTCGATGGACTCTTGACCCTTTCTGAAACCCTGTGCGCGCAGGGGTACCTCTTATAATCAAGGGCAAGAATTCCTGCAGGCAAATAGGAGGGCAGATAAGGTGACCAAGCAACATCAGAAGTAAGTTTATTGACTTGAACTTTCCTCTGTTTCTTTCTCTTTCCATGTATAAGGAGAGGAGAGAAATTCCCAGAGAGAGCATTATTTTATGATGTGTTGTGAAATGGGGATGGTTGTTGCCTGCAAAAAAAGAAGATGGAAGGAAGGAAGGAAGGAACCATTCTAAATTATTAAAATTAAGAAAGTACTTGCCCTGTAACAAACTATACTCCACTGCCCTAGACTTGATGGGAAAACCACTTATAAGTTCAATATGTCTGTGCTGAGTAGAAACCAGCTCTGTGTGAGGGGAATCGAGGAACAGCACATATGCTCTACTCCTGAAATCAGAAAAGAAAAACCCTAGCAAATGAGAGGTTCAAATGAGCATTGCAGAACTTGGGTCTATTTTGCTTTAAAATGGATCTTCCAAATTCTGAAAGATTCACAGAAGAACCCAAATAGGAACCCCTGGTGGCCAAGAGGTGAAGTCCCAGCGCTATTACCCCTAAGGGCCCTAGTTCAATCCCTGGCCAAGGAGGTGACCCACATGGCGCAGCAGACCTCTCCTGTCTCACCCGCTGCTCCCCTCAGCAGTGTATTTCAGTAGATCCACCTGTTCTCCCCACTCTGTCTCTGGTGAATGCTCTCACCGCCCCACATCTCTGGCCAACACCGCAATTATTCTACACACACACACACACACACACACACACACAAAGAACCCAAACAAAGGATAAACACTTGACCTGTGAAAGTGCTGCTGCCAAATATATACTCTCCTACTACAGACTCCTTCAAAATTCTCTAAACTACAAAAAAATTAAACTATATTTGGCCACAATTTTTCTGAATTGTGGAATCCTAAATGTGACATTTCTGATCTTCTCCAGTCATCTGTTTAATTGTAAGAAGGTGAATGCTAATTCTACATTTGTACTTGTAGATTTATAACATAGTTAAAGGTTAGATAACAGAGAAATTGTGGAGTCCCATTTTCTTTTATTTTTTATATAGTAAGGTAAGGTGTAGAAATACAAATTCACACCTCCTCAAATGTATAATATAGTATGCCCACCAACAAATTTATAATAACTCTCCTCCAACATCCAATCTTAGCTTCCTCCCACCACCGAAGGGTTATTTTGTTTTGTTTGATCATTTGCTTCATTTCTTTATAGTCCACATATGAGTGAATTATGTGGCATTTATCTCTCTTTTTTTTTTTTTTTTTACTTGTTTCACTTATCAAATGGCAAGGTTTCATCTTTTTGGGTATCTGAGTTATTTATTTTCCAGGGAAAATTTAAACTCTGAAACATGCAATTCCATATTGTACCACCTGAGGGAGCAAGAACACCAGTTTAAAGTGTATCGGTAGCGCTATGATGCTTCTTAAAGGCTCTGTTTCTGCAAGTAGGGCCTCTTCACACCTGAATCAAAAAATAAAATTTGACCAAGCACCTTAGTTGATTTTTATGTAACTAATACTTGAAAGCAACCACTCGAAACCTATAGGGACGAACTAAATTAGACCATGTATGGTGACAGACCAAGATATGAAATTTTTGTGCAATAGATCATAGGTAGGAATGATTCATCAATTCATGTAGCATAACATTATTAGAGAAAAACATATTTCTTTAAAATTCCGTGTTAATATTAACCATACAATTTGAAATTTTCTATGTAAGAAAGTGATCCTAGTCAGTGTTTTTCAGAGTGGTATCCCCGTATTTAGGTATACTAGCACCATTGCTCTCTGACCTGCCCATTGACTGTTACTGCTAAAATCACCATTCCACCAAAATGTTTTTACTTTTCTCATTAAAAGATGTACAAAGGCATAGACAGCCTCCCTGGCACCTCAAGGGGTTAAGCACAGCACTGTGAAGCTATCCTCAGCCTCTGCAGCACAAATTTGATCCCCAGCCAGCCAGGGAGCTACCCACATGGCGCAGCAGACCTCTCCTGACTCACCTGGGCTCCCCTCAGCAGTGAATTTTAGTAGATCCAGTGTATTTCTGCTCCCCACTCTGTCTCTGGTGAATCCTCCTCTCACCCCCTGCACCTCTGGCCTGTAGCCCAGTTCTTGTATGCATAAACAAATACATCTTTAAAAAAAAAACATAGAAAGGTCAAAAGACATAAAATACAGAATATACAGAATTTATATAACTTGAAATGTAAATGGGCCTCTAATTTCTGAGATGTCGACAAAAAACAAAAGCAAGCGACCTGCATTCCCCAGTACTGCCAATACCCTTCCCTGGGCTATCCAATGCCAGATATGGATTTTATCAGACTTATTTTCATGGAACTTGCTGGACAAATTACCCACTCAGACATTCTGCTTGACAATATCTCCCTTAACAGTGATTTTAACCCAACCAAGTCCTCTTCCTGGGTTTCTGCAGCTGTGTTTGATGTTTCTTTCATTATCTTTTCTTCCTTTCCAACCCACCACTCCTTATAATCTATGTCTTAGAGTTTCACTTTCTAAGAACCACCATTATGTCCCACAGTCGTCAACAAATGAATGCATTATCTTCCCCTCTTTTATCCTTGAATTTTGTCAGAGCCTGGCATAAGCATTCTGCTTCAGCAAGAAACCCAGGAGACATTGAGATTTCTCCCTTTCATTCATTTTCACAAATGTTTACTGGAAATCTGGATGAGACAATCTTCTACGTGCTGGAGATAAATCATAAACAAAACAGACATGTTCCTTGTCCTCTCCTTATTTTATTTCCTATATTCTGTCAAACACCAGGGTCCGTCCATTTTACCTCCAATTACTTTTTTGTATTTTCTCTTCTATCTTCTCCTCATTGCTCCTGGCTCACCTGGCACGGACTGCTGCGGTAGTAATAACCTGATACCTACAGCGTCGGCCACAACATCGAACACATCAGAAACATAACATCACTGAATGCTAGAGGTTTTAACAGTTCCAGAAAAAGTGTGGGTGGGAGGAAAGCTGGAGTTCAGAAAGTAGAAGTATCGTGCAGCTAGCGTGGCCAGGGCATTTGTTCCCTTTCCTGTTATCCTCATCCTTTTCCTTCTCTTTTGACCAGTCCTCTACCTACAGTCCGAGCTACCGCGTGCAGCTGGCACTCCCAGTTCTGTTCTCTCTCAGGACAAACCCAGCTCATCCTCAGCCCAACAGTCAGCATAAGCAGCCACTTTACTCCGTCTGAGCACCATCTCCCCACTCATTCTGTGTTCACAGCTTCCCCCTGCCGTGGATACCTGCCCCAGGTCTCACCTCTTCCATACCACCCGCCAATCAGCATTCGCCAACAAGTTCAGATCTCCTTATGTCCTTTGCACACAAAGCCTGGATGGAAACTTTATATCCCACAATTTTTTATCTAATGATACACTATCATGTCATTCAGAATCACTACTTTGAATAAAATGAAGTTGCCATTTTCAAAAATTTGTAAAAAGCTAACATAACAGCAACTTCATAATCTTAACATTGTCCCTTGGTCACATCAATTTTCAATTCCTTTTGGATGAACCTGGCCTACAACTTCTTTTTTTGTGTCCCCAGTGCATCATTCACATGGTGGGGACTGTGTAGGAAATCAATAATGATATGCTTGTTCATTCTTTCACTAACTGGATGCTCTCCATAGACAGACACCATCCTGGATGGCTGATGATACTGTGTGGGCTTAGACTGATCAGGATTATAGTAAAGAAGTTAGGACCTGAATGAAAGGAGAGGGGCACTGTATATCCCCGTTCACGTCATTGAAATATAAGTTAAAATCTCAACATTCACAGGCCTCCCTGGTAGCACAAGGGGTTAAGCACAGCACTGTGAAGCTATCCACAGCCTCTGCAGCACAAGTTCGATTCCCGGCCAGGGAGCTAACCCATGTATGGCACAGCAGACCTCTCCTGTCTCACCCGCTGCTCCCCTCAACACTGTATTTCAGTGGATCTGCCTGTCCTGTTCCCCACTCTGTCTCTGGGGAATCCTCTCACCACCATCCCCCACACACAGCTGGCCTATACCCCAGTTCTTGTCTGCATAAATAATTAAATCTTTAAAAAAACTCAATGTTTGCCAGTATTAAGAAGATAAAACAGAATTTTTATGAAAAAATATTTATATATGTATATATTTTAACATGTGTGTATGTGTGTGTGTGTGAGCGTGTGTGCATATAACTTCCTAGATATTTGACCTGGTGCCCAAGTACTTTATGTGCATACTTTATTGTCCATCACCAACATGTAGCTCTTCTCCGCGAGGTAATTATGAAAGGTTACTTCATATTTCATGCCACATAATTTCTTGTTTACTTCTAGAGCTTAGTTATTAAGTGTAAGAGAAATAAGAGTGCATAAATACAGTTTGATGTTTTTCTGTGGGATAAAAATGAATGTCATCTACAGTAGAGAAAGAGAAAAATGAAGAGAGGGGGTGTCACAAAACCCAATCAGCTCAGTCTGTGCTTTATAGCGCCTTGGCACAGATCAGGCAGGAGCGTGCCTGATGAATGCGCGAGCAGGCTGTACCAATTCCCTCATACAGCATCTCTCCATTCCAAGTGCGGAGTCAGCTTATAAACATAACTGTCAGTGTGTGCTCATATTCAATTATTTTTACAACAGAATATTATTCATTATTTTCTTCTATAGTCACATCAGAGTGACTAGAAATCATGAGAATTTCTTCCTGACAACCGCAAGCTATCAAATCTGGTTGTCATGAAATTAAATATCCTGGATTCTAGTGCCAAAGTTATGAAATAATTTCAGTTCTGATGGTATCTCAAAAAGAAGTTAAACTAATTTAGTTCACTGATGAAGACATAAATGAAAATGATGACATTTGACCAGTTTTTTGAAATGACCAAGATATACAGATTTTTGCAAATCCTCCCCTCTTTTCAAAAATTTGTAGGGGAAATGTTCATTTCATCATAGTTAAGTGGGGGTGACCTTGCTTCATGGGAGAATATTCCAGGGGACAAAATATGAGGAGGGGCCCAGTGCAAATTAATCAACACAAAGCCACATTTTCTCTGTTTTACATTCAAGTAACCACACATGGTTCCATCTTATGGAAATTCAAGTTTACCCCCAAACTGGTACTTCCATTCCTTATTTTCACACTCTCATCTCTGTTAGCAGGCAGCAAGATTGTTTCAGACTTTTCCAGTTTTTCTAGCATCAGCTCCTTTTGTTCAAGAGATAGAAAGCAGACCCAGGAAATGCATTTTATTACATTTTCACATTTTCTATACTCTGAGCACATTATATTTGTTGTTTCTCTCACCCCTGCCCTACCGTGTTCACCAGGACAGCCAGAAAACAGGATGCCATCTTGACTTCGCCATAAGCTGTAGCCAGTCTACAATGCCCACATTATAATAACTTAATCCACTGAGGTATACATGTATGGTCTCCTCTGTACATGATGGCCAGTGGAGAAGCATCATGGACACAGTTGTTTATGCTTATGATGTTTTTAAAGCTCTAGAATATCCATAGATTATTGGTCATATCAACAGAAGAGGGAGGTAAAGATTTGCCAATATGATTAGAAGCTATATATAGCTATATATATATATCTTAAGATAAAGACCTTAAATTCCTTAGAGTTCACTCAAAGGCTCTAGCAGTCATCTTTAATTTAGCATTCACTGAAGCAGAATCTGTCTCTGAATATGAGGTTAAAATGGTTTGAGTGTCTAGAATTCTATACCACTCAGTATGTATTTTTCTGGTACGACTTCCATTAGTTTGGGTCTTGTTCCTCACATATCAACTTTGCTTCACCATAGCTTGGACTCTAATTCCATAAATTTCTTCCATTATTTTCCCAAAATCATCTACACTTAGTGAACCCCTCATTCATATATAATTTAGGGCTTTTTTTAAACTGAATATACCATTGCAAAGTCATTTGAGCATCAACTCTGGCTCAGTTAAGTTTATCTGGGTGTCTCAGCGTCAGCATCATTTTACTGAAATATCAAGAATTATTGATAAGAAGGTATTTTCCTTCTTTCAAAAATATAAACGTTTTACATGTCCTAAAATTATAATTAAAAGGCCCTAGGTCAAACTGGGCCTTTTGCCTCAGGTCAAACTGACCTGCACAATTTCTCCTGGGTTTACAGTGTGATATGTTCCTCCCTCTTATAAATTCTTGTTCATTCTTGCCAGTTCACTCAGAGGCCCTACTGGCAAGGCCCAGAAGCTTGGCAATTGCTAATAAAAATAGTAAATCCTTTAGGTTTAAAAACAAACCATAAGCAAACAAAAAAGTTGGTAAGTAATTTAGAGAACAAAATGTTATTAACGCAATTATATCACATAATTGTGTCATAACCACTTTGGTTTTGTTTTTTTTTTCCTTCAAAGGTCTGATATATCTATCACCATCACCACCATTCAATCCCTACTGCATCACTACTTCTTTTTTTTTTTTTTTTTTTTTTTTGCATAGAAGAAGATGCAGGGGGTGAGAGGATTCACCAGAGTTGGGAGCAGAACAGGCAGACTGACTGAAACACACTGCTGAGGGGAGCAGTAGGCGAGACAGGAGAGGTCTGCTGCGCCATGTGGGTCAGCTCCCTGGCCTGGAACCAAACTTGGGCAACAGAGGTAATAACGCTAAGACGTAAGCCCTCAGCCACCAGGGAGGCCCTGCATCACCATCGAGACGCCTTAGCATGACAGGGCAATGCAGTCCCAGCCTCTTTGCCTTTCCTTATATGATATCATGGCAGCATCTTTCACCTTGTTTCCATTTTTTATCATCACCACCAACTCTCCCTTCACCTAGTCTAAGTCTTTGCTTCTATCCTAAGCACTGTTTTCTGTCCATTACAAGGCCAGATGCTATTCTAACCATAGTGTCTTGTCTTTTTCTCACAGGAGATTTCCTCTCCCCATGTTCTGAGTTGTCAACATGCTACACATGGTTTCCCACAACACACCTGGTTCAAAGTTCTCTGCTTCATAGTATTTGTGGAATTAAGTTGACTTTTCTTTCAAGTCAAAGAAAGCCCAAGTTTGGTTTCTTACCATATATTTTAAAAGGATTTTTATTCATTTCCTAGATCTTATTACTCTCATACTGTTCTTGTAAAGTCATCTATTGTTCCTTCCTCCTCCTTTTTACCACTTGCACAACATAATCTCTCTAAATCCTTCCTTCTTAGCACCAGCTGCTAAATAATATCCAACAAGTATCCCTTGCCTTGTCTGAAAATCTTCTTCCTAAGCCTGGTTTCATTAAGATTCACTGTGCCTTTGTGTTCTGCATTCCAGATGAGTTTAGTTCCCTTTCTTTTCCCTAAAAACAAAAAAAAAAAAAAAAAACAACAAAAAGCTCTCGCTATGTCAATCATTTTAAAAATCTCTATAAAATAATATAAATGGAAAATATCATCTGTCACTTTGTGAACTGACAAAAGCAAAAATGTAAATTGCCCATATATTTCTCAAAGCTACTTGGAAAATAATGTTCTAATGGTCCAATGAATTTGGGAATGAAATTAGTCTACAGCTTTGGTGGTGGTTTGAAAAATGTCATTGTGTCTTTTATTATGTGATGTTCAGCCAAAAAATTCCCATTACAAGAATTACAGGAAAGTGACATAAGATATATATATGGACGTTAACAATCCATGCCTCCAAGTCACCCCATTTCACCTCCATACTTGACCCTAAAACACTTTTTAGCTGAATCAGTAAATAATCAGGGCTATTGCTTTAAGGAAAAAAAGAAAACATCGATTCCCAGGTTAACAGGGAACAGGTGAGTGCCTTTCCAACTTGTTATTAAAGAAACAGGGGGATAAAATGGGATACACAAAACTAATACCAGGTCACAGTTAAGGGGAAAGGGAATAAAACATGCACTTATTGGCTACCTACTACCTGCTAGGATGGTACTATGCAGATGGAAAAGGAATTTTGGGAGCATTCAGCTACTTTCCACTCATAAGTCAATCCTCAAGACACAATGATTGGCAAAAGGAAATCAGGTTTAGTCAGGTGCAGGCAAATCTGAGCACATAGCAAACTACTGTCACAAATGTGACAAACTAAGGGGAACTAGAGGTTTATTTGGGACAGCACTAAGGGAAGAGGGAAGCTAAGGAGGCTTTTCCAGCAGGATTTCAGAGAAACAAGTAGGGCTTTCCAGAAACTGCGTTCATACCCTTTTTTATTCCAAGGGTGGCTTTGACCGGATCTATCATGATGCCAGTGGTGATGCTTTTCACTACAATAATGAGGTTGTGGCTTAAGCCTTGTCTTACTTCTACCTCTATCTTGTTTCAGTCAGTTTTGCCTGGTTTTTTTTTGTTTTGTTTTTTTTTGGTTTTTTTTTTTTTGTTTTTCGGTTTTTTCTGCAAGAGAAGATAAACAAGGGCAGAGCAGGGATGAACTGGGCAAAGATAGGAACTTGTGATTACCAGGCTGGTGACAATTCCTTCCTCTGTCTATATCCTGCTCCTCATTGTTGAAAGGCAGTGGGCAGAGGCCCAGGTTCGGGAACTACTTCCTGCCGAATAGGGGGTGCAGGCTTGGGGGTCCTATGACTGGTTGTTACAAGGCTGCAATCCCAATTGATTATACCCTTGATTACAATTATTTGGGAATTTTAATGTCTTCAATATTTTGGAGACAAAGAGATGAAGTAATTCAGAAAACAAGGGCCAGAGATCAAAGAAGTGGGCATATCACAATGACAGTACGCATAGGCCCGAGTAAGTGTCCCATCCATCCAAACCAATTAGAAGAGACTTGGTTTATTGGGCCTCCCTGGTGGCACAGGGGTTAGAGTCTCAGTGCTATCAAACTATTGCCAGCCACTGCAGCACGAGTTCAATCCCCAGCCAGGGAGCTAACCCACATATGGCACAGCAGACCTCTCCTGCCTCGCCCTCTGCTCCCCTCAGCAGTGTATCTCAGTACATCTGCCTGTTCTGTGCTCCCCACTCTGTCTCTCATGAATCCTCTCACTCCCACAACTCTGGCCTACACCCCAGTTCTTATATGCATAAATAAAAATAAATCTGTATTTAAAAAAAAGACTTTGTTTATTATAGGAGTCCAGGGCCAGGATTCAGATTTTTCAAGGTGACCTGCTTTGAGTAGCCCTTTCCTTCACTGTGTTCAGTTTCCAATCAGCTTTGGAGCTCAGTTCAAGGTTATTGCTATAACTGCATCTCAGAGAGACAGATAAGTTGTTGTTTGTTTTTTTTTTCATGTGCGCTCTTTAGGATCTAAAAGCAATTAACCATTTAGCCTCTGTTACACTGATACTTAGACATCAAATCTCACTTAATCCTTAGAAAAATCTTAGCGATATTATTACCCCCCCTTATTCTTTAGAGAGGAAAACTCAGGAAGGGTTGGGGTGGGAGAGGCGCAGCCCGGGCAGACACTTGCTTCTCTTTTTCTGCTCTACAGACAGCAGGGAAGAGCAGGGTTCTGGCATCAGGCTGGATCCAAAAGCAGTCTCTGCCCCCCCAGCACCTATGTGACATTTAGAGGTGCATGTGTGCATCACTGTCACCTCATGGGGTTCAGGGTCTCATCTACCAACAGGGTCTCCCAACAGCTTCAGATGTCCAAGTCAATCTGGATTCATTTTGCTCTTCTTTCCTGTTTTATGTTGACAACAAAAGGCCCCCCACTCATGTATGGCTACATAATTTGTGATGCCCATTGAAAAATTAAAATGTGGGATGCCTTGTTAAAAAGGCAGAGTGAAAAATATCATTTCATGTACCTTTAAATATCTCTTAGTACCTTTAAAGTGCGAAAGGATTTTATTTTTGGCCCTCTCAACATTTTATGGCGTCTTCTATTTGTTATTTTTATCAGTCTAAATTAAAGAAAATTTTAAAATTAAACCATTAACATGAATTTTAGCATTCATTTTTGTATTGAGCAATGCCAGTATAAAATGCAAATATGAGAGCATTTAACTTGCATGGACAATCCCAAAAATTACACAGTATCTCATAGGTTGCACGCATTTATGCACCGGAACAGTGGCAATGCGGCACGAAATTAAGCAGGCTGCCTCTTTCTCACTCTTTGATGAATCCACATTCTGTCAGTGCTCTCTACCTCTGCCTTACCGATGGATAAGGAGTGGAAGGTGGGTTTTCCTATCTTTCCCTTTCCTCCTCTACCATCATTTTCAGTGCAAATAATTAATTCATACAGGGAAGCAACAGAAGTAAAAAAAAGGAATTATACGGTCCCTTGGTTGTTCATGTTTCTTAGATCATCATCTTCTTTCTGCATCTAAAGCTGGTTGTGAAGCCAATGGAAAGCAAGACGTCCTGGGTGGTGGGCACCCCCATTTACCAAGTGCTCAGCTATAACATATTGATCTTGAGCTCATTTTGAGTCTCCCAGGACTTCCAGTATTGTGGGGATTCTGTTCTTGTGGAGAATTATAAAAGCAACATGCGAATGTTACAGGGCCTCAACCCAAAAGAGGGGGGTTCAGCAACTGATAGAGACTGCCCTCAAGACAGGGGGTTACTGGGGGAAGAACTGGAGGGATGCGGACAAGCGATCACTTGAATCCAGATTAATTAATAATTATTATTAATTAATAATTTATATAATTAATAATTGTTATTAATAATAGCTTCACAGATTATTTTGTGTAGAGAGCACATAGCAACTCAGAAGACCAGCCCCAATGAACATAGCAGGAACGTGAATTCGAAAGGCAGTTCAATGAGAACAAAGCCATCCAATGGATGCAGGAAAATTGGGAGAAATTTCTCATTTTCTGTGCTGTACACTGCCTTTATCTTTGGGGGTCAGCATCTAGAGAACAAGCGGGAGAGGTTGGAGCTGAGGAAGCCACTTCAGTATTTTCGTGCTCGTCCAGTGGGTGCTTGTAAGTGTCCATTTTGATGACCCAAATGATCCTTTCTGGATGACTCACTGAGTACACCTCCTTTTCTTTTTTTTTTTTTTTAAGATTTATTTACTATATAAGAACCGGAGTACAGGCCAGATGTGCGGGAGGGTGAGAGGATTCACCAGAGACAGAACAGGGAACAGAACAGGCAGACTGATTGAAATACACTACTGAGGGAGCAGCGGGCCGGACAGGAGAGGTCTGCTGCGCCATGTGGGACCCTCGCCCATCGGCCAGGATCGAACCCGCGCTGCAGAGGCTGCAGGCAGCTTCGCAGCCCAGAGCTCAACAGCTGCGCCATCAGGGGAGGCCCTGAGTACACCTCCTTTTCAAAGGGCTGCTGTTGGAAGGTCCCCTTCCCTCCTCATCTGCCAACTCTAGGACACATGAGAACAAAAGTGAGCCAGAGACTGAGAAAACCAGAGAGCAAACAAAAGCTATTAACACAATCTGAAAAAAAGTATTTACTAAGAGTTAAATTTCCCTAAGAATCAAAGAAAGAAGTTTCCTTGAACAGTGCAAGCAAATATACAATCCTGTCTCATCTTTTTTGACGCTAAACTGGACCAACAGAAAAGATAAATATGGAAGAGACACAGGTTGCATTGCTAGAACAATCGTGCTTTTGCAAAAATTAAACCTTGTTCATAATGGTTAGGAGTTGTGGTCCCCATGAGAAAAGATGTCTTGATCGACACGACGACTATGTTTCAGCCAAGCAGACCACCTGCCCCTCACAGCACAGCCAGAAGCTAGTGAGTTCGCCAACACCAAACCGGGAACACTGTTTTTCCACGGCTCTTGCAGGGAGAAAGGGAACAAAGCGGCCCAGTTGATAACCCGGCAGCTGCACCCCATAGCACTGACGCATTATCCTTGGCTCAGCCCCAGGCTCTTGATCGGAAGGAAAAGATCAAGCTCAATCAAATGATTTGAAAATGGATTCTGATTACCAGTAAAAAACCTTTCAGTCCAGTACCATTCTTGGGCTGGGAAAGGAAAAAGGCCACCGGGAAAGAAGTCGAAGATGGATATCCTCGACAGACCACAGGTACACACACACACACACACACACACACACCACACACACCCTTTTGACTTCACACACGCTCGTAAATTTCCAAATTAAACCTTGTGGTACAGTCTTTATTTTCTATTTTGTGTGTGTGTGTGTGTGTGTGGATTTTAAAAAGAAATCTGCAGGGCTTTTTTCTGATTGCATCCTGAACAATATCGAGGTGTTTAAAGTGCCCTCTGCTGGTGAAGAGGAGATACTGCAACAAGCACACTTCATTGATTGGAAGTTAACAACAAAGAGGCCCCACATACTTATCCTGCAAATTTTAAATGATTTAAAATGCTATCATGTTTTTAGCCAAATCAGATGACAGTCTTCCTGCTTCAAATCAGCTTCAGAAATTTTTTAAGAGGGCCTTTCACTCAGAACTCAGAAAACGAACATATTGAGAGTCATGCTTTAAACAAAAAGGAAGAAAAGGCTATGTATTACCTGTAATATTTCAGCCCTTTATAAGCAAGTTAAATGTGTAAATGTTCCTAGTATTTCAAAGAAGCAATTACGTAAAGTTGTCCAATGTGTCATAATAGTATGCTAATTGGTTAATAGCTTCATGATTAGACAGACTAGAAGGAAAGTTTAGGGTTAGCGACACCACCTGGATTACACACACACAATCACAGGTATGTGCTCATGAATGAGAGTGACTGAAGTCACAGCCCAAGTGAACAGAAACACATTTTCTAGCTAGCAGTTTATCTTTCTTACTTTAAGAGTATACAGAAAAGACATTTTTCAAATTACTTTTATATTATTTTAGCTTTAATTGTGCTGTCATTCATGAAAGAGAATGGCTCTGCTTCTCTGTCAGAGATGACAAGAGCTTTCTCAGCATCTGGTTTATGTGTGGAATTTAAAAGAGTCAAGTTTTATTCCATACCGTGGGGAGAAAGAGGAGTGGGTCCTTTGCCCTCTAGGGAAATTCACCAGAAGGCATTAAATGTAGTGCAACCAGGCAAGGCTTTGTTGGAGGCTCATACATACAGGAGCCAGTTTGGGAAAGCAGAATATAGCCTGGGTCCCAAAGGGAGTTAGGAAGTGATATTTATTTATTTATTTATTTACTTATTTTTTAAATATTTAAAGAGCAGGTTTATTAGGGAAAAGGACAGAAGAGTAAAAAACATTTGCATAGACACAAGCGGGCAGGAAGAGCTGCCCCAGAAGGGGCAGCTTTGCTGAAAGAGGCCTGCATGGTTGCAGGCGGGAGGCCTTGAGGAGCCGCCTCGGCTGAGGGAGGTCAGTGAAGAGAAGTCCCGGCATGGTACAGGTCAGGGGCAGGCAGAAAGGCTGTTGGCCTACGTAGGAGAGGGAGAGAGTTGGTGAAAGGAAGCACCTGCATAGTCGCAGGTGGGCAGAAAGACTGCTGCCAGGAGATGATATTTAAAGTGTAAGTCCAGAAGGCGGGGAGAAGGAGAGCAGCTTGATAGCATGTTCTGCACAGATGGGTTACATTCCAACAGCAAGTATGGGCTCTGAGCTTTCTCCTCCAGGAAACCTTTAGTCAGAATGTAATGCTTTTTACCTATCATGGCACCTCATTGTCAATATTGGTGGACTGAACTTTTTGGACAGGGCTGCCAGTCCATGATTTAGTCCACCTGTTCAAATGGGAGTGGGGAACTCTTCTGGCTCAGTTTCTTTTCCCTAGGCTGGCTCAAATGGGTTGCAGGAAACAGGCACATGTGTATTATATATCACCTCTGTTCTTGTCAGCCTCCGTGTCCAGTGGTCCTCACTTTCAAAATGTAATTCAAAGATAAAATAGTGACAGCAGAGAATTAAACCAAGCGTGTGAGCAGGAAATCCTGTGTGGGAAGCCTATGGAAAAAAAAAAAATATATATATATATATATACATATATATATATTTCCATCACCAGGCTTCAAAGACTCTCATTCAGGTAGTAGAAGGTAGGTTCTAGAATCTGTGTTTGATAAGCTCGCTGAGTGATTGTGACAGACTTTCAAGTTTGTAAAACACCACCTTAGAGCAATTCCAAGTGCCTAAAATACTGTTCACTTAAAAGACTACCAGCTCTGGGCCTCAACTGCTTTTTTTTTCCTCTTACCTACTCTATCACCGACATGAGGACTGACACTAAAAGTGCAGAGTGGAACAGGTGTCCCAGGGAAGGAAAACAACACTGTTAGATCTATAGTTTATTCAGTGAGATGCTATCATCTGCCTGATGGCTCATTGTCTCCCTGGCTCTCCTCAGCTACACCTCTCAGGGCAACTCGCTCCTATGCTCAGGACTGTTTGTAGGCTGCACTGTCTGTAAACTGAAGTCAACCTATAGCCCCAGATGGCGCCTTCCCTAGGCTCATAGCTCTGTGTCTGACCGTTCATTCCACCTAGCTAATCTTTCAACAGGATTCTTTGGAACCACTTTCAACTCTTCCTTCTTCCTCAACTCTTCACTCCAACTTGATTTCTCCTTCCAAATTTTCCTTCTAAGTCGTGCAAACACTCCTCTGCTTTCTTCTGTCTCCAATGCCATTGCTTTGACTGATTTAGACCTCAATCTATCCTCTCCTGAGTTGCTTGAATGACCTTCCAGTGAGACTCCTTATCTGCCCCTGAATTCCATTCTCAACATTGCTGAGATTCTTCTAAAATTCAGATCTAATATAATTCTCTAGTTCAAAACCCTTTCATAGGTCCTGAGAGTCTCCAGTAAAATATTTAAATCAGTCATTATAGTATGTTAGGCCCTTAAATTTATGACATTTTCTGCCACAGGCATTAAATACAGGTCCAGAGCCAGGTTCTCCCTTAAACTTGCCCTGTCATCTGAGCCTTCCAGGTTTGCAAGGCTATTCCTTCTGCTTTGAAGATTTCTCTTCAGTGCCTCCCCTTCCCTCATCTACCTAGTGAATTCTTGTTTGTCATTTTTATGGATTAGCTCAGAAACCAGCCCCCAAATCATAACTCTTTGGATTTCTTAAGTTTCTTATCACCTCCACTTAATTACTGTATCCTCCCTGCTGCCACTGCTTCTCTGCTCCCCAACACTGAGAAAAACTCCCCATCCTTCCCAACTAGACAGTGAGGACCCACAGGATAATCCTCTGTCTTGTATAAAATGGACTCTCAACTCAAACAAGAATGAACAGCAACAAAACAAAAAGGAAAAGAGGGTGTGACTCAAATAAATGTACTGCCCACCGCTAGGTCAGTCCAGCAGAACCATCTCCATTCCAACAGCCTGGACAATTTATAAGATAATTCAGATGCCTACTAGAATTTCTCAGGAAGATCCCCATTCTCAACCCACAGAATAATCTCTTACAATTAATTCTCCTTCTCTAAACTTCTCTCCCCTTTTCTATATTCCAACAGCTGCCTGAAACTATCTCCAATCTCTAGTGATGTTTTTTTCTCCTTCCTATCAAACTGACTTAAATAAGTTTTCTCTTGGGAGTTCAATCCTTTTCTTTTTAAATCAGTATTTTTTTTAAGATTTATTTATTCATGCATACAAGAACTAGGGTATAGGCCAGATGTGCGGGAGGGTGAGAGGATACACCAGAGACAGAACGGGCAGCAGAACAGGCAGACTGACTGAAATACCCTGCTGAGGGGAGCAGCTGGTGAGACAGAAGAGGTCTGCTACGCCATGTGGGCATCTCCATGGCTGGCCAGGATCGAACTCTTACTGCAGAGGCCGTAGACAGCTTCACAGCGCTGTGCTCAACCGCCTGCACCACCAAGGAGGCCCAAGTTCAATCCTTTTTTAAATATACAACCCAGCTAACCTGCTGCTGCATTGCTAGTGGGAAGAAATCAGGAGGCAGTTGGTATTTGCTCTAAGTTCCCAATGTTCTTAGTCAATGGTATGGCACTTCACACAGTGATCCCAACCCTGGTTACATAACAAACACATATACGGAACTTCCAAAAATAACCTTTCGAGGTCATGACAACTCCTCAAACGAGCAGAGCCAGAATTCAACTATTTCTGAAATTTCTATATTCCAGTTTCTAGTACCTTAAGAAGCCCGCCTCCCTACACTACTCGGAAAACACTAAACCTGCAGATCTTTCTGTCCTTTACCTTGATCAGCCTAACAGCAGAAGCCAAGGTGTAGAGAGCAGGAATGACACAGCACAGGTTTTCTCTGATCCAACAGACCGGGTAAAGGAGGAGTCAGGGTCCTCAGTGGTTTTTGCAGGTCTTTTATTGGGGTTCACCAGGCATATGGCAGGCAGGGGTGCTGGGGGGGGGGCGGTCAGAAGGCTGGCAGTCCTCCCAGCCCCCAGCAAATCCTCACTCTCTCTGGGCTCTCCAGTGATCTCTGCTTCTGCTTCTCTGCTTCTGTCTCAGCTTCTTTCGGCTTTTTCTGGCATCCCTGTGACGCCGCCCTTAGAAGACCAGTCTTAGCCCAGGTGAATCCCATCTACATATACCCACACCCTACTCCAGGTGTCCACCATCAAGCATGCATTCAGGACCGCAAGGATCCATCATCTATCCTGATGGCGGGAGGGCAGAAAAGCCTGACCTTTTTCCTTACCCTACACAAGGGAACAGACAAAGCAACACCTTTAGAAATGCAAGAGGAGGTCATGCATACTCATTACAAATTTTGCCCCAGTCCAAAAGTTCACTTCTGTTTTTTGCTGTATGAGGACATCCCTTACTGTTGCATTGGCAACACTACAATGACAAATGGAAGTCCTGGAGCAAGCTGTCCGGGAGTCCTGGGACACAGGATGCTACTGAAGAGCAAGATCCTTGCCTTTTTATTGATAAATAATCATATAGCATCAGTTGAGGAGAAGAAGGACTAAAAAAAAGGGAGAGGTAAAACTAGAAAATGTGCTTTGTTATCTATAGTATCTGCCCTCCAGGCACTTCTCATCTGCCTGATGACTTGGTATTGTAATGAGATCAAGCCTAGACTGTAGCCATGGTTTCAACCTTATCAAGGTTTTCCACTGATCATTTTCTGGGGTCCCTTGTATACATCAGTCAAACCGCCCTCAGGGCATTCCCGGGTCATACCTCATGAGGCATACCATTCCCCAGGTGATCAAGTTTTCTGCTCTTGATTGGTTTGAAAGGAACCTTGCAGGGTTAGGGTCCTATAAGTGATTAACCAGGCAGTTCTGACCCGTATAGGAATGCAGTACTGCAGGTAACAAAAAATGGTGGCTCAACAGGCCATTTTGGATTAGCAGACCCACACCTTACTTCTATGGGATCCATATATTTTATTTCCAAGCAGAATTCTCCTTGCCTTAGCTCTCTACCTAAAACCTCAGTATTAACACAAACACACATTTCAGAAATTGAATGATTTATTTCGGCTCCTCCTCCTATGGATAAAACTCTTGCTTCTATCTAGTTCTAGAAACTCTGCTTTGACTACATGTGCTCTGTCCACCTGCCAAGACTTACACCGGTGACCACCCCAGACCTTCCCAATGTCACCTAGTCTACTGCAGGCCCTGCTCCTATCCCAGATGGTGGGTGTCTCTCAACCACCTGCCCTTTGTCCATGAGTCTCTGTCAGCTGCTCTTCATCCTGCAACTCATAGCCCTGCAGGCATAGCCCCAACTGGAGGGAGAGACAACAGGGAACATAGCAACAACCTTTCACTGGTCATGGAAATATGGTCAACAGCTTTTGCAAATAGAACAATGAGAACAAACCCTTAGCAATTATAAAAATAAATCTTTGCTGTAATCTCCTCAAATCGTAGAAAGAACTTCAAAGCTGGTGCTAGATTATCTCAACAATTTCACTCTTTTTAACTACCGAAGCAGTTCTATTCCGTTGTGAAGTTGTACTTATTGTAAAGTACACGCTGAACTTCAGTCAGACAAAAGGAGATTTTAATATCAACTTTTTAGGTATTGATCTGGTTAACCCTGGGTTAAACAGAACCCCCAGGTCTTCGAAGAAAACCCCTTGGTGTTTGAACAGCTTCTGTGGGTGGAACTGAAACACACAGTTGCCCATTGTAAGGGCAAGACAGGACACAGAGCAGGTTTTCTGATCCCATGCAGACCAGGTAAAGGAGGAGTCAGAGACCTCAGTGGTTTTTGCAGGTTTTTTATTGGGGTTCACCAGGCATATGGCAGGCAGTGGGGCTGGGAGGCTGGCAGTCCTCCCAGCCCCCAGCAAATATTTACTCTATCTGGGCTCTCTGGCATTCTCTGCTTCTGCTTCGGGCTTCTTCTCTTTCGGCTTCTGCTCGGCTTCTGCTTGGCTTCTGCTGGTGTCCCGCAACACTGCCCTTAAAAGCACAGTCTTAGCACAGGTGTACCCACTCCAGGTACCCGCCATCAGGCATGCATTCAGGATCACAGGGTTCCCTCATCTATCCTGATGGCGGGAGGGCAGAAAAGCCTAATTTTTTACCTTACCCTACACCCATGTACTTGAGTGAAGAAGAGCTGTCTGTCACTCACTGTACAAGTCTGTAACTCACAACCACAAAGCAGATGGAACTGACTAGCCTCCCAAGTGTCCGCTCAGTGAGCACGCCCCATGCTTGTTTTCTTTCCAGGGTTTTCTTTCTATGAATAGCGATGACTTCCTGGTTGTGGGCCTGATGAGCAAGGGCAGTGTGGTTTACAGCCTTAACCTGGGTTCTGGGACAGCAAGGCTCAGTAGTGATCCCCTCCATCTGAGCCTTGGGATCCACGCGGTTCATCTGGGGAGGTTGTTCCAAATGAGCTGGCTGAAGGTAAAAAGTTATCCCTCTCTGTCCCTATCTACATTGTTGGATCTGTGCTAAGGTACAAAGGTGAACAGGCCACACTAACTACACCCGAGAGGTCCACATGCTGGTATACAAAACAGAGGTCTAAGTAGCGTAGGGGATGAGAAACACAAATAAGGTGAGCGAGGGTTGGGGAAACACTCCCCCAGAAGAGGTGCCCCATGAGCGTACCTTCAAATTAAAGAGTTCAGAAAAAGAAAAGTTGCGAGTGTAGGCTATGAGAAATTAAGGGAAGGGGGTTGGGTACCAGGGTTGATTTCTATTTTTTGAAAAATGACTCGTTGTATTCGGAATAGATGGGAGAGGGAAGCAAGGCTTGATGGGGGAGGACTAGCAGGCTGCCAGCTCCTAATCTTTGAAGAGCTGTGATGTTGATTGAAATGCAAAACCATGACTGTTATATTAATACATCCGTGGTAACAGACACCAGCAAAGAAGCAGAGAATTGAGGAGTGAAGTGTTTTGTTTTTTTTTTTTTCAATTTCTTCAAAAATCAGGTCGTTGTAAATTTTTCATGCCAAGCTAATGGGGAATAACAGAAGTATATCTTAACAGCTCACCCAGAGGAATTAATTGCCTTTTTAATAGGCTTTGGGCTTTTTTTTTTTCCTTTTGAAGGTAGATGATCATAAAAATAAATCCATCATCTCTCCGGGAAGACTGGTTGGTCTTAATGTCTTCAGTCAGTTTTACGTAGGTGGCTATAGTGAATGCATTCCATATCTTTTACCAAATGGAGCTATGTTAAAAATGGTTTTCAAGGTAAGGCATGGACATTTGTAAACTACACCCACCTGTTTCAAAATTTGAGCCAATAGAAATTTTTTAAAGAGTATACTTCTAGTATAGAAAGTAGCAATGTGGTTTGCTTTCTAATCTGCTTGATCCATTTGATTTTTTTTAAGAAATCATAACAAACTGGTTTTTTATTTTTTTTAAAGATTTATTTATTTGTGCATACAATTGCTGGGGCACAGGCTAGAGATGCGGGGTTGAGAGGATCCACCAGAAACAGAGCGGGGAACAGAACAGGCAGACTGACCGAAATACACTGCCGAGGGGAGCAGCGGGCAAGACAGGAGAGGTCTGCCTCATCATGTGTGTTTCTCCCTGGCCAGCTGGGGATCAAACTCGTGGTGCAGAGGCTGTGGATTGCTTCATAGTGCGGTGCTTAACCCCTTGTGCCACCAGGGAGACCCTTGATCCATTTGATTTTAATGGCACATACATTCATCATTTATAAATCTCTCGCTACCTGTGTGCTAGGTGGTTAGGATTTTTCAATGAATAAAGCAAAGATTCCTGCACAGAGTTTCCATTCTGTATAGTTGGAAAAGGAGGGAGAAGACAACAAAGAAGTAAATTATGTAGTAGTATTAGGTGATGAATTCTGGGGAGGGGGGGAAGTAGAGCATGATTTGGGGGATCAGGGAGGTGGATGAATTTTTATGTAAGATGGTTTTTTTTTGTTTTTTTTTTTTTAAGATTTATTTATTTATTCATATAAGAGCTGGGGTACAGGCCAGAGGTGCGGGCCTTGAGAGGATCCATCAGAGACAGAGTAGGGAGCAGAACAGGCAGGCTGACTGAAATACACTGCTGAGGGGAGCAACGGGCGACACAGGAAAGGTCTGCCTTGCCATGTGGGTGTCTCCCTGGCCAGGGATCAAACTTGTGCTGCAGTGGCTGCGGTTAGCCTCATAGGTTGCGTCTCAACCCTTTGCGCCACCAGGAAGGCCCTATAAGGTGTTTTCTAATAAAGAGTAAGACCTCATGGAGTAGACCTCATGGAGTCATATTAAAAAACTACAATCTCCATCATCTAACTTTGAAATAGACCTGATAGAAAAAATGAGACATGGACTATAGCCAAATGATCCATGCCACCATGGTGTGACCCACAGAGGCCACCACAAGCCAAGGGCATCAAAGGGGTCCATCATGCTCAGTCAAACAATCGTACTCTCATGCTCTGTCTCTCTGTGTTCAAAAAGGATCATAGATTCAGACCTTCCCTATAAAGCTGATTTATAGTAGAGTTATAAAATAAAGACATGCTTTACATTGTAATTACAATACACTGCTGAAAATCAGCTCTTTGGTGGATCCTAGTCTGAGAATATTTGATCGACGACTGTACATCATAATGTCTCAGCCACTCACCCATGACCAGTGTCCTCCCCATAGGAAGTCAAGGAATTGGGATCAGGATGTATGTGTGAGACAGGAGCTGCCATCAAAAACCATTTTGGGCACTTGAGTTTTCTATCTGCCACAGCATCCTCCCCATAGTCACTTTTGCCTACACACAGATACAGGAGGTCACGTATTTGAAAACGTGAAAGCAACATAGCTAATCCAACAGCATACAAGATCAGATTCCAATAAAATTAGTTCATTCTCCAAGACTCTCAAAGACAATTTGTCTTTGCATATATAATCAGTGCTGATTCTCAGAAGCATGTCTTTTTTTTTTTTTTTAAATAGAGGCATGTTTTATTTATTTATTTGTTTGTTTGTTTGTTTTGTTTTTGTTTATACATGCACTGGGTACAGTCAGAAGTGCAGGAGGGTGAGAGAATTCACCAGAGCCAGAGCGGGGAGCAGAGCAGGCAGAAGGACCGAAGTATACTGCTGAGGGGAGCAGCGGGCGGCAGGAGAGGTCTGCGCGCCATGTGGGACCCTCCTCTGGTGGCCGGGGGGCAGCCGGGGATCGAACCGGCGCCGCAGAGGCCGCGGGCAGTTTCGCAACCCAGCGCTCAACCGCTGCGCCACCGGGGAGGCCCTCAGAAGCATGTCTTAAAGAATAATTTACAGCATATTAAGGCACTATGCTAAATGTAATAGAGAGCTCAATAGTTCCTCCACAGCAGGAAATAATCTGAAAAGATTGTAAGGGCATAACAAATCAGTGAGTTCTTTAAAATACTATATTCAAGGGAGAAGACACATAAATATATAGATGTGAAAGAAACATACCTTCCACCCATTGTGACAAAGACTCTGGGGCAGCAAATCAAAATTTGCTGTCTTGTACTCACAGACACGATGCTTGCATCAATACTCTGGACATAGCATCAAGAATTGAGTGGATGGGCCCTCCCTGGTGGCTCAAGGGGTTAAGCACCGCACTGTGAAGCAATCCGCAGCCTCTGCAGCACGAGTTTGATCTCCGGCTGTCCAGGGAACAACCCACATGGCACAGCAGACCTCTCCTGTCTCACTCGCTGCTTCCCTCAGCAGTGTACTTCAGTCAATCTGCCTGTTCTGCTCCCCACTCTGTCTCTGGTGAATCCTCTCACCCCCTCGCACCTCTGGCCTGTACCCCAGCTCCTGTATACATAAATAAATAAATCTTTTTTTTAAAAAAAAGAATTGAGTGGAGATTCTAGAACTCAGCCACCTGTGTGGACCCTGGCTCTGCCACTTACAAGCTTCCTGACCCTGACTAGTCACCTAACCTCCCTATTCCTCACTGTGCTTCCCATGTAAAATGGGAGAATAACTGAACTCCCCTTGTCATGTGTTTCTGGAATGAGCTATTTGAGAAAGCACAGAGCCTAGAGTGCTCACTGTCAGCAACAATGACAATGCTGGTAGTGAGAGTATCACAGCTCCAGTCAGACATTTGCTTCTCTTTCTTTGCTAAATGGACGGTGACTGTCTCTGGGACTGGGTTGTGTCCTGATTCAGACTCTGCCCTCTAGTAGCTATGTGAGTTTTAACCTGTTACTTAAACACTCTGAATTTCCATTTGCTCCTCTGCAATATTAAAATAGGGTCCATGGGGTTCTTTTGAGTTAATCAATTAAGTAGAAGTATTAAGTTAAGTGCATAGCCCAGAAATCAATACATAGTAAACACTCAGTAGATGTTAAGCATCATAGGACTTGGCATTTGAAATTTATTGAAGTCCAGTGCTTCCTGACTGCCTTTTGACTTTTTTCCTCACTTCTGTTAGGAAATCTTAATAATGTGAACAAAGAGAGGCTTTTATCAAAATTTGTCACTTTCTCCTTAAGTGTATTAATGCCTCTAAGTGCAGCACATGTGTGCAGTTGTCACTTCTGATAGAAACAGTAGGACTGTACTTGCCTGGAAGTGTGTCAGCTGTCACAGGTCTTGGTTAAGATGGAAATCTTGGGTGGGTCTTCTTGATAAATACCACTTAATCTATAGTCTTAGAGAAGCTCTGGGACCTTAGGTGTGCCTAATGTTGTCATTTGTCTATTGAATCCCCCCTTGAAGTTCCCTTATTATAAACTATCATTTATTATGGATTACAAAATATGGATAATTATTACAATTTACCATAATGACCCAATCACAACTGTACCATAAACCCATGACTCCCCAAAGCTAATTTCTACTGACACTAAAGGATGATATAAGATGTCTTGTTTAAAATATAGATTTCTGGACCCTACCCCAGAATTAATCAAAATCTCTATGCAGGGTCTACAAACATGCATGTCAATTATATGCTTAAGATTTAAAAGCCAATATATTAAACAAAACAAAGCAACTACAGAGTTTTATGGAAAAATTGAATAATTAGGCTAAGTTTATCACATTTGTCTTTAGAATGGTGATTAAATCACATAAAATGAAAGATGAGCTGACTAAGGTTTTGTATTTCTATAAAGACTCCTGATAAATAACTCTAATCTAAAAGGTCTCAATCTAAAATACAAATAACTGTTGGTAGAGCCCATTTGTTTTTGTTTTGGAAATGGTCTGTGGTAAGACATTATTTTCTTTTTTTTTTTTTTAAGATTTATTTATTTATTTATTTATATAAGCACTGGGTACAGTCAGAAGCACAGGAGGGTGAGAGAATTCACCAGAGCCAGAGTGGGGAACAGAACAGGCAGACTGATGAAATACACTGCTGAGAGGAGCAGCGGGCGCGACAGACCTCTCCTGTGGTACCCTCGCGGCGGCCGGGGATTGAACCGGCGCAGCAGAGGCTGCGGGCAGCTTTGCAGCCCAGAGCTCAACCACTGTGCCACCAGGGAGGCCCTAAAACTTTATTTTTAAGGAAATCATCAAAATAAAAGAAGGCATAGTGTTTATACCAGTTTCTCCATTTTTGTAAACAGTTTAGATGAGTCACTGGAATGAATGAGTCCAGGTGTCATAGGAAATACATCTTAAATTGATAGTCTCAAGAGCATTGCCAGAATACTCACCATAGGTAGGTTTACATCAGCTAATCATAGTGCACTGGTGGTGAGAAAGGCTTTGTGGTGTGTGGTGGAGATGGTCTTTAGATTTCTATTTTTTATCAAAAACTCTCCAGTGACTTCTCAAGATGTGTATAATAATATCTAAACACTTCACCATAACCTAGAAGGCCCCCACATGATCTAACCCCTGCCCATTTCGACTTTCTCTTGTTCTACTCACTCACTCTGTTCTAGTCCAGTTAGTCTACTTGTGGCCTCTGAAAGCACCAAACTCATTTCTGTTTTATATCTATGCATAGTGTTTTCTGGCTCAGAAACCTTGTAAGCCATCTCCATTTTGCTATTTCTTCTTTGTCATAGGCTTACCTCCTCAGAAAGGAGCTCCTTAGATCAACCCAAAACTATACCATCCTATAATCATTCTCTATCATATCATTATATTTGACTTTCTCCATAATATGTCGGTTTCTGATTTTGTTTATTCATTTGTTTATTTATATATTGGTTATAACTTGTCCCTCACAATGGCCTGACCTCTTAAGCTGTCACTGTATCCTCCATACTTCGAAGCATCCTTAGCATAGAATAGGAATTTGCTAAGCATTTATTCATCTTAGCTTAGTTGTAACTAAGCTAAGTTGAACCTATGGTCATGATAATAAAGCAAAATTAGCACACTGTCATGATAAACAGGGCATTTATTAACTATGAGAAATGAAACAGAACATGTATGGAAAGATGAGATTCTTACATGATAGATAACAAATTTGATTTATCTCAAGAATGAGATACAAATTGTTCCTGGGCAGAAACAGGCCATGATAAAGACAAATGTTTAAAGGTCATTTCAAATCTTTTTGCAGGAGAGTTCTTTAGGAGACAGTTTTGAAATCCAAAGAGGGTCATGTTTTAAGAAATAGACATAGAAAAGTCAGTGAAAGAATTAGTTTAGAAGATATTACAGAGACGTATTCATGGCATTTTTTTTGACCTGTTGAATATGAGATGATGGGACAAAATATTTACTGCATTTCACTACATGTGAAAGATTATGTGGAGTCAAAAGTAGTAGGTCTTGTGACTATAACATAATGACATTAAAATTATGACTCATTAAACTTGAAAGAAGTGATTTTATGTTATGTAAATCTGTTTAAAAACATTGTTTCCCATTTATGGGCTTATTAGTAGCCCATAGTATTCCCACTCAGCTTATTAGTAGCAGAAATTTGAGGAGACCTTTATTCTTTTGCCAGTTTTTATAATTCTACTCTAATCTCAACAACTCTTTTTTTAAGGAAAAAAGATAAGTTCTTCATAACAAATTTTTTAATAACATTTAAGAAGTTTATTCTTGCCCTACTCTCATTAATTTTATATATCTCTACATTTTTATTTTTCTACTGAAACATTAAAAAATATATTAAATTGAACTTCTAGTTAACATAGACAGCTCAAAGCCAAAGTTCAATCTTTTCCTGAATAATAACTAACATAAAATATTTTTTTTTAAATGCTCAAGAGGCAAGTCCCAACCCAGAGACATAAATTTCATGTTTGAAATCAGTTTTTTTTTTTTTTTTTTTTAACAACTTTTTTTTTTTTTTTTTTTTTTTAAATATTAAATTTTATTTTTATATTCCCCCATACAATTGCAAACGCCCAATTCTGACCCCAATCCTTTCCCCCCCGCCCCCCAAAAAGTGTCTCTGGTTCATAGTCTTTTGTTGATTTTGATTTTCACTTTCTTATATTCATTTTCCTGGTCCCTTATTTAAGTTTTCTAGATTCCTGCTATGAGTGAGACCATCCGGTATTTTTCTTTTTCTTTTTGGCTTATTTCACTGAGCATGATCCCTTCCAGTGCCATCCATGTTGCTGCAAATTGCATGTGTTTATCTTTTTTGAATGCTGAGTAATATTCCATGGTATATATGTACCACATCTTCTTGATCCAGTCATCTATTTTTGGGCATTTGGGTTGTTTCCAAAGCTTAGCTATTGTAAACAGTGCTGCTATAAACATAGGAGTGCAGGTGCTCTTTGGAATTGATGTTTCTGTGTCCTTTGGGTAAATACCTAGGAGTGGAATTGCTGGATCATATGGAAGCTCTATGTTTAGTAGGTCCAGAAATCTCCACACAGCTCTCCATAGTGGTTGGACCAGTTTGCACTCCCACCAACAGTGCACAAGAGTTCCTTTTTCTCCACATCCTCGCCAACATTTGTTGTTGCTAGTTTTTTTAATATGTGCCATTCTCACTGGTGTGAGATGGTATCTCATGGTAGTTTTGATTTGCATTTCCCTGATTACAAGTGATGTTGAACATTTTTTCATATGTCTGTTGGCCATTTGCATTTCCTCTTCAGAGAAGTGTTTGAAATCAGTTTTAAAGTAAAATCTCAAAACTGGTTAAAATGTCTTAACAATGCACAATCTAATGGTATAAAACAAAACAAAAAAAATCAAGTGGGCTATTTGACCATTATCAAAGTATAATTATGCCCTTGTATTTTGTTCTAACATGTTATTGCTCCAATTTCTGGAAATAGATTAATATTAAAATAAAATGAAGCAAAACTTTTTTAAAAAATGTTTTTCATCTCATTTGTGTTAATTCCAAACTTGGTCCCATTTTTTCCATATACTTAAATAAAAAAGGAATTTTCAGAAAAAAAAAAAAGTCAAATGCTTGTAGCAGTTGCCTGCCTCACAACCGGGGTGGAGATATTGTTTTGCTACCGAAAGGACAGGATTTGGGCCAAGTAAGGAGAAGGGTGGGACCTGATAAGTCTGGAAGCATGTGCTAAGCTCCAGGAAACTGCTAAAAGTCCTGCTTTCTGTTCCAAGTACGTCAGCACACACAGATTCAGCTAATTCTAACGCAATTTCTCCAATGAGAGCATAAGAGGCAGAGTTCACATCAGGTCTCAGTGTTCCAGAGATGAGCTCTGATGCAACAGAGAAACAGTAAACTCTGTTGTTAGTAGGGGAGCAAAGGTTAAAAAAAAAGTTTCATTTAGTTTTGACTTAGCCCTATATAGATATGTATTTGTTACATGTTTTTTAAAGCAGATTTTACCTCAGTTAATTTGCATTTTGCTTTACCTTAAAGTCAAATCTTGTGACTGAAGGCAATATGCAAATGTGTTCCTTTAAGATACACAAAGTGTAGGAGAACCAAAACTTACAAAGCCAAATTAGATATAAAAATTAGCAGCACAGACAATAAGTGTAATAGAAACTCAGAGCATGTAGGTGTAAAATGTGTCAGAAATTTATACTAAGTTCAGGCAGCAGCCCTTCTGCCCACCTGTGACTCTGCAGGTGCTCCTCTCTGCCAACTTTCTCCCTTTGAAGGGCAGCAGCCCACCTGTGACCTGAGACCTGTAACCATGCCGGTGTTTCTCTTCACTGATTTTCTCCCTTTTGCAAAGCAGCAGAGGCAGTTCGCCTCCCAAGGCCGCCCGCCCACGATGCAACCTCTCTTTTAGCAAACCTGACCCTTTCGGGAGCAGCTGTTTCTGCCCACTTGTGTCCATGCAAGCATCCTTTACCTTTCCTTCCCTTTTATAATAAACCTGCCCTTTTGGAGATATATATATATATATATCTATATATATCTATATATATATATATAGATATATATAGATATATATATAGATATATATATATATGACATTTATACTAAGTTCATAAATGAGGTTTATTTACAACATAAATCTGTCAGTGGCCACAAAATCTTGCTGATCCAGAGTTTCTTAATTACTTCTTGGCTCACAGCTGCCTTTGAGAATTGGGTGAAAGCTAAATATCCTTTCCCCTAAAAAATGAACTTAGGGCACAAAAATTTGCATAAGATCTAAAAATTTGCAAACTCCCTAAAACCCAATCACAGACACTACAGTCTAGGGTTCCCTAAATTCACCAAATTAACAATTCTTTGTCCAGTGTGACCTCTTGAATATATTTCATCCTGCAATGCTTACTTTAGTTTTCTATTGCTCTCCTGCTGGACTGTGTAATAGTTTGCTAGCTGGTGCACTACTCACTACACTCTCCTTCCCTACTTCAGGATGGATCTTCCTAATCTTCCTAATCTTCTCTGCTATCACTTTCAAAATGTTCCTTGGTCTTTCATCGCCAAATACAGCAAAATATAAAGCCTTTAGTCTGTGATTCAAGGAGGATCATGACCTGCTATCAAACTATCTACTTCTGTTATGGTTTTCTGGATGCATAAAACTCAGTTTGCATCACTCGATCCAGCCTGTTAAGAAATAGTCCTTTACTAAGCAACCAGTGGTGTGGTGTGTAGCCAGTTCAGTCACATACTACCTTGCATTAGTTTATTCTCCTTCCCTCTCACTTTACTTTTTCCCTCACTCCTGTTTAGTTGGTCAAGTATCCTTTATTTCCTGGGTATTGCTTTTAGATGCTGTTTTCTAGGGATTCTAAGTTATGACTAATATTATTTCTTACCAATGAGATTAACAAAAAGCTTTAAATTTTATTAATCTAGTGGTAAGACTGTAGAGAAACAGATATTATAGTTTTCTAGAGTAAACTCTATTAAGGTGAAAAACTGGAAACTACTAAAATATTCATTACTAACTGTCTGACTGGTAAAGCTAAAGAATCTTCCTATAATGAAGAATAATGCAGCTATAAAAAATGAATCTTTAAGGTATGATCCTTAGGATATTTTAAGGGCAAAGAATAAAGAAGCATGTAAGAAAAAAGTGGTAAAAGATCTAGATAAATATACATGATATATATATATGTATGCTCACAATTTTCTTAGAAAATAAACTAGGGATGATTAAAGAAAAAAACTTATAAATGATTGCTATAGGATAAGGGAGAGAACAAGAAGTGACGAACAAGAAGGGATGAAAGCCATACTTTCCATATTCAAGTTTGCTGTATAGTTTTTATATGGGACTAGGGAAAAATTTCATCTGGACAACCAAAAGAGAAAAAGAATAATTCTTAAGCGTTGAAAGAAAATAAATAAATGATCTAATTATATTTCAAGTTGGTGGCTTATCCAAGTAGAGAAAATTTAATAATTCAATTGGTTTTAAAAAGAATTTGTCTGCTTGGTGTTCACATCCTAAGGACAAAAAGAATCATAAAAGCACCCGAATTTATACCCTATAATCTTGATATTACTAGTAAACAAAGATTTTCAGCATACAAGAAAAGAGATACAGAGATGAGTTCAAAAAAGCAAAACTTTTCAATCTTTAATTTGAACTCGAAATATTTGAATTCATGGTCTAAACTTATCTTCTAGAAAACTTGTTTCCTAAGTAGGTCCACTAAAGAAATCGAGACACTATAACCCAAGAGCAATTAATACCTCCTGACAAAATTGTCCTCTTCAAATCATCTACTCATTTTCCTCTAAAAATGCGCCAGGACTTCTTTAAAAATTAAATATTCAGGGGCCTCCCCAGTGGTGCAGCGGTTGAGCACTGGGTTGCGAAGCTGCCCGCAGCCTCTGCAGCGCCGGTTCGATCCCCGGCTGCTCCCCGGCCACCCCACATGGCGCGCAGACCCCTCCTGCCGCCCGCTGCTCCCCTCAGCAGTGTACTTCAGTCCTTCTGCCTGCTCTGCTCCCCACTCTGGCTCTGGTGAATTCTCTCACCCCCCCACGCTTCTGACTGTACCCAGTGCTTGTAGAAATAATAAATAAATAAATCTTTTAAAAAAATAAATATTCAGCTGTGGGATATGAGACATATGAGTCTGAATGCCTTTTTGTGTCTGGATCCAACAGTTTCAAAGACTGTTAAGGTTATATCAAAAGGAGATAGGAATTAACTTAATGAGAGCATCTGGCCAAAGATGGGCCAGAGAACAACAGAGAATAATTTCTGTAATGGATGTAAACATGCCAATCTGGAAAATACATATAGTAGTAATGATTTTTCCGCTCCCCAAGGGGGAAAAAACTTGACACCTGTGAAGGTTGCTAGTGTGGGTCTGCTAAATGTAGCATGCCAGACCCTAATAGGCTCCTTTCAAGTTAAACAAGAGCAGGTAAAATGATCGCCCTGGGGCAGTGGGTATACATCAGGAAGTATGATGGGGAATGCCTGGAGGGGCCTTTGGCTGATGTAACTTGGTCCCAGAGACTGATCAGTGGAAAGCCTCATTAATAAAATTGGAACCACAGAAGATGAGCCTGACCGCAGTGAGAAGGCCCAAGAGAGAACATTACAGGACTCCTGCAGCAGCGGGCCGACCCAATTGACAACAGCTGAGCAGACCCCACGCACCTCCTGGTGTAAAGACAGGGCTTGGAAACAAGGATGCCCAGCCCAGAAGCACAGGAGGGGGCGCTGTATTGTTCATGGAGAGACCCCTGCCCCTGGGGCCCAGGGTGGGTGGGTTCTGGCACTTTTGGACCCTTTTCTGACTTGGGGCATCTCTCAAGCATCAGTGGCCCTGCTTTGGGCCAAATCTGTTGGGCTGGGCCTTTAACCACAAAGGGACAGGGAACTTTATTCTTCTCCTTTTCGTTGTTGCACACTGTAAGGGCAGGACTGGCCACGGAGCAGGTTCTCTGCTCCAGCAGACTGGGTGAAGGAAAGAGAGAGTCCTGGAGCCCTCCGTGGCTTTTGCAGGCTTTTATTGGGATTTACCGGGTACATGGTAGGTAAGAGTGCTGGGAGGCCTGGGAGGCCAGCCCCCAGCAAGTCTTCACTCTGTCTGGGCTCTCCGGCCTTCTCTGCTGCTCTTGCGGTTCTGCTTCTGCTTTTCTTCTCTGCTTCTCTTCTCGGCTTCCCCTGGCTTCCAGTGATGACTCCCTTAAAAGCCCAGTTTTAGCCCAGGTGAATCCCATCTACCTATGCCCACACCCCACTCCAGGTGCCCACCATCAGGCATGCATTCAGGACCGCAGGGTTCCGTCATCTATCCTAATGGCGGGAGGGCAGAAAAGCCTGATACTTTTACCTTACCCTTCACCCACTAATTGTATTAAAGTTCCCTTCCTGAAAGGTCTCAGGCACTAAAAGATGTCTTGTCTCTATGTGGTGGATGGCAGAAACTATTTAGAATGGGCAGGTTTGGGGGTGATGGGGTGTCCTCACCCTGTTCTGCAACACTTTATACTAAAGCAAGTGTGAATGACAAAGACATATCTGCTGTTGACATAGCAGCAGGCAAGGAAAAAAAATAAAATACCTAGAAAAACAACTGGACTCTAAAAAGCAAGCGAGGTTGCTGAGATTAAGAGGAAAGGGGAGGGCTTCCCCGTGGCGCAGCGGGTTGAGCGCAGCGCTGTGAAGCTGTCCGCAGCCTCTGTAGCGCCGGTTCAATTCCGGGCTGGCCATGGAGACCCACATGGCACGCAGACCTCTCCTGTCTCGCCCGCTGCTCCCCTCAGCAGTGTACTTCGGTCAGTCTCCTGTTCTGCTCCTGGCTCTGCCTCTGGGGAATCCTCTCACCCTCCCGCCCCTCTGGCCTGCACCCCAGTGCTTGTATAGCGGATGCTCCCGGAGCAGCTGAGCCTCCTCATGGCGCCCGTGGGTGAGGCCCGTTGGCTGTAGCGTGAGGGTGAGGGTACAGGAACCTCACGGGCGGGTGGGGACGTGGCCTGTGGGGGAGCCCACGGCGGAGAGGGGCCCGGAGCTGGGTCTCCATGGCCCAGCAGTGCTCCCCGGCAAAGGGCTGGCCTGAGCTGGTACGGCGGGGACGGAGTGAGTACCCCTGGGGCCGGGCCGTTCTCCCCACGAGAGCTGAATGTCTCAGACCTCACAGTGCTTGCATGGGGGGGTGGGGGGAGTGGGGTGTGCCTTGCGCTGAGACCGCAGCCGGGGACGGCCCGCGAGCCGGACGCCCCCGCGTGGGACGGCGGAGCCCACAGAGACTGAGCCGCGGTTCCCCTCAAGGGAGCGGGGCCTGCGGGCGGCAGATGCGAGCGATCCTGGGGCAGGTGCAAAGGGTCTCTTGATTCAGCCCTGGGCGGGCGCCCCGTCTGAGCAGAG
This sequence comes from Talpa occidentalis, assembly GCF_014898055.3. Classification (NCBI taxonomy): domain Eukaryota; kingdom Metazoa; phylum Chordata; class Mammalia; order Eulipotyphla; family Talpidae; genus Talpa; species Talpa occidentalis. Next base: position 78,269,175 of record NW_023602073.1, on the reverse strand, counting down.
CGGCCTTCGCTGTGTCTGCTGGCTGGTGTTTATTTAGGCCCTCCGCCCGTGGGGGTCACGGCTGCAGGGCTCCGCGGCCAAGAGAAACCTGGTGGAGACTGTGCAGAGACGGCAAATGGCGGGGTGGGCGGAGGGGAAAGGGAAGATGCTTCCCTCTTGGGGTTTGCACCCAGTCCTGTCAGGCTGACCTGCAGCTGTGGAGGGGAGAGGCCCTGGGCAGTGGGCGCTCCGCTCGGCTGCCTGAGGGGGCGCCTGGAGTCTGGGGTGGGCAGGCGTCCACGGCACACCTGAGGCTGGGAGGCTGAACGTGAGGGCTGTGGCAGGGAAAGGGGAGCAGAAGAGGACCGTGTGGAGGACAGGCGCTGAAAATACGGTAAGGGGGGTGTAGCGAGCCCAGGGGGCGGGGAATGTAGAGAGCCAGACCCTGGGCAGGCTGCGCCCCGCATCCATGGCGTGGGGGTGGGGGGCGGCCCAGGCGCCGGGGTTCGCTGACGGGGGATGTGGTGGCCCCTGCCGACTCCTCTGCCATTTTTTGTTTCGGCCCATGTTTGCCCAGTGGGGCGGGCGGGGGCTTCTGGGCATCAGCTCAGTAGCCGCACCTGAAATATCAGGTGCTGCTGTTTCCCCATGAGGGACGCTTGTTGCCCTGGGCTCTGGGGGGAGCAGGGGTGTCTGAGTCGGTGATTTGCATTTTCTTGTATTGGAGATGTTCACATATCTGCCTCTGCCTAGAGAGGGGGGGTGTTTTTTCGGTTCTGGGGGTTGTTTTTTGTTTTGTGATGGTGTAGGGGCAGGACTGGATACAGTGCAGGTTTTCTGATCCCATGCAGACCAGGTAAAGGAGGAGTCAGAGTCCTCAGTGGTTTTGCAGGTCTTTTATTGGGGTTCACCAGGCATATGGCAGGCAGGGGTGCTGGCAGGCCTCCCAGCCCCCAGCAAGTCTTCACTCTATCTGGGCTCTCTGGCGTTCGTTCTGCTGCTTCTCGGCTTCTCTTTCGGCTTCGGCTGCTGCTGCTGGCGTCCCCGTGACGCCGCCCTTAAAAGCCCAGTCTTAGCCCAGGTGAATCACATCTACCTATGCCCACACCCTATTCCAGGTGCCCGCCATCAGGCATGCATTCAGGACAAGGATCCATCATCTATCCTGATGGCGGGAGGGCAGAAAAGCCTGATATTTTCTTTACCCTACAGGCCATCCCCTCAGGGTTTTCTGCCATACAGTCTATACATATATATACAATTTTCTAAGCAAACAAACAATGCAGCCATGGCCCACAAAATCAAATACATCAAATATAACAAAATACAATATAACAAAATACAACAGAACACAAATAAGTCCAGGCAGGGCACCAACCTAGTGCAAAAGACAACTATTGGTACCAGCAGATGAGCCACCAAATCTGCTGCCAAAGGCACTGCTCATACGTGGGAGGGGAATCACTCACGACATCTATTGCAACATGCCCGGAGCCGTCAGGCTTCCTGGCCTTCTCTGGCTGTAGTCTCAGCTACAAGCCACACACAGCATCCACCCCCAGGATGCACTAGCTCTGGGATTGGCGATTCTATTCTGTTGGGGGTAATCGCCAACCCTCAGGATTTCTGTCTGCAGTCGCTCCAACACTCGGCCTTCATAGCCACCCATACGACACGCAGACCCCTGCACTCAGGCCAACCCACTGCACAAGCACATGGGTCGGGGATCCAAACTCTACATGCGTCTTGGGCTCCACCCCAAGCCACGTTCCCCACCCGTCCCCCAAGGACAGGTTACTCAGCTCCTCACCCTCACCCGAGAATGAGCAGGGCATCACCCGCAGGTGATTTTACGAGACTCACAGGGCTTCAGCATACCCAGGCTGCTTAACAGCCACTCAGGGCTTCTCAACTTAGCATCAGCACCAGCTTTTGCCTTCTCAGTTGGCTTTTCTCCTCCACCTGGCTGCTGGGCATGCACAGGCTGCTTTTGGCCATCAAGGCCCACTGGCTACCCCCAGATTCCCATCTCCTGGGGTGTACAAACAAAACTGTTCCACCCCCAGGGTCCCAAAACATATCAACCTTCAAGGTCCTCCGCCTTCTGGCAGGTTTGTCAGTCCAAGTTCATCAGTCCATGTCCAGCAGTCAAAGTCCGTTGGCCTCTCCCTGCATCAGCACTGGCGAGCTGAGTCATGGTCCACTTTTCGCCGATGAGTCTGCTGCCTCAAGGGTCATTGGCTGGTCCTTTCAGGTGTCGTTGGCTGGTTCTCTTTGGTGTCTCCTTCACGCCAGGTCTCATCCTGTAGCTTGTGGACGTTGTCCACCTTCTGTGCCGCCATGGCGCTTCCAGCGTCATCACAGGTAAACAGTCTGTTCTCCTTAGTCCCTCCAGGTCTTTGGAGGGCTCCAATACCCGTCTGCATGGATCTTGCCGACTTACGTCAGGCGTTCGTTCTGCTGCTTCTCGGTTTCTCTTTCGGCTTCGGCTTCTACTGCTGCTGCTGCTGGCGTCCCCGTGACACCACCCTTAAAAGCACAGTCTTAGCTCAGCTGAATCCCATCTACCTATGCCCACACCCTATTCCAGGTGCCCGCCATCAGGCATGCATTCAGGACAAGGATCCATCATCTATCCTGATGGCAGAAGGGCAGAAAAGCCTGAAATTTTCTTTACCCTACAGATGTGTTTTGTTTTGTTTTTTAAGATTTAGTCATGCATACAAGAACCCAGGTACAGGCCAGATGTGCGGGAGGGAGGGTGAGAGGATTCACCAGAGAGAGTGGGGAACAGAACAGGCAGACTGATGAAATACACTGCTGAGGGGAGCAGCCTGCTGACAGGAGAGGTCTGCCACGCCATGTGGGATTCTCGCCAGCCAGCGGGGATCAAACCCACACTGCAGAGGCTGTGGGCAGCTTCACAGCTTTTACAAGTTTATTTATAAAGGGAACTAGGGAAGTGTTGGTTTTATATTACTGTTGTTTTTAGATTTTGGTAGCATTGGCGATCATTTCCTAAAATCAACTAAGGCGTTTTGGGTAATTTTCAGACGTTGGAGCTATTGAGAAGGTACCTTTTCCTTTAAAAATCACACTGAGCTGACTAATGCTATTTGGGGATAGTGAGGGAGGAAGCAAGGAATTGGTTCCAGGCAGTCAGTTAGGAACAGGGTGCTCCAGCCCCCAAGTCCACTTCTCAGCCTGATTGAGAACCACTGGGCTGGAACCAAAAGGGTGCCTGTAGAGGCAGGAATGACACTGAGCCAGTATTCTGATCCAGCAGACCCGGTAAAGGAGGAGTCCTGGAGCCCTCGGTGGCTTTTGCAGGCTTTTATTGGGGTTTACCAGGTACACAGCAGGCAGGGTGCTGGGGGCCTGCCAGCCTTCCAGCCCCCAGCAAGTCTTCACTCTTTCTGGGCTCTCCAGCGTTCTCTGGTGGTCTCTGCTTCTCTGCTCTCTTGTGGTTCTGCTCCACTTTGCTTCTTTCTCAGCTTCTGCTGGCGTCCCTGTAACACCACCCTTAAAAGCCCATTCTCAGCCCAGGCGAATCCCATCTTCCTATGCCCACACCCCACTCCAGGTGCCTGCCATCAGGCATGCATTCAGGACCGCAGGGTTCCGTCATCTATCCTAATAGCGGGAGGGCAGAAAAGCCTGATACTTTTTACTTTACCCTACAGTGCCCTTACTTGCCCCCCAACCCCACCATCCGCCCCCCCCACCCTAGGTCATTTAATAATGATTGTTGAGTTCAGATACCAACGCAGTAACACAATGGTAGAGAAATGAAAGGCTGCTTTCAGGAAGGTCGGCCAGGTAATGTGGGCCCCCTCAGCGGGCCTGGGTAGCCCAGGAGAACCCCACCAACTCAGAACTGCAGGAGACCCCCGAGAGCCCAGCCAATCAGCAGGCGGCTCGGCTCAGAGACACCCAAGGACCAGACCCCACCCCTTGCCCCCTCTCCCTGTGTAAGCACCCATTTGTCACCCCCAAAGGCTCCCAGCAGGACCCTCTCTCTGCAGAGAGCTTTCCTGTTCGTCTCCCTCCCTGCCTCTCAGTAAATGTCTTGCTTTCCTGTAACTCTGTTCTCCAGGTTGATTCTTGTTCTCTCCAGAGACCAGACTGAGAAAGAGCCTGCCCGGGGTCCTCAGACTCCAGGCCTGTCCCCAGGCCCCAATTCTTCAGTAGTCATTTGGATTTTACTAGTGTGTGTTCCTTTTCTTCATCTAGCCCTGCAGTCCTGATGACACTGATATTTTCCCCAGAAAATGAACTCACCCGGTTGACGGTTGTCATGCTGATGGGATGAGAATGATGGGAAAAGCAGTGGCAGGTATTGCTGACACCTCTGAGGAGTGTTTTCACTGCTGGTACGGTTCTCAGTGCTTCCAACAGGGTTTTTGGAGTCAGTGGATTTGGATTGCGGGGTCCTTGGGTTCACTCTGGGACAGATTTCACCAGAGCTCCCATTTCAGCAGCAAGCAGCGAGTTTCCCAGGAGTTTCTCCATGAGACAGAGACGTTAGTTGTAGTTAATGGGCAGGTTTATTGGGGAAAGGGACAGAAGAGTAAAAGACACTTGCATGGACACAAGCGGGCAGGAAGGGCTGCCCCGAAGGGACAGATTTGCTGAGAGAGGCCTGCATGGTTGCACGCGGGGCCTTGAGGAGAGCTGCCTCCGCTGAGGGAGGTCAGTGAAGAGAAGCCCCGGCAGGTACAGGTCACAGGCGGGCAGGAAGTCTGCTGCCCTGTGGAAGGAGAGAGTTGGTGAGAAGAAGCACCTGCATAGGCACAGATGGGCAGGAGTGCTGCCCCTTTGTGGGGGTAGCGTTAGGTTTTTATCATTTTCGGGGCGGGGGGCTCATCTTTGTAGGTAGATGGTTTGTGCCACTGACACTCCCTAGAGCAGCCTGATAGTTTCTGGGTGTTGATGCCTAAGGGTCTTGGTTTCTATAGCTGGGTTAATGGATTACACTAATGCCTTCTACCCCTACCTCCTTGTGTGTTAGGTTCTTGACCTTGTATCTCCTTTCCTCCATCACTTCCCATGCAGGAATTCACACTGTGTTCCTCTTCACAGTAGGTGAAGGGTAAGGATAAAGCATCAGGCTTTTCTGCCCTCCCGCCATTAGGATAGATGACGGAACCCTGCGGTCCTGAATGCATGCCTGATGGCGGGCACCTGGAGTGGGTGTGGGCCTATGTAGATGGGATTCACCTGGGCTAAGACTGGGCTTTCAAGGGTGGCGTCACGGGGACGCCAGCAGCAGAAGAACCATGAGAACAAGGCCACCAGAGAACGCCAGAGAGCCCAGATAGAGTGAGGACTTGCTGGGGGCTGGGAGGCCTGCACCCCTGCCTGCTGTGTGCCTGGTAATCCCAATAAAAGCCTGAAAAGCCTGAGGACCCCAGGACTCTCTCCTTAACCCCATCTACTCGGGTCATAGATAACCTGCTCTGTGTCCTCCTGCCATTACAGTAGATCACGAGTGTTCTTAGGAAGAAATGTGTAGGGCCTCCCTGGCAGTGCAAGTGGTGAAGCACAGCTCTGTGAAGCTGTCCACAGCCTCTGCACACGAGTTCGATCCAGGGCCAGCCAGGAGCTGCCCCCAGGGCGCAGCAGACCTCCTCTGTCTCGCCCACTGCTCCCCTCAGCAGTGGATTTCAGGCTGTCCGCCTGCTCTGCTCCCCACTCTCTCTGGTGAATCTTCTCACCCCCGCACCTCTGGCCTGTACCCCAGTTCTTGTATGCATAAATAAATAAATCTTAAAAGTCTTACCTTAAAAACAGATCCACAGCACCTTTATTACATGAAAAACATTTCCCTTCCATAAGAGGAACATGAGGAGCACCCATGTCTCCTCTCAGCTGATACTGTGGTGGGGGGACAGACAGCTCCCTGATTACAAAGGGGAGGTTCCAGGCTGCCCCAACTACTGAAGGTGGAGCTGAGCTAGGAGGGGAAGCTAAAAGGAACTTGGGTGACTAGGAGGAGGCACACTTACTTCTTGGCCTGGGACTGGCACCAGAGACTTGGGGGACCTGGAAGGAGACATTTGCAGGACACGTAAGTGAGGGACCCATGGGAAGGCTGACAATGGCAGCCTTTACCTTGATTTTGCTCCTTTTCTTTCAGACAAATCTGGCCCCACCTCCCCCTTTCCTGTGGGTCCCTGCCAAAAGGTGCCTTAGGCTGTGGCAGCTTTCTGGCCTCAGTGGCCCTGTTTGGACCAAGCCTGTTTGGGTGGGCTTTTACCCACAGGGGAAAGGTACCTTTGGGTGTTTCATTGGAAAACTATTTTAACTCTGTTCTTTCTCTGTTGCACACCAATTGTATTAAAGTTATTTTCTATTGAAGGGTATGTTTTGTCTTCATGTTGTAAATGGTAGAACCGATTTAGGGTGTACACGGTTTGGGGATAGCAGGGTGCATCTTAGCCTCCTAACACTGCTACATGCTGCTGCCACTAAATTTTCCTTTTCTCTTCTCACTTAGCTTTCCCTCTTCTCACTCCTTAGGTGAGAACTTTAGGTGAGTCTGTCTGCTTATTGGGGGAGCTTGCCCTGGATCCTTAAACACATGGTGAGGACTCCTAACCTGGGTCAACCCCTTCCTTCAGGTTTGCTCTGTAACACCTTCTGTCTCCCATTTTGTAAAGTCCTCTGTGTATGAGTCAGGATCCTGTAAGGGAGGAAAAGTAATTTCCCCTGTATCCTGCAGGGTTCTTGGCTGAGAACTTCCTGTAATAAAAGGCCAATTAGTTGGAGAAAAATAATTTTAATAAACATGGATACGTCCTTGCAAACCTGGGGAAGACCCAGGAAAGCTGAGTAACCCGCGAAATGGCCTCAGCCACCTCTTCAAATAACATCTTCAACTGCAGACAAAGGACAGAGGATGGGAGAGTCAGTTCTGGAGGGCATCAGGAAAGTCCAGCAACCAAGGGCGTGGGTGGTGTGCAGACTGCAGTTGCTGCCTCCTCTTTTGATTTTTTTTTTTTCCTGTTACTTGATTTTGACATTTGATTTTTTTTTTTTTCATTTAAGGGATTTTATTAGTACGCCAGAGAGGAGAAAGTAAATTATTTTAAAAAAAAAGAAATAACAAGTACTCATCACCTCTTCATGTTGAAGTGAATCTCTAGCCCAGGATGGAGCCAGCCTGCCCAGGGTGTCAGGTCAGTTCGGGGTGTTCCTGTTTCCATGAATCTACCCTTCACCAGAAGGGCAGCTCGTCTAGTCAGCCAGACCCCAGACACCATGCAGCCCTGGCCCTGTGCTTATTTCCTGTTCCTTGATCTTTTAAGATAATGTCAGATATTGGCAATCCCAGCCAGTCATGCTCTATTTCAATACTGCCACTTCCAACTCTCTGTATAACCTGTTTTTGGCCAAAATTTCTCAGGAAGTGTGTCCTACCCTCCTCACCTCCAATCCACTGATGGTGTTCCCTTGAGTGAAGGATATCAAGCTCATTTCTAAATTTTGTTTTCATTTTGTGGTTTCATCCATACACGGATGGGCCACCGCCCAGATACCCAGGTGCCACTGTTTATTAGCTTAAGAATCTATCCATCGCATCTAGATTGTTGAACTTGTTTGCATGTAGAGGTTCATAGTAATCTCGGACTGTGTTTGTCTCGTGACCCAGTATGTGGTCTTTTCTTGACCACAGTTCTGTCTGCTCTGTCTGTTGTGATTTTTCCTCTTTCATTTATGATCCTATTTGAGTCTCCCCTCTTGTTTTTCTTTGTGAGTCTAGCTGGAGGGTTATCTATTCATTTTTTTCAAAGAACCAGCTTTTGGTTTCAATGATCTTTTGGACTGTCTTTTATTTCTATTTCATTTATTTCTGCTTTAATTTTTGTTATTTCCTTTCTTCTACTGGCTTTTGGGGTTTTATGTTCTTTTTCTAGTTCTTCGAGATGGGAGATTAGGTATTTTATTGTTTTTTTCTTGTTTCTTGATGTGGACCTGAATTATTTTATACTTTCCTCTTGATACTGCTTTTGCTGTGTCCCATGCCTTCTGAAAAGCTGTTTCCCTCATTTTCATTCATTCAAGGTACTTTTTCATTTCTTCTTTGATTTCATCTTTAGTGCAGTGGTCTCTCAGTTGCATGTTGTTCCATTTCCATGTGTAGTGGGGGTTCCTTGCTCTTTTCATAGTTGATTTCTAGTTTGATGAATTTATGGTATTATTTCAATCTTCATGTACTTGTTGATATTTGTCTTGTGACCCAGTACATGTGACTGATCCTGGAGAATGATCAGTGTGCACTTGAGAAGTGTGTATTCAGTTTTTGGAGGTGCAGTGTCTTACCGATGTCTCTTGGGCCCATGTGGTCTAGATCTTTATTTAGTGTTAGTATGTTCTTGTTTATTTTTTGTCTTGTTGATCTGTCCATTGGTGACAGTGGCGTGCTCAGGTTGGGAAGAGAGATTTTTCCCTTAAGGGCACATAATTTGAAAGTTTTGTCTTTTTCTAGACATTTTGTTCAGATTCTCTGTATTCTACATATAAATGAAACCATATGATATTTATCTTTTACCTTCTGACTTACTTTGCTTAGCATAATAAGTGAATGCTAAATTTAAGACTTTTTCCAATTATTAGTTTTTCCATTTTATTGTTGAATGTGGTAATTATGTTTATAAATCATTTACTTTTAAACTTGCATTTTTATTGTTATAAATATATATGTAAAATAACATCAAGCAGTTTTTACTGTGTTAACTATTTTTTAAAACATCCTTGTTTATTTTTTCACAATATAGGGTTTCTCCCCTCAGGTGTAGTCAACATAGTTTTCTCGCCACCAGAGCACCCCCCCTCCTCCCCACGCCCCACCAAGTTCTCCTACCCCCCTTCCTTACTATCCCTCCTCTTTTACCCTCCTCCTGCCCCTACTTCTATACTCTCCCCATTTTTACCCTCGCCCAACCCTCCTGAGTGTCTCAGACATACAGTGTGTTTTCAAGGGTCCATCCTACAGTTTGTATTTGTCTGATTCTTTCTTTGGTTTGTCTAGATTCCACGTGTAAGTGAAACCATCCAGTGTTTATCTTTCTCCTTCTGGCTCACTTTGCTTAAAATAATCCCTTCCAGCTCCATCCATGTTGCTGCAAATGGCTTGAGTTTATCTTTTTCCATCGCTGAGTAGTGTCCCATTGTGTACAAAGACCACATCTTGATCCTCTTGTCTGTTTTGGGGCATACAGGTTGTGTCCACAGCTTAGCTAGTGTAAATAGTGCTGCAGTGAGCATAGGAGCCCAGGTTTCCTTTCACATTTGTGCATTTGTGTTCTTTGTGTTTTATTTTTAAAGATTTATTTATTTATGCATACAGGAGCTGGGGTACAGGCCAGAGGTATGGAGTCGGGGGCAGGTGAGAGGATTCACCAAGACAGAGTGGGGAGCAGAACAGGCAGATCTACTGAAATACACTGTTGAGGGGAGCAGGGGACAAGACAGGAGAGGTCTGCTGCGCCATGTGGGTCAGCTCCCTAGCCAGGGGTCAAACTCATGCTGCAGTGGCTGCGGATAGCTTCATAGTGCTGAGACTTGACCCCTTGCGCCATCAGGGAGGCCCCTCTTTTGCCCTCTTTAGATAGATACCTAGGAATGGAATTGCTGGGTCATATGGAAGATCCATTTTTAATCTTTTGAGGAATCTCCACACTTCTTTCCATAGTGGCTGGACTAGCTCACATTCCCACCAATATTATAAGAGGATCCTTTTCTCCACATCCTCTTCAGCACTTGTTGTGTTTTTTTTTGTTTTTTTTTTAATATGGGCCATTCTCACAGGTGTGAGGTGGTGTCTCATTATGGTTTTGCTTTGCATTTCCCTGATGATGAATGACAGAATTTTTTCATGTGGCTGTGGGCTATCTGCATGTCTTCTTTGGAGAAGTGACTATTTAGCTCCTCTCCCCATTTTTGATTGCATTGTTTTCATTTTGTTGAGTTGTATAAGGACTTTTAGATCTTTGATATTAATTCCTTATCAGATAAAGGGTGTGCAGTATTTTCTCCCATTTGGAAGGGTGTCTCTTTGTTTTAGTCACTGTCTTTTCTGCTCTACAGAAACTTAGTTTGATATAGTATCCATTGTTTATTTTCTCTTTTATATATTTCTGAGATTTATGTTAGGGAGCGTTTTGCATAGGCTTTCTTATATATATTTGATGGCTTCAGGTCTTATATCCAAGTCTTTTATCCATTTTGAGTTGATTTTCATGTATGGTATGAGATAATGGTCGAGTTTCATTATTTTACATGTGGCGGTGCCATTTTCCAGCACCATTTATTAAAGAGGCTTTCCTTGTTACAGTATATGTACTTTGCTCCTTTGTTGTATATTAATTGCCCATAAACATGTGGTTTCATTTCTGGGCTCTCAATTCAATTCCATTGGTCTGTGTGTCTGTTTTTTGGTCCATTACCATGCTGCTTTAACTACTATGGTTTTATACTATAGTTTGAAGTCAGAAGTATGATACCTTTATTCCCCCCACCCATTTATATGAGGAAAGCTTTGGCAATTTGGTGTCTTTTGTGTTTCCGTATGTACTTCAGTAATCTTTGTTGTATTTCTTTGAAGAATGCCATTAGGATTTTTATTGGGGTTGCATTGAATCTATAAATTGCTTTGGGTTGGTTGGCCATTTTGACAATGTTGATTCTTCTCACCCATGAGCTGGGTATATATTTCCATTTCTTTGTGTTCTGTTTCTTTTAACAATGTTTTATAGTTTTCATGGTAAAGGTCTTTCACCTCCTCTGTTAAGTTTATTCCCAGGTAATTAATTTTTGTGTGTGAGATTGCTTTAATTTCTTCTTCTAGTTCATTATTTGTACACAGGAAGGCATGTTAACTATTTTTTTTAAAGATTTATTTATTATTTATTTATTCATTTATACAAGCACTGGATACAGTCAGAAGCGCAGGAGGGTGAGAGAATTCACCAGAGCCAGAACGGGGAGCAGAGCAGGCAGAAGGACTGAAGTACACTGCTGAGGGGAGCAGCGGGCAGCAGGAGAGGTCTGCACGCCACGTGGGACCCTCCTCTGGTGGCCGGGGAGCAGCCGGGATCGAACCAGCGCTGCAGAGGCTGCAGTCAGCTTCGCAACCCAGCGCTCAATCACTGCGCCACCAGGGGAGGCCCATGTTAACTATTTTTAAGTGCACAGTGTGGTGGCATTACATATACTGTCATGTCACTCTCATTTCTGAAACCAGGATGTCCCCAAAGGCTTAAATACATCCCCCAAATAGCCCTGCCTTCTTTCTGCTCATTGCTTAACTGTTAACCAAGTCTAACTGCTTTCTGTTTTCTAGCCTGGCTACATTACCAAGATGAACATGTTCTGCTTCTCCAGATAAAGAGAAACTCGCAGCCCAAGGCTAGTCTTTTGTCTGAAAGGTATCCAGCCATTAGAGGGACCTGACTTGGGCCTCCCTGGTGTCGCAAGGGGTTAAGATGCAACCTATGCAGCTGTTCGCAGCCTCTGCAGCACATTTTTGATCCCCAGCCAGCCAGAGAGCTACCCACATGACGCAGCAGACCTTTCCTGGCTCGCCTGCTGCTCCCCTCAGCTGTGTATTTCAGTCAATGTGCCTGTTCTGTTCCCCACTTTGTCTCTGGTGAATCCACTCATCCCCCACACACCTCTGGCCTGTACCCCAGTTCTTGTATGCATAAATAAATAAATCTTAAAAAAAAAAAAAAAAAGACCTGACTTAAGGATGTCTCACTTTAGGATTTCATCTGTGAACAGAGTATGTGACAAAATATAGGTCAAGTTGAACCATACAAGCACATTTTAAACATGTTATTTTGGTTAACACCCCATTGTCCAAAGTGAGTAATATGGCCTAGTCTAAAGTCATGGAGCAGATAAGTTCACTTCAGCTACTCTAATACAATGGTAAGAGTGATCTATTGCTCAGGGATGTAAAATTAGGTAGGATCATTAACTCAAATCATCACATACTTGGTAAACAATTTTTTTTTAAAGATTTAGTCATGCATACAAGAACCAGGGTACAGGCCAGATGTGCGGGAAGGTGAGAGGATTCACCAGAGACAGAGTGGGGAACAGAACAGGCAGACTGACTGAAATACACTGCTGAGGAGAGCATCAGGATGAGACAGGAGAGGTCGGCTCTGCCATGTGGGATTCTTGCTGGCCGGCTGGGATTGAACCCACAATGCAGAGGCTGCTTCACAGCACTGCACTCAACCACCTGCACCACCAGGGGAGGCCTTGGTAAGCAACTTTACCTCTTAGTAGCCTGGGGGCCTCCCCGGTGGCGCAGCGGCTGAACGCTGGGTTGCGAAGCTGCCCTCAGCCTCCGCAGCGCCAGCTCGATCCCCGGCCCCTCCACCAGGGCCTGGCAAGCAATCTTACCTCCTAGTAGCTTGGGGGGGGGGGAGGGGGAGGAAGGGGGGCGAAGGGGGGCCTCCCCGGTGGCGCAGCAGCTGAACGCTTGGCTGCGAAGCTGCCCGCAGCCTCCGCAGCGCCAGTTCGATCCCCGGCCGCTCCACCAGGGAAGGCCTTAGCGGCCACTCCACCCGGGAGGCCCTGGTAAGCAATTTTACCTCCCAGTAGCTTGGGGGCCTCCCCGGTGGTGCAGCGGCTGAACGCTGGGTTGCGAAGCTGCCCGCAGCCTCCGCAACACCGGCTCGATCCCCGGTCGCTCCACCAGGGGAGGCCTTGGTAAGCAACCCTACCTCCCAGTAGCCTGGGGGCCTCCCAGGTGGCGCAGCGGCTGAACGCTGGGTTGCGAAGCTGCCCGCAGCCTCCGCAGCGCCAGTTCGATCCCCGGCCGCTCCAATTTTACCTCCCAGTAGCTTGGGGGCCTCCCCGGTGGTGCAGCGGCTGAACGCTGGGTTGCGAAGCTGCCCGCAGCCTCCGCAACTCCGGCTCGATCCCCGGTCTCTCCACCAGGGGAGGCCTTGGTAAGCAACCCTACCTCCCAGTAGCCTGGGGGCCTCCCAGGTGGCGCAGCGGCTGAACGCTGGGTTGCGAAGCTGCCCGCAGCCTCTGCAGCGCCAGTTCGATTCCCGGCCGCTCCACCAGGTGAAGGCCTTGGCGGCCGCTCCACCAGGGGAGGCCCTGGTAAGCAACCCTACCTCCCAGTAGCTCGGGGGTCTCCCCGGCGGTGCAGCGGCTGAACGCTGGGTTGCGAAGCTGCCCGCAGCCTCCGCAACACCGGCTCGATCCCCGGTCGCTCCACCAGGGGAGGCCTTGGTAAGCAACCCTACCTCCCAGTAGCCTGGGGGCCTCCCAGGTGGCGCAGCGGCTGAACGCTGGGTTGCGAAGCTGCCCGCAGCCTCTGCAGCGCCAGTTCGATCCCCGGCCGCTCCACCAGGGAAGGCCTTAGCGGCCACTCCACCCGGGAGGCCCTGGTAAGCAATTTTACCTCCCAGTAGCTTGGGGGCCTCCCCGGTGGCGCAGCGGCTGAACGCTGGGTTGCGAAGCTGCCCGCAGCCTCTGCAGCGCCAGTTCGATTCCCGGCCGCTCCACCAGGTGAAGGCCTTGGCGGCCGCTCCACCAGGGGAGGCCCTGGTAAGCAACCCTACCTCCCAGTAGCTCGGGGGTCTCCCCGGCGGCGCAGCGGCTGAACGCTTGGCTGCGAAGCTGCCCGCAGCCTCCGCAGCGCCAGCTCGATCCCCGGCCGCTCCACCAGGGAAGGCCTTAGCGGCCACTCCACCCGGGAGGCCCTGGTAAGCAATTTTACCCCCCAGTAGCTTGGGGGCCTCCCCGGTGGTGCAGCGGCTGAACGCTGGGTTTGCAAAGCTGCCCGCAGCCTCCGCAACACCGGCTCGATCCCCGGTCGCTCCACCAGGGGAGGCCTTGGTAAGCAACCCTACCTCCTAGTAGCCTGGGGGCCTCCCAGGTGGCGCAGCGGCTGAACGCTGGGTTGCGAAGCTGCCCGCAGCCTCCGCAGCGCCAGTTCGATCCCCGGCCGCTCCACCAGGGAAGGCCCCAGCGGCCGCCCCACCGGGGGAGGCCCTGGCAAGCAACTTTACCTCCCAGTAGCTTGGGGACCTCCCCGGTGGCGCAGCGGCCGAACGCTGGGCTGCGAAGCTGCCCGCAGCCTCTGCAACGCCAGTTCGATCCCCGGCCCCTCCACCAGGGGAGGCCTTGGCAAGCAGCCCTACCCCCTAGTAGCCTGGGGGCCTCCCGGGTGGCGCAGCAGCTGAACGCTGGGCTCCGAAGCCCCGGTCGCTGGGCAAGGGTCCCGCATGGCTCTCAGACCTCCCCTGCCGCCCACTGCCCCCCCCAGCAGTGTACCTCGGTCCCCCTCCCTGCTCTGGCCCTGGTGAATTCTCTCACCCTCCCGCGCTTCTGACTGTACCCAGTGCTTGTATAAATAAATCTTTAAAAAAAGGAAAAAAAAGTAGTTTGGAAATTACAAGACACCATATTTATTACCATTTTTTATTAACTTTACATGATTTTTATGATTCTTTAAATATCTTCACTTTAACTATAATCAACTTTGTGCTTTCGCCTAATTAGTAGGTTTCCTCTGTAAATCCATTTTTATGCATTGTCTCTTGCAGTGCAGGCAAATCATCCCAAAGTGAGTGACTTAAAAAGTTTTATATTTGTGCACAGCTGGGATAGTTTGACCTCCATGGAGGGATCCAAGGTATCTACTTTACCCCTGGAGCTGCTTCTTTGATCACAGAGATCTAAAACATTTTAATCTTGTCCCACTACTATACTAAAATTTTTCTTCACTTTCATCCCAAACAAAATATGTAAATTTATTTAAAGGTATATACTACCAATAAGGCATATATTAAATGGCAGTAAGATTTCCTTCCTTTCAACTTAACCTATGATAAAGAACAAATTGTAAATATTATATCCTCAACAGAGTCTCCTGCTCATCCCTAGGAGACCACTGTTTTAGATTAGTAGATGGTTTTCCTAATGACCTAATTGTCATCTAATTCTCATTTTGGTTAGGTTAACAGTGAGTCCAAGAATAAATGAGTTATCACAATAGTTTTTTTCCAAGACCCAGGAGTATCTTAAAGCTCTGTGCTCCTCAGTATCTTATGGGTACTCTCCATTTTATCCAGTGGATGAATTAAGATCCAAGTGAGATGACACAGACCTGGAAGTAGCACACATCTATTGTACCCATATCCCAAGGACAACACCACACACAAGAATGGGCCCATAACCCAACTACTGGGCAAGGTAACAGGGACAGGATCCACCTAGATGCCCCCCCATTTCCAGGAACCACCCCTATGCCCAGTGCTAAGTGGTCCCCATAGGGCTTGAAGGTAAATTGGAAATAAGTGGCAAACTACCCTCTATTCTTTTACTAGTTATCAATGATGAATAAAGCTATTGCTTTGTCCTTGATTTGGGACTGTCTGATCAAATCAACAAGTAAAAAGTTCTAGAGATGAGCAGGATGTGAAAACACCATGAATTGAGACTATATCACATTAAAAAGCTTTCTATACAGCAAAAGAAAATATCAACACATGCAAAATAGACACCTACTGAATGGGGGAGGATATTTCTACAGCATACATTTGATAAAGAGTTAATATTCAAGGTATGTAAATGACTCTTACAATTCAACAATAATTTTTTTAATGGACAGAGATACTTCTCCAAAGAGGACACAAAATGGCCACCAGGAACATTGAGAAAATTCTCATCATCCCTTGTAATTAGGGAAATGCAAATCAAAACCACAATCGGATATTATCTCACACTTGTAACAATGACTTACATAAAAAAGATTAGTAACAATGAGTGTAGACAAGAATGCAGAGAAAAAGGAAACCCATACACTGTTGGTGGGAATGTAACTTGGTGTGACCAACTATGTAACGTTCTCCAAAAAATAAAGATAAAACCACATGATAGAGCAATCCCACTTCTGGATATCTATTAAAAATGTGAATTTATTAACTTCCAAGAGTTATATCCACCACAGTGTTTGTTATAGCATTATTTATAGCTGCTAAGATATGGAAACAATCCATTGACAGAATTGTGGACAAAGATGTGATATGTGATATACACATGCAATAGATTATTATTCAGCTATAAAAACTAGATGAGATTTGCCATTTGCGACAAGCAGAAGGAACTCAAGGGGATTAATAAGGAGACAAAACAGATTAATGAACAAAACAAAATAAAAATAAGCCAACGGATGTCAACAGAACCGAGGTGATCAAACAGGGTGAGTGTGGAGGGTGACTGGGAGTAAAGGTGGAGGTGTCTGGTTAATGATGACTGATGTTTCATATTGTTAAATAATTTAAAAATTAAAGGAGAAATATTCCAAATTATATAACCATTAATTAATTCTGTAAAAAGTAGATAAATTCATAGAAGTAGTAATGAAGACTGAGATTTTACCTATTGTCATGAAACAGTTGAGTGATTTTGAAAATATTTTTCAAGTGTATTTTGAGAAAACTGGGTCAATAAAATAACACTATGTTGCAAACAAGAAAATGCATGAAGTATTAAGTAATACTTTATTAAGAGAGGTTCTTAGACCTCATTAACATCAAAGGGAATTGATACCAACTTACACATGGTTGTAAAAAAATACAAAAACCAAAAGCAACTACAAACAACAAAAAATGATTGTTTTAATAGAAAATTTGGCTGTGCTTGCGAAAATGACAACAGAAAAAATAAACGTTGAAAGAAATGTAGCAAAGACAGAAGTGTGGCATGGTTACATTCAACTATTTTTTTGATAATAGTTACAAACATAAGGTAAATTTTTTAAAAATTGGGTCCAAAAAGGGGCCTCCCTGGTGGCTCAGTGGGTTGAGCATAGCACTGTGAAGCTGTCCACAGCCTCTGCAGAGCAGGTTCGATCACCGGCCGGCCGGCGAGAATCCCACATGGCGCGGCAGACCTCTCCTGTCTCACCCCTGCTCCCCTCAGCAGTGTATTTTCCATCAGTCTGCCTGTTCTGTTCTCCGCTCTTTCTCCAGTGAATCCTCTCACCCTTCCGTCATCTGGCCTGTGCCCCAGTTCTTGTATAAAAATAAATAAATCTTTAAAAAAAAAAAAAGGGTCCAAAAAGTATACAGAGTAAAGCTTCACATCTAAGAGAAAAAAAATAAATGAAAATGGCTATGTGGGAAAGCAGCTCTGCAAACCTAAAAAATGTGTTTCAGTAAGTTAGTGACAGTCACAGAGTGTCCTAACTTAGCCCTGCCGAAAACATGAGATCACAGCCTAGGTGGGAAGATGAGAGGATCAAACAGAGGATATTGATCTTTTTAAAGTGTTTTACCCACAGGCACTATGAAAGATAGTGTAACAGTTTCTCAAATATTAAAAACTATTATCATATGATACAGCAATTCACAAAGGGAAGCAGAATCAAACAGGTATTTGTTGCACATGTTCATAGCAACATAATTCACAAGAGTCAAAAGGTGGAAGCTATGTAAGTGTCCCTTGACAAATAAATGGATAAACAAAATGGGATATACATACAACGGAATATTATTCAGCCTTAAAAAAGGAGATTCTGACACATTACAATATGGATGAAACTTGAGGATATTATTCTAAGTGAATAATAAGCTAAACACAAAACACCAAAAACTGTAGTAACTGTGTTACTACATTTAGATGTAATGTTTAGTCAAATTCATTGAAGCAGGAAATAAAATTGGAGTTGTTTAGCACTATTGAACTATACTAAACAGATTGTAAATTTTTTATGTATTTTGCATAATAAAAAAAGTTACCCAAAAGTGAATCTGTGTAATTCTTTAAAAAGCTGAGATTCAGTTAGACATTTGCTCTTACGGAAAAGATGGAGATTATAGATTATATAAACATGATATGTTTACCCCAATATAGTGTTTACATTAGAATAAAATACAATAAAACCAAGAGTTTTTATATCATCTACTGGTTTATGCTTCCAATACAAAGGTCAGAATGACATTGAATGATTCAGAAATAGACTTTGTATCTTACTAAAATATCTATCTTTAATAAAATATTAAAGATAATCAATTTAATGTTTTTTAAACAATTACATAGCCCAGACTGCAAAAGTCACTGAAGATTAGTCATAAAAGCTACGTCTCTAGACTCAAAAACTCATGTATTTCTTTTAAATTAAAACAAGAATTTGAAGTTCTTATCTACAATTTAATCAGTTTGATACCTATAATTTTCCTACTAACATTTCTGCAAATACTAATTTTGTTTTTAAAACAATCCATTAACTAGCACATTTGCTTAATGGGATTTAAGACAAACTCTAAACTACTTCCTGATATATTTATAGTACTATCATGGGGTCTAAACTTACATCTAAACTTTACATCTAGTCTAAACATTACATCTAAATGTAGTAACCTTGTGGTTAGCTTATTTCACTTAGAATAATGTCCTCAAGTTTCATCCATATTATAGCATGTGTCAGAATCTCCTTTTTAAGGCTGAATAATATTCCACTGTCACTGATGTTTAAAACATTTTAACTAATTTCCTATCTAAAATAAATTCAAAGTATAATTTTTGTCATGTTAGATTTCTAAGAAATAGCATTGAAATCATTTCAATAAGCAATTATGTATGGTTTTCCTGTTAAATTAAAAAATATGAACACTATATATCACAAAAAAGGGTGTTCTACAGATCATGTATTTGACATTCTCCTCTTTAAAGTTTGTCATTTCAAATTTTCCAGAAGAAAAAAAGCTGGAGGTTTCCCTGGAGCCAAATAAGGCTAAATAGGTCTATGCATTAGGAGCGCCCTCTCTTGGTGAAATCAAGACCCCAAGTAGGGGAAAAAAAAAAAAAAAGACCCAAGAAGGGATTCCCAGGTGGCACAGGGTTGAGCACAGCCTCTGCAGCTTGGGTTCGATTCCAAGCTGGCAGGGAAGATACACACATGCGTCAGAGACCTCTCCTGTCTCACCTGCTGCTCCCCTCAGCAGTGTTTTTGGCAGACTTCTGTCAGTCTGCCTGTGCTGTTCCCTGCTCTGTCTCTGGTGAATCTTCTCACCCTCCCGTGCCTCTGGCCTGTACCCCAGTTCTTGTATGAATAAATACATCTTTAAAAAAAAAAAAAACCCCAAGGGGCCTCCCCGGTGGCGCAGCGGTTGAGCGCTGGGTTGCGAAGCTGCCCGCAGCCTCTGCAGCGCCGGTTCAATCCCTGGCCGCCAGCGAGGGTCCCACATGGCGCGCAGACCTCTCCAGCAGCTCGCTGCTCCCCTCAGCAGTGTATTTCGTCAGTCTGCCTGTTCTGCTCTCCGCTCTGCCTCTGGTGAATTCTCTCACCCTCCCGTGCTTCTGACTGTACCCAGTGCTTGTATAAATAAATAAATAAATCTAAAAAAAAAAAAAAAAAAAGACCCCAATTAGGATTGATCTCTGTGAACTCACTGACCTTTGCATGACCCCAAGTGACTAGGAGAGACAACTCTGAATTCACTTAAGTCTACAGCAAGCTCACTGACCTCTACATGATGCTAAGTAATTAGATTTGACCTCTTGGTGAACTCACTGACCTCTCATGACCCCAAAGCAATTAGGATTGACCTCTCGGTGAACTCAATGACCACTGCATGATTCCTAGTGATTAGGAGAACCAGGCTGTGTAAAGTTGTATAAAATATTTTCTCTGGAGTATTTTTTTCCTCTTCCAGTATGTTTTATTTTTCCTATAACCTGGATGCAATTAACTCAACACTAGATTCTTTATAAACTATTTCCGTATTTGTAAGGCTACACATTCTAGTAACTGAGAAACTAAAATGGGCGTTATAGCAACAAATATACTCATTGATGTAACTACCAAAAAAAATAAATAAGTAAGAGGGCCTCCCTGGTGGTGCTGAGGGGAGGGGAGTTCAGTGCAGGGCTGTGAGGCTGTCCGCTGCCTTTGTGGCAGGAGTTCCATCCCCAGCCAGCAGGAGAGGAACCCACATGAGGAGGCAGACCTCTCCTGTCTTGCCCTCTTCTCCCCTCAGTACATCTGCCTGTTCTGCTCCCCACTCTCTCTGGTGAGTCTTCTCACTCCCACTGCGACTCTGGCCTGTACGCCACTTCTTTAAAAACAAAATTAAAAGAAGCACCTGGAGTTTAACAGTATAGATGTTGGCCCTCTCCTGAGCTTACATATAAACAAAGTTACTCAACTCATCTGTCCTAATGTGCTACCACCAAAAGCAGCCAGCCCATAGTTATAACTCTGTGGATGATTCTCTCCCTTAAGATGGAGGAACCCAAAAGAACCTTGGAATAAAGAAATGACAGACACAAAATAGAGTTTAAGAGAAGCAGGATCCAGGGGACGCAAGGCCTCTCATTCTTAGCTCAAGCATCCCCAGTGCCTGGTGCAAAGCACTTTTATTGATACAAACCTCCCCCTCACCCCCCTTAGTTACTAGGCAATGAATCATTTTCTCAGCGTTTGGCCTTGTCTGGGCACACATTCACCACCAAGGCTCTGCGTTATCGGGTATATTCTACTCCCTGTCTAATCTTGCCTGCTTCTCAGGCTTAGCTTTACTGACACAGGAAAGAACATCATGGTCTGGACATGGACCAGTCTTCCAGTCACGACCCCAATATTTTCCTTGTCTTAGTGTTACAGGGCAAACCCCGATATAAAATGGGGTTTCTTGACTGTGCGTCCTCACCCGCCTTTAAAGGGGACTTATTAATGCTGAACTGCAGACATACACAAAAGGTTGAGAAAAGGTTTACTTACAAGGGAAGGGGAAATGGGAAATGAATAACTCAGAGAGAAAAAGAGGAAGATAAGTTGTAAATGCGTCCTACCTGTTCCGCTGACCTGGAATCCCAATGACCCACCCAGCTGGTGAAAAACCAGTACGCAGGCTGCGTAGCCAAAATGGCGACCCCAGCCACCTGGCCAAATATTCAAACTGAAAGCCTAGTTGCTTAACTCCACCCTCACTTCCTGCAACCTTCCCTGTGGTGATCATGGGATTTGTAGTTCCCAGTATCGTGGGGGTGGAGTCCACAAAGCCGGTATGGGGTTTGCTCAGGACATCCTTAGCACTTCAAGCCTTAGAGGTCTGCAACATCTCCCTTTTTGTTTTTTAATGGAGCCTTGACAGTGAATATGATGGCAGCATTTAGTTGTTTCTGCTCCCACGTACTTCTTCGTTTGCTTTTGTAGAGGACTATGCAGAGTAACATATGCAAAAACAAGGGTTAGTGTAGTGAATGATAGGGTGGCCCCCTTTTACAGGGAGATCAGCCTGGCCTCAACACAAAGAGTTTTCTGTAACAGGCAGACAGCTTTTAAAATGACAAGAAAGGGCCTCCCCGGTGGCGCAGCAGTTGAGCGCTGGGTTCATTCCCCGGCTGCTCCCCGGCCACTGGAGGAGGGTCCCACATGGCGCGCAGACCTCTCCTGCCGCCCGCTGCTCCCCTCAGCAGTGTACTTCAGTCTGCCTGTTCTGTTCCCTGCTTTGGCTCTGGTAAATTCTCTCACCCTCCCGCGCTTCTGACTGTACCCAGTGCTTGTATAAATAAATAAATAAATATTTAAAAAATAAAATAAAATGACAAGAAAAAATTAACAAAAACAATAAACCTATACCAAACAAAATCCAAACTCCAATATCTCAATACAGTTTTGTTGGATTCAGCCAATAGGTAATGTCGTTCAAATGTGCCAGTGTGGCATTTTGTGCTTCCTGCTGCAACCGTGCCCATGCTGCTGTAGTCTCTCTCCAAGGCCCATGACATGGAGTCCAAGGTTACTATGGAATGCACTGTGAAGTTGTCTTTGAACCACTTCTCAGGAGGGGTTGTACCAAAAGGAATAGGAGTTACATAGAATGGTCTCACTACAAACCACAGCTGAGTCTGGTGTCCAGAGGGCCTGATAATGTTCACCAAGTCAGCATACAGCAGCCTCAAGGACATCAAGTCTCGGCCTGATGTCCCCAAGGACTGCACAGTGGATGGGAAGGATCCTCCTTTCTCCTTTTTGACTTATGGGTGGCATCCCCCGTGGCGGCTGGATCACGGATGACTGGGGCTCTGAAATAAGATTGGTTCTTTTCTGCTGGAACCCAAAGTGGTCCTGTAGGTGATAAAACAGAAACATACCCTCTCCCCCATGTTAAATGTTTTAAGGTCCCAGCCAAGTTGGTCCTCACAATGGATGGTAATCTACGACCAAGGGCCCAGGACCTGGTTCCTGGAAAAAATGTTGCTCCACTGCCTTGAGGCCAGAAAATTAGGAATGAGATGTTGCTCAACAGTTGTTAGGCCAAAGCAATTGCAATTCAAGAATCCAAATGTACATAAAACTTTGCAAATAAGTACCTATGGGGGCAAGTTAACCTCTAGACCCCCCCCCCCTTTGTTGTTTTTTAAGTGCAGATCCCAGGGTGTAGCCTTAGGAGACAGTTTTTTCTGAAGGGCTTCAGTGTATGCTACGGGAGCAACAACCAGTCACCACTATTGTCCACAAATGTCCAGTGTGATAGTTGTTCATTCCTGGAAATTGGTCTGTCAGTCTATGGCAAAAGAAAAAACATCAGGAGGCATTAGCCAAAACAAAACAGCAAATATATCTAAATTACCGTAAGAAAAAAAATCTTAAAACTGATTTAACCTATCTAAACACAATTTCTCTCCACTCTGACGCCCAATTTTATCAAACAGTACAGCAAAATATTTGTACTAAACTAAATCTACTTTCAGACCATTTTAACTATTTTTGCATAAAACCACAGGGCAGAATAACCAAACAGCAATTTTAACTGGCTTTGCTGGAATACTCCATATAGGATCAGAGTGAACTCCTGACATCTGGTCCATGCAGGCTCCAGGAATAAAGTTGGTTTCATCAGACTCACCTGGGCTTTCCTTTTCTCAAAGTTACCAGGATTTTTTCTTTTTCCAGGTTATCCAGTCCTGCCCATGGAAGCAGCTTCCTCACCCTCTTTGGAGGTCTCTGGAACCCTACGAACAAAGTAGCAGGTTCTCCTCTTCTTGGTTCAGCTCAAATTTAACTTTATGGAAGAATTCCAATCAAAGTGAGACAGGGCAAGCTAGGGTTATTAGGCAGTTTTAGGGATAGTGCAGGAGGGGACCTCTGAAGAATTCAGGAAGGCTTCAGAGATAAGGACAAGCAAGGAAATGAAACCAGTTCCACTGGGAAAAACAAACATCCTAGCACCACAGATAATCTTGTTAAGGATGGTCCTGGTTTTCTTCAGATGATAAGATAAAGTGTAAAGATGCTCACCAGGAGGGCTAGACCATAAAGATAAAGATATAACAAATGGGGAAAGACAGACCTGTTAGATAAGGAATGTGAAGATCTCCCACTCAGTAGCAAATTAAGTGAGACAGCCAAAGCTGACCAATCACAAAGAGACTGGTGAAGTTTTAGAATAATGAGAGAAAAAAAGGTATATATTCCCTGAAACACAATTCCACTTTGGCTTCCTTGCCCCTCCCAGGCCTGGTTCCCTGGCCTGGGAGTCCCACTTTATTTCTGTTCTTTTTCTTCTCAATAAACTTTTTCTAAACAAACCTGCCCTGCCTCTTCTCGCTTGCTTGCCTGAGCGTCTGCGAAGTTTCTGCTGCGGCTTCATGAGACACCAACCCGTGGGGGGTCTAGTGGCTGGGGCTCAGCGCTGCCCTGCAGCCTGGAATCTGTTCCTGGCTGGGAGACTAGGCCTGACAATTCCGGCATCAAAAGTCACACAATGAGACACGTTTCCAATTTTCTAGGTTAAGCAGACAAAATTCCCTGTTGAAGTTATGCAACAATAGACTCTGCCATGAGTAGTAAAAATTACTACCACTTTCTCATATGTGTTGGTATTAAGGGGAGAGAAAATGCAAATACAAGTTAACTCTGCTAATCAAAAAATGTAACATTGCTGCAGAATCCTAGTCAGTTAAAACAAGGAAACTTTAAGTGAAGCCAAAAATGCAAAAAAAAAAAAAAATCACCAGTATTATGTCAAGCAAAACATGTCAAAAATCAGGTTTATCTCTGTCCTTCTTTTACTCCTTTGCAGGAAATTTTCATTGTCAAAAGTTTCATCACGTGGAATTGTTAGGGGGAAAAGGATGTCCCAAAGCTATTTCCATATAGGCTTTGTGGACTCCACCCCCACCCCAGGTCAAAGCCAAAGACACTGGGAACTCCAAATCCCATCACCACCAAAGGGAAGGTGGCTGGGACCTGAGGGTGGGGTTAAGCAGCCAGGTGGATAGAAAAGGCAGACACGTGGACTTTGGGGGACCCCATTTTTGGGCTCTCCACCAGCTCGCAGTGTCCGGCCAGCTCTGAGAGTGACTTTGGGGTGTCCAGGTCGTCGGATCGGGTAGGACGCATTGAAGACTTTATTTCCCTATTTTCTCCCTGAGTTGTACATTTTCCTTATTTCCTTTCCTCTTGTAAATAAACCTTTTATTAACCTTTTTGTGTGTGTCTGTAGTAATCATAAGTCCCTTTAAAGCGCGGGTGAGGACCCACAGCCAGGAACCCGTTTAATATCGGGGTTGCTCTATAACAGAATCAGTTGAGGTCTTCAAAACAATTTTTCTGGCTATTAAACCATGAAGTATATAATATTGCAGACAACAATCAAAATTGACAATTTGTATACAGATCAGGTACTGAAAGGTTTTATACAAGTTTCAGAAAACCAAATGCTTCCCTTTTAGTTTTACTTCACCAGGTAAACCAAATAGGACAAATTTATCTAATGCCTTTCCCAGGAGGAAAGAGAGAACCTCTGCGAAGTGTCTCAGGAGCTCTACTGAGGTTTCACAAAATCTCCTCTGATCAACCAAGTGACAGACAACCCAATTTTACTTTAGATTGTTGGGAAACTTTGCCATAAATATTAGAAAACAGCAGCAACAACAATGTTTAATCATTTTTTTAAAGATGTATGTATGCTTATAAGAACTGGGGTACAGACCAGAGGTGCGGGGGAGGTTTCACCGGAGATACAGTGGGGAGCAGCACAGGCGGATGCACTGAAATCCGCTGCTGAGGGGAGCAGCAGGGAGACAGGGGAGGTCTGCTGTGCCCTGTGGGTCACTCCCTGGCCAGGGATGGGACTCAGGCCCTCAGGTTGCTATCACGGAGACTCCACCCCTAGGCCTCCAGGGAGTCCCCCTTGGAATCTTGTCTTAGACAAGCAATCAACCCAATCCAGAATTGGAATGGAAAACGTGCCCC
This sequence comes from Talpa occidentalis, assembly GCF_014898055.3. Taxonomy (NCBI): domain Eukaryota; kingdom Metazoa; phylum Chordata; class Mammalia; order Eulipotyphla; family Talpidae; genus Talpa; species Talpa occidentalis. The sequence goes on along the minus strand of NW_023602073.1, from coordinate 78,243,950 downwards.
AAACAAACGATATAGACAAAATTTACCAACAGCAAATTATTTCAAATGCAGACAAAATCGCTTTCATTTTTCTGATACAGACCTTGGAAAAACCCAAGTTATCTCCAAGTATGAATTATGGGGGCTACCAGCAATTACCAGTGACTGCGGAAGGAAGGCTCTTTTACCTTGCAGCCAGACATACATTTGCTAAGTTAATCACAGCTGTTCCATTGTTGGCTTGCAAACCCCTCTTAGGCAAAGATCAAGAAGTCATCACAGTCAAAAAGCCCAAAGTCAGCCTGGGCCACATCAGGTGGTGCAGGGGTTAAATCTCAGTGCTTTCACGCTATGGCTAGTCACTGAGGCCTAAGTTTTATCCTGGGCCAGGGAGCTACCCACATGGCGCAGCAGACCTCTCCTGTCTCCCCACTGCTCCCCTCAGAGGTGGATTTCATGATCTGCCTATTCTGTTCCCCACTCTGGTGAGTCCTCTCACACACACCCCCCACCTCTGGCCTACACCCCAGTTCTTTACCCAAAAATAATCTTACAAAAAGATATCACACGGCGTATGTATCTACATGATGCAGTAAAACAGGACCTTTCTCTCTGTCCATCTGCCCCACCAGAGAAGCCTCCCTCTCTCTTGCATTTAACAAGTCCGTCTCCCGCAGTCCGAGGAGAAGGAAGGACTGCCCTGAGGGGATAAAAGGAAGTTACACAGCGGGTGCTACCAAAGCAAGCTGGCGCCGCCTGAATCTCCCGACGCCCGCATGGGAAGGACAGGCCGCCCCTTCCCGCCTCCCTTCTGCGGACTCTCGCCTACCTGCCCCCCACCTTTTTTTTTTTACCCCTTTGCATACACACCCTGCCCTCCGCCAGCGGGCAGGACGGAGTCGCTGCCTCCTCGGCTTGTGGACACGTTAACCTGCTGTCCTCCTGCTCACGCTGTGTCCCGCCTTTGGCTGAGGGAGTCCGGCGCTGGGACGGTGGCAGCGGGGAGTGGAGGGACCTGCTGTGTGAGTGTGGCTAGCGCGGGTGCAGTAATGGGGTGTGTGTGTGTGTCTGTGTGTGTCTGTGTGTGTGTCACAGACCGGGAGAGGCAGAGACGGGGGCTGAAGCGTGGGCCGGTCCGCAGGCCCCTCTCGCCCTGTCCTCACCGCGTCCTCTCCCGAGCGCGCCCTTACCTGCTCTGGGGCGTCCCTCCTGCCCCAACGCTTCTCCTCACGGGTCCCGGGGAGCCCTCCCGGGGGTCCTCGGGCAGCCCCGGAGGCTGGAGAGGGGGAACCAGAGAGGAGTGGGGGCTGCTCCCGGACCTTCCTGCCGGCTCGTTCACGCCCCGACGGCGCCGCCTCAGACTGGCCCTCGCGCCCCGGGCAACCCGGCGGGCGGGCGTCGGCGGGAACGGGGAGCGGCTCGGGCCGGGCCGTCTGTGGCGGACCCCGCGGGCGCCCGGTCCCGGGAGCCCCAACGCCCTGGGCGGCCGCGCAGCAGCCGCAGCCCGCGAGGGGACGCGCTGCCGTCGGCGGAGCCGGGTCGTGTGTCCCGCTCAGGGCTGGGGCCGGACCCGGGGCCTCGGAGGCAGCCAAAGGCCGCGGCGCCCCACATCCGGCCCGGCCGGGCCTGAGCGCTCCCCCCGGTCGGGGGTCCCCCGTCCCGCGGGGTCACAGCGCGGCCGGCGCCCCCCGGGGTCCTGAGGGGCCGGTGCCGCCGGGCGGGCGCGGAGCCGGGAAGCCTCTGGTGGCCGCGGGCAGCCCACCGCCCACCTCGTCCCTCCCGCCCCCCGGCGGCGGTGCCGCCGGCCCCCTGCGCGCTCGCGGGGAGCCCCAGAGCCCGCATGTCCTCCAAAAAGTGTCCGCGGGGAACTCCGGAGGCCGTGGGACCCGCTCCCGAAAGGCCTCCCAGGGGATCGCGCTCCTGGAGACGCGCCGGCCGTCCCCGCTCCGCCCCGCAGGCCGCCCGCGGTCGGGAAAGAACGGAGGCCACGAGGCTCAGACAAAAACGGGCTTTATTGAAAGTCCGCGAAGTGACGACTCTCTGAAGGCCACGAGTCACGCCCCAAATGGGGGCGCGGGTCTTCGTAGGGTTCGGCTACGGCCGGGGTTTCTCGGCGCGGGAGGGCGGCGGGGCCTCTCCTGCCAGCGGGGGATGCGCTGGGATCTCCCGCCGGGGCCGGGGGCTCTCCTGCCGGGCGGGCGGGCTGGAGCAGTTACTGCCGTCGGTCTGGCTCTAGTTCGGCTTCTCTCCGCGGCGGCGGCCGCTGGGCACCGGGGCAGTGATGGGCTTTAAGACCCGCCTGTGTGTGCTCGCTCGACCCGTCGGGGCGCGGCCTGGAGGACGGCGCCGGCTCCTGGGCTCTGCGATCACACGTCGCCGTGGGCTCTCCTGCCCCGCGCGCGCGCGCGTCCTGGATCTCTTCCCCCATCGCCCCGCCCAGAACGCCCTGGGCCACGGGCGGGCCTCGACCCTGTCTCAGGAGTCCCCCATCTAGGTCCCCTGAGCCCACGGGTGTTGGCCATGGCTTTTGTAGGATGCCCCGCAGAGGAACCTTTTTCTTTTTTCTAAAGATTGATTTATTGGGCCTCCCTGGTGGCGCAGCGGGTTGAGCGCAGCGCTGTGAAGCTGTCCGCAGCCTCTGCAGCGCAGGTTTGATTCCCGGCCGGCCAGGTAGAGTCCCACATGGCACAGCAGACCTCTCCTGCCTCGCCAGCTGCTCCCCTCAGCAGTGCCTTCGGTCCGTCTGCCTGTTCTGCAAACAGCTCTGTCTCTGAGGAATCCTCTCACCCTCCCGCGCTTCTGGCCTGTACCCCAGCTCTTGTATAAATAAAAAATATTAAAAAAAAAAGATTTATTTTGATGCCTACAAGAACTGAGGTGCAGGCTATAGGTGGGGGGGGGGGTTAGAGGATTCCTCAGAGACAGAATGGGGAGCAGGACAGGTGGATTGACTGAAATCCACTGCTGAAGGCAGCAGTGAGAGAGACACAAGAGGTCTGCTGTGCCATGCTGGCGGGGGATTGAACTCGTGCTGCAGTGGCTGCCTATAGCTTCACAGTGCTACCACTTAACCCCTTGCGCCCCCAGGGAGACAAGGAGCAACCTTTTCAAAGAGTGCTTTCGCAGAGTCAGTGACTCAGGGCAGAAGGAGAACAGAGAAGAGGATTATGCAGAAGGAATGGATGGTCAGGTGAGTTCACTTTGCAGGGGGAGCAAGCCTGTGAATCCGAATTAGATTTAGAGCCCAGTTTCAAGGCCCATATTTGAAGATCGAATCAAGCTTCAGACCTTCGCCCCTGGTTTCCCAAGCGTTCCTGGTCCTGCCTTGTGATGGGGACACATTGTCCGAGGGGATGAAGCATCCCGCGCTCTTGTTCTTCACTGAAGAGGCACCTCTGAGAGGCGGATAGATAACTGACCCAATGGACTTTGTCCTAAGAAGGCTGAACTGCACAGGGACTGAGAGTGCAGACCTTAGAAGCCCAGAGGAGACCTTTCTCCAAAGTCTGAGCCTCCAGCGATGAGATATTCATTGCCTCAGCAGGGCATTGGCACTCAAAAGCCAGCAGGGAGGATAGAAGCAGGAGACCCTTAAGCTGTTCTCTCGGGTGTGTGAGTCAGGCATGATCAGTTCTTCCCTGAAACTTTTAGTCTCCATCAAAGCATTGTCCCAAAATCACTTTAGCTGATTCACTGGTCAGCCTGACATTTTTTAAAAAAGATTTTTATTTTATTTATACAAGAGTTGGGGTACAGGTCAGAGGCATGGGAGGGTGAGAGGAATCACCAGAGACAGAGTGGGGAGCAGAACAGGCAGATGGATCGAAAGCACTGCTGAGGGGAGCAGCAGGTGAGACAGGAGAGGTCTGTCTCACCATGTGGAACTCTCGCTGGCCAGCCAGGAATCGAACCCATGCTGCAGAGGCTGCGGACAGCTTCACAGCAGTGCGCTTAACCCACTGTGCCACGGGGGAGGCCCTCAGCCTGATATTTTTACTGGAAAACATTGTAAGAGCTGGGATGCGATATCTCTATAGGTAGATAAATGCTCAAATATGTCCTTTCAGTGTCTTTTAGGTGAGATGGCATTAAATTTTAGTTGCCTTACAATGAGGAGCCAAAAGAAAACCTGAAAATTCAGTGATTTTATAGAAGATGACTTTTTTTTTTTAAAAAGATTTATTTATGCATATAAGAACTGAGGTGCAGACTGGAGGGGTGGGGGGGGGGTGAGAGAATACACCAGAGACAGAGCGGGGAGCAAAACAGGTAGACTGACAGAAACACACTGCTGAGGGAAGCAGCAGGTGAGTCAGGAGAGGTCTGCGTGCCATGTAGGCAGCTCCTGGCCCAGTGGGGGATCTAACTCATGCTACAGTGGCTGGCCAAAACTTGAGAGCACTGTCTTTAACCCCTGCGCCACCAGGGAGGCCCATACAAGATTACTTTAAATGGTCAACAAATTTTGATTATTCAGCTTAGCAAAACCTGAGTTGTATAAGAGATTTAGCCAACATTGAAATCATGACTGAAAGAAAAAGTTCAAGGCACCAGTCCATCTGCCCACCTGGGACTATGCAGGTGCTGCTTTTAACCAACTCTCTCCCACCACAGGGCAGCAGGCTGCCTGCCTGTGGGAGACCTGAACTAGGCCTGGGATTCTCTCACCTGACCACCCTTAGCAGAGGCAGCTGCTCAAGGCTGCCACGGGTTGACCAGGAAACACCAGGGGATTTCACCAAGCAAAGCAGGGGCACACGCACCCTGGGCAAACTCCCCACATCTCCACGTGCTGCATCACCAGGACTTGCCGACTCCTCCTAGCACGCCCTGGGCGACCCTTTTTTAATTCCTTGCTACAAGCCCCTGCCCTCGGCCCAAGAGCAGGACGGGGTGGGCAGACACGAAGGGCTGCGGTCCTCAGTGTGCCCACAATTAAACTACCTTCCTTCTCCTGCTCTGTCTCTTTTCATTGGTGGGAGGAAACTGAGCCCGGACGCTGGATGTCAGCAAAGGTGACTTGGGATATAACCGCAGCGATGGAAACAAAAGGAAAGATAAACAACAAAGATCAACGCAAACGTAAAAACTGTTTCCAACTCAGTGAAACCATCACAAAACAGGCAATCCCCAGAACTGAAAACAGCACCTGCACACCCTGCATCTGACACAGGTGTCATCTCCAACATCCACACACCTCACACATCCAAGAACGAAAAAACAAATGACCCGAAGAAGCTGTGGGCGAAGGAGCCCGAGGTCACTTCTCTAGGCAGACACCCCGCCTCTGTAGGCAGGGGCAGATGCATGAACGTCCCTGATACAAGGAAATGCAAATCAGTGACCCAGATGCCCCCACCCCGCGAGGGCTGCGCGCAACAGGCGTCCCTGATCCGAAATGCCGGCACCTGCCGGAGACCAGCTGAGAGGCCGCCAGGTGCAGCCACTGAGCGGATGCCCAGAGGCCCCGCCCGGCCCACTGTGCAGACCTGAGCAGAAAGAAAAAATGCTGAACCCAGGAGTGTCGGGAGGGGGCGCTAGATCCCGCCAGGGTGAACCCCGACCGCTGCCGCACCCCCTCCCCACCGTGGGGCCGGCCTCCTGCCCAGGGGCGCTCCGGCCCCCGGGGGGCCACGGGGGAGCCAGGGGCGGGGTCTGGGGCTCCCGAGCCCCTGGGATCTCTACACTTCTTTCTCAGGCAAGTCTACTTTTAGTGGGTTCATCAGAGACTGCCCTCCCAACCAAACTCTGAAAACAGACAAGGTCTCTCTTTGAGCTGGGTATTTCCCATCAACCCTCAGGTTCAGCCCTCGCCATAAACTTACTGCCTGTTTTTTTTTTTTTTTTTAAAGATTTATTTATTTATACAAGAGCTGGGGTACAGGTCAGATGCGCGGGAGGTTGAGAGGATTCACCGGGGACAGAGCGGGAAGCAGAACAGGCAGACTGACAAAATACACTGTTGAGGGGAGCAGCGGGCGAGGCAGGAGAGGTCTGCCGCGTCTTGTGGGGTCCTTGCAGGCCAGACAGGAATTGAACCCGCGCTGTAGAGGATGCGGACAGCTTCATAGCGCTGCGCTCAACCGCTGAGCCACCAGGGAGGCCCGTAAACTTACTGCCTCTTATTGCTTGTTTCTTTGTTACCAGCAATGGGGTTTCTATCCAGCCTGCCTAGTCAGATATTCACATCAAGTATTTGAGAAATCAGCTTTATTTGTAAACCAATTGGCAAGGAGGTAGGTGATAAATTCCAATCTACCTCTCTGATTAAAAAATTATTTCACTTAGCATAATCCCTTCCAGTTTCATCCATGTTGCCGCAAATGGCATGAGTTTATCTTTTCTGATTGCTGAGGGGAGAAATCAAAATCAAATACTGTCCAAAATTTAACAATGATGTAAAAAAATTTAAAAAAAAAATTAGAGTATAGAAGTTTTAAGAACCAGGTTGAGAACAGAGGAGTTAAATTTTATTGGCTGGAAAGCAGGTTAAGGGCAAAGAAATGTGGACTTGGCTGGAGTTCAAAGGCTAGTCACAGGGCACTTTGTACATGAAGATGAAGAGGCTTTTCTTCAGATAACTAGAGTTCTGAATTTCTATTGGTGCACCTCTTCCTCTGTGTGCTCAGTCTCCAGCCTTGGAACTTAGTTCAGAGATGTTCTTCTACGTGCTTAAGCTGGGTGTCAGAGCAGGTCTGGATTTCTCCTGTCTGTAAATATGTTTCAAAGGGAAAATTTTAGATAAGGTATTTTTTCCCCCTCTCTTGCTTTAGGGTCTGAGATCAATTAATCATTTAGCTTCAGTTTCATCTTCACCTAGCAGGATACCCTCCAGGCATGATCAATGCCTTTTATGTGCCTCTAAGTCTGAGAGCCACAACCCTCCCAGGGTTCAAGACCATTTGACTCAAGACCATTTGAAGGGAGATGCAGTTCATCTGCAGCACAGGAGCTGGGTTTGTGTGTTCATCTGTGTCAGGGAACACATGTTAAGTTGAATTTCCTTTCTCCAGGTATGAGGCTAGGACACAGCAACCTTGTTCACAGAATTCCCTCTTAGTGATGCTGTGGGGTTGGGAGGAAGGACTGCTGTTTTAGCCAAAGAAAGTGATTCTCATAAAATCTTTCAATTTTCACAGGCTGAACCTTTTTAAATCCTTGATGCAGAGTCCAGTAATCTCACAACCTGTTAGTAACTCTTTAGTAATTTGGATCTTGATGGTTTGAATCATAATTCACTTTATTTTTTTTTAATTGAGGCATCAATTTTAACCAAAATAAACACTCCCAGTATTGATGGGATCTTATGTCTCCCTGTTAATAACTTAATTGTTATTGTTATTCAAATAAACTTGTGAATATTATGAAAGTGTGATATTTACTTTTGGAATCCTTGGCAAAAATGTCTAAGAAGCACTTGCTTAAGATAGTCCTATACACTGGGCCTCCCTGGTGGCTCAGGGGTTAAAATCTGAGCACTATCAAGCTATTGAGAGCCACTGAGGCTTGAGTTCACTCCCCACGACACAGCAGACCTCTCCTGTCTTTCCCACTGCTCCCTTCAGCAGTGTCTCTCAGTAGATCAGCCTGTTCTGCTCCCCACTCTGTATCTCACCCCCCGCACCTCTGGCCTGGACCCCAGTTCTTGTAGGCATAAATATTTTTTAAAAAGATAGTCCTATATACATGATCAATAGTCAATACGTTTCCATGCGTAAAATGAAATTCACTTTGATATCCAAAATCTTTTCTATCTTCCCATGTTAACATCAGGATGATACACAATGTAGATCCTTTTCAAGTGCTTTTCTCATGCTGTCGTCTTTCCTACAGCTGTTACTGTCCCACTGGGTGGAAAGAAGTGTACTGCACAGAGACAATCTCCACCTGCGATCCTGAACATGACCCTCCACAGGGCTGTAGCAAGGGAGCAACTTGTGGTCTCATGGATACACATGTGACTGTCCCCTAGGAGCCATTGGACTTCACTGTGAACAAGGTGAGGCAGAAGTTCAACTGCACTGTCTACAAACAGAGCTAAGGCAACTTCCTTTGGGGAATGTAAAATGAAATATACAAAATAATAAAAATGGAGTCCATTCTCTTCTCTATATAATTGACATTATATTTCAGATAAGATAATACTCAAAATTCAGCAGTATACGATGAGGCTTATCTTTTTACAATTGCTTTAGTTCATTAACTCTAAACCTCTGTTTATTCAAAATTCTTTTGTGCTAGGTGCAGTCTAATTGAGATTACGTTATAACTTAATTCTAGAACAAGGCTCTACCTCTGAGTTTTACCTTCTGCAACTTCCATCTGATTCAGGACTCTCAAGAGTATCATAAGGTAGATACATCAGCTCTGGTGTAAAAGAAAATTTTGAGGGGTGAAATGACCCCACAAAGCCTAGTGGGAATAAGAAGGAGCTTTCAATTTTTAGGTCTCTTCTGCTTTAGTGTTTCCTCATACCTTGTAATTGATAATGTCCTTACCACTGGGGCAAAATATGGTACTGCCTCTGAGGGAGCCCCACAGTCTCTGAGTGTTCGCCATGTGATTGTGTCTGAGCTAACTCCTCTTCAGTTCCCAGCTTAAGATTTTCTAGATTTCCTCCAAATCACAAATACTATAAGATGGAGGTGGGGAGTGGAACTTCATGAAGTCAGCAAACACTGAATGTGACTCTCTACTGCCCCTCATTCCCCAACTGCAAGCAAGAATTCCACTGTACATTTTATTTTATCTCCTCTTAAAGCTTCCCTGGCCTCCTTTCCCTGCACCACTCCTTTTCTTACTCGCAAGCTTATTGCGAGGGTCAGTAAAAGGCTAGTTACCTCTTGAGCTCATCCATCACACTAGAGTCCTCTGCTAAAACTCTAAGAACTCCCAGGGCAAATTATGACTACAAAATATAAGGGCTAGATGGAGACATTGGAATACGGTGTCATGAGAAAACCAGGAAAGTGTATGCTATTCATGTCTCAAGTCACACACTGTTTAAAAATCAGTACTTCACAGTTGGTCATCTTTGGTATAGTTCTAAGTAGCAGAACAAAATTGGAATAAAAGACCTCTGCAACCCCACACAACTCAGCATCCTAAAAACTCATTTGTGTCACACAGCTGTGTTACTGTGAGGGGAATGGAATGACCTCAGATCAGCCAGTCACTCAGGATCTAGTTGCACAATCCAAGTTCATCCTGTTCCTGCTTCAGTTTGCTGCCAGCTGGTGGCTGTTGTCCTCTGCAGCCTGTATCCATAGGGATGATTCTGAGTCTTATGGCTGACCGAGACTTCCAGGTCAGGGTAGCAGGGATTTCAGGAAATTCCCTCCTTAACTGCAAATCTGGATAGATTAAGGCAGGAAAAAAGGGCAATATGGGTCCCACTACCATTTCCTGGCTTCCTGAGACTAGATAATACACTATTTCTCCTGCCTCACCCTTCACGTAGAAGATAAAACTTTGGACTTTACATCTCCTGTTTAGGAACAAAGGTCAGGGTAAAAGTAATCTAGTCCCAATCACCAATTGTGTTATCTCTACCTTTGAAAAATTTGGGATTAATTGCAATATCATATATGTGGGGTAATAAATTTAATCTTTTTCAGATCCCTTTATAAATATATAAATGCAAACTTTCTAATTCTATATTCTTTGAAGTTCTATGTGTATTTAACTTTCCTCCAAAAGTAAAATTTGGTGATGATTGGAAGACAATGAAAAGTTAGTACACAAGTGATTTAGTAAAATAAATTTTTAATGATGTCATTGGGCGTGAATATAAAATAATGAGTGAAGTTTTGTGTCTGCCTTGTGGAAATAATGTTTTCATAATAACACAGAGAGATCTTGACATTTAAAAAATGGTTTCTTAGTTCCTGGAAGATGCCGTAATCCACCCTCTTTCCTGGAATAAGGACTTTACACATACTTTTTCCTCTATCTAAAATGCTCTCATCTTTCCTTGACGCCCACTAACACTTGTTTATGCTTCAGATGTCAGTTCAGATATTACTTCCTTAGGAAGCCTTTCCTGATTTCACAGAACTAAGGGCAGTGACCCTGCCAATGCTTTCATCATTGTTGAATCTCTGGAAACCATCATATAGAGCACAACAACAACAAAAAATCTACTAATACATTTCAACTTAATAGTTTTAAAATAGTAAAACTGTGTTAGTCAAATGTAGAGAAACTAGATCTCTCATACATTGTTGGCGAGAATGTAAAGTGGTACAGCTACTCTAGAAAATAGCGTTGCAGTTTCTTATAAAACTAAATACACACTGACCGTACAACCCAGCAATCTCACCAACTGGGTATTTATACAAAGAAATTAAAATGTATGTCTACACAAAAACATGCACATAAATGTTCATAGTAACTTTATTGTAATAGCCAAAACCTGGAAACAACCCAAATGTCCTTCAGTGGATGGTCAAACTAATATATTCATCCCATGGAATACTCCAAGAGAAAAAAGTAATACTGATACATGCAACAGCTGGATGGATCTAAAGGACATTATGCCAAGTAAAAGAGGTGATCGACAATCCATACAGAGTATCAAAAGGTGACACTTCTGGTCCATGATTTACTGAGAGAGAGAGAAAGAGGTCAGAGAAAGCTACTTATTTTTTTTAAAAAAGAGAACTGTTGGATGTAGGAATAGCAAATGGGATACCTCAAAAATAGAGTAGAAGAGCACCCCCAAAAAGTATTCATAGAAAATAGGGGCCCTTGCCAGAAAGAGAGAAAACTAACATTTCGCTCCTTAAGCTATCAGTTTGAGCTAAGCTGACACTGGTTATGATATCAGAGTGAAGCATGGGAGAAAGAATTCAAGAAAAACAGACCCATGTCTCCTGGAGTGAGGAAAGACTTAAAACCAGTACCTGTCAGCATTCAACACAGCCTGAAAGTAAAAGCCTGGCTGGAGCTGTCTCTGAGGGCAGGGCTAGATTCAGAGAATCAGGGAGCAGAGGTTGACCCTCCACTGAGGACATGGCAAAAGCCACATGGCACAACTAAAGTAAGCAGGCATGAGTCAACTTGAAAGCAATTTAGCCAAAAAGGTAAACTGTCTGAAACAGAAAGAAGCTGAATTTGTAATCACCAAGGAACATCAGTCTTATCAGGAACTATAGGAGAGAGGTACCAGTGGAGATTTGAAACACTTAAGACTATCTTCCATGGAGAGAAGACATTAAAAAACTGCGTACAGACAAGAAAAACATTTTCCTTGTCCTCTTACCAGTGATCCCCAATGTTATCTTGGAAAAGCTGAAAATAGCTAAGTGGAAGGTGGAGAGTAAGTACAAACAACAACAGGAAAACCCCACAATTCTCAAGCTACTCCACTTTCCAAGCTTGGATCATATCTGGGCTGGGGAGACAGGATAGAAACTTGGAAATAATCAAGACATTGGGGTTTTAATTCATAGTGAATGGAATTTCAAAATACCTGAAAATGAAAACTTTTCACTGGGTCCTACAAATGATCAAATAGTTGTGGGATTAGCCAAAGATAATAAAGAGAACAGAAAAACCCACAGAATATGTCTAACAGGCAATCACAAGGAAAAGTCAAATTACTTCCAGAATGCCTTCTATCAAAAATGCAGTCCTTTCAATAAATCATTACAAATCCTTGTATCTTTCCTTTGATTTTTGGTATTATGCCAACATCCAGCAATCTTTGCTCATGCTAAAAAATAAAAAAAAAAAAGTCTTCCTCTGATGTCCCACATCACATATTCTTGGATATTTTGAAGAGATATCTTTACTCAAATAATTGCTTGTTTTAGAAGTCTACTGATTCCCTAAGTCAGATGGTGCATCATTGCAATTCAAGTGTTTCCACCTCATTAATTGGCCCATTCTGCTTTCCTTTTATGAGATTGTACTGGCCTGGTGCCAGTCAATGCTGTAGTTGTTAATCAGTGGTAAATAAAAATATTAGTAATTTTTCTAGGGGTTCTATTTATAATAAACAAGGTCATAAAAGTGATGGGCATGGATGAAGTTTGTGTAATTTGGAAATCACCGCAATTATTAGCTATTATGCCTCCCAGAAAACTATCCCTTCTGGAACTGCTCCTCACACTGCCCAGCCCAGAGGCTGCTAGCCAGATAGATCAGTTATCCAAGAAGAGAGTAGTTTTCTTCTAATTAACCTGCCATTGATTAATAAATTCTCCTAAATATGATTCACTGTCAGAATGACTCTGCATGAGTCACTAGAAAATCTGATCTTTTCTGAAATTCTACTACACAGTGAACACAATAGAGAAAATATTCTACACAATAGAGAAAATATTTCACAGCTAATTTAGCGATGACAAATGACTTAAGTCAGAGTTCTTGAAATCCTATTGTATCTTCCACCTGTCTTCACAAGCAGACCCACTCACATCTAAAAGGCATCAGAACTTTTAGTCCTCTCAAACTATAAAAATTTAATGAGCAATATCTTCATAATTCAGCAATAACAGCTATCAACTCTGTATACATTGTTTCCAAAGGTACAGTCATTTGAAAGTATCTTGTCTATCAAAATATATACATTCATCCCTTATCTAAAAACACAGGACATTAAAGTCCTTGTATACATAGCTTCAAGTTATAATAATTTCACACCAGTGAAAGAAATGGAATGTGCCAGCCTATCTGCAGCACTTCAAGCAAGGTATTTTGAAAACAAAGAGTGCAAGTCCTCATACTGCCATTTGGAATATAAAAATTTAAATAGGATTATGCTTTATTATAAATAGTTATCTTTTTGGAATTCTTGTGCTTCTAAAAGTGCTAAACATTTTCATGTTATCATAAGGGCTACAATAAGTATATTAAGACGTTTACGTTCTAAAGTATAAAGTAAATAAGGTATCCACAAAGGTCAAAGTTAAATCCTTCTAAAGTGTTTTAGTACATACTATAGATCCCCATCCCTCTTTCTATATGAGGATCCCCATCCCTCTTTCTATATGAGGATCCCCATCCCTCAATTGCTGGGAATATTGCCAGCAGATGTTTGAAGCTGAGTCCCTCCCCAGCACTGAAGGGAACTGCCTTGCCCAAGCTTACACCACCCCAGCCTGACCCCAGTGTTGCATGTGGAGGCTATGCAGGCTAGAGGTTGGCTGGAGGCCCACCCACTTTGCCTCAGTATTTGCACTCTTGCAAATAAACATGTACCCCATTTAGTGATATCTCACAGCAATATTTTGAATATGTGTCATTATTAGAAAATTTAGTTCTCCCAGTATTTTCTAAATATGATTGAATTCTTAAACAAATAATGGTACAGGGCTAAAGCAAACCTCCTTCATTATATAAAGAAGTAGCTATTGGGTATGTCTTTGAAACATTCAATATCAGGGGTACTAATAAAACCCATTTCATTTTTTAAATTTACTATTCTATCTTGTTTAATGTCTTAGAATGAAAATGTATTAATTTAATAAAATTACAAAAACAATTTCAAAAGGACACCCAATTTTTTAACCACTCTTACATTCTTAAACTTTAATTGTTTATGAAAATATGGCCCAACTAATACTTAGGATGGAAACACCTAAGTATTTATTAAAAATAAACTTCCTAGACTCCATCAAAGGGTGAGGTATAAAACTTTGTATCTTAGGGCCTCCCTGGTGGCACAAGGGGTTAAGCATCTGTACTATGAAGCTTACCGCAGCTACTACAGCATGAGTTCAATCCCCAACAAGGTTAACACACATGGCACACCAGAGCTCTCCTGTCTCACCCACTGCTCCCCTTAGCAGTGTATTTCAGTCAATGCACCTGTTCTGTTCCCCACTCTGTCTCTGGCGAATCCTCTCACACCCCACACCTCTGGCCTGTATCCTAGTTCTTGTATGCATAAATAAATAAATCTTAAAAAAACAAAAAACTTGGGCCTCCCTGGTGGCACAAGGGGTTAAGCAACACACTATGAAGCAATTCGAAGCCTCTGCAGCATGAGTTCGATCCCCAGCCTGCCAGGGAGCAACCCACATGGCACAGCAGACCTCTCCTGACTTGCCCGCTGCTCCCCTCAGCAGTGTATTTCAGTCAGTCTGCCTGTTCTGTTCCCCACGCTGTCTCTGGTAAATCCTCTCACGGCTCCTGGCCCCCGACATCTCTAGCCTGTACCCCAGCTCTTGTATGCATAAATAAATAAATCTTCAAAAAAATACAAAAACAAAATAAAGACTGTGTCTTAGCATTCACACCAGTTGAGTCTAACTTCTAACCTCCAAATTGCAGAAAGTCAAAATGAGTGATGTATTCCTTAAAAATCCGTAAATGCCAAAACCTTTTGGATAAATACCAACCAGTTGCCTATTAATCTAAAAGGAAAGACAATAGCCAGTACAGACCAGGGTCAATAGGAGAAAAAGCTAAACGAGTAATGACTCAAGACATGTGGTGACGCACCTCCCTAAAAGCACTATTAATATAAAATAAGAAGGAATATAGATTTCATAAGGATAAAATTTGCAAAATGAGGAAAACTCCCTTTCTTCATCTCATAATTCCCATCTGGTCAATTATACAGACACAACAAGTAATATCTGAGTGACTATAAATATATAATAATCCTACTTCAGTTTACACTGAAATGAATTTTCACATGCTTGACATGAAATACAACCCAGGAGTTAGCACTTTCTGAAGATATAGATTTAAATCACTAAGTAAACTGGCATTTATTTCCATTATTATATAGTCACTTAAAATCAGAAATATAGAAACACAAGAATAAATCATATAGTCAGGACATCTCCCACTAATTGAATCATCTTTTTGAAAGTATTAATGTTAGACATTTCCAAAAATCTCACATTCTTGAGAAAATAAGACATTCTCAGAATCTAAGCATCTGCTGCCTCTCTGTAACACAATCTAGAGTGAAAAGTTGTGCTACACAGCACCAGTCAAAAGGAACAGTTATCAAAAGCATAGAAGGCTTTTCAATAATTGGCCCCATCACAAAAACCCTTCAATTGGTGAGACTGGAACAGTTAGCAAGGTTCAGTGTATTCAGCTAGATGCATCCCTTGAATGGTAAGTTTTTATTCTGTTGTCACTGAAAGTGTATGTTTATGAATTTAGGTCCCTAAATATAAATGTTAATAAAAATAGTAAGAGCTTTGTTAAAGTTAGCAAGATCCAGACATAGTATACATACTATAGACATATTTTATATATACAGTATATACATGCTCAACTTTGTAATAACCTCATCAAAAGATGAAGCCTTGCATAATACTCCAAAAAAGACAAGATCTGCCTGTAAAAGATAAATGAAATGGATGTATCACTGATGTATTTCCAGGAAATCCATCCACATCTATGGTTTCAAATTTTTTTAAGTTTTTTGTCACCTAGTTTAGATTTCTGATTTTGGAAAGAGTTCTTGGGGAGATAAAACATTGGTCCCTGTTTATTTGCTTCTGCTAGAAGCAGAAAAAGTTCCAAAATAAGTTTATAAAAAGTTCCAAAATAAGTTTATAAAAATGTTGAACTACAAAATGCAAAAATATTATAAAGTCTTGAATTTTCCACTTTCATAAGATCTTTCTCCAGAACTTCTGAGAAAGATTTTTGCATATAGTTATATTTCTATTGCAAAATATACATTTTTAAAGTTTTATCTTTGACTTTTCAAATTCATCTTGTTTCTCAGAAAATATTTTGGTATTGAGAAATAATTAAATCAGTTAATTTTGTTTTACATAGTCATCAAAAGTGGTGCCCTGATTTTCACAATGCAAATAGTTATTTTAAATGTGCCTTAAGATGTGGATAAGTGATGAAAATATCAAAGAAGTTTAGAACAAAGTGGTTCCATCTCAATGCACTGGTGAAATACCTTCAAAAACAATTTCAAGGAGAAAAGATAAATTCCAACAAAAAATATAACATGATTGAGATACAAAATATATCCTACAAGAAATTTTTCTCCTGAAATAGTTTTAAATTCATGAATAATTTAAATTTCCCTGTGAAAATGTCAAATGGGAAAAATCTTACACTAACAGCAAATTCCTACTTGTAAAATGAGACATGAAAAGACAATCAACTTCAACTCTCTTGCTCATAAAAACTCAAGGTTCAGGAGGTTATGACAAAGTCCTTGCCCGTCAACTAGGAGTTGTGATGTGAGAAACATCTGCAGGAACACTCTCATGTTGATGCAAGCAGCCTTTTTTTTTTTAATGGGACTGTCTTGATACGTCACTGGTTAAGGTCACCATAAGAACCTAAGGCAGAAATTAAAAAAGAAACAACTCACTGTTGCCTTTTTGTACAAGGACAGAAAATCAAAAGATATTTGGAACTGTGACTGGCCAAGAATATTGCACTGTAATTTTATGATCATTACCCTGGATACATATTTGCATTTATGTTTATAAACTTAAAGCTAACACGCATTAACAGGAAAGCAAGGGCATATTTTCTTACATCTATTATTTATTAAATGGCATTCTATTTCAGTTCATGAGTAAAGATTTTCCTTTTTTCATTTATGTAAGGAAATCATGAAAACTTTGAAATATTTAAAAAATCTAAGCTTTACATTTTCAGTCTTAACTCAGAGGTAATTATCAAATGACAGGCATAAAGTTGTTTCTTTAACAATCAAGTGGTAAAAGTTTATCTAAAGTAAAAATTCAGTTTATTGTCCTGTAACTTTGTACCTTCTCTAAGAGCTGGTGGATGTAATCATTAACCAAGTCTTCCAGCTGATTCTCTCCTAAAAGGATGTTAGTAAAAATATACCAAAACACTTAATACACAATGTCAAAAACCACAAATTTAGATCTCTGTAGAGAACTTGGCAAACCAAGTTCTTGACAAGGTTTGTGTCTCTTTACACATTAATCATCTGAATGATCTCAATAAAGCATGAAATTTAAAATGATAGTTCGGAAATGATGATAGCTGATTTTAGATTTCTGATTTTGGAAAGAGTTCTTGGGGAGATAAAACATTGGTCCCTGTTTATTTGCTTCTGCTAGATATATAAAACCTTAAAATGAGTTTTTATACATAAAATTTATCATTGTTAAATACAAATTAATAAATAACCTGAATCATTATAACCTGAATTCAAAAATTATAAATAACCTGAATTCATCTGGATAATTTCAGCCCTCCCAAATATATATTTTAAAGGCCTACTTATCTGTAATGGATAGTCAAAGAATGAGATAAACACAATATTAAATTTGTTTGCCTTTTCATGACACTTTTTGGGGGCGGGAGGTAAGGCAATGTGGCGCTGTGGAAAGAGGAAGAGGCAAAATGAGCAGCATGTGCCAAGAAATTTCTCTGGATAAGAAAAGGTAACTTTAATTGTTGTGAAATGTTAGAGGGAAAGGGAGTTTTTTTTTTTTGTTTTTTTTTTTTTTTTAAGATGTATTTATTTATGCATTCAAGAGCTGGGGCACAGACCAGAGATGTGGGGGGTGAGAGGATCCATCCACCAGAGACAGAGTGGGGAACAGAACAGGCAGACTGACTGAAATACAGTGCTGAGGGGAGCAGCGAGCGTGACAGCAGAGGTGTGCCATGCCATGTGGGTTTCTCCCTGGCCAGCCAGGGATCGAACTCGTGCTGCAGAGGCTGCGGATTGCTTCATAGTGCGGTGCTTAACCCCTTGTGCCACCAGGAAGGCCCGGGAAATGGAGTTTCAAGGAAGATTTCTGCCTAGTTTGATATGTAAACCACTTTGCTACATTCTTGAAGCGCTCTTAATTGAAGCAATCTTACGTTAAAGTTCTTATATTCTTTTTTCAGGCCCATAGTTCATTTACTTTTTCTCTGAAGGTTTCATTGCAACTTCATACAAATGCTAGATCACATTTGTTCAGATTTATTCATGTATGACTAAATAAGAGATAGTGAAGGAGAGAAATCTGGTGCTACTAAAGCACCAATCCAAAAATGTCTTACCAACTCCGGAGAATCAAGACTTCTGAGGAAGTATCATTTGCTCTAAGACCTCAAAGATGGATAGGAGTTAACTCAATAAGGAGAAATGGGGAGAGGGGAAAAAAAAAATGCATAAAGTTTCTGAATGAAACTCGAGCAGGGTTAGTGTTGCTGGACTAATAAAAATGTAGAAACAGGGAAGATTACATTTCAGATAAGGTGGAGAGAAGGGCCTACAGTTTTTATAAATATGTTAAAGATTTTAGGTTATCCCAACAAAAGGAAATGTCTTTCAAAGGTAGCATTAACAATAAAACTTTCATTTGAAAAGCTCACATTAGCTTCAATGTAGATTGAAAAATCAGTTGTACAGGAAGAAGAGTGGTGAGCCTTGGCAATAGCTCAAGCTAGACAGTAAATTTAAGGTGGCAGGAAACAAGGCGGTGGATTTGAAATGTACACAATAAATAAAAACACTAATTAATCTGCTTGATTCAAAACCTATCTTGTGTGACAGTTGATGTGTGGGGCAGAAAAGGCTGGTATTAAGAAACACACCAAAATTTTTGTTTTGAAGAACTGAATAGATGGGAAAGCAAGACTGAGTTGGGGAAGACAGCAAGAGGACAGGTTTATGGGAGGAAATCCACAAACTGAGCTATGAACTTTGGAGCTTGAGATTTCTTTAAAACAACTAAACAGATTTCAAATAGCCATTTGCGGAGTTGTACATGGAGCTTGATGCCAAGGGCAAGGTTGAAACTTTGGAGAGCATACAATATAGGTTTTCATTGCACCACTATTGACTGTTGTTATTTTTCTGGCCTACCTCCCTAACCTCTGCAACAGAATCCTAGCTTGGAGGAAAACAACCAAGTCATTTATTTTTCCACATTCACCCTTAAACTAAAATCATTCAAGAAAAACCTCACTTAAACTTAGTACAAAAAAAGGCATTCATTCAGTGTGAAATATTTACCACTAGGGAGAACTTATGTGGCCAATTCCTGAACAACAACAAAAAACAGGATATGTGTATGAATATCTACACATATATTTTGAGCTGCAAATAGGAACAAAACTCTCGAAAATAACTGTGATCAAGGTTTGCTACCATTTCCCCCCAAAACTTGAGTAAGTGGTCAAAAAGTACAAAAGCTTTTTATAACATTTTACATTTACTAATTAAGCTGGTTGTGTTCTTTCAGGTGATTTTTTGTCTCTCCTTAGTAAATGGTTCTGTTCAACGTCACTACAACCTTGGGGACAAAGCTATCACTCTAGAAACTCTCCAAAAACTGACTTTTAATAGAAGTAGTTGGCATATGATTAAAGCAGGAAGAGTTGGTGCAGAAGGCTACCTGGACCTTGATCGCATAAATGTAACAGAAAAAAAAACCACTGCTAAAATGAGCTCCCTGGATACAAATACTGACTTCTGTATCAGAGGAGTGTCATCCTTAAATCTTGTAAATCTCATGGCTATAGCAAATAAACCTGTGGGTCTTTGAGGTGTGTAAGAGAAGTTATTACAAATAATCAAGAATTACAATTAACTGAATTAGGAGTGAAAGATGAAATATAGCTGTGATGGTACAGCCTGTGGCTATAATGTGTGCAGAAATAAGGCTGAATGTATAGTAAATGACCTAGCTTTTTCTTGCAAATGTTTGCCACACCGGACTGGAAATACATGTGACCAGAGTGTGTACTGTTTGAATGATCTTTGTCTCCACCAATCTCTATGTATACCTAACCAATCATTTTCTTACAGTTGCTTATGCACTTTGGGTTGGGTGGGAAGGTACTGTGAAAAAAAATTTCATTTTCAACTGCAAAATTTATGGGTGATTCTTACATTAAATACATTGATTCATATTACAAAATAAGAAACCTTCGGTTTACTACCATATCCTTAAATTTCAGTGCTACTGAAAGAGAAGGCTTAATTGTATGGATAGGAAAAGGTCAAAATGAAGAAAATGATTTTCTGGCAATTGGTCTCCATAATCAGACCGTGAAAATAGTAGTTAACTTAGGAGACAGTGTCTCTGTGCCTGATTTATAGCAGTGGCATGCCCTGTTGTAATAAATGGCACCATGTAGTTATAATTCAAAATCAAACTGTTTTATAAAGGCCTACCTGGATGACAATCTAACCCTCTTTGAAGATACCTATCCAAACAAAAAATGTGTTGCTCTGAACTATGATGGTGTTATTTATATAGGAGTCTTTAAATATGGCTGAAATGTAAATATCATTACTCAGGTATTGTTTGAGAGATTTTGTTGGCAATGTTAAAGATGTCTTTTTTCAGCATTCAGAAAAAAATTGAGTTAATTAGAAGGATACAATATTTTTGATGGAGATCAACAAAATTAGGTTACACAAACTAATGATTTTCATATACAAAATATTAATGTAGTTGCTTTGATAGTTATTCCTTTGGCACAATGTTTACTGGAAATCAACTGTTTAATATTATATGAAATAGCACAAATTCTTAGGTTTATAAAATACAGCTAATTAAGAAACTGGTTCTCTTTCCTATATCCAATTTAACTACATGTTGATTCCTAAGTTTCATTCTATTAGTTCATTTATTCATCTTCATTATTCATCTATGAACTGTTTTTAAATAAAATTTGAGTGGGAATGAATCAGTTATAAATACAAAAAAAGCAAAATTTATTAACCAAAGGAAAAATAAAAATTATATAAAGAAATATATTCCATTACATGGATGAGCTGTAAATATGACTGAAATAATGAAATGTGCATCTGGACTTCACCCAAATTTGTGTGTGGGAAAGTAAAAGATAAGGAAGAGAGCTGCCTGGTGAGAATTAAATGTTTTCTTCCCCAGTCAGTCATTAATATATTGTTTTTGTACTTTTTGAAAAAAAAAATAGCATATGCACATCAGTTATAAATACAAAGGCAAATATCCTGAGAAATATCTAAAAGAAGTGAAGTGGTTCCTTCTAGTGTACTTTTTGTCTATAAACCCTGTAGAATTACTTGACTTTTAAAGCATTGTATATTTCGGCAACTGATCACATTCCCATTTAAACCTCATTTACGTTTAACTTTCCAATTCTATAGGTGTAAAAATTGGGCATAAAACAGATTCTGAATGACATCAAAAAGTATTCTTCTGATATATCTGTCCTATTAAAAGCGTAACTCAAGAGTATCCACGTTGCCCAAGCACCACTTACTGACATAACATTAACAGCATTTCAGCCCTGACTCCACTCCACTATTGCAACTGGGAGGTAGTTATTTCTGCTGTTACTATCACTTTCAGTTTGATTTATGACAATTTTGCCATCAAGAAAGCAAACTAATAACATGACTGACACAAAGCACTAATAGGTAGAATAAGACTAAGTGGAGAAAATCTTGGCAATAAGCAACGAGTTTAAGAGCAAAATAACTATTAAAGGGCGAGGACTTTACAGATAAGACCATGACTGATGCACAGTAAACTTCTCATCACTATTAATAAGCAAAATGTGTGCAGGTCCCCATCTATACACAGAATGTTCATCATAGTGTGTGAACATAACATAAAGTACAGATGCAGAATCAAATGTTTTTACATTGAATCAAATGTTTTTAAACAGAAATCACACAATACAGCTCCATCCAAATGGAGGCTAAAATTTTTTGAAATAAACCTGGTCTACACCATTTCACTTTGGAGATGCTGTTATCATAAGGGTAACAGCTCTAAAATGTCTTTGATAGCTGATAATCAAAAGTAACTTTTTTTTTTTTTGCTACAAAGCCCGGAAGCTCTTGTATGGGAGGCTACAAAAACTTGAAGGAAACTTTGCTGAGCTGCATTGGCCTCACTTTAGGATGCCTGTCTTAGACTACAATGTGTCTTTCTTGAAAGCACTCCCTCCCAAACTGGAGTTCAGGGACCTCTGAGGGTCCCCTAGACTTTTTCAGAGGCTTCACAGAGTACTTTCTTTCCCAACAACAATCCATGTGAAGCCAATTTTCGTCATATATTGAAAACAAAATGACATTGAATTTGTAAGACACTGACTGTAGGAGTAGATTAAAACAAACAAATAAAGCCAGCTGCCTTAAGTCAGACTTTGGAGATTTACAAACACTCTTCTTACTAAACTGATTTAGATTGGAAGCTATCTGCAAGGCGACAACACTATCATTTACCCCTTTAAAAACTCCTTTTGAACATTGAGTTTCTAACAACATCATTACTTTTGGGGGAAAAAAAACCATTCTCTTAAGAATAGTTTTAAGACAGTTTGGGAAGATACATATAAATCTCTATATAAACTGATTTACAGAAACAGTGAAGGTACCTGGGGATACTGAGAGTTTTATTAGATTCACTTTTAACATATGCTGGGGTTTCTCCATGACACTGCTCCACTGGTCCAGGGGACTCCTGCTTTCAAAATGCTCCTAGGTATCGATCTAGTATTTTTCAATTCACCTATTCATGTGCCCTCTTGCTCTCTACAGGAATTAAATTCTTTATGAAACAGGAATCAAAGAATCAGGGTATTTGGCCCCTTTTTAAAAGCAGTAACAAATCTCGACCATGATTTGCTTTAAGAGACAAATGTTATTTATGCACATACTGCCTTTTGTAGTCATCTGTAAATGGTAACTGGACCACTTTTTCATCTCTATTTTTAGTATTATAACTTATTTACTATGGTCTTAGATGTTTCATAACCTCCCAAATTTAAGATTAGTGCACCCATTACTAGTGAGTCAAAAACTGTGACACAGAATGGCTCCCAAAAGTACACCCTAATCTCTGGGACCTATAAACTGCTAGGTTACATAGCAAATTAATCTAAATGAATTAAGGTCACAGATGGAATTTAGATAGCTAACCTGTGGATGTTAAAATGGTTAAAATTATCCTAGATTATCTGGACAGCTAGCCAAATTTATCTGGTATTATGTGGCCCAATGTTTTCAAGACTCTTCAAAGCAGAAGAGGAATGAGAAGGGTCACAATGGCAACAGGAGTTAGTCCCACTTTATTGGCTTTGAAGAGTGAGGCAAGTAAAGTGGGTGGTTGCTGGAAGCCCCACTTTGCTGGAAAAGGCAAGAAAAATGCCTCCAGGAAGGGAATGCACCCTCTAACACCTTCATCTTTACTCACTGAGATGTGCTCATCAGACTTCTAAATCTACAGATCTGTAAGATAATAAATTTGTATCATTTTAAATTACTAATTTTGCAATAAAAGAGCAGAGCAGCAATAGAAACCTAGTGAGAACTGGAGAATCAGAATTTGAAAATACTATCATTACTAATTATAACACAATGTTAATTTTATTACTGTATGTGAATCTGTACACATGTACACAAATAACCAAACTTTTGTGCCTCTCTCTCATTCTCAATTCTCAGAACACAAGTGCCACACAGACTTTGGAGAAAAAGAGAGTTGAGCTAGAATGCCAGCTCTAACAATAGCAATCTAACTTTGGGCAATTTTTTCAACATTTCCAAGTACCAATTTCCTCAATTCTAAGTTTTTACCACTCAAACTGGCCAAAGTTTATATGAACTACTAAATACGAAGTTTGACATACAGAGGATTCATGAAGGTTTTCTTTTTGACACCAGATTACAAGGGGTAGACTGTAGGTTTCTAGATATCCTAAGACATTTTACTTATTGTGCATATAAATCATTCTAAATTTCAAAAAGAATCAAACTGTTTTTAAAGAGCAAATCTTCCATAGCAGAAACTGAGAGATGAACTTCATGGAACACAAGTTTAAGGTTGTTTTGGAAGAAACTTAAAGACTGAAAATGGCGTTGGACCTACTACTACTGTTACAGGGCAAACCCTGATATAAAATTGTGGGTCCCCACCCGCACGCTTAAAGGGGACTTATTAATGCTGAACTGAAGACGTACACAAAGGTTGATAAAAGGTTTATATACAAGGGAAGGGGAAATGGGAAATGAGTAACTCAGGGAGAAAAAGAGGGAGATAAGTTCGTAAATGCGTCCTACCCGTTCCGCTGACTTGGAATCCCAATGACCCACAGAGCTGGCGAAAAACCAGCAGGCAGGCTGCATAGCCAAAAGGGCGATCCCAGCCACATGGCAAGTTAAATATTCAAACTGAGAGCCTGGCTGCTTAACTCCGCCCTCAATTCCTGCAACCTTCCCTTTGGTGATCATGGGACTTGTAGTTCCCAGTGTCATGGGGATGGTGTCCACAAAGTCTGTATGGAGTTTGCTCAGGACATCCCCCCTCTCCCTGCCCTATAACACTTTCCCCCTAACACTACTTGAAAAATTCTCATTCCCTTTCATTCCTCACAAGCGAAAACCTCAGCCAATATGCCCACACTCTTCCCTACTCTCCACAACATTTCAGTCAACCTATCATTTAGAAACTGGCTCCAACATTTAGTAACCCTGTAATCCCAGGTTACGGCCATCACTAATTAGGTTCTATATGGGATGCTTCAAGATCCAACAACATGTATAAGAAATAACTGGCTACGACATAGTAACTTACTTTTTTGGTTTTTTGGTTAACCCGTTCTTTTTTGTATCTTGCAAAACCAATCTGGTGTCTCATCAAAACCACCCCACACCCACTACCAGATAAATCCATCAAAGTAGATCTACCGACAAAATAAACATTTAAAATCAAAAAGTTAACTTTCTTTTGTTTGGGAGTTTTTTTGGTAAAGAAACTGACAATCTCTACTGAAGATGACTGACCTTAGGAGGTTAGGTTTGTTTGGAGACTAACTTGTTTTCTAACAAGCTAATTTCTAAAAGAAGACCAGAGCTAAGCAAACTTTATTTAAATACAAATACATTATTTCAAAACTTATATGATGATACTTTTCAGAGGCTAACAAAAAAAGGGTTGCAAGTTGTTGCACATTAGACAATGCTCTGTTTTGAATCTCCAGTAGTTTTCTTTCCAGTGACAATAGCAGGCTGTTTCAAAACTATTTTTAACTCTAATCTTTAGTCTGTTTGGGAAAACTAACTTTACAGCCTCATTTTGTGAAATTCCGTCCTCCTTCATTAACAGGTAAATAAAAAGTGTTTCTCCTCTTCTTTGGCTCCAAGTGTTAGTATTATTTGGCAGCTATGGCTTTAAATTATAGCAATCAATGCAGTATGTAGTTTAGGGTGTAAAAAAATTTAGATTTGCACTAAAAATCTTTCATGTGCTATTTAAGCAAAACTAGCATCAAAAAATTGCAGTTACCCATAAAACAAATTTGAGTTAATTACATATTTTACAAAAAGAGCACATTTTTCTCAAATAAAAGTTCTGTGGTCTCACAATGATCAGTGTACCAATTTTGATGATGTACAAGTTTTCAGAAATGTACCTATAAAGTGAGTTACAGCTGCATTGCTTTTCCACTGGCAGCTCTAAATTCCAGCTTCTTTAGAAAAACACACACAATTTATTTCAGCAATTTATGATCTAAAACAAATTATTATCCCCCCCCAATGCCTGACATAGAGATGTGCCTACATGTTTTTAGTTGAGTAAGAGAAGAAAAATGTCTGAAGGTAATTAAAGCTTCAAAGAAATAATTTGCTATTGAATTTCAAATCACACACACAATAGGTGAGAAATTCTTTTATCATATTTAGAATCAAAATATCCCTTAAAATATTTACATTTTACAGTAAAAAGGATAGCAAAACACAAGATCATGTACAAGCTTAAGTATTCAAGTTTCTGAAGAGCCAAAATGAAAAGGAAAATAATGGTCTACCACAAAGCTGTAGCATATGGTAATAAACGCCTTCCAATGAGTGCAGATTAAAGCAATAATGTACTCCTTAGGCTTTTGATTCTTGGTCAAAAACTGCTCAACTAAATGATTAATATAATCTGATTATGAAGTTTGCTTGGCTTTTTTGTTGCTCCTTTACAGTCTCTTTAAAAACAGTGCAATTGGAAACAAACTTACAGAGCACACATCTCAAATTAGTCATTATATAAAGGACATTCACTAGAGGCAGTAAATATATTCCATAGTTAACCATATTTCCACTTAAGGAATAAAACTAAATTTTCTAAGCCTTTATTGCATATTAATAAAACAAATCTTTGAATATACAGCAATGTAAAACTTTTAAAAATATTAAATTCCTATAACTAGGGACAGTTGGTATGAAGAAGGGACGATGAACACTGGTACAGAGAACTCTGCACCAACACACAGAATTCAATTGTTCTGCAAACCACCAATATTAAAAATTTTAAAGATGGCACAATCCTAGCAGGCAATCAAAGTTTGTAAGATACGACATTTAAGTTATGTAAATGTAATCTTGAAGCAGCCTGCAGATTTTACCTTTTACTTTTAGCTCTGTCAGTGTGGTCCCTGTCTTTGTGGTACCTATCTCTGTCCTTTTCCCCTTCCCTATGTTTACTTTTTTCTCGTTCTTTGTCCTTTTCATGGTCTTCACTTTTAGGTTTATCTGGTTTCTTTTCTACATTCCTACTATCTCTGCTTGCTTTGCCATCTACTCCTCGATCACCATGTGACAACCGTGCCCTCTCTTTATCTTTGTGCCCTTCCTCCCTGCTTTTTCTGTCTCTGTCCTTGTCTTGGGTTCTGTCTCTGCGTCTATGCCTTTCAGATTCTTGCTCCCACTCCTTTTCATGCCGCTCTCTTTTCAAGTGGTGTGAATCACTATAAAATCTCTGGCGATCTCCTTTGCCCCTATTAAATGGCCTATCCAGTTGCTGTTGATCTTGCCTACCCCAGGGATCACTATGGCGCCTTTCTGGTCTCCGAATGTCCTTAACCTGGTAAAAATTTTGTGGCCCTATAAACCTTGATGCTTGTGAAAGGGGACCTATCATACGTTGTGGCTGGCCTGTCATATGAACAACTGGAGGCCAGGGAACCATGGGATTCTGAGCAAATCCAAAGCCTGGAGGGGGCAATAAAGGAGGTGGCAAATGTGGTGCAAATCCAAACATGCCTTGTGGGGGGAAATTGGGAGGCCCTGGAAATGGAAATCCAGGGGGGCTAGACTTGAGATGCTGAAGGTTGGGTTGCTGTGGCCTCATAGGTGAAAAGTTCGCACTTGCTCTGGGGCTGGTGCTTCTGGAAGTGAAGTTGATGCTTTTAGAAGGAAATTCTGATTGACACGTGTTTCCAACTTCAAAATGAGATGCTGTTGCTGCTGAGCCTCTCCGAAATGGGTGCACAGTTTCAATATTTTGCATTAAGATATCCTCCTGTAAGGATTTTGCCTGTTCTGCTTGAGAAGTGTGTATGTTTTCTCCTGATGGCGATTTCTGTGCAGCCCCTGAATTATCACTCTGCTGAACAGATGAATTTTTGTCAACAGAAGACAATTTTTCCTCCACATTGCTTTGTTCTGGTAAGGGTTCCTTTTGTGACAGAACAGGTAGGGTGCTCTTTTCTCCATTTCGGCAACTATCTCCATCTTTGTTTTCTGAAGTAGTTATCTGCTGACTTCGTCCTGCTGCTTGCCGCGGATCCCTTTTCAGGTTGATAAATGGTGGGGACCTTGTCGTATTAGCAACAACATTTTCATTACAACTCACATTACCATCTGTATTTCCTTTCCCTACATTAGACCTGCAGGGAGAACTAGTATTTGAGGTCAGATTATCCTGCAAATTATTCTCTTGATCTTGCAGTTGTCTTTTTAATGTTCTCTCTTTGCTGTCCACATTTTCCTCTTGTTTTGCCTGAATTGATAAGTTTGTTAAGAATGCTTCTGTAGAAACGTCTGGGGGTTTACCTCTGAGACTAAGACTTGTCAAAGGTCCAGGAGAAACAGAAGAGGACCCCACTACTGATGTTTCTTCTCCTCCTACTACTGAATTATCTGTAGATTCTGAAAGATTATCTACATTAACCTTTACCTCCTTGGCTTCACCATCAGTTACTTCCACATTATCTATTTTCTCAGCTTTGGGGTTGGCTTGCTCATTTATAAATGGAATTTCTTTAAGAGTGTTTGGTTCTACTGCTGATTGAGCCTGTTCATATACTTGACCAGTAGTACCCAAAAGGCTCTGAAGAATATCATCCACAGGAAGAGGTTTATTTGCTAATTCCAGAGTAGAAGGTTGATTTTCCCAGCCAATCAATACCCCAGGCAGGAATCTTAAAGGTTTTGGTGGCTCCTGTTTGGTGACTTCCACTAAAGGTTCAATTACTGTTGGAAGATCTTCCTGAAGAGTTTGCTGAGGCTTATTCCTCTGCTTATGCAATACAGTTGTAAAAGAATTGAAAAAGTCATTTTCCTCCTCTGGTGCGTCCTCTGTGGATACTTCCATTTTACTTTTCTTATCAGGTGGCAACGCTATGGGTACACTTTCAGGAGCCTCAGCTGTGTGACTAGTACTAGTACTAGCACTATGTTGCCGCTTCAATTTTTGACGAATAATTAAGCCCAACAACAGATTAGGTCTATGCAGTTCAAGGCCTGTATAAAATCAAAACATCAATTAATAGTCACTTTAAATTATTACAATAAAAGGTAAAATTAAGCAACTAGCAATTTATTATAAATTGCTAATAAATTGTCTAATTAAAAAAGTCTAATAAATTGGTCCCTGTCAAGTCAGTTCTAGGAGACTGGATTCTAAGAAACCAGAATCTGTTTTTTGCACTTTGATCTCAGCTCTCTTATTTCAACCAGATTGTGTTTTTAAAATGTATACTTACCAGGTCCATCAAAAGGCACAAGAGGGTGTGGAATTTTATCTGTGGCACCTAAAGGAATAAGGTACATATCTTTAACCTGCTTCATGTTGTTAGCAGCAACTCCATAGCGCTTTCTGCTGCTGAAGTATGCAAACAGCAAAGTATAAGAAATTTGATCTTCTTCAGTTACAGGTGTGAAGCGAACAACACAAATTTCCTATCCAAGAAAATAAAAAAATGATTGTTTAAACAAAAACCTAAACAAATGGGTTGGTTTTAAATACCATTTCTTAATTAAAAAAAAATCTGAATTTCATAATGGTTAACCAAATAACATAGTATACCAACTTAAAGAGGGAAGTATACTAACAGAAAACAACTCTTAGGAAACCATTTATTGACGTTTGTTTTATCTAAAGGGTTCCCATAAGAAATTGAATTCAAAAGTTAACTGATTTGTTAAAGGTGATATATTTATCATGGGAGAGATAATACTTAAACTGAAATCTTTTGATAGCTATACTCTATATTTGCAGTTGGTATAACCTACACAGAGGGAAGCCTGTGTTCTAATTACAATGAAAATTAATAGCAACTACTGTCACCACCCTACCATGTACACAAACACACAAATCCACTAATAATCAAATTTACAAGGGCTGAATTGTATGGTATGGGGAGTATGGTAAAAAGACCTCAAGTACACATAGGACATACAACTTAAATTCAGTTGGTTTACTTAGGAACTTACATGCTTGCCTCTGGGTTCTTGTCTATGTTGCAGATATTAAAGACATTCCCAATTTGGTATTAAATTATAATGTGAAAAATGGAAACTTTTTCAGGAAGGTAAATAGTGAAATGGGCAGATTCAGATTTGTTGCAAAGTCAAATTGATGCAATACCCTACAGAAAACGTGTATAAGCGGAACCATAGCTCTGTCTCCTATAAAAAGTGTTTCATATAAATTGTCCTCTTACAGAGTTAACAACTGTTACAATGTTAGTTAATTCAAGTTGGAGGCACATTATAAAGTATTTGTCAGTGGTATCTGGTTAGACCATGCGAGATTACCAAAATATCTGAGTAAAACTTTCCAATACTTTCATATGACTTTCATATGACTTTCGCTGTGACAGTGACTTTCATATAACTTTTTTTTATAGTGCTTTAATGATTATTTGTATTACAACACTTACCAGTTTAAATTCTAAAATCTACACCGAAAAATAAATATTTTCAGCTTAGGATCATCCATTTGGATTGTAACATTAACTTCTAATGTTACAGAGAATTACTAAGATTTTAAAAATTTATGTTCATTTATTCAAGATTTGTTTTTTGACTGTCTATAAAATGGTAAGTAATATCTATGGAGGGAAAAAACAATTTTTTCTGAAGATTAAATGTTCTTGCGTAGTGCTGTTCTATGAGTTAAGCAATGATAGCAGGTAGAGAAAAGAAAAATATTAAAGAAGCTACTAATTATCTCCCAGCAACTAGTCTCCTCCTTGCCTATCTACAGAGGAAAACCCTTAACTTTTAGGTGAGTACATGACCATGTAGTAGAGATTACATTTCCTAGTCTCCTCAGGAGTTAGGTGAGGCTACATGATGAAATGCCTGCCAGTGGAAATCAGAGGAAACAAAATGAAAACTCTTAATTTCTAGGTCTTGCTCTTAAAAAACTGGACAGGCAGGTTTCATTTTTCCCCCACTTAGTTATGAGTGGGCTTTGACAGTGTTTTACTAATAAAACACAACAGTAAACTGTCAAATAACAACACAAAAGGGACCTTGCCCCGGATGACATTGTAGAACTAAAGCAACTTAATCACCCTGAACAACAGATCTACCTTACAGAAAAATTAACTTCTCTATTTCTTTGAGTCACTGTATTGAGAGTCTCTTCATTGCAACAGATTAGCCCATGTCTTAATTAAAACAAATACCTATAATCAAACAAGGAAGAACTCCAGGATAAATTTCAAAATCACTGTAGAACATTTTTTCCAAAACAGTGAGGAAGTCACTAAGAAACCCAAAGTAGGGGTCGGGGGAATCCCACGAAAGGAAAGATAGGCTATTCTGAGACAGCAAATGGCTTTAGTTTAGCATATATGTTATATAGATTAAAATTTGTACTGGCTCTCTCCCCAGGGGACTGTGTATAGGAACTCTTTAGCGGTTTACTGTTCAATTAGTCTCTCCTACTGGGATAGTTAGGGAAAAGGGAAAAAAAAAAAAAAAACAACAACAATGCTCTCATTACCTTTGTTCCTGATGCTTTAATTTTTTCCACATAATCCCAAACTGTCTGAGGTGATATCCTGCCACCTACTTGAATGCTATCTGGTAAATCCTATGGTAAAAATGAAAGTGGTCAATGAATAAAAAATAATTTTAATATTCATAATTCACACAAATTTAGCTCTTAGACTTATTTGAAATGGAAAATAAACAAATAAAAAGATGATGAAATGCAATAGAGAACATAAGAAAATACAGTCAGCCTCTATGCTTATGGGCTCCACATCCATGGATTCAAACAACCATAGACCATTACTGGCTGTTTATCATTAACAATTGGATTTCAGAAGTTATTAAGTTTAATTATATAGCACATAATACTATAATTGCTTATTTTCTATGAATGATACATAGCTCCTTCCTATCGCTGAGTTATAAACCCAACCAAGGGTAAGTTGCAGCAACTATGGTCACTGGTCTCATGGAACATACAATTAACTATAGTTTCAACTAATCCTCTATCCTGCTTACAGAAATTAGCATATAAGAACTGTAGCCATGGAGTTGGGAAAACACGCAGTAGAGAAAAACTTCACAAGACTTGTTAAAGTGAAAAATCTTCCTGATGGACTAGCACTGAAGGCCACGAGTATGTCAATCTTTTATATTTAAAGAAAAATTTATATATCCATGCAGTGTCTCAATTTTTAATTCACTGCCACAGTAAAGTACATACATCTTCAAAAGAGTATAGGACACGTGGGTTTCAAACTTTCAGAGCAGTTTTGTACAGTTTTTAAAATCCATTTGTGAACTCATACTTCCATTAATTAATTGGCTTAAGGACTACTGTTAATATTTTTATTATGAATTAAAATGAAATATTTTTATTATGTTATTTCCCTGTCTACTGTTTTCAGAAATATCTATGTCAACCCAGGCAAGGAAAGGGAAAGAAGTTCACGGTACCTCTGTCAAGTACTCAGGAGAACCAGACACTGGGTAGGCTTTGGTAACAAATTTTGCCACAGAAGGCATGTTGATAAAACCTTTCCAGATGAAGTTCAATCGAGCCAGGAAAGTAGACTCAACTTCAACAGTTCCCGGCATCTCTGGACTAAAAAATGATATTAAAGTTTTCAGACTAAGATATGCTCATGAATAAATTCATTTTCTACTTAGTCATCAATTCTACTTTTACACATGAAAAAGAGCAAAATATGTAAAGGCTATTAAAGAGCTTATATTGTCATTTTATAAAATTATGTTCGTATTTACATAATCACATTTTACAAAGTTATCCTTCTTTGTTGACTTTGTCAAACTATGATCCAGAGAAGTACAAGTAATTTTCCATTAGTGACCTATCTTGGGACCAACATAATTAAAAGTAGTTTTAAAATAAAGTTCACATATACTCAAAATTTCAAATAACCCTTCAGAGTCTTTTTCTGTTATCTCAATTAGTTTAGAATATACGAAAGTACAGTTACTTTCTCCAAAAGAAAGGATCCTAAAAAATATGTCACTTATCTGTTTTTTAAAGACCTCCAAGTGTAATTTGGCAAGGATCTATAATGATTATCAATAAAAAATTAAAGTTAACAGAAAATTACCGTGGCGCAGGAGAGAATGTTGACTTTGGAGATTCCTGTTTATCTTCTTCAAAGAATTCAGAAGCCAAAATATTTGAGGTTGAAGACAATGCATCTGCTATACTTTCTGCTTCATTGTCTGAATGTTTACGAGATACCCCAACAACAACTTTCACCTTTTTTGGAGAAAGATCATCTACAGGTGGTGCCATTCGACCTATAACCAGAAGAAATCATTTTAAATGATATTTCTATTACTTAATAACTGATGGAGTTTATACAGTTTCTCTGATTGCAACTATTGTGTATTATGTATTTCCAGAAGTAATTTTAGACAATCATTTCTCATAAACTATTTTCCACCTCTATTACTGATGTAAAAATTAGACCAAGATGATGCTAAACAACTGGGTCTAAAATGGAAACATTATAACTATAATCTGTAATAGAGTTAACAAAATTTTTAACTAAACTAAAATTCAGTCTTGAAAGTAACCTAAAAAAAAAATGACAACAAATTTTTATCTTACTTTGTTTCATACAGCATCAATTCATGACTATATGCATAGTGTAGTAATAGCAAGTTACTAAGCATTAAAAATATTATTAAAGTATAGAAAATTACATTGGTTTTAGTTACACTTGTAACTTAAATTATCACCTGCCTGTCTTTATTACTAGATCTTTTTTTCTCTATTCATCATCAGGATAACATTTTACTTTCTCACCACTACATTCCCTGAAAAGTAAACTGCCTGCAAGGAGCAAGCACTCAATGAATATTTGTTCAACAAATGACCACAGATAAGAACAGTAATAGCTATGTAAACAAATAGCAAATCAATAAAATTTTATTAAAAACAAAAGAGAGAAAGAGCACGCAACAGAGAGGTTGGTGCTAAAAGCATGTAAGGTGAAAAGCCCAAGAGTATATTAGCTTCAGACAAGGCTGGATAAAGGAAAGGAGGGGAATATCACCAGGGTTCAGTATCTTCCTCCACCTATTCTCAGGTAAGCTCTGACTTAGTAATGACCCGCAGCACCTCTTCCTCAATAATTCTTGAAAACAAAAAATTTGTATTTGAGTCTATAAAAAAACAGTATTAGTGAAAAGGTAATTTCTGATTTGTTTCAAGTCATATATAATAATAAAATTTGAACACTACTTCATTCCTTCACTTAGACATAAATAACAGTACCATTGAAACTGTCTGAAATTTCTAATGTTTATTCTCATGGTTAAATTCTAGTCATTTGCCCCTGGGCTGGCTAGGTTCAGATTTTATATAATATAATTAACTGTAGATAGTAAACTATACCACAAACTACACTATCAAAGGGAATGGTAGGTACCTCACCACTAATACTGGGAAAATGAGACCCTACTTACATTACAAATACAAGTATCCCCTTCCAAATGAAAGCAACATTTTAGGGGAAAAAAATATTTTAAACTACCTATGCAAATTTTGCAGTTCAGATCAAACAGATGTTGTCTGTGTTGACTAGTGGTATCTTTAGACATAGAATCAATCTCTTCTTTTTGCCTTTCAGATCCTTCTGTCTTCTCCAATGATTTATTTGCTGTTGATTCCTAAATGAAAATGAGAGTAAGAATTAGTTTTAGCAGATAAAACTTTACTTCAATTATTAAAACCAACATATTTCAAAGTTATTTTTTTCCAAAATAAATCTGTTCTATTCATAGCTTGTCTTTCACTCTCTCTTTAAAAATGTTAGATAATGGCCTCCCCGGTTGGGCAGTGGGTTGAGTGCCTTGCTGTGATGCTGTCCGCAGCCTCTGCAGCGCAGGTTCGATTCCCGGACAGCCAGGGAGAAACCCATATAGCGTGGCAGACCTCTCCTGCCTCGCCCGCTACTCCCCTCGGCAGCGTCTTTGGTCCATCTGCCTGTTCTCCCCACTCTATCTCCGGTGAATTCTCTCACCCTCTTGCGCCTCTAACCTGTACCCCTGTTCTTGTATAAATAAATAAAAAAATCTTAAAAAAGATGTAAAAACTTAAAAAAAAGTTAGATATTAATGACTTAAAATAAAGCAAAAACTCAAACATTCCTTATTCTTCAAGGCTTCTAACAAAATGTCATGTTATTTCTTCACTGATTATATTTACCTGAATCTGATTATATTTATATTATATTATATATTTATATTTACATTATATTTATATTATATTCACTGATTATATTTACCTGAATCTCCATGGCGGCTTCCTGTTCTTTCATTGGGGCATCACTCTCAATTTCTATTTCACCTTTATGAGTTATTTTTGTGATTGGTCGCCTTTCCACTTCTCTCTGCTCTTTCTCAATCATCTCTATGGTCTAACAGGAAATATTTTAAGGAAATACTTTATAATTAAACATATATATTTCTAAATGAACAGCTTTACATACTAATATGAACTTATAAAAATACAATGACAGATAATTTAAAATCTTTAAGTGGTCTCTCAAACAACAAACATACTGAGATAGACAGAGAGGGAGAGAGAGAGAGAGAGAGAGAGAGAGAGAGAGAGAGAGAATGTATGTGTATGTGCACAGAAACTGCCTCAAGTGCTGCGGTTTTAAGATTTAGACCCAGTACTTCAGTCTCGAGAAGTTCCTATTTACATTAACTGGAAGCAATAATAAAGTGTAATGTAATTTGCAAAGTAATGGAATGATATTTATATGTAAAATCTCCTTTCTGATTTAGTATTCTAACAGTAGTCACAGGGAAATGAAACATACCTTTCTCTTTGTTTCCTAATTTGATATTCTCACATGTCCCCCCTTGAGAGCAGTTTACTCAAAGACCAAAAATTATCAGGTAGTCTCCTATCAGTTGTCTCCTGACTCAGCTTTTGTGGCAGTGATAATTCACAACTAAATAAGCTTAGCAACAAAATATAAAATTTAAGAGAGTATGACAAAAATTAGCAAAAGATATTTGAGCACGGAACAGGGTAAGAAAAGTAACGATGGGGCTCATCATCTCCCTTGCCTTTGTTAAATGCGTATCATCCTTTAAAGAAAGAAACCAGGTAAGTAATCTAAAGAAAGAACAAACTGTCTCCAACGCAGTCTCAAAGCAAAAGAAAGGTGTGTACATATATGAGATATGAAGGGAAAGAGGAGGAGGTGATATTATTTTCAAAATGAAAGAAGAAACCACATGAAGTGAATACTATGTAAGTAAGTACAACATATCAAATCAACACCACTTGCACTTCTATTTCTAGATGGAGGTTCAATGCCCAAAATGCAATTGTTATGGAACAATCAGGTATCATGTAGGATTAATATGAACTACAAGTAACCAGTATTTTAGAATAAAGGGCAACTACAATAAGATAATGGGTAATGTGGCTATCTCACTGTCACAAAATCTAAGTCATGTATTTAATCTTTAAAGGTAATTAAAGTTCACAACTCTTGACATTAGTAATTTTCAGAAATTTTTAGTTTTAAAAATGCAGTATGGTACACATAATGGGATGGAGCTACTTACTTAACATACAATGTATCTGTGAATATGAACATTCACTACTTATCAATGAATTTGTTACAGGGAAAAGCCTTATTTTTCATCATTTGGCACTTTGAATATTAAGGTAGCATAAACCTGTAAAATTTTCATTCTCATTAAACTAGCTCTACAAATTACCAATATTCATAATACTTTCAAACTGTGCTTTGAAAAGCATAGATATGATTAGGATGCACCTATTTTCCCACCCTTCTGATTTATAAAACACAAAACACAAGGTAATTCTGTAACTGAAGGATATAAAAAGAGCCACAGAGATCAGGAAAAGCAAAAGATACCATTTAAGAATTAGGTAAGAAGAAAGGTTTAAGTAACAGAAGCACAGAAAGTCTGCATTACTGTGCAATCTGTATGTAATTTGGCTGAAATACATAGGTAAAGAATCTCACATGTCTGTTTTCTCTTCGTCTCCATGCAGCTAATTCTTTGGAAGCTAGTTCTTCTGGACTCATTCTTATAAGATGATCAGGGGTTACTTCACCTTTTAGTACTTTTTTAAATAGTATCTGAAAATATTTAAAAATGGGAAGGAAAGGAGAGAAAAACACTTCTTAAAAAAAGAGGGAGCTGCTATATAGAAACACAATAAAGATGCAATTTTGAAACCTGATATACAAATTTTGGAGACTGATACACATAATGTTTAATGATTTACATAATTCCCCACCAATCTTTCCAGGGACACACACTGTCATAATAGCCAATAACCAATAATACAGTAAGGTACTGCAAAAAAAAAACTTTACTGAATGGGATGTCGTTCATATTTTTAAGATTTCACAGGTTTAAATCCTAACAGGCCTGATGGAGATTCCAGGGCAAAGAAACAACTAAAAGAAAGAATCTAAAGGAAATAAATCTTAACTTACTGAAGAAAAGCTTACAGATTATATAATTTGAGGAGGATCTGAAATAACTGATTCTTGACAAAATGAAAGTTATTTTATGGGGAAAAATGGGTTTTGTATTTTGATTCGAACATATGGTAAAGTAATTACTGTAATAGTTCAGCTAACAGCCATCATTTTCCCTTTGGCAAGTATCAATTGTTAATATGTATACGGATGCATAGTTCTGAATCTCTTCTCTATCCCACTGATTACTTCTGATATATTTTTCTACATTTTCCCTATCTGATCTATTTGTCTAGCATTAAAAATGGAAAATAGGTAAAAATAAAAGATTATTCTATTACATAAATCTCTTTAAAATATTACTGACTTTAAATGGAAAAACAAAAAGTTAGCTGATATCCTGAATCGTGTACATGTTTCTTAAGTAGCTGTTAGTATACTTCAAGAAAATGCATACCATAGCAAATATATGATACAAGTTGACAAACTGATATCATTTATGTTAAAACCTATTAGAATTTAAGCATATCATATACAAGGTGCCTGCATCTACACAAACAGCTTTCAGATTCCCTTTAAGTTCCAAACAAGAAATCCCAAGAAAAGTTTAGAGCTCAATGTTTACTCCATTGCTAAAAGGTTATTTAGAAGTCAGTCATATTTAATTTACTAAGAATGTGTTAAAACAGCTTTTCTCGGCCTCCCCGGTGGCGCAGCGGTTGAGTGCTGGATTGCGAAGCTGCCCGCGGCCTCTGCGGTGCCGGTTCGATCCCCGGCTGTTCCCCGGCCACC
Organism: Talpa occidentalis; assembly: GCF_014898055.3. Classification (NCBI taxonomy): domain Eukaryota; kingdom Metazoa; phylum Chordata; class Mammalia; order Eulipotyphla; family Talpidae; genus Talpa; species Talpa occidentalis. The sequence goes on along the minus strand of NW_023602073.1, from coordinate 78,206,270 downwards.
GGAGGAGGGTCCCACATGGTGCGCAGACCTCTCCTGCCGCCCGCTGCTCCCCTCAGCAGTGTACTTCGGTCCTTCTGCCTGCTCTGCTCCCCGCTCTGGCTCTGGTGAATTCTCTCACCCTCCCGCGCTTCTGACTGTACCCAGTGCATGTATAAACAAAACAAACGAACGAACGAACAAACAAATAAATAAAACATGCCTCTATAAAAAAAAAAAAAAAACAGCTTTTCTTTTTATCTAAATGCAACTTATTTTCATAAGTAGCAGAGTTCTATTTTCAGATTTAAATCAGAAGGATTAATATAGTTTTATGAATTTTGGCTTAAAAGAATTTTTGAAGAAAATATATGAATCAATTTAATAAAATGGATTAAACAAGGACATAAAGGACAGAAAATTCACATAAACCAGGGTGAGAAAGACTTAATATATTTTCAAGAAACTAATATATAACACTAATTTACCACTAGAATTCCTAACACAGGTAAGTAGCATATTTTATTAAAATTACAGGATCAAACTACAAAAAATAAATTATAAATCTATTATAATCTTAAATTCCTAAGTACTAGGACAGTTAGAAGCATAAATACCTACCCACATACGAAACATACTTACATTGTTTTTTGGATCTTTCAGATTGAACATCAAACTTCTGTATTTATTCTTATATTTAGCATCTGTGTCCCGAAAAAAAGAGAAAAGCTCTTTTTCAATTTTTGTAGCAACTTTTGTTGCCTTTTCCTCTGGTACCTTCAAATTTGAGTCTGTAAGTCTTAAAATTAGAAAATTCAATTATTTTTCAAATACATAAAGTATAAATTATTCCACCTTCTCCAATAATAATGTGCATTACCTTTTCATAAGAATGTCTTTGAGAGAATGTCTGACACTTTGTCTAATCTGATCTGCAGAAGGCTTAGATGCAGCAGCAGCAGGAGGATGCACATTAGGCACTCCTTTTTCAATTTTCTTCTTTTTCATTTCTTGCTTCTCATGAGCACCTAATTTAAATAATATCAAAAAGCATCAAACTGTTTTTAACAAAGTATTTTTCCACTAAATTATTAATATAAATTTATAAATAAAATTAATTGATTATAAGTCACCATTTAAAAATAAAATCAGAACCCAAATTCCATATTGAAAATTTCCTGATACCAAAATTCTAATTTAAATGAATTTAAATGATAAATTGATTAAAAAATTGTTCGTAGAGCTATGAAATATCTATGCCCTTTTTCCACTTTAGATAATGGCTTTTAGATCTAGTTACTTTTCACATAAAGTGATCTGAAAGTATTAGCAAATAATTTAATAACCTTACTAATACCACAAAATTAAAACTGGCTTTAATTGTAATTGATAATTTGAATGTTAAGTTTTTTGAATGATTCTTCATTCTATCACTAATTCCCACCTCCAAAATCTCAAAACATCCTACTACTCTGATCTGCTATCATACCAGCTTATTTATTTGAGAACTCCTCATTCCAACAATTCCTAACTATCATTTTTATATCCACATTCCTCACTTTTGCACATAACCGGCCTTGATAGTCCAACACTATTACCACTCCCTTGCATACTTAACACCTTCATTCACTCTCCTTTAAACACTTGTATTACCAAAGCTATATCCCTCTTGAAAGCAAACTTTTATCTTTCAAAGAGCCTAAACACAGATGAAACTAACTGGAGAAATACGAGCACCAGTGTTTAGAGCTTACTTAAAATACATAACCACAAATCTCAAGTAGATAACTCAATCTGCTGTCCTAATCCTATTAAATTTCCCTGGTTAATTTGCTCTCCCACTTTAAAAAAAAAAAAAAAAAACAAAACACTTTTTCTCCTCATCTCAAACCAACAATACCTCCTTTCCAAATTTCAACTTCATTTGATTTTCTCACTCTATATTTCACTGAGGAAACAGAAAAGTGTTAACTATCACATTTCCCGTCATTAAAACTACTAACTGATTTGCATCTGTCCTCCCTCCTACCACATGCAATCGCCCTTATTAGTACAATGCATAAACTCGTCCCTTTCTATGACCAATTCCCTCCATGTATAGTGGCTCCCACCCCCTCTTGTGACCCCATGGATTTTGAACCTCAACTACCTTTCTCTTACATCATTAAACTCTCTCTCACTGAATCAGTTCAACAGTTTTACAAAAATAAGAGCTATAAGAGCTCCTTAAGGGCCTCCCCTTAAGGAGAGTAGTGCAGCGGTTGAGCGCTGGGCTGAGAAGCTGCCTGCAGCCTCTGCAGCACAGGTTCGATCCCCAGCTGCCGACGAGGGTTCCAAATGGCGTGCAGACCTCTCCTGCCGCTTGCTGCTCCCCTCAGCAGTGTATTTTCGTCAGTCTGTCTGTTCTGTTCCCCACTCTGGCTCTGGTGAATTCTCTCACCCTCCCGCGCTTCTGACTGTACCCAGTGCTTGTATAAATAAATCTTTTTTTTTTTTTTAAAGATTTATTTATTTATTTATTTATTTATACAAGCACTGGGTATAGTCAGAAGCGCGGGAGGGTGAGAGAATTCACCAGAGTCAGAGCAGGATGCAGAACAGGCAGAAGGACCGAAGCACACTGCTGAGGGGAGCAGCGGGCGGCAGGAGAGGTCTAGCGCGCCATGTGGGACCCTCCTCTGGTGGCCGGGGAGCAGCCGGGGATCGAACCGGCACTGCAGAGGCTGCGGGCAGCTTCGCAACCCAGCGCTCAACCGCTGCGCCACCGGGGAGGCCCAATAAACAAATCTTAAAAAAAAAAAAGCGAGCTCCTTAAAAAAAAATTCCCTGACCCTACCTCTAGCTACCTCACCACTTCTGTTCCCTTTAACAGCAGAATTCCTTCAGAGTTATCTGTAAGTACTATCTCTAGTTTTTCATTTTCTGTTCTTCCATGAGCCACTGTAATTGTTGTCGCCACTGTTGCAGGAAAATCATTTTAGTGAGTCACCAATGATTTTCATTTCATTAATACATATATTTTACAATCTATGTTCACCTTATTGTTATCCAAACAGCATTTGACAGCTGATTAGAACCTCCTTAAAATTTCACTGTCTTCCAAGCAATCAAGGTCTCTTACTTTTCTTACCTCACATACCACTGACAAGCTCCAAGAACTCTCTGCCTCTTCATTATCAAATTCTGTCTGTAGCTGTTTATTTATATCTAGGTCCATTACTTCTATGTACTGATAAATCCCAAGTTTATATACTACTCTGATCTTCTCTGAGCTCCATACTCATCAGCCAAAGTTTATTCAAACACCTTCACCTAGCTATTAGGCGTCTCAACATTAAAATGGACTAAGCACAATTTTTTTATTTTCCTCCGGAAATCTTTGTTCTCAGTATTTCTCATAGCAATAAATAGCACCAACATTTCCCTAGTCATCCTCTTAAGACTCCCTCTGTTCCACACTACCATCATTCCCTTCCTAGGATACTACCACTGACTCCTACCATCTTTCTCTCCTATCTTCCTAAAGGTCAATCTCTACAGAAAAAAATCAGAGCAATCCATCATTCCCTTGTTCAAATTCCTCTAAAGGTTTCCTACGACATTCAGAATAAAATACGAACTTTGTTATAACCTCAAAATTCCCACATAACTCTTAATTCACCGACAACCATCCTGCCCTCATTAATTACCTTATAATAACTCCACAGGGGCTTTCCTGTTGCTCAAATGATAAGCATGTTTCTAACTCAAAGCCCTTCAACTGTTATTATAACCTTTACCTATTCCCTTTAATAACAAAATTCCATGAGTTATCCTTTCTACCTAAAACAAACTCCCACCACCCTCCTTGACCTTGGGTTTCCATTCCATTACTGTTTTTCCTTCAAAATGCCTAAATTCTACAAAATAATATTAACAGCCATATCTACTTAATGTCTGTCTTCTCCATGAGCATTTAAGTGCTATGAGGCCAGAGGCCTTATCTTATTAAGTTCATTAGTACTTCCCTAGATCTTAGAGTTAATGGCTTCAAATTTCAAATAGGTGAATCACCTAAATTATTTGTATTGCCATTAAAATGCCACATTTTTTGTTTCTCAAAATATATTACTTGATGGTATATGAAATGAAATGTAACTACATTATAATATATTAACTCTTACTAGTCCTACTACCTGGTTTTGAAGTTTTTTCTCCTGTGCAAGTAACAGTTACAGACTCTTTTGGTATTTTTTCACTTTTTTCTTCTGAAGATCTTCGAGGTAAAACTGGTTGTCCCATCTTTCGAAGAGGAGCTAACTGCCATTTTTTAATTTCACTATCTTTACAGTCTGATGAGGTTTTGCCTTCACCAGATTCCTGGAAAACATATTTAATTCATGAGAATAAAAATTAATAAATTAACTTTAAATATAAAACAAGCTACAAAAGTATGTGGATTCAAAATAATTAAATCTAATTAGCATTCAACTTAAGATATCATACACACTTCATTCTTTAGTACAAAAATTGTTTAAAAAGTTTTTAAGATATAAAACTCAAATATTAACAAAAGGGAGATTCATTCACCCTTTTATTCAAAATCCATGTTTAGCACCTATAGTCTACATAACTACCTGAAAGCCTATAAAACAGAAACAAAAATACATAAAGATCATGCTGCCAAAGATATAAGAAAATTGTATGTAAGAAAATAAGAGCTCTCTTAGTTAGCTATGGATATGGCAGAAGCAGCAGAAATTGTGGATAAATAGGTAATCTATATACTCGCTGTTTTCAAAACACACGAAGTTATAATCACCTATAATGGGTTTATAAATCAAATTCTCAACGTATCTAATGGCAATATAACTACCAGAAGATAGAATAAACCATACTTGCTATTCTTATCCTAATTATCCCCAGAAAGAACTACTGGTGAAACCAGAGTTCTTACACCCTTAAAATTAATTAATCGGGGGCTCCCTAGTGGCAGGTTGAGCGCAGTGCTGTGAAGGCTGTCTGCAGCCTCCACAGCACTGGTTGGATTCATGGCCGGCCAGGGAGAATCCCACATGGCGAGGCAAAACTCTCCTATCTTGTCCGCTGCTCCCCTCAGCAGTGTCTTTGGTCTGCCTGTTCTGTTCCCCGCTATGTCTCTGGTGAATCCTCTCACTCTCCCGCACCTCTGGCCTGTACCCCAGCTCTTGTAAAAATTAAAAAAAAAAAAGTAATTAATCATATCAAACTAGTGTTTGAAAGACAGAAAACTGTATTCATAGAAATATAATCATAGATTTTAACTGGATAGAGTAGCAAAATAAAACAAGACAAAACACAACTGATTTTCTCTAGACTAGGAATCCTCTAACTTACTTAAACATTTATTTCCTACCTCACACACTTAACTTGAGAGCAGGAACTTATTTCAATCAGTGCTATACACCCAAGCCTGGTAGCAGGCTTGGCACACAACAGGAACTCAATAAATGGTTTAATGTAAGGTAGGGGTAAGAAGAAATAATTAAAAAGCAGATTCCATAAACTATAATTAGAAAAGTCCCAATAAGATCCAACAGTCCATCATAAAAAAGAAAACGAAGCAGCTATCGCTTAGATGGCACATGCACATTCAAAATCAAACAATTCTAATACATATGGATGGTTTCTCAAAACATTATGTTGATGTTTTGTACTTTTTTTAGACAATTTAGCTACATTACAATACAACAAGCCATTTTTTCAAATGGCCAAGAAATTGTATCCAGTAAGTGATGAATATCCGTTAGTGATAAGCAGAAATTTTCAAAAGGTGTGCTATGGAATTCCCAGGTCTGCATTATCAATTACTTTGGCACTAATCAAATCAATAGACAATGCAAATTATTGGAAGGACAACATCTGCTTCTCAGACTCTTGGCAGAAAAACAAATGCTGTATGTCATAAGGATTTGGAAAATTGGAATTACCGTCATATGTGAAGAACTGAGTTTATAAATATTGAAGAATATTTTAGAGAAAACATGTTTTTATGCTCTTCAATCTGAATGGACTGAAAGATTTGCAAGGTTGTTCCCAATTCTATAATTCATGTTGTCTTTTGGATTATTATATTTGACTATCCATATATATTTGATGTCACTGTATCTCCTCCTTTGCACGTAAATAGTAAATCAATGATTCGAAAAATTATAGGTTATAAGGTAGACAATGATAATAAAATGTCATCAGTTAAAGTACTGTGTTCTTTATAAATTTCTCCTCTATCTTAAAATTTCTAGTTAGAAGATACTTCTAGAAGGTAACAACCTTTTTTAAGACTTCACATTTTAAGAGAAAAATAAGGAGATGAGGATTTCAATCAAGTAACTGGAAAGAAGATCAGAGAGAAAATAACAGAGAGAAAATACAGAGAGAAAATAACTTTCACTTGAAAGGTACAGTTAAGAATTAGGAGATATTTATGCACTGAAAATCTTTTTTCAAAAAACTTATCAGCACTGTAGAACATTCACTTAAAAGTTTTTGGGAAAAGTTTTTTTCTTGAAAATAAAATTCCTCAATATTAAAAAAACTTACCAGCAAAGCACAATTTATACTTAATCAAGACCACACACCAAAAAAGTTGAAACCAGAGACTAGCAACATCACAAAATCATAAGAAATGAGGCTGAAGTATTTTATTAAAAAAGTATTATCAAAAAATAAAATGGAAAATGTACACTAGAACAATAAACCCTAAAGAGAAATTTCAAATTCTCATGGTTAGTCCATTCAAAATTCTTAACTAAGCAAGGAGAGGAAGGACTACGGTCAAAGTAAGAGGGGAGGGGGGTGCAATTGTATGAGGAGTATTACCAAAACGAAAATGCATACATTGTACAAAAATGAAAAATGATGTAAGAATTATATAAAATATTAATTAAAAATTCTTAACAAAAGAATGCATTAATGAGCTTACCCGTTTTAATATTTTGACCTTGTGCTTCACTGTATCATCAGTATATTTGGTTTTGTCATTTGTTAGTGTGTGCTTTGATAGCCCAAGCTTTTCATACTCCATTGTTTTATCTTCACTCTGGCCTTCAACTTTAGCTTGGTTTTCTAAAATATCCGTATCCACTATGTCAGTCTTTTTATCTTCTTCAGCACAACATTTCACACACACATATTCTTTGTCTTCCTCTCCCATTTGCTGTGCTTGAGAAAGACTTAATCCAACACAATCACCATGAAACCAGTCATCACATCTCCCACAGCCAACCATAAACCTGAAAAAAAAAATTTTTATTTGATACATTTTCATAAAAAACAAGTTAAAGTGAGCCTCAACTAAATTTTCAATATTTGATACTGTGCTATTTTGTGTATTTTCCACCTTCACACATTCTATCAGATCAACATGGAACAAGTTTCAAAGAAAAGACCATTCTATAAAGACAAAACTTTTAACTATTTCCTCTCTGGAAAGAATGAGAAAAAAACTGAAAGGGGGCAAAAAAAAAAATGTATGAAAATCAAGGGCAACTGACTTTGTCAGTATTCTATATACTTATTTCTCCAATGAGGATGATGATAGATAAGATCTGTGATAATCTAATCAGAATTGATCAGTTACTTACCAGTTTTAAAATCATACAGATCACTTTAAATGACAAAAACTGGTATTAACAAAAATGCAACTAAAAAACTAATATAATGGAGTCTCAAATTATTTCTTACTAAACAGTTATACTATAAAACTATTTTTTTTGGTCAAAATATTCTAGTTCATGGCATCACCTTTAATTTAGGTCAGTTTTGGCATGTCCTTTTGTGTGTGGACTTCCTTATTACTGACCCTTTGCTTTCAATAAAAACTTACTTCCCCAAAATGAATAACTATAAGAAAGTGAAAATCAAAATCAACAAAAAACTATGAACCAGAGACACTTTTTGGGGGGTGGAGGGCGGGAGGGGAGGGATTGGGGTCAGAATGGGGGGGTTGCAATTGTATGGGGGAATATAAAAATAAAATTTATTATGTTAAAAAAAAAACTTACTTCCCCAGAAATCAATATTATAACATGAAAATATTAATATTCTGGTTGAATTTTTTTTTTTTTTACTTTCCCAATTATTCCCTATAAAAGCTTTCTCTTTACTCCCTCTCATCTAAGAACCAATGAAAAATCCCAGGAATGTGAGATTGATGCTAAAAGGTTTTTCTAAAAAAGGAATGTGGAATTAATTTTAAGTAACAATGCAAGTCACAAGTGTGGAAATTTGAGGGAAAGTATCTTCTTTACATGTTTCAACCCATTGTTAGGAAGAAACAAAAGCTTAAAATAACATTTTCTCTTCAGATCATCTAATGTTATATTTGTAATGTTAAGGGAATTTAGTCATATTCTTTTACAATATAAAGGCTTTATGATAACTTTGATCTTGTTAATATCCCTTTTAAAAATGTATGTTCTAATAGAAAGATGTTTAAGTTACTAGTGATATGGCTAATTCTACAAGATTCTGTTATAATGCTGGAACTCTAAAAGGCAGAGTTTCAGTCCATACAGGGTCTCTTGAAAATGACCAAGTCAAATACCTCAACCCCTAATAGTAACACTTTGTGTGCCTCTGTTGTGTATTAAAATATTACTCTACATTAAAAAAATTTGACTTGAGGTTTATAATTCACCATTCTTGACCCTAACCGGTAATGACTGTGCTGGCATGCTAAGTTTAATAACTATTTCCATAGTGACTCATTTGGTTGGGAGTTGGGAGTGAAGGAGGGGACCCTCATGTCTTAGGTGTAAAAAATATAGAATGTATCCCTAAGCACAAATAAGAAAAAAATTAAATAATATGGTCATTTGTTTACATAAAAGGAATGGTTTCTCTGTGTTTTAGAGATTAGATGGGTCCAAGTTTTGGTGACAATGATCCTCCAGTCAACAGAAAAATACAGTTTAAAAAAATATAGGCGCTTAGAAGTTCTTCTGTGTCAAGTTGCAAAGACATAAGAATTGCTGTTTCTGAAAAGTAACTGTCTAATATGAAGGTCTTTGAAACACTGAAGGAAAGCTGTTAGTGATTTTCCTTTATTTCCACAACTATATTATTTATTCCTTTATTTCCAAAGCTATACTATGCTTTCCTCAAAGCCATGTCTTGAACAGCTTCAGTAAGACACCACTAAATAACCTACACCATTACCTGGAGTATGCTTTTGTACCAAATTCAAATCTAAAAATCTAACTATAAGCCACATAATAAGGAATTTCAAATGTTCATTCTAGTTAACCATGAAATAGCTTTATGACCATGAAATTAAACATACAACTATTTCACTATACTTCATTACAAGTTCATTTTGGAAATGTCTTCTCAAACTTGAGAGGTTATGTAAAAATCCTCTGGCATCTACAGATGCTTAATACTCTAGATTTTATGTGAAATAATGCAGCTATATAAGAGAAATCAAGAAAAAAATGACTTGATTTCCATGCCATAGGGTATGATTTCACTTGATAAATTGCCTAAAAATGTAAATATGGAACATTTTTAGGTCTAAACCTTAAAAGTACTGAGAACTTTATGAACCGTATTTTTTAAAGATAGCTTATTACTAAAGGAGAATAATTCTCTTCCCTGTTCTAATTATTCCTCCTGCTTTAAAAATGTGGGAAGAGGGAATAATGGATCACATAACAGAACTACTCTCCCATTTTCAAATTTCTGATTAATAGGCAAAATCACATAAGGACAACTACAGCCTGGAGTCAATTCTTTCATTTTAAAAAATCAATTATTGTGTGGGTGCAGCACAGAAACAATTAATTAGACTAAATCAGTATGAAAGTTATAATGGAAGAGTTCAGAGATGTTTGTATCCTGTTTTGTGTTATACACACAAAATTTAAAAAAAAAATCAACTAAGCTAGACAAGGCAACTAAAAATTAATTTAAAATTCTAACCTTAATTTTGTAATCTTTTTGGCTTAAACCAAAATATATTCTTAGAAAACTGTTTCTTCAAAGTAAACGAGAGGCAACATTGAGAACTCCTGTTCTTAGCAAATCCATGTCAAAAATTCACTGACAATGAATTCTCAAAAAGAGTTCTCATTTCTGGTGTTTTAAGTGATTATCTAGAATAAATTGATATATATATACACAAACACACACATATATGTGAGTATATATCTCTCATTTCTGAGATATAAAGGATTATATTCCAAACAAAGTCACACCACAGTTTTCATCACCAACAATCTAATCTGTTGAGTAACTTAACCTACGCAGTCTAGAATCATTTTTTCTAGGGTGAAAATTTCCTTCTAAGGAAAAGGTATCTTATAACTGAGTATAAAACCATGAATCCATTCTCTGTTTTTGTATTTAAATTCATCCAATACACTAATTTTCTATAACTAGGTAAGAAAATGTAATACAAACTAAAAGCATAAATATCTTGTGAAGAGATAAATACTAGAAGTTACGATATATATATATATAAAACAAGACTTAAATTCCTTCCTTCCGAAAGACTTAAGCTTGAAAGAAGTTCACAGATCACACTCTGTTTTTTTTTTAAATGGATATTGAATAGACTGGTTTCTAAAGTAATGAAGACACCTTTGTTGTAAGGCTCAATCAGGTAAATAAATGGAAACAAAAACAGCATGACATAAAACTTGTTATACTGACTTAAGTGTATGTACAGAAGTCACTTATGATCAAACATTACATTTGACTATGCCATAATTAAATCTGTATTACAAAATGTAATTTCCAACTGGAAGCACATACAGGAAGCTACCAACCTCAACTGAAACAGGTATAAATGCTGAAGTCAAGCCTTTATAGAAGTAAAGCTGTTACAAGAGCTAGAAAATGTCATATTAACAAATAGCTCTCATTTGTAGCTAATGCATGAGATCAGAAAGATGAAAATTATTTTCAGAAATGCCATTCTGAAAAAATTTGTATTATTACACATGGAATAATATAGGAAAATTACATGCTGCATGACAAGTGCATTTTTTGAGTAACATCAACGTATATAAGCACAATTATCAAAGTAGTAGTAAAAGGCTAGTAAGCATGTAAAGAAAAAAACAATGTTTCTTTATTCACAAAATTAATGTGAAATGTTGGTTCCAAAATTGTCTCCAATGTTTTCAGGTCAATTACATATAGAGTGAATTCAAAATCCCTACACATCTAATAGTCTTAAAGTCATCCTCCAGACTGAGGCAAAGAAACCCTAGGTTTTAAAGAACAGATCCAAAAGTGACAGTAGGTAACGAAAGGATGAGTGGAGACTGAACATTTAATCTTCATTTTAGGAAAATAACGATACTGGTGAAGTGGTACTCATCAATAAAAAGCCTAGACAAACTCAGGGGGACCAGGTCATCAGAACAGAAGTCCATCTACAAAAAAAGCTGCATTATAACATACTTAACATGGCTTTCAAACCTAGGACAAAGTTTGTTTTTGAGACTCATTCACTTTAAGACTCCTATTCCATAAGTCTGACAGGGTCAGCACCATGATCCTGACTAACAGAAAAGGGGCTGATTAACAGAGCACTTGGAAGTTCCACCTAGCCCTTTATTAGCAGGCCCACTTTGAAATATGAGCATGTTATTTTAAATAAAAAAGCATAAAGAGTATATAAGTGAGGGCAAATGTGCACTATAGTCAAACAAGTCACAATTTTTTAAAACTAAAGTATGTTGTTGCAAAGTTTAACGCTATTTTCAATGTTATAACTAACACTGAAAATATGTCACAAGTTAAATCACAAAAGAAAACCTTTGGAATACTTTTTTTTTCCCTCAGCATAGTCCCAAGATCTCCCACCAAACTCTCTAAACCCTACTCCCATATATACCAAAGTAATGTATCACAACACTTTACTAAACTGTCTCTCCCTGAAGAATTTCACTTTTATGTAACCTGATAATATTGGGGTAAAGCTACTCAAATATATACTTTCATGAGTAAGAATATTACAGTGTGATACAATTCTTTTATAAAATCAGCGTTGATAGATGTTCCAACAGCAATCTCAACACTTGAACAGGGTTAATTTTATAGCTGAAACTCCACTTCATCTCTTGTTATCCTTTTCTTAAAAAGACAGCAAATAAAAAATACTCTGGAGGAAGGGAGTGGATGGGGCCAACAATGTCATGAGACTACGTAACAGTGACTCCTAAGGAAAGAATGCCAATGGGTAGTGCAATAAGGTTAAGGTTATTTCTTGAAAGATAAGAATTCACAGGAAATTCTACAAATCATAACATTTAAAAAAAAAACACATGTTTTCATTCCATTCCATGTTACATACAATTCATCTGGATAATTTAACATTTTTTTTGCTATCAAATTTCATTCCAAGATCAGATTTGATAGTTATGAAATTGTGGTATTAAGTCATAGTGAATGTGCTTCATTTTATCCACCCCCCAAAAAAGTCTTGAGAAGAAAAAAAGAATTTCAATTATAACCTTCACACTTTATTACTAGTTCCTCTCAAACCAAATAAAATAAAGAACTTACAGGACCCAGCAAGGTGAAACAATTTTCTGATTAACAGAAAGTTTTACTTTTTCGGATGCAATGACTAAATTATACTCTCTAACTGGTTACAATAGTAAAAACATTTCCATATATATCAACTGCTGGTCAAGCTATGCTTTTCAAATGTTTTAGGATGATATACTTGTAAATTCAGTGGCTCCACATCTTTCTATCATTTATCCAGGATTGATAAGGGGATTCTGTTTCTGCACAAGTCTTTGTATAGGAAATAACTTCTTTCTATAAAAATGTTCTCACAATCCCACCCTAAAAAGCAATTTCTCTTCAATGTACACATCACACATACACACGTGCACACACACGCGCGCGCACACACACACCTGTTGCCATGTGGTTTTTTGCAAAACCCACACTGCTTGCTGGGAGTCCACATATATTTGCTTTCAAATGAAGAGCTATGATCTGAGCCTTCTCTTTTTACGGTAGCTATGTTGTCTGGAATGAACAATGGTGGCTCATCCAAAGAAAAACTTTTGCTGCTTCTTCTTTGGCGGGGTTGTAGGTTCTTCTCAGGTTTTTTCAGTTTCAATTTATCTTCCTCCTTAAAATGCTCTACACCTGCATGTTCAAGCTCTTCCTTCACATGACTATTGGTTTTCACTGTTGTAACTAGCTGCTGGGGCTTATGACACTGTTTCTGGTTGCAGTGTAGTAAGTGTCCAGTTTGTGCAGGATGATGAGGTTCTTTAGAGGAACCAGGGTGACCATGAGACTTATCGCTCAAAGAATGAGGTAAGGGTTTGGAAGTCTGTAGTGAATTTTGATCCTGTGATGTTTTTTTCAATACAGAATGAGCTTGATTTTTCACAGATTTGACCCCAGAATTGCAACTCTGAAGTTTTGAATCTTTGTCAACATGTTTTTTTCTCACTTTGGCTGATCTATGAAAATTTTGCTGAGATTCTGGTTCATCAGCATTTCGCTTTACACTTTTGACATTAACTTTAGTTTTGTTATGCGTTAATTCATGTTTTGCTACAACAATTTTCTTCAGAGTATCTGTCATGTTTTGCTTAGAATGAATTACTGGTTTCATATGTTTGGATTTTATGTTTTTTGGCTCTAAGCAAGAAACACTACTTGACTGGCTGCTTCTGTCATTCTGAAAGTTTGCTGTGTTGTGAGTCCCCATTTTAATACTTTCAACAATATTCAATCCTTTTGGATTTTGGTCAGGGGCATCACAAATAGCATTTTCTGAAGTGTTACTTTCTGGTTCAAAAGCACTAGTATCTACCACCTCTACATTTGATTTGTTAAATTCATCTCTCTCCAACTGATTATCATTAGACTCTGTCTCTTTACAATATCCCAGTGGCTCTATTTCAAGTCTCTGAAGGGAGTTCTTGGTTTGATCAGAAACATCCATGGTATTCTTCAATTCCAAATTACATTCATTTACTTCACCCACAGAACTAGACATATCTACAACGTTGTCTTCTGTCTTATTTGGATTTGTACAAGCAGCATCACCAGAGAAAGTCACAGCAGATGTAGATTCTTCAATAATTTGGTCTTCTTCATGGGACAATTTTACTATGTCCTTTGATTCTTGTTCAATTTCTTCCTTTGCCCTCACTTCAACAATAGTCTCATCTCTTTTATCAGAAATAGACTCATTCTGTTCCTGTTCTTCTTTATCTGAAAACTTAAACAATGGGCTACTAACAGTTTTGATTTTACATTCCAACAGAGGTTCATTTTTCTTGTCTTCAATATTAACACAAGTCTCTGAGAGGAGTGAACAATTTAATTCATGAGATGGCACATTTGTTTCTCCCTGATTATTACATTTCGGCTTAGAATCTAATCCAGCTTCATCCTTCATGTCAAGACAAGATGACACTGAAGAATGACTTGGAGACACTGATACTTCTGGTACCAATTCAATTTGTCCAATATGTCGACTGCTTCTTCTGCTCTCTTTATGGTACTCAGGTTTCAGTGTGGTAGAAACTTCTTCTTTAATTTGACACCTTTCTGGTTGCTTCACCCCTGCTTTCGGGGCAGATACAGTCTTCCCAGATGCTTTTTTTGTGCTATTTAAAGGTGCTGCATTTGAACGCTTGGCAATAGTGCTTTGTCGCAAACTTCTTACTTGCTCTAGCACAAGGGAAAAAAATAAATAAAAATAACTTAGCTATGTTGCCATTTTGTTTTATTTCAATTCAATTTAGAATATATCAATTCCTTGTTTGAGCTATAAAACTATCTGCTCATTTCAATGAAAATGCACTGAAGTTACTTGTGATAGTGATTTTAACATATATATGTTAAATTATATGTAACATACAATATATATTAAACATATATATGTTACATTTTATATTCACCAAAGTTCTATAAATCCTGGCAGTGGGAAAATGCCTCTCTAAAATTCAGACTGATACACATTACTACAAACAAGACAGAAACACTGTCATCAAGTCTCTTTTTCATAAGGAGTAAACTGAGAGCAAAATGAATTTCCTTTACTAATGCCCATCTTATAGAAAAGTTTCAAATATTAAGTATTTTTAAACATACAAAAGAAAACAAATTCAGGTACCAATTAAATCTGAACTAAACCACCTATCACAAACAGGATCTGCGTGAGTTTCATAGCAGAGCTTCAAAAGAACTCTAATCCCTCTATGAATGTGTTTCACTTATTTCAACATGTTAGCAATCAAGCTATTCCTAAGAGAAGAATGACATATATACCAGAGTACTAGACACATGTCCAAAAAAGAGAAATCAGAATGAAAAAAATTTAAATCGAGAAAATGCATGTGGGAAAATGCACACAGATTCCTAATAAGGAATCGATAAATGAGTTTTTCCTCCTCCTCCTCCTATCTGGGTATGTTTCCAGGAGAAAAGAGAAACACGAGTGAAAAGAAACTGGAAAGAATGAAAGCTAAATAAGAAATTCACTAGGTAGAAAACCTATTAGCAAAAATATAAAATAAGCTATTTCTAAGTCTATATATAGTCAACACTCTGAATCTGCATGAAAATTGAACAGTACTAACTTAAAAAGTCTCCCTCCATTCAATGTAAAACTCTATCATGCACCAATATTTAGAACATTTCCCTAAGCTATAAGATTCATAAATTATTTGGTGGATTTTAAACTGTTGATTACATGCTCAAATACATAAAATTTTTAATAACTAAAACTTTAATGGCCTATTATCAATATTTAGATGATTTCTAAAGCTTTGAACACAGCTTATAATAACATACAATTCTACATCATTCATCCACCCTGAAATAAAACAGAACTTTTAATACCCATTACCTAAAACAATTAAGACTGACAAATGAACACCATATTCAACTGTGATGGCATTCAGATAAAATATTGTCTTCTACCAATGACTGATTTACTGAGCAATATAAAAAGCAACTTTTTCTCTCTAAATATAAACTGCCTTAATTTGAAGCCTGGCTGTACAGGACATACATTGATTATCACTATTTATTGTTACTGTGTAGACTCTTCTGTTCTTTCCCAAATTTACAAGTATATAATCTAAAAACTGATTTAAAAATATTAATTGGGGGAAAAAAATCAAGTAAATAGATGCATCTAAGGTTTACTTATCAAAATTCCACTAAAACTATATACTAAGGGGTTCTTTTTGAAAAGGTATGACTCTAAAAGTAAACAGATGAAAACGGTGACAATTTTGGATGTCAAAGAAAAAATAGCAAGTAACTAATATAGAAGATCAAAACAAAAAAACAAAAAACAGAGCACTAAACTGACAATGTTGGCAAGACCTAACATCATTAACACTTCAAAAGGCTTAGGAATAGCTCCCATGCCATTTGGCAACATGATGGGCTTAAAACAGACATAGTATCCCTGACAGTACCTGAATAGCAACCTAAAGTCCAGGCATTAGGGAGGAGAGAGGTGCCTCTATAGTTGAGTAGGCAGCCAAGAAAACAAAAACAAGAGTAGTAAAGGGGGTACCACAGAGCAAGAGGAACCTAACAAATTATCAGGAGACTGAACTGATGATGTAGCAAAACAAACGAAAAGGCAAACACTAGAAGAAAAAGAAATAAATAATAGTGGAGATGGAGCAACTGGGAAAAAGAGAAAGAGGAGGAAAAAGTCAGAGACCCTCCCTCAGTTCTATTACGAACTTGTATTCTCATGGTGTATTTCCCAAAGGACAAGAATGCAAGTTTGCCCACATGATGGGCAAACAGTTGCTAGTGAAACTATTAGTGAAGAAAAGAAAGCACACGATAAAGCTAATTTAGAGTTTTAGAATGATTTTCAAGAAGCTATAGAAACACACGGACAATTTAGAAAATTGCTATGAGCTGGATCAAGCCTTGGATGACACTGAGAGAAATCTGTGAGAAGTTGGAAAACTGTTCATGAAAGCTAATAGCAGAGAATGGATTAAACAAACACAGGCTTGGCATTTCCTACAGTAGGTTTTTCTTTAAATAACTGAGCTGTCTAATACACCTGCAATGCTGTTAACACAAGATTATTACATTATGATAGAATTTGGAACATTAAAGGTGATAATAGCATTACTGACTGCTTTAACTGTCATTTTGAATCCTAAATATAATGCATTATTAAAAGTTTAAAACACATTGTTAACAATGGAATAAAGTATCCCGGAATAAATGTCCATAAATGTGAGGCCATCCAAGAAGTTGTGGAATCCTATGAAACATAGAAATGACAAGATCAAAAAATACCTTGACATTAATGAAAATGAGGACACAAGCTATCAGAAATTACAGGATGCAACAAAAGTGTCTTGAGGGAAGAAAACTACAAGTCCACATTAAGAAACAAAAAAAATCCCATTAAACAATTTAATATAGGGCCTCCCCTGGTGGCGCAGGCGGTTGAGCGCCGTGCTGTGAAACTGTCTGCAGCGCTGGTTCAATCCTGGCCAGCAAGGGTCCCACATGGCGCAGCAGACCTCTCCTGTCTCGCCCGCTGCTCCCTTCAGCAGTTTATTTCATCAGTCTGCCTGTTCTGTTCCTCATTCTGTCTCTGGTGAATCCTTTCACCCTCCCACGAATTTGGCCTGTACCCCGGGGTTCTTGTATAAATAAATAAATCTTAAAAAAAATTTAATATTACACCTAAAACAACTTGAAAAAGAGCAACAAACAGGATTTAAAGTTAACAGTAAGATGGAGACAATAAAAACAATAACAGAAATCAACTTAAAAATGACCATACAAAACATCAATTAAACTAAGATTTGGTTCTTTGAGAAGATACACAAAATTGATAAGCCTCTAGCTAGGCTAAAAAAAAAGAGACCAAGATAGAGAAAACATTAATAAACAGAATTAGACGCAAAAGAGAAAATGGCACTGAAATATAAAGGACCATAAGAGAACAACTATTCAGTCATTAGGATAGATGAAATGTTACCATTTACAGGAAAATAGAAGGAGGCTGAGGGAATTACATGTAGTACAAGTCAGAATGACAAAGATGAATACTGGACAAATACACAATGGATGATTCTACAAAGCAAAATACCTATAAAAACTAGCAGATACTAATAAAGTGAGATTTTCTGAAGTTAATGGGGGAAGGGAGAATGGGTCAAAGGAGTATATAGGACTATGATGGGGGAAAAAAATAGGTGGGAGACATGCCAAATGAAATCAATTCATAATACTTTTACCTATGGTTTAAAAGGAAGAATTTGATCAAAGACAAACCATGTCATGTAATTAACCAAAAAAAAAAAGTTTTCAGAACTGTTACCAGTCATCCCCTGTGCTCTAGGAAAGGTCAAATCAGTTAGGAATGATATATACAAGCTGTTTTGAACACCAAATATATGCTTTTCATCTTTATACTACCATATGCTTAAATGAATTCTTTGAATGACTACATCCAATTCTGTACCAATTACTGTTCAGTATTGCTTTTTAACCTTCCTGTAATCCATTTTCTAAAAAAGTAGTCATTTTCAGATGGGGATAGAGAGGGGAAGGATTAGGAATTGGTAACCCCAGTTGACCCTAAAGTGAAGCAAGAAAGGTAGTTAAAGTTAGTATGAAGTGAATGTATGAATAAGAAGCAGTTAGATCCCTAGTTCCTCCTTCTCTGCAGCCCATCTGCTGGGCAAATAACCTTCCTGGTCTTAATATAAGAATGGGGACTTAGTTTCTATAGTTTCAGGGTTTCTATACTAAGGAACACAGAAAATAATGGCAATAAAATATACTAAAACTTGTGCAATTAAGTATATACTGAAAGCTGAGATGCCCCAGTCAGATTCCCTCAAAGGCTTCCATAATATGCCAGCAAGCCAATGAACCTAAGAGAGTGACCTAACTTCTGACATCAGGGTATACACCAAAAAATAGCACACTATAATACTCGTAGTTGATAAAAACCAGATGACATTCCATATAGTTTTAGTTTCCTATTCCTAAACATAAGCAAACCAATCAAGGATCAGACAGTTAGAAAAGTGTCCGACACAAAAGATGAAAATCAAAAAAGGGGGAAGAAGAGAAATTAAAACTATGAAGGGAGGGGCCTCCCCGGTGGCGCAGCGGTTGAGCGTTGGGTTGCGAAGCTGCCCGCGGCCTCTGCGGTGCCGGTTCGATCCCCGGCTGCTTCCCGGCCACCGGAGGAGGGTCCCACATGGCGCGCAGACCTCTCCTGCCGCCCGCTGCTCCCCTCAGCAGTGTACTTCGTTCCTTCTGCCTGCTCTGCTCCCCGCTCTGGCTCTGGTGAATTCTCTCGCCCTCCCGCACTTCTGACTGTACCCAGTGCATGTATAAACAAAACAAACAAACGAACAAAACAAAATAAATAAAACATGCCTCTATAAAAAAAAAAAAAAAAAAAAAAAAACTATGAAGGGATATTTAAATTTGTTTTTCAAATACCATTAAGTATTTCATGAAAGACAACAGAAAACATTGCATCCCTAAAACAGTAATAGGACATCACAAAAAGAACAATTCCCAAAACAACAAAATGGCATTTGAAAATTAGAAATGCAAAATTTAATGGAAAAATTGGAAGAAAAAAATGAGAAATTTTCAGCAAATAGAGGAAAAGATAAAAGAGACAGAATGTAGATAAGTTTAAAAAAAAAATTCAAGGTCAGTTCCTGCTATTTAGCAGTTGAATTATAGGAGTCTCAGAAGCAAATTCTGAGAAAACAGAGAGGAACTGTCAATGAAACAATTCAGGAAATTTTTAGTCTCATTTTCAGACTAAAATCACCTACTGAGTACCCCGCTAGATACATTAAATACACCTCCATAAAGACACATCATCAGAAATATCAAAGCACTGGAGCCAAAAAAAAAAAAAAAAAAAATAATCAGAATAACTTCTCAAAAACACAGAATTTAATAAAAAATAGAGCATCACTTTCAAATTTCTGAAGGAAAATGATTTCCAACCTTGAATTCTATATTCAATTAGATTAAGATTTCAATATAAGAATACAGTAAGTTCATACAAGGTTTAAAAATATCGTATTTTTTTCTTGAACTTCTGGAATACGTGTGTCACCAAAATGAAGTAAATAAAATAAAATAAAATAAAAAAGAGGAAATAGAAACTGCACATTGCACAGACGTCTCAGAAGAACAAAAAAGAGAGATCCATGGATAAGTTATGTCACAAGTCTTATAGAGCAAATACCAATCCATATATTGATAGAAGCAGATCAGAGCAGGTTCAAAAGAAATACTTCTCTCAAAAAAATGAAAATGTTATCTGATATGCATAAATATCTTTAGGAAAGATTTACAGTGACTAGGATATAATTATTGACATATACACAAAAAACTGTGTTCACAAATGTACAAAACTATAAGCAAATGAGCAACAAGATTAGACAAAATGTTACCATAGCAAATTAAATGAATCATCTCTAATAGACTATAAATTACTAGTGATCTAACAAAATTACATTTAAAGGTTAAAAATATGTACTTTTGTGTGAGTGGGGAAAAAAGAATGCTAAATCATCATCCAGTGTGGGATATTAATAAACACCTACAGAATAATAAAAAAGTAGTAATATTTATGTTACTTAGAGACACGAAGGTAATACTAATAAACTAAATAAAACCAGCTGAAGAGTAAAAAATACTTTCTTCTGGAAAGGGGAAATAGTACGGTGGCAAGTACTGGAAAGTGATAGAAGTAATAAACTCTTAAATTTTGTGACTGCATAATTTCAATAAAAATGTTTTAAATTTTACTAACAGAACAATATAATCTCAAAATTAATGATCAAAATACTCAGATTAGCAATCACCAAAAAAGTATGTTCTCCATTTATAATCTATCACATCTGTTTTTAATACCGCTGATTTTCCAGCTAGAGGTCTTTGGAAGGATTACCTTGTGCCATTAAACGAGGAGATTTTCTTGGTGATCTCACTGAATTTTCTTCTACTTTGTCCCTCAAATTCCTGTTAGGTAAAATCAGTTCTTCTTCATCAATGGTATCATTGCCACTTTCTTTAACAACTCCTTCGTCCATAATATCGTCAAGACCAACAACTAAGAAAAAAGCAAAAACAAAGAAGATATTAATTTCAAAAAATTCATCAGGGATGTTAAGTATTTAAAGGCAGTATAGAAAATATTGTGCAACAGCTTAATATAGTCCTACTAATCTGAAAATCTAGTTTTATTCCTAATATATGTGATTTTGCTACTACCAAGCTCCCAACTTCTACCTTATGAAGTAACAGGTCAGAGAAGATTAACTATCTCTCAATTTGACCTCAACTATTACTCTCACTTAGTATTCATTGTACCACCTTGTGAATATCATAGGCAACTGTATCTGGAGTGTTCAATTATTCCAATTGTAGTTAAAGTATAAAGTAGTGCAAGAATCTAATACCCTGAAAAGCTTATGATGTAGATTCATTCATGCTAAAACCAAAAGATTTCAGTTCTAACTGAAATTGCATAGAGTTTATGCCACAGGTATGAAAATAAGCAATGTAGATTATACTTCTCAATGATAGCAAACACATACAAGCATGCATGTGCACATGTGCACGTGCGCGCGAGCACACACACACACACACAAAGGAAAGAAAAACTTTCCCCTCCCCCAAATGCTGGTGGAAATGGTAGATATTTTAAATATCTACATAATTAAATTACCTTCTCTGCGTCAAAAAAGAAAGACTCATTTATGAATGAAGGGTTGGGGCAGGGAAGATAGGGAAAAGGATTGGAGAACACTGTAAGAAATATTAACACTATATTGCCATTGAGTTTATTACTATATATAACAAATGTCATTTAACTAGCTGATATAGAGCAATTCTAAATGTGTAGCCTGTATACAATTTTATAAAAGAATGTGATTTAAATCAGACCTAGATTAAAATCCCTGCTAAGATACTTAAATAAAACTTGACCATATCACTCAACTTCTCTATCAGTTTCTTTATCTCTAAAATGAGAATAACAATACCACCTGTCCTACCTACCTCACAGGGTTGTTGTGAGGATCAAGTAAGATGTTGTATGAAGTATGAGAACTCACTTTGTAAACTTTAGAGCACTATACAAATGTTAGTTATTATCTTCATCCTAGGGGTTAGAAGGAACCTCAAGAAGTTATCTAGTCCTCATCTTTGTATCCAAGTAGAACTTCATTTAAAAGAGCTCAACAAGATAGTGGTCTATCCTAAAATTTAAAGAAAACAAAATTTTTTATAAATATACTTTCAAATGGTACAATCTTTTTAAAGAGCAATTTGACAAAAAGAATCATGAAACTACTTAGACACTTTGACAAATTATGAAGAATACACTTTGACAAATTATAAAGGAATTCTCTATTATAGAGAATAGATTATGAAAAAAATGCTGGCTAAAAACAGTGTGATTCTCGTTAGTAACAAATGAGATGTGTGTGTACATTCAGATACACAAAAAAGTCAGCAAGAAATAAATGAAAATTATAATAATTATTCTATGAAAGATTAGACTGGTTTCCTGTTTTCCAAATTTCCTGCTCTAATATTATAATGCTCTCTATAAAAAGAGTTCATGCTTTTAGTCACTATGCTATGTACTAATAGCTTACAAGAGTATTTTTTTAAGAAAATTCATTGTGTTCATTTAAAATACAATGAGGGAAGAAACAAGTGGGGGTACTTAGTTTTAAGAGCTTATTCTACCTTGATAGAATACTTATGTTGCCATATTCACACATTCTCAATAAATTTTTAAAATAAGATTAATAGTTCTACCATGTTCATTCTAAAAAGCAAAATTTAAGACTATTTTCACCTCAATTTTATATAAAGGCATATGTAAAACAAATATATGCATTACAAATGTGCACAGATAGGAAAAGTGGCACCAGGGTGTTTCCACTTACCACTAGTGTAAGGTGGATATGAGGTACAGATGTATTTCTAATCATTAGTATATTTTCTCTGTTTCCTAACTTTTATAATGAGCATGTATTATTGTGTGTTGTAAGTACAAGAGAAAGGGACAATTCAAAAATGTAAACTAGTCCAGGAGAAAAAGTTATTGTCTAATTAATACTGTTAGGAGGGTGTTAAAAGGTATGTAATGAATTTTCAGATTATATTGCAAAGCAGAATCAACAGAATTTAGCACACCAAATCCAAAGAACTACTAGGCCTTATCTTACTCCATTTCTTACCAGCATCTGACCATTGGCTCCTCACTCCTCCTCGCCATTAAGCTTCTGGACATCATACCCTACTATCTATGTCACTTTTCAATATCCTCTGACAGCAGTTTTCTCTTGTTGTAGGTATCTACACATTAGAGGACTTACGGAGTCAGTCCTCCCAACTCTCCTCTTTTTTTTTTTTTTTAAGATTTATTTATTTGTTCATACAAGAGCTGGGGTACAGACCAGAGATGAGGGGGGTGAGACGAGAGGATCCACCAGAGACAGAGTGGGGAACAGAACAGGCGGACTGACCGAAGTACACTGCTGAGGGGAGCAGCAGGCAAGACAGGAGAGGTCTGCTGTGCCATGTGGGTTGCTCCCTGGCCAGGGCTCGTGCTGCAGATAGCTTCATAGTGCAGTGCTTAACCCCTTGCACCACCAGGGAGGCCCCCATCTCTCCTCTTAACCAACAGTCATTCCTCCTTAAGTTAACTTATGCAGTCTATTCAATATTTGGAAAACTCCCCAAAGTTATTTTCTCTACCTCCAAGTTCTTATTTAACCTCCAGAAGAGTGAAATTTGAAATCTTCACTAGGGTGTCCATCAGGCATCTCAAGTTTAATATATTGAAAACATACATTCATTCCACCCATTCCTCCACCTCTCAATAGAACTCTTCCTAGGGTATTCCAGTAACAGATTAACTCCAGAAACCATTCTTAACTCCTCTCTCCTCATATCCCACATCCACACAATCTTTTATGTTCTGCTAGCTCTATGTAAAAATTTTATCAGTAATCTAACCATTTACACCTTTACAGCAGATATTCTATTCCAAATCGCCATCATCTCTCATTAAAATGTACTATTGGGAAGGAAAAAAACAAAACCAACTATATTGTAATAGTCTCCTAATGTCCCAGGTTCCTCTACTGCCGAGCCCTACATACACACACACACACACACACACACACACACACAACTTCTCCACTCAATCATCACTGTGATCCTTCTATAATAAGTAAAGTCATATCACCATTCTTTAGTTTAAGACTATCCAAACCCTTAACACATTTAGATTTACGTCTAAAATCTGAGCCAGGGCCCACAAGGTCCTAAGAGGATCTTCCCTAGCCATTGTTCTCTAACTCACCGCCTACCACTCTGACTCATTTTGCTCCTGTCACACAGGGCTTTTCTGAACACTGTAAAGTATAAGGCCATCTCTGGCCTTGCTATTCCCTCTGCCTGGAGTGCTTTCCCCCAAAATATCCATATGCTCACTCTCTCCATTCAGTTTTCAATCAAACATTAGCTTCTCAGAGAAATCTTCCCTAACAATCTTATCCAAAACAGCATATACTCCCATCACTTACCATACTTTATCCTTTAAAACATGTTTCACTACCCAGTATCTGTTTAACTTTCTTCTCCACCCGAGTGTAAACCTTACAAATCAGGGACTGTGTCTCTGATTTGTTGTTTGAACCCAAGAATCCAAGAATAACTGGTATATAGTAGGTACTCCAGAAATATTTGCTGAATAAAAATCTAGGGAAAAGAGAATTGGGAAAATTCAAACCTTGATGAGTAAGAAAAATGTTTCCACTTACCAAGAAAAGTTGGAAAGAACTGAGGAAGTAAGATAATAAATTCACTTTGATATATTGATGGCATGAAGAAAAAAGAGCAGGCAGAGTAATACAATATCACAAAGGAAAGGTAAGAAGATTTCCAAGCAAGTAGGAATGGGATAGTTAACTGCTATAGGGAGAACACAGGAAGAAAAATCCACTAACAGGAGAGGATTAGATGACAAGAGGTTAAAAAATGATTAGGTGAAGAATGACAGCTGTGACATATAAAAAGGTGCCAAGTTAAAGGAACAAATCATGGTTTGTTATGACAAAAAAAGGAGAGATGAGAAGGGAAGATGATTAAGATAGGGAGAATCACCTTTACAAAGAAGGAAATGGGGGAATGGAAAGACACAGAATGCAAAAGAGGTAAGTGGATGCGGGGGAGACGAAAATACCTGGGCATATTTGTGCTGGAAAAAACCTGAAATGCTGCACTGAGGTTCCATCCACTCCCCTCCCCCTTAGAAAATTATATATTCCATCAGAAATTATATATTCCTTCTCCCTTTTTTCCTTAACTCTTCCAGAACAAATCAACTATTTAAAAAGCACTTGATGGGGCCTCCCCTGGTGGCGCAGTGGTTGAGCGCTGGGTTGCGAGGCTGCCCACAGCCTCTGCAGTGCCAGTTCAATCCCCCGACCACCAGCCAGAGTCCCACAAAAAAAAAAAAAAAAAAAAAAAAAAGCACTTGATGGGTGAAAGTTGTCAAGAGGTACAAACTTCTGATTACAAAATTAGTTAAGTCCTGGTGGTATAATGTACAGCATTATAACCAGTTAATAACGCTGTTTTGCATGTCTGAAAGATGCTAACAAAGTAGATCTTAAAAATCACAAGAAAACAACCTTGTAACTACATATGGTGTCACATAACAGACTTATTGGGGCAATCATTCACAATACAGCAGGTCCTTTTCTTCAACACCATTTTGTTATTAACACTCATGAGGGAAAAAACTATCCTGGCCCAATGTCTTATTCAAGGATCTGCTTTCATCATATGTCATTTCATTTAAAGTCACAGTTTCAAAGAACTTATCAACAATGTTAAGTGAGCATTTGCTATACATTCAAATATTAAATCATTACTCTGCACATCTGAAGCCAATATTGCACATCAATTATATCTCAATTTTTAATAAAGGCCTGATTCTCATTCATTCACCTGATTAAAGTAATTCACAGTGCAGAATGACTGGCAAGACCCTCCCAAGCAGGCAGTTATGTCTTAAAGAGTTAATTCAGCACTTCCCTGGTGGCGTAAGGGGTTAAGCACCACACTATGAAGCAATCCGAAGCCTATGCAGCACAAGTTCGATCCCCGGCTGGCCAGGGAGATACCCACATGGCGCAGCAGACCTCTTTCCTGACTCACCCACTGCTCCCCTCAGTAGTGTACTTCGGTCAGTCTGCCGTTTCTCCTTCCCATTCTGTCTCTGGTGAATCCTCTCACCCCCCGCATCTCTGGCCTGTGCCCCAGCTCTTGTATGCATAAATAAATAAATCTTAAAAAAAAAAGTAGTTAATTCAACTGCTTCTGGTAAGAAAATGAAAAGAAGCAAAAGAATTGGAGTTCTTTTCAGAACACAGCTGAGTCTACTCCTACATAGATCCACAACTCCCACTCCCACGGCCACAAAGCAAACTAAGATTCACTATTTGATATCTTACTTTAAAAAAAGTGGCCAGTGAGTTACCAAAATAATGCAATGGTGTGAATTCTTTAGGAAGCAAGTACACAACCATGCCATACATAATATGCTTTTTCTTCTCGCCCATGTTCCAGAGTTTGTCGTCACTGTCATTTTGGTATTTTAGCATAAAATATAGAAACATATTCAGAAATCTCCTTGAGTCTGAGTACCAATCACATTAAAATTCCTTCCATTCCCATCACCAATCAGCTTTAACCTCCTAAATCTAAATCCTTCTGATATTAATATTACTTTACCCCAGACAAATTCCAATCTATCTTTCTGAGAAAAGGAGGTTTAACAGAGAGTAAAACCAAATCATGTGGAATTAAATTTACTGAAGTTCTCCACACTAGGATGTTTAAAACACTTTAATACCATACAAAAGGAAAAGCACAAGTATATTACAAAAGGAGAATCACAAATTTAGTATAGAACTCTTCCCTTTTGACATGCCTTAATTCATGATGGACAGTAAGGCATGATTGACATGCCTTAATTCACCCACTCCAAGAACAGTTATTTCCTCTATTATAAAAGTTGGCATTAAGTGTTAGATTTAAGATAAAACAGCATGCTATCTTTGCAGTGTCACAACAAGAATCTATTTTATAGGAATTGTGTTTTCAAACAGAATAAGAAAATATATGGTTACATCCTCCTCACAGAGCCTCTATATCTTTCTCATTTAACATTACCAAAGACTACCTAGCCTCCACTTGCCTATGTGAGATTTTTTACAACATGGATGTGAGATTTTTTTACAACATGGATGATTCATACATTCACCCCCCAAAAAGGTTATAAAAGATATATAACATTAAGTTGTACATTATATACAAATTACCCATTTTGGGATGAATTTATCATTTCAGACATTAGCATATTCCTACTTTGGAAAGTTATTACATGTACTTATTTTTCTCTTCGAGTCCTTTACAATAAATTTAATGTTTACTGAATCAAAAAGACAAACACATTTAAATTTACTATTCTATATATATCTCATCATATGACCTTCAACTAAGATTATAAGGGATTTAAAAAGCTAAGACTCACCGGCATTGTGTTTCAGATTTAGAAAAAAATTAGTACTAAAAAATCTGAGTATTTCATATAGTGTAAACTACCTTTTAAAATGAGCTTTCCTCACTCATAAGAATCTACTCAAAGAACACAAAAACACTAATTAGAAAGGAAACCCGCAAGCCTATGTTTAGTGCAGCACTATTTACAATAGCTAAGATATGGAAATAACCCAAATGCCCCAAAACAGAGGAATAGATCAAGATGATGTGGTATATATACACAATAAAATACTACTCAGCAATCAAAAAAAGATAAACCATGCCATTTGTAGCGATATGGATGGAGATGGAAGGGATCATGCTAAGCGAAATAAATCAGAAGGAAAATTCACTTACACATGGAATATGGGAAAAACTGAACAAAGGGTCAGGAAAAAGACAAAACTTGAAGCTGACCCCAGATCTGAGGCATACAGCAGGGGAACAGGAGGGAGAGGAGTCAAAACAGAGGAGGGAAGAACACAAGGGGCTGTGGTGATGGATCACGGGTGCTATGATGGTAGGAGAACTAGGGGGACACTACACCAGTGGGGAGAAATCAAAACACTGCCCAAAATTAATACCAATGTAAGAAAATAAATAATATTAGTAAATGACTACATTTAGCTTTCCCTACACCTTCCTACTCAGGTCTTAATGTGTCTTTCAATAATTTATATAAATTCTTTATGGATCATCTGTGTTGTCTATTTGGTGTATTTTTATTTATGTTAGTATTACTTGGTATCAATTTCACCTAATTTTTCTTCAGTATGCTATCTTTAGTTAATCCAACAATATTATCTATTCTTTATGCTCTAACACACTTATTTTAATACATTCTAACACCTTAAATTTAAATGAACACAAATACTTCAACTTTTGCCAAACTCAATCAACTTCATACTTTGAGGATAACTTTATAGCATATTTCATGGAAAAGGGCTTTTCCAATAAAACCAGTCTAAAAGACATTGGGTTAAATGAAGCTAAAACAATTAGTTCACTGCAGATCTTCCAAGGCTTTAATATAATGCTAAAGAGCATTATATGAGTTAAAGAACTGCAAATGGTTTAGTATAACTGTCTCCCAAGTCTTATATTCTCATACATATATACATATCAAAATAAAAATAATGGTTATTTCAGAGATATTTCCCATTATAATTTTATTCATATTGCCCAGTCCATCTCATATTAAAAATGTTTTGTTTAAAAAAATTCCCCAAAATTGTGATTATACATGTGAATACCTAGAAACAGAAGGTTGGAAAGACACACTTTTTATTCTTAAATTGCTTTCTTTTTATCCAAGTTATACATGAAGTGATTTTAAAGAGTTGTCTTATTTCCAAATGTTTGCAGAAAAACATTAATCTTAGCACCACTTCCCCTCCACTTCCCACAGTGAAATTCAATCACTTCACTGGAAAAATGTAGGTATTACCATCCTTCACTGAATGATTGTGACAAAAATTGAATTCATTAAATTTAGCTTCTACTCACTTAATACAGTTTCCAACACTATGCTTGATGTGCAAAACAGTAAGATCGTCCATCGGTAGCCAACTCACTCTGGGAAGTGTACAGTGACCAAGTAAACACTGCTGATAAAAACTTGGGTGTTGGGGAGCAATTGAGTCGCTTAAGGATACTTCTTGGTTGTTCAAATTTTTCATTTCATTCTTTAGGTTCTTCAATCATTGTCTCACACTGAGTTCATTTACACAGTCTACCAAAAACTGTGAATATAATTACATAAACCACAACCAAAGGGGATACCAGAACTAGTTATGAATAGTGGATTACTTTGGCCTGACAAAAACACTGACTAGTCACCACTTAAATTATTGCATACCTTTCATTTACTATTGCTCTACATGGAATGTAATTCACTTACCCAGATATTCAAAAAGCTGCACTCTATATCTGTAAGATTGCTGTTATTCTTAATATGTCACCTCCAGAGAGGTATACCCTGACAATCCAACTCAAAAAAGCCAGGGACTCCACCACCAAACAACCAAGATATTTTCTATCACCTTACACATACTTATAAGTATCTGAAGACAGGGACTTTGTCTCAAACACCACTGTATCCTCAAATACTAGAAACAGTTTAGCACATTTTGGGTGTGTATTAAATATTTGTAAAATGAACATTTAACATTTTCATATTATGTTAAAGCAAGTCATTATACCTCACAACCGTGGACCTATGCTGTAAGGTGCTAATGCCTGGAATGCTATTTAATGAGAGTGTTACCATAAAACAGGAAATCAGTTGGGAAAATGCAACTCAACCCTAACAACATAGGTCTTACCATTATATATTGAGTGTCACATTTCAAAGAATTAGATCCCAACTAGGTACTTTGTTCTGTAACATGTTAACTTTTATTCAATCATAAAACAAAACAAAAACAAACAAAAAAACAAAGACAAATAAGGCCAAGCAAAAAGTTCTCAAAGGATTATGTATTTTCTAGTAGATAAAACTTAAAACAATTTCTACTCTATCACAGTAAAGCAAAAGACTTTTAATGGTTATTAATTCAACATTAAATAGAAAACAAACTCCATTAGGTAGGAATTTGTCTTTTTGGTTTCAGATATATCACCAAAGCCTAGAACAGCAGTTGGTACATGAAGTTCAGTGTTAAGCACAACTCAAATGAAAAATGATGAATATATACAAAGAATTCATGGTCCCAGGATTGTTTTTATTCCCTTTTCCTTTTCTTCCCCTCCCTTCCGCCCATTAACATCAGTCTTCACAGTGTTTATTAATATCCACTAGTTTTTGAAACTATTTTACTTTAGGAAATTGTATGTTACATAAATGCCCAGTATTTGTTTTTATTGTTCTGACCTGCTTTATTACACATAATTCCCTCAAACTCCATTTTGCTTAAAATGATACATTTCAGCTTTCCTTATGGTTGAACAGTATTCCATTGCCTGGATATAGCACATCTTCTTGATCCAATTATCTACTGATGGACATGGCATTTAGGCTATTTCCATGTCCTACCTATTGAAATAATGCTGCTATGAGCATTGCAGAACACAAAGATTTTTGTATTGATGGTTTCATATTCTTTGGACACCAAAGAGTAGGATTGCTGGGTGATGTGGTATTTCCATTTTCAGTTTTTCAAGGTAAAAACTGAACCTTTTCAAGGTAAAACAGCTTTCCATAATGGCTGCACCAGTTTACATTCCCTCCAACAGTGTAATAATCCTCTTTCTCTGCATCCTCTCCAGCATTTTATGTCTTAAGTTTTTAATATGTGCCACACTCACACATGAGACAAGTATTCTCACTGTGGTTTTAACCTTTATCTCTCTTGTGGGGGCTCCCAAGTTTTTAGCTCAAGAAAGCAGAATTAAACTAGACTTAAATTAAGAAGTTACCCTTAGCAAGTAAAAGAAATAGAATAAAATACCTCTAATTACATCACAATATTGAATGACTCCTTAAAGAACACAGAATAAGAATAATAGTTTAGAAAGCACTATTAGAAGGAAGAAAAAATGAACAACCAAAAGTGTTAATTAGAAAGATACAATTAGCATTTTTCAGACTATATGCATAAAAGCCAAAGCCTCTTTAGGAGTTCAACTGATAAAAGTCTCTAAAGGACTTAAGATTATCTTTTCTACCAAAATGGCATGAAAATTAGAAGTCAATCACAGGGGAAAAAAAAAAGCGAAAGAAAAAGCTCAAATATGTGAAGACTAAATATCATGCTGTTGAATTACTGGATACATGAGAAAATCAGAGTAGAAATCAAAAAATATGTACAAATAAATTACAAAATAAGACACAAACTATCAGAACCTACTGGGTGCAACAAAGTCTGTGCTAAGAGTATAAAGTATATAGGAATAAAAGCCCACATCAAGAAACTAAAAAGAGAGGCCAGATTGTATACCCTGAGGCTCTAGAAAACAAGAACAAATGAACCAAAAGTCACCTTAGGAGGAAGAATATAAAAACAAGGGTGGAAAAATAAAACTGAAATTAAAAAGACAGCACAGCACAAAAGATCAATGAAACCAAGGGCTGGTTCTTCGAAAAAATGAACAAAATAGACAAACTTTTAGCAAGGCTCACCAGGAAAAAATAAAGAGAAAACTCTAATAAATAGAATAAAAAATGAAAAAGGACAACTTACAACAGATAACTCAGGAACAGAGGATAAGAGACTAGTGTAAATATCTTTAAAACAAAAAGCAGGATAATCTAGAAGTAATGGACAAAATTCTTAGCATCATAAGCCTTCAAAGTACAAAGCTATAAAATCAATATACAAAAATCTGTTCTATTCCTGCATGTAAATAACTAGAAGAGAAAGAAATCAAGGAGG
Source organism: Talpa occidentalis (assembly GCF_014898055.3). Classification (NCBI taxonomy): domain Eukaryota; kingdom Metazoa; phylum Chordata; class Mammalia; order Eulipotyphla; family Talpidae; genus Talpa; species Talpa occidentalis. The sequence continues at coordinate 78,174,294 of NW_023602073.1, read as the reverse complement.
AAATGCAATTACAAGCACATCAAAAGATTTGAATACTTAACAAAGGAGGTGAAAGACCAGTATGATGAAAATGACAAGGCATAACTAAAAGAAACAGAAAATTAAAAGAAATGGAAAGATATTCATTGTCTACAGGTTGGAAGAATTAACACTGTCAAAAGGGCCATCTTCTCCAAAGCAATATACAGACTCAATGCAGTTGCAGCAAAGTTTTAAAGGCCTCCTTCAAGGAAACAGAGGAAACATTACTGAAATTTATGTGGAGCCACAAAAAACCACAAATAACAAAAATAATTCTGACAAAAATGTAGAATAATGGAGGTATCACACTCCCAGAATTCAAATTACACAAATCCAGTTTTTAGATCACTATAGTATTGAAATAAAAACAGCGGAATAAAACTGAGAGCCCAGAAATAAACCCGCACTTGTATGGTCAGTTAAAATGAACCAAGAATATGAAGGGAGTCGCCTCAAAAATAGTACTAGGAAAAGTGGAGAGTCTCATACCATACACAAAAATTAACTCAAGACCTGAAGCCCTGAAATAAATAGGAAAAAAAAACATAGATAAAACATTCCACAACACTGGCCTCAGTGATGTCTTTAAGGACTTGACTAACAGCAAGGGAATCAATAGCAAATATTAAAAAATGGGACTACCTGAAACTAAATGGCTTCAGCCCAGCAAACTAAACTGGAGGGCGGGGGGGGGGGGTAATAGGAGGGAGGAGGTTGTTGTTGGGGGTGGGGGGGGAAAGACACCCTCTTGAGCAGAAGAAAACAGCTGCATACCATAAATTCAACAAGGGGTTAAGATCCAAAATCTATGAAGAACTCATAAAATCCCACAAAAAGAAAATAATCCAATGAAAATATGGTTGGAAAAGCTAGACAGACACTTTTCCAAAGAAGACATGAAGATGGTCAACGGGTACAAGAAAAAATGCTAATTATCCTGTCATCAGGGGAATACAAAGCAAAAACATAATAAGGTAGCATCTCACACATGTGAGAATAGTCCATAAGAAAAAGAGCAGAAACAACAAGAATTTAGTGAGGATGTGGTGGAAATGGAACCCTTGCACACTTTTGGTAGAAATGCTCAGCCCCTATGGAAAACAGTATGGTATGAGGCTTCCCAAAGTTTTGAAAATAGATCTGCCTTACAATCCAGCAATCTCACTCCTAGGTATTTATCTAAAAGATGCAAAAACACTAATATGAAAGGGGGTGTGTGTGTACTCCTATGTTCACTGCAGCACCCAATTATGGAAACGATTATGGAAACGACCATAATTACAATACCCAATTATACCCAATTATGGAAATACCCAATTATGGAAACGACCTAAGTCCCCAAGAACAGAGAAATGGGTTAAGACGATGTGGTATATATATACACAATGGAATATTACTTAGCTATTAAAAAAGATGAAATTTTGACATTTGCAACAACGTGGATAGAAATGGAGCAGATTATGCTAAACAAAGTCACAAGGAGAAAGACAAACACAGAAATACAAAAACTAAACCAAGACAAACCCTCAAGTCTGACTGTAGAACAGGGGCTACCAGAAGAGGAGGGAGAAGGAAAGAGAACTCTAGGTGCTTTTGTGGCAGACATGGTATTGTAATATACATCTGAAGAGGTTTGAGGCTGTATCTCCAAGTTATATACAATGCCACAAATTATATACAACACTATTACCTAAATAAAATAATAGTTTAAAAAGAGAAAAACATTCAATGGAATATTATCATTTAACCATGAGAAAAAAAAATCCTGCCATTTGGAATGGCATGGATAGTCCCTGAAGGCATTATCCTAAATGAAATATGACAGATTAAGACAAAATACTGAATGGTACTATTTGCATGTGGAATCTTAAAAAAAAAAAAAAAAAAAAAAAGGTCAAACTTACAGGAACAGAATAGAAATGGTTGGCAGGGGTGGGACAGGGCAACCAGGGAAAGGCTAAGGTTAGCAAAAGTGTCCAAACTTTCATCTAGAAAAATATGGTCTCAGAATCTAATGTAAAAGGTGACTAAAGTTGATACCACTGTACTGTGCAATTGAAATTTGTTTAGAGAATATAATTCTAATGTTCTCACCAAAAAAATGAGATAAATATACAATGTTATGGACATATTAACTAACAGAAATGGATGGAATCCTTACATAATTCCAATGAAGAAATGAACACAAAGTGAATTTTAAATCTTAGAATTTTATGTCAATTATACCTCAATAATGTGAAATTTTTTCAAAGACAAGGAAAAAAGGGTCAACTCAGGAATAAATTTAGAACACATGTATTATAAGAACCTCGAAGACACAAGGAGAGAATTCTAATAAATATAAAATATAAAAAATCTGTTAAGTAAACATAAATGTGGCTAGGTAAGGGTTTTAATGAGAAAGAAATGAATATATATATAGCTCTGAAACAACTATATATACAGTAAAATATATCTTATCCCTTTTCATAACAGATTTAGAAGCCATCAAATATCTGTTATCGTCAATAATTCTGTCTAGGGGCCTCCCTGGTGGCGCAAGGGGTTAAGCACCGCACTATGAAGCAATCCACAGCCTCCGCAGCAAGAGTTCGATCCCTGATGGCCAAGGGGATCTTTTGATATGAAGCAGCAGACCTCTCCTGACTCTCCCACTGCTCCCCTCAGCAGTGTACTTTGGTCAATCTGCCTGTTCTGTTCCCCATTTGTCTCTGGTGAATCCTCTCACTCATCTCTGGCCTGTACCCCAGCTCTTGTATGCATAAATAAATAAATCTTTAAAAAAAAAAACTCTCTCTAGGCTGTTATGAGTGGCTTGGAGTGGGTGACCCCTTATCAAGTTCACTGTAGCTAAGACTAATTCTAGAGCCTGTATTAAGAAAAATCAAATAAATACAGTTCTTGGAGAAAAACAACTTTAAAGAGGTTTATTTTGGTCCATGTGCTACACACACACACACACACACACACACATACACACACCCTTTATTCATAAATGTGCACTTACACACACACCCCCCCTTTATTCATAAATGTGCACTTCCCCTTACTTTAGCTCATTTATTTTTAGTAATCTGTTTTCTGACCTTTCAAGTAGATGGACAGACCACACTATTAACTCATATTTGAGAAAGAGCAACTAAAAGATGTCAAAACATTATACAATAAAAGGACAGAGAAAGTGTGATACTATGCCTCTGAATCACATTAAGTGTTATAAACCAGTATATTACCTCAATACACAACAAAGGGAAAATGAGTCATTAAAAAACATTGTTTCCAAGTGTATTTCTCTCATGTTCAACTAATGTAGGGACCAAAAACCTTGATAAAATAGAATCTAAGAATATCACTGAAAATGAATGATACAAAATTTATTCCCTAAAATAATTCAGTCAATAGTTAAAAGCTGTATTTCGTTCACCATCCTATTTTTTTAAAGAGGCGCCATCAAATATATCTTAGAAAATAACCCATTCAAAACGGTTAAAATAAAAATGGTTTTAAAACTATCTTTATCTTGGGGAATTTAGGTGGAATATTTTCCAACTAAAATATTACATAAATTTTTTAATATCGCTTTCTCCATTAGTCAAGATCATTTATTTGACAATTCGTCTCTCCTATGACCAGTGTGTGTCAAACTTGATTTAAAACATTTCTATCAATGTTAATCCTTGGGGAAAAATCACCTACCAAACTGACTTCTTTTTTACATTTTGATTTCCTGATGAAGCTGTTTATCAGGAAATTTTTCATGATGAAATTGACTGCAAATATACATACAGAACAGGAAAATAGGGTTCTGAAGCCAAAATTAAAGCAAAATAATCTCAGAGTATAAAAGGCAACTCGAGTACTTTAAGAAAACATTCTGCATCTTATAACACAAGATTTTCTGAGCATTGAAAAAAGGACTATTTGAGCATCAAAAACAAAAAGGATTGTAACACAATTTATTTTAACAACACATGAGCCATTAATGACAAAAAGTTGAAAGTCGAAAGTAGTAATATGTCATCTGTGGCACTATATATGATCATTTCATGAACTCCTTACTCTATAAATTGGTATTCAAATGTTAATTCTTTCCCTTTAATCTGCCTGTTCAGTAGAAACTATAACTCAGAGTAACCAGGAAATAAACTTTTCTTTGCCAGAAGAATGCAACAAAGTAAATAATAGTCATCACTTGGCTACAACTGATCCTACCAAGTTTCATCAAGGGATGCATGAAGAAATGGTTAATCACTAACTTTATAGTTTCATGTTGCCAAAGTTAGATCCCTATAGATTATTTGCTATCTCAAGTATTTAGGAAGGAGAAATTTGTCTTTCACCACCTTAACCCAGTAACAAAATCTAGCATCAAAATCAAACATAAAAAGACTTCTGGTGTGATGTAATACGAACTGGAGTATCACCTATAAAGGATTCTCACCAAAATGTTTACCTTTAATCTAATCAAGCTTAAAACCTAATTTACAATGTGCAGGAAATAAAAAAAATAGAAGAACAAGTCCACAGACATTACAAAGAAACAACATCCAAGTCCAAAATATGGGATATCCCTAACTGACATTGGGTCTCATTTCTTCAAAAATCCAGTGTGACTTGGAAAAGGATATGGGAGGCTTCCAAGTATAATAAAATACCAGATGTTTAATTACATCTTGATTTAACAAATCAAGTGAAAATGATTGTTTTAGGGACCAGTGGCAATATTGAACAAATCAGTACATTAGATTTTTGGAAATTGTTCTTTTCTTATGGTATTGTTGAGAAATCCTTTTTGAAAGATGCACAGTGAAGTAACACTAAACAAGTGGAGAGACTGGATAAATGAGTTGGTAAATTAATAAATGGATGTAGTAAATATAGCAAAAACTGTAATAACTGTTGAATTTGATAATGATTAAATGTATATATACATTCCCTAGTCTTTCTGTTTCAGTATGTTTTAAATTTTCAAAATACGAAAGTAACATTTTAGAAAAAATAATAGCTTAAGATAAAAAATAAGCTTGTTGGGCATTAAACAGAATGTAATTGACTTACAAACAACTTTGTTCAAACCAAATGTAAAGTGGCCTTAAAATATTATAAGCAAAAGTATTATTAAAAAGAAGGAAAATAAGAAAAAAAAAGCAAAAGAAAATTATGGGCAAGAAACTAAAATTAAAGTCAAGGATGATCACAGTGACCAAAATGACTTACAACATTTACATTTTACCAGGAATTCCCTGGTTTTATGAAGGTAAGCCAATTAACAAAAACTCTTTAGGTGAGAATATATGAAAAAAATAAGTCAATATACTTTTAAAAAGTACTACCTCTAAATAAAATACCTTACCATTTCAATAGATACCCTGTAACAGTTTTCACTATAAATAATATTAAGCACTACAGTGGCAACACCTGATGGGGTATCTAAATCTTACCTCAATTAAAATAAATTTTAAAAAATAAACAAACAGGTGGTCTTCCAAAGAGACTGTACACGTAAGGTCAGAAATTAAGCTCTAATAACATTTAATCAAACTGCTATATATTACTAGATTCATATCAGTCAAAATTTATCTAGACTCTAAGTGAGAATTCCATAAAGTACAAGTTGATAACCTTATGCATTGGTTTGCCTTCAATACACTGCATTGCTATGTCATCAGTATGAACTCCTTTAACATCTTTATAAAAAATCCTGATACACAACTGATGGTTTATATTAATTTTAATGATGAGAAGTGACTATTAAAATCTTAGCTCTCCAATAACTCACAGAAAATTTCTTTAAGAATTTTTAGACTATTTTGTTGTGCAGAAGCTCTTTAATTTGATGTAGTCCCAGCTGTTTATCTTTGCCTTCACTATCACTGCTTTGGGTGATGTGTCTGTAAAGATGTCTTTGATGTGCATATCACGTAGTGTTTCGCCTATATTTCCTTCTATGTATTTTATGGTTTCAGGTCTTATGTCTAGTTCTTTAATCCATGTTGAGTTGATTTTTGTGTATGGTGTGAGGTAGTGGTCAAGCTTCATAGCTCTATGTGATATGTCATATTAAAAATAAACATCTTTAATCTGTCCCTTGTAGATAAAGGTGACATTTTAGTAATGAGTAAAAAAATAATTTTCTAAAAGAAAGCTGGGCTAGGAAAACTGATGTTTAGAATTGTTTCCATGATTATGTAATTTGTGACTAAAAATAAATTATGGCACCTATAAATACTCTTAGCTAGCACTTTGAAATTTTTACACATAAAAAGTTTCAGTGATTTTTTTGAACCAAAATGCTTTAGTATTTTAAAACATATAACAACTTTCTATTGGTTGAAAAGAACAAACACACCGAAGATGACAGAAATGTTCCATCTAAGCTGCAATGAAAGCATTTACACACTTGGCAGACAGAAACAAAAATTTAGGATTACAACTAAGTAGAGAATAAATTGAATTTCTTCCAGTCATTCATTAAGATAGTTATTAAAATCAAGCATCTAAATTAACTCTACTTAGAATCTGATATATGAAAGATTATATCAGAATGACAAATGAAATTTTCAAAAATAAATGATCAGACTGAAATAAAAAGTTTTCGTTGAATTTATTTTAATAATTTTAAGTATGAATACCATTTATATTATCTATAGCATGTCATTTTTAAGTTTACTGTATGGGTTATAAACATGTAATAACTGCATAAATATACATACAAGTATCAAAGAACATCCCAAAATGATAAACATATTCTTTCAAAATGTTTCGATACCGCCACCTTAATTAAAAGAAGCTTCATAAACGTAAGTAGCAATTCTGACACTCACTCTCTCACCCCCAACCCCAATCTAAAATTTTGATGCAGAAAATCATGATCTATAAACAAAGACCTGAAATTTATTAACTGAGACACAAGTTCCATTAGTTAGAGGTAAAAAGTAGAAATGTAACCTAGAAAAGTCTTTGACAAATGAAGCAGGAACAGTTCTGAAAACAAGTGAAGTATTTTACACCTCCTCCCCCCAACTCCTACCCCTTACTCAGGATAACCTGTGACCTGGGGTGGGGCTTACCAAGAAAGAGGTACTGATCTTTAGTCTCCCGACAGAATAAGTAAGCCACAGCTGAAAACTATGCTTGACAATACTAGCTGCTGCTCAATATCCAATCAGCCAGTCTTCCTCACTCACTAGAGAATTCCTGTTTTTCTATCAGGCACATGGTCACCCATATTAGAGACTACACTTTTCAATCTACCTTACTGTTAGATGAAGCCACTGCCTAAGTTACAGCCAATGGAAGGTAAGGAGAAATGGTACAAGCAGCTCAGGATGCGATTATACTGAAAGAGAGCATACCTCTCTCTTTCCCTTTTCTCTTTTACTGACCAGAGGCCAACTTCATAGCTGGAACAGCCATTTCAAACTATGAGGTGAAATGAAACAGGACTCATACATGGTGGAGCTATTGCTCTGATACCATACAGCTCCATAGCAACTCTCAATCATTCCTGGGCATGACAAAATAAATCATTTTTAGTTTTATAACACTGTTATTTGGCATTTTCTGTCTCTCCCAGCTGAATTCAGCCACAAACCAAAGGCTAAAAATTTTTATTAATATGACCCAATGAGCCAAAACCCGTAAGAACCAAATCCATGGCAGCAACAGACTAGGGAAAGAATAGTGAGTCTGACGTAGGGAACACAGAAATGAAAACCAGGCAGCCAGAAAGGATAAGCATACCTCGATCTTTGGGGAAATCTAGGTAAGTAGGGATTCCGTATTCTCTAGTAAGAATCTGCCACTGCAAAGAAATTAGGAAATTTAACTCATGGCTGGAAAGTACTCATCCACTGCTAGGATAAGGAAGTTGGGCCAGAGCTACAGTCCTCAACAAGCTAATCTCTCTCTGGGGCCACTGAGCCAGCAGTCTCATCCTCAAGATTCCATAAGAAGAATCAGGGCCTCCGCGGTGGCGCAGTGGTTGAGCGCTGGGTTGCGAGGCCTCTGCGGCGCCGGTTCGATCCCCGGCTGCTCCCCGGCCACTGGAGGAGGGTCCCACATGGCGCACGGACCTCTCCTGCCGCCCACTCCTCCCCTCAGCAGTGTGCTTCGGTCCTTCTGCCTGCTCTGCTCCCTGCTCTGGCTCTGGTGAATTCTCTCACCCTCCCGCGCTTCTGACTGTGCCCAGTGCTTGTATGAATAAATATATAAATCTTTAAAAAAAAAAAAAAAAAAGAATCACAGATTCAGACTAATTCATACCTTTTATCAGAACTTCTCTTTGGTCAACATCCTCAAAAGATGGTAAAATACAGGCTTAGTAAATGTATTACTCATTTTTCTCCCGATTGGGAACAAAAACCAGTAATAAAGCTAATGGGATTAATTAAACAAAGATCAAAACAAAGGCCAAGAAAGCATTTACTCTTTTGCACACAACACTAATGATAAAGGACTGATCACAAAAAACTACAAAGAGCTGATGAGAATCAACAAAAACAAAGAAAATAATCCAGTCAAAAAATGGGCAGAAGGGCCTCCCCGGTGGCGCAGTGGTTGAGCGCTGGGTTGCGAAGCTGCCCGCAGCCTCTGAAGCGCCGGTTTGATCCCCGGCTGCTCCCCGGCCACCAGAGGAGGGTCCCACATGGTGCGCAGACCTCTCCTGCCGCCCACTGCTCCCTCAGCAGTGTACTTCAGTCTGCCTGCTCTGCTCCCCGCTCTGGTGAATTCTCTTACCCTCCCGCGCTTCTGACTGTACCCAGTGCTTGTATAAATAAATAAATCTTGCATAAATAAATCTTTAAAAAATAAATAAATTAGAAAAAAATGGGCAGATGAACTAAAAAGAAACTGCTCTGAAGAAGAAATGCAAATGGCCAACAGGCATATGAAAAAATGTTCAACATCACTTGTAATCAGGGAAATGCAAATCAAAACTACAATACCATCCGACACCAGTGAGAATGGCACATATTAAAAAAACTAGCAACAACAAATGTTGGCGAGGTTGTGGAGAAAAAGGAACTCTCCTGCACTGTTGGTGGGAGTGCAAACTGGTCCAACACTATGGAAAGCTGTGTGGAGATTTCTTGACCTACTAAACATAGAGTTTCCGTATGATCCAGCAATTCCACTCCTAGGTATTTACCCAAAGGACATAGAAACATCAATTCCAAAGAGCACCTGCACCCCTATGTTCACAGCAGCACTATTTACAATAGCTAACAAATGCCCAAAAATAGATGACTGGATCAAGAAGATGTGGTACATATACACCATGGAATATTACTCAGCATTCAAAAAAGATAAACACATGCAATTTGTAGCAACATGGATGGAGCTGGAAGGGATCATGCTCAGCGAAATAAGCCAGAAAGAAAAAGAAAAATACCGGATGGTCTCACTCATAGCAGGAATCTAGAGAAAACTTAAATAAGGGACCAGGAAAAAGAATAACTATAAGAAGTAAAAAATCAAAACCAACAAACAACTATGAACCAGAGACACTCTGGGGGGGTGGGGGCGGGGAAAGGAGAGATTGGGGTCAAATAAGGGGGTTGTAATTGTATGGCGAATATAAAAATAAAATTTAAATTAAAAAAATAAAAAATAAAACAATGAAATTCCAAAAAAAAAAAAAAGCATTTATTCAAGGCTCCTTGACTTTCTTTATACCAGATTTTTAAATTACAAGCAAGAATAATTCACTACTGTAATAAAGACTTAAAAGCTGTTCATACATTATCTCCTTTTTTAGTACTTAAGTTAAATATCAACTTGTATACTTCCAGTATGCAGTAATATTCTATGACTCTGAGAAGTCATAGTTGCTATCACATTAAACAATTATTATATAGAACCCTATGATAGGGTCTTTTAAATCACAAAAATGATCTTTCTACTCCAAAAACTACCTATTATCCATATGCAGTACCACAGAAGTATTTTTACTTCACTATGTGAAACACTTTCATGTATCTGTACAAAAGCAAGACTCAGAAATCAGGCTCACCCTAGTATCATCCTGTATCAGCAGAGTTATGAATTTTGAAAAAGCATGAGAAAGCTAACCTGGAAATATGACTACAGAAAAGCAAATTCAAATTCATACTTTCTGAAAACTGACTCATGTCTGTTATATTCTTTTTAGCTGAATATTAATACACATTTAATATCTGATATGTAATCCCCCCAAATTTTGTGCCACTCAGCTCTTATGACTTTTGTCACATTTTTAAATTACAAAAAAATGACTATTTCTTGTCTGTGAGAACAGCTATAAAATCATACTTAATTCTGGGAAGAGAAATAATTGGCCTTTTTAACTCAAAACAGGAGATATTTTCTTTTTTCTTGAAATCAGAGTACACTACCACCAAGTGGTGGTAGCTCAGTAATCACACAGAAATCTAATTGTAAACTAGTTTTTCAAACTAACAGTATTACTTTACTGTCTGTCACATGTGCCACTTTCCTATTTTAGAAAACTTAAAATCACAATACAATCAAATGATTACCAAACATCATTTTATTTTTTTTAAGAATTATTCCTTGATTGTAAGATTTTTATTTATTTTAGTGTATAAGAACTGGGGTATAGGCCAGAGGTGAGGGGTGGGTGAGAGGATTCACCAGAGATGGAGTGGAGAGTAGAACAGGCCGATGTACTGAAATACACTCCTGTGGGGAACAATGGGCAAGACAAGAGAGGTCTGCTCTGCCATGTGAGTTAGCTCCCTGGTGGGTGTTTAACTCAAGCTGCTTTGACCATTTGACTGAAGCAGTGGTAGTGTTAAGACTTTAACCCCTAGGCCACCAGGAAGTACCCCCAACCCCAACATCATTTTACATAAAAATACGTATGTATAAATTAATGCTCACTCCCTGAAGCTATCCCTCAACTCATAAACACTGTGTTCTCTGACTGGTAGCCACTGAAGTTGTGCAATGCAACTGGTAAAATGATCTGGCCCTATCTTAGACTTTGGTTACAGGAAGATAACTTTACCAGGAAAAAAGGAGTGAATCAATCATGCTTAGAACAATGTCATTATTTTTGGCTATTTCTTTATTTTACTACTAATCATGCCATGACAATTTATCACTCCTACTATATAAGTATACATTTGGTAACTAAGTCATCATTCAAGCTGTACAAAAACACTGTAATAACAAGCCTATAATAAAGAAATCAAAATTAGAAAAAGAGAGTAGAAAAGAAACAGCAGAGGCCAGTAGCAATACCAGTAGCTCCTAATCTATTCAAAAACATTCTCCAACTAAGGCAAATAAATATGGAAGAAAAAAGAAGTACAAGAGTTTGTACAAGTATTAGAAAGCACAGGCCCTAAAAACACCAAAGAAATCCAGGCAGTGATTATGGTGAAAACGGCAACAAGGGTTTGTGCAATTTACCTGTGACTAAAAGAAAGCAGCAAGAATAACTGACTGGTACTAAAGAACACAAATCTATGAATTTTATTCAAGTTGCCACTTTAAAACATGAGCTATAAAACAAAAATTATAAATGCGAAAATGAACTCATTTTTGTCTGAGATTAAAGGTTTCTCCTGTCCACCTGCATATCACAGAGGATTCCAAAAGATTTTCCTAGGAAAATCTTAGCTCTGTCCTCCTTTACCCAGGGAGAACAGAACAGTCTCCTACTTAAATGCCCCATCAGAGCCTTTAAATTTACATAATCCTATACAGGACTCTGTTTGTAAAGCTTATGCCTATGTGCTTAGCTGGCAAAAAAAAAAAAAAAAGGTGGGTAGTGGGGAATGGCTACATTCCCAACAGTTCTCAGGAAGTATTCTGTAACTCACCTTGCCTTTAATACATTTAAAAAATTTGGTGTGAAGAACAACATTCAAGGGAAGTTGTTTGAAAGATAGTCTAAAATCTACCCTGGGATTGGATCCAACCATTTTTTAGTCCTTATAATACTACTGTAGTGAGAAAAATTATAGTGAAACGATCTATTTTCATTGAAAATATATTACATGTCATGATAAACCTTTTTCTAGTTGTAGTGTCAGAAACAGTTCTCCTTTTCCTGGACACTGGATTTGATTGTGCCTTGAGGAAACCAATTTTTTATCTTAGAATGCTTTCCCCTTCCATAATGACCACAAAAAATTTGAGAGCAAAAGCTATGTCATAGCTGCAACAAGCATGTTATTTACTATCCTAACAACTTACATAGCAACTATGTAGCCCTACTTTTTGCCTTTCTTTGTGTTTTTGTTGCTACTGTTTTTAATTTAATTTACTGAAAATTTATTATGGGCTACAAACAACTTTACTGCCTGTATGAACAATACAGATAAAGCAATCTTCATCTTGATGGCACTATTTAAATTATTTCTTTATCATTTAATGATTAAAGTGCTTGATAAATCCACATGAATCATTTCTAAGTTTAAACACAATAATAACAACTATGAAGGGCCTGGGATTTTACACTACTTGCAAATTAAAAAATTAATTCATGTTGCTGACGAAAGACATGATACTACAGGTGAGTAGTATGAGCAAGCAGGATGATCTTGATGTTCCATTAGTTCCCTTTACAACCCCCTCTCCTTCCCCCAGAACACATTCCATATGGCCAATACTGGTGGGTCTAGACAGATGTCTACACACACAATGAGTTTGAGATACAAGAGGAAGAGGAACAGTGTGAAAAATTTATAGCCTTTATAGAGAGCCAGTAAGCAAACCTGTGCATTTTCTCGGGTAAAGGTATAAACATCACCTTATACTTCAAGGTTGTTTGCTATAAACGAGTTTTTAAAATGGACAAGCTTTCAAAAATGATTCAGTCAGTCTTCAGGACCTTACATTCTTGGCATACCAAGCAAGAAATGACATGCAAGGCCAATGGCACATTACCTCTCTGAATAAATGTATGTCAAATAAGTAGCCTTTTTAGCATCTTCTGTAAAATCAGGAAAAAAATATTTCTATACTAAACTTTAAGCTCCCTAAGAACAGGGACCAGGTTTGTTTTATACAATATTTATATCCACTCTCTGGAAACTAACTGCTACAAAACAGAAATTCAGTAAGTGAATAAAACATTTTTAACAAAATTTCTTCAAGTTAAGGTTTATTTGTAAGCTTTAATTTCTTCAACTGTATGTACAGTGAAGTCAGATTTCCCGCTCATATATCACCCAATAGCATCCTTAATATTATGTCTGATTATGATTTATATGACTTATATTTCTACCTGTTGGCACATGAAAAAGGGTTATCATTAGAGTATACTAGAATTCATGAGTGACTAAATCAGTGGCTGATATCTCTCTCTAAAACCCCCTTAGTCTTAAATAGTTAAAAACTATTTCAGGCATTTATAAACCCTCCAATAAAAACACATTCTTTGTAAAGGAAAGATAGCAACTATGGCCTTTGTTCTTTTAAAAACAAAATTAAAAAAAAAAAAAAAACTTCATCTTAACTTACTGAATGAAGCCAAATGAACTTTGGGATGCAGTTTAGAGTCCTGATCTCTGAAAGCAAGACTTAAAATCTATTCCAGTACAAGCTCTATAACTTAACTATTAGTGAATTTAGGAAATTAATTAAGCACTCTCAAACCCTCAGTTTATTCAGCTATAAAAAGGATTAAAAATATTTATCTAAATCTGCCATGTTGAACCAGTGAATCTTTCACTTCAGTCTTCAGTGTTGTGGTTTTTTTTTTTTTAAATAAAAACCTAAGGGTCTTAGGGATTTGTCAATAGTTAATGAAATAATGGTGACAAAGTATTTTTTATAGCACTTGGTACATTAACATCCACACATATTAGCTACTTTATCAACTTTCTTTATATACAATCCTTTATGAAAGAAAAGACCCATGGGTTTTATAAAGGAGCCTCTGCCAGAAATTCCCCTTTGAAACCACTTTCTCAAAAAGTGACACTAAAATAAGTTTCATGACAACATACATAAACTGACAGTTCAATGAATAATTTATTAGGCTCTCAAAGTTTGGTAGGCCTGCTTTAATTAATTTTACATATTGATATAAACTGGTAATGCCACAGTGCCCAGATATTCAGTGAAAAAGCCAATCTAAATGTTACGACAAAGGTGTTTTATTTTTTTAAAGATTTATTTTTATACAAGAACTGGGGTATAGGCCAGAAGCATGGGAGGGTGAGAGGATTCACCAGAGACAGAGCAGGGAGCACAAAAGGCAGACAGACTGAAGTACTCTGTTGAGGGGAACAGCGGGCGAGACAGAAGAGGTCTGCCACGCCATGTGTGTATCTCCCTGGCCGGCCGGGAATTGAACCAGCGCTGCAGAGGCTGAAGACTGCTTCACAGTGCTGTGCTCAACCCACTGCGCCACCAGGGAGGCCCTATGAAGGTGTTTTTTAAATGCAATTAACATTTAAGCTGGTAGACTTTGAGTGTATAAGATTACCCCCCATACAGTGGGAGGGTCTCATCAAACCAGCAGAAGATTTTAAGAGAAAACAGACAGAGGTTCCCCCAAAAGAGGGAATTCTGGCTCCAGACAGCCTTCAGATGAAAGCCGCAACATAATTCTTTCTTGGATCTCCAGTCTATTAATCTACCCTGGCAGATTTGCAGCTTGCCAGCCTCCACAACTGCATAGACAAAGTTCTCAAAATAAACCAATATTAATCAATATTTCTCACTCTCTACCTACACAGACAATACCTTATTGGTTTTGTTTCTCTGATGAACCCTAAATAACATCTTGCAAATTCTGAGAAGTTTGTTAGTAGCTTTATCACTAACCAAAGACTAAAATTACTAATAGGTCAAGAAATCTTGAAAAGTGAACAAATACAACCAACTTTGAAAAAAATTAAACTACAGGGTACAATTCAACACTGACAAAGGCAAGATAATAATGGACAGGGTTCCAAAATCTTCAAGTAAGAATCAATGAATATCAAAATGTTTCTATTTATTACAGCTTAATTAAAAGAGCCTCTGATTGAATATGGCAGATTTGCATATCCCCTCATTCTCCATAAATCACATTAAATTGAGAATAAGCAAATAAAAGGTAAAACTCTATAACAACAAGGATTAGAAAGCCAAGAAACATGAAAGATTTCAACATATTTCTGCAAGATGAAAAACTGGTATTAGTAATAGAAAGCATGAACAGCATAGCCTAGAGCCAAAAATTTGCAGCTGAAAAGGGAACAACCTCATTCAACAAATGTTAGTTTCTAGGAACAGAATGATAGTGAGCACTGGCAGTGAGGTGGGCTTTTTAAAAATAAATAAATAAATAAATAAATAAATAAGAGGCCTAAATTTTAAAAGCTCAACTTTATCCCTTCCCCAACTTTAGTAGCCAGCAAAACCACAGCCAAGCACTGAATACAAGGCAAGAAAATCTTTTCAGGGCCTCCCCGGTGGCGCAGCGGTTGAGCGCTGGGTTGCGAAGCTGCCCGCAGCCTCTGCAGCACCGGTTCGATCCCTGGACACCAGCAAGGGTCCCACATGGCGCGCAGACCTCTCCTGCCGTCCGCTGCTCCCCTCAGCAGTGTACTTCGGTCCTTCTGCCTGTTCTGCTCCCCGCTCTGGCTCTGGTGAATTCTCTCACCCTCCCGCGCTTCTGACTGTACCCAGTGCTTGTATAAATAAATAAATCTTAAAAAAAAAGAAAAAAAAGACTTGAAGTCCAACTTCCTTGATAAGGTCTTTGACCACTCAAATAAATAGTATTGTTAAAAAAAAGAAAAAAAGAAAGAAAATCTTTTCACCCTAACCTGAAACTGAATGAACAAGCTGGAGGTAATAGGACAGTAACCATCTAACTGAAAAGATGCATCTCACCCTGGTATTAGAAGTTCCCTACAGGGCCTCCCCTGGTGGCTCAGGTGGTTGAGCGCAGCGCTGTGAAGCTGTCTGCAGCCTCAGCAGCGCCAGTTCGATCCCGGCCAGCTGGTGAGGGTCCCACATGGCGCAGCAGACCTCTGCTCCCCTCAGCAGTATATTTCGTCAGTCTGCCTTCTCTGTTTCCGCTCTGTCTCTGGTGAATCCTCTAACCCTCCTGCACATCTGGCCTGTACCCTGGCTCTTGTATAAATAAAAAATAAATCTTTAAAAAAAAAAAGTTCCCTACAATAAATGCAGCTCCCTAGTTAAATTCAATTATCCCACTCAAATTTTGACTTAAATTTTCTGTATCCTCACATTTTAGGTATCAGCAACCAAAACTACTCAGATATCTGGGGGAAGCTTGCAACAATATAAGAAAAATCAAAATAAGTAAGTTATTAAGACTATAAAAAAAGGATCCTCCCTGGTGGCACCACACTATGAAGCAATCTGCAACCTCTGCAGCCATGAGTTCGATCCCCAGCCGGCCAGGGAGCTACCCACATGGCACAGCAGACCTCTCCTGTCTCGCCTGCTGGCCCCTCAGCAGTGTGTTTCAGTCTGCCTGCCTGTACTGTTCCCCACTTGTCTCTGGTGAATCCTCTCACCCCCTGCATCTCTGGCCTGTACCCCAGCTCTTATATGCATAAATAAATAATCTTTAAAAAAAAAGAGCATAAAAAGACACTATCTCTGTAACAACAGAACACTATTCAAAAATAGTATGATCAACTCAGCTTTTGGCTAAGCTCAAGTGTAGTATCTGTTCTTATCAGTATAATACAGTATGAATAAAGAGAAGGTAAGGACTCCAGAAATAGTAATGCAATAGTTAAAATTATTATTTGTTAAAATATTAAATCAAAAAGATGGAAAATATGACAGCGTATCTCTAAAACTAGGTAAGAAACATAGGCAATGAAACCAGAAGAATCAACCAGGATTTGTAGGGAAAAGACAAAATTTTCCTGAGCTGAAATAATCACTACCCAAATGAAGAAGTCTCACCAAAGAGCCCCCACAAAAATAAAGATTAACCACCAAAAGATAATAAGATACCAAGCTTGAAGTGTAGGGAAGGCTACATAACAATACAACAAATCTCATGCAAGAATCAGATCACCTATCAGCAACAACAGATATTAGAAGGCTAGGACATAATGCCTTAGAATTTTATTGCCCAAGACCTTAGAAAATGAAGTCTGATGTGACAGCATAGAAATACAAGTTTGTTTTAATGCAATCAGCAGGTCAGAGAATAAAATTATATCCTTGTCTTGACAAAAAGTTTTTGGTTTTTGTTTTTAAGTGAAACAACAGGCTTTCAGAGTAATAGTGGAATGTAAGATATTAGGAACACAGTAATGAATACAAGATTAATTTTATTTCACATTTTAAATTAAGAAGAAAAAATTAAATGCTCAGTCAGTGCAAAGTAAAATTAAAATATATTTGTGTTATATTGTATCAAGCTAAGGAAAGCAAAGTCAGCAGTATCAAGTAGAGATAAATCTGACAAAAGCCACAAAATACACATACGAAAAACATAAATTACAAATCTTTGTCCTTTGCTAGAAACTCACTTCCTTTTGGTTTCCTCAATTTACACAGTGGTATTTTACTATTTATGTTATATCTTGTTTTAACTGAGTTCAATTCTGTTAATTCTGGTATTAAGGACACAATCATTAATTAATGAAAATACCTGTTTGAGAAGAACTGACATGTCCTGTTAAAAATGTCAAAACAGAAGAGCCTATAACACAGAGTAAGCATAAGAAATAAGATGGTAAGAAGTGATGAATTAAGAACAATGAAAGCTGCTTGCATAAATGTAGTTATCACTGTGCTTTGAGGTTGTATTTCAAATAATTTAAAGCAGCAATGAAGTGTATCAAGCCTGCAGGATTTAGGGTTAAACGGTCTAATTTTTAGTAAGGAAGAAGTAACTGAGACACTATGTTAAAACAGACTTTAAAGTCGCCTACTAAATGAACAACTATTTGATGCATAAATCCCTGAAAAAACCTCAGTATAGGGGATGATATCCCCAAAGAAGGTAAATCCCATTTCCCTAGAAAAACTATTACGCTATTTTTTGGAACTGCAGGCTTTTCATTTTAGCCAATCAAATTCTACCTCTCTCTAACTGCTACCTACTAGATATAGTTCTTTCCCATTATCCAAAAAGAAGTAAAATCCCTTGCCAAAGTGACAAACTTTCAAGCATCTCTGGCTACTATTATGTCCTCTTTTTACCTTCAAGCATTTCCTCTTGTCCAGTATATTATATCTCTAATTCTACAAAGTGTCTCTTTTCTGTTTGCTCTTCTAAACATAGCACTTTCACCAAAACCCTGTAAGTATAACTAGAAATACTTAATCATCAACCTTTCAAAATTTTATACACACACACACACACACACACACATATATCTATATTTCCCCCCCAGTATCTTGAACCTAGTACTTGGGAAAATATTGTATTAATAACAAGAAGGTTTTTTTTTTTTTTTTTTTTACTTTTTAAAAGGACAGATTTAGTAGGAAAAAGACAATAACAGGATTTTAATACTAGTAATTGGTTTGATCAACAAGATCAAACATTTCCCCAATACTTAAATGATTTTTCTCACTGAAGTTTTATTTTAAAAAATGTATTACTTCATTACAAATCTAAAACCCATATGCTGACACTGCAGTTACATAAAGAAAACTTTACAGTCAAAAGAATCAAAATCAAATAATTAGCATCCTGACTTTTGAGCTTCTGACAACACTAGAAGTAATCTCCTGTTTCTTTCCGAGTCTTACAATTTTAAAAGTTACTTTATGATTCCGGAGATGTTGGAATATATTGAAGGTCACTCAACCATGTCAACAAAAAACTGTTCTTAACAACTACAACAAATCAGCTTGGTTTGGCGTAAGAGAACAAGATATAGCAGTTGTTTTCTTTGCTAATTTTAGCACTGTCAAAACCAAGGTTAACCATAATCAATAGGATTCACTCGAAAGCCTGAGGAACGCTGACAGTCATCTCCCTGCTCAGCTTCAGAAGTCAAGACAATTAGTAAAAATCTACAGAGCCAGAAGCAAACATCTAGGTAGAACTAGGTCCTTTTTATCCTACAGCAAAATGCTAAATAGTTTGTATAGCTGAAAGTTGTAAGTTGGCCACAGAGGGTTTTCACTAAATGATTTACAATAACATTTCTTCTTTGCAACTCTCAAATCTAAAATTATTTCTAAACAAAATTTTAAAAAAGTGTTTTCCATTTTGCTATCATTAGAAAATATATACTAAATCAAATATCCCCATGGGAAAAAGTAACATCGAAGCAATCAAGATAAATACCCTACCTCATTGCACAATGAAATCTAAACAATTCTAGACAGTTTTGTATTTTAAGTTTC
Organism: Talpa occidentalis; assembly: GCF_014898055.3. Taxonomy (NCBI): domain Eukaryota; kingdom Metazoa; phylum Chordata; class Mammalia; order Eulipotyphla; family Talpidae; genus Talpa; species Talpa occidentalis. The sequence continues at coordinate 78,154,968 of NW_023602073.1, read as the reverse complement.
CCCCACATATCCTCTTACATATCCTAAAGTCATACATACTATATATACATATATACACACAAACAGTTCTGCTTCAGAACAAAGATAAATTGTAGCAATAAATTTAAAATAAGAAAACTTAGAAAATAATTCTACTTAAGTTCTTAAATAAAATGTTAAAATTTACTAGATAAGTGAATCACAGTAATTATCATACCTCAAAAAAAATTAAGTACTTTAATAAAGATGCTCTAAGTCTCCTATTAGCAAAAGAAATAGTCAACAAAAAGAGACTTTTTACGTAATTAAAGCTTTTCATATCAACAAAATTCAATTTAAAAAAAGGTAGCAAGTAGTAATACTGGTATTACTAAAAGGCTGGAATTGTATAAGTAAAGAAGGTTAACAAGATGATATATTTGCTGATTTCCAGGCCCAGTATAACATAAATGACAGTAACTGTATTTTCAGTAACAAGCACGTTTAAGTATTCAATAATCGTTTTTTCTGAGTTTGAACTGTAAAACTCTGTACAACCAAACTGTCTTGACAATAAGATAATTAAATACACTGTACTGACACAGGAGCCAAAGTAAAAAAACTTGAACAATGCATACATAAAACAAAATTTTTGAAGTTTTAAAACATTTAGAATACAACAACAAAAACAATGTAAACCTATATGGTAACACAACACAATGTAGATAATTCAAAAATACACTATAACAGCAATTCAAATGAAGACTTTCAGTAGCCAAAGTGTGGAGATCTTTGGGCAGAGTAATTTGACAATTTATGGATGAATAGCAAGCCACCTATTTCAAACTTTAATATTGCAATATTAGGTAGAAAATATTAAAAGGAAATGAACAATATAATGAAAAACTAGTGCAGAAGTCTAGAGTCATTGAAAAACAGACCAACACCACATAAATCTGTTGAGCTACTCCAGGGAATAATGAGGGAAAGCCTTACTTCCCCCTTTGAAACTTTCTTTTATCTAATTTTACCTTAAAGAATAACTACTTGCCCCAAAGTTTACCATATGATTTTGCTTTATTTTTAAAAAAAACTATAAATATATTTCTCTCACGTAATTTCTTATGAATTAGTCTAGCTTTCTAGAAAGTTACTAGCTTCAATCTCTCAACTATGGATCTTAGATCAGTGCTATCCAATGGAAATACAATGCAAGCCATATATGTAATTTTAAATTTTCAAGTAGTCACTTTAAAGAAAAGGTTAAAAGAAAACAGGTGAAATTAATTTCAACAAAATTTTATTTAACTGAAAAAATTCAAGATATAACTTCAACACGTTAATCACATTAAAAAAAAAATCGAATGAAATATTTTACATTATTTTCCTCATACTGAATCTTTAGAATCTAGTGTGCATTTTACAGCACATCTCAGTTAGGACAAGACTCTTCTAAAGTGACAGTTGTATGTGGCTAGTGGTTATTATGTTGGACAGCACAGGTCTAGAGTTCTTTCTCTGGATTTGAAATACATGTATAAAATACTGAAAAATCTGGTGGGATTGCATGATATATTAAATATGAAGAACAGAAGGGACACTAAGAAAGGTCAAATCAGCTACTGCCCTTGACTCTAGCAGCTCAAGGTGGCATCATGTCATAATTTTAGGCAATCCCTATATTAGGGAGAATTCCAATTTATACCTGCTGTCATGATATAATTATAACAGCACCCCCTGAAATTCTCAAAAAATGCCCCACTTTGGATAATATATGTTACCCTAGTCTCATAAATTCCACACTCCTTGAAAGAAAATTTAGTTAAATTCTAATTCTGATGCCTGGAAAAGCTCTAAATTCAAAGAAAAGAACCCTAAATGTACTACTCTCATCCAAAAAAAAAAAAAAAAAAAAAAAAAGATGCTGCTGAAAATTGTTTTTATTTTAAATTGCAGACTAAAAAAAAAAAAAAAAAAGTAAGAATTACCTGTTGAACAAGGCATCTGGAAATTGGGATCATTGCTATCCAAAACAGGCAAACAGAACTGGTTACTTGCAGATCCTAGCATAGGATCCTTATCGCTGAGCATGTTCTTCAGCGAGTCCTCTAAGACATTTTGACTTGTACTAAAATCCTCACAGACTTCATTCTCCAGGTTGGATCCTAGAAATAGGGCATCATCTAAGTGTTCAGTAGGAATTAAATGATTAAATGTATCAACTATATCCATGAAGACTTCTGTGTGTCTTTCAGCCCTATAGAAAGACAAAAAAAATACCATAAGAAATAAAGCTATCAATTGATAATCACCTAAAACCAAATTATTTTAATAGTTTTGAGTCTAAGAACACAATGTTTTCTGAATTGTTTTTTAAAAAGCCCTCACTGTTTTTAGAATATACATTTGGATATGTAGAACAAATCTGTACTACATAATGTTTCTTCATCATGCATGTAGAATATCATTTTACCAGAAATCCTATTAAATGTTTACTCAACTCATTATTTTTAGGAGGAGGAAAAAAACCTATGTATATAGTTAATTAATTGACACATTTGAAAGAATTACATGGCTTAAAGCATAAATACCACATGTTTTTAACCATTACATTTTCATAAATTGAAAATCAGACACTGCTTTTACAATAAAGTCCACATAAAAGCACTAATAGCAAACCATTTAAATTATTACCCCGTATCTATTAAAACTGTAAAATTGCCTTGCTTTATTTATGAAGCCTTTAAGTTACATAAAGGAAGATAATATAAACACACAAAAAGTTCTTTGTGGAGGCAGGGAAAAAACGGAAAGATACAATGACCCTAAACCCAACAAATCAAAACTCAATAAACTATACACCCATAGGCACTGACATGCACATACACACAGATTTGGGGGTGGGGAGGGGGAGCTGGGGTTTTTAGGATTAATGCTGTAACTGACAAGAAACAACATATCAGAGGATTTATTTTAGAGATGTGTGGTCTAAACAGATTATGAAGCTAGTCTTCTACGTAAACTGTATGTACAATACAAAGGACATCCTCATGCTCTAAAGTCTCAATTATCAGAAGTTGAATTATTTTCAATATGGATTTTAGAGAAAACTGAACCAACCCAACACATTTGGGGGTAGGGGTTCAACAAAAAAAATCTATTAAAATTCCATTTTCTAGGATAAATTAACCCAGAATATCTTGGGCGCCAAAGTTCCTTAAAGTAGCTCCAATTCTTCCAAAATTTTCTTTAATAACCTTGAATTCTATCCTCTATAGAAGAAGAATTTCAAAGATACTCTACAATGTACTGGTATATATTATAAGCTGCCAAACATTTTACCTATATTTAATTAACTTGTTCTCCAATAATAAAAACTCTATTATTTTTGTTTCACAAATTAAATATATTAAAATTACTTAAATGTCTTCCCCCAAAGCATGAAATAGAACCAAGATTCAAACCCAGGTTTTCAAGATTCTACAGCCTATGTTCATAACTCTTACCCTTTCACAATGAATTAAGGAGCTAGAAATTCACAAGATTGAACTCATTAACAGCAAGCAACTGAAGGACAAGCAGGGAACCCAAACTGTTAAGGGAGGCAGGGGTCTAAAGGGATCTGGCCATCAGTGTGCAAAAAAGCAAAGAAATCTATTAGTGTGACAGCTCTTTAATAGATTTACTGTACATAGAAAAAGAGAAGAAAAATAATAATTTCCCAAAATAACTGCCAAAAATACCCATGCCCTCCTGGGTAAATGCCCGGCCAAACAGGGATGGCCCGAAGAGGGACAGCTGAGGCCAGACAGCTTGCCACAAGTCTGGTAAGGCAGGTCTGGGACAAAAAGAACAAAAGAAAATGCAAAATCAGGGTAACAGCTGCCACTGCTTCTGCTAAGGACAGCCTTCCCATGTGTCTCTTCCAAGTGTCTATATATATCTCTGCTCCATACATCTCCCTCCAACTCATCCCCCAAATCCCTGGGTGCAAGTCAATGCCACAGAAACAAGAGCCCCCTCAGAGCCCAACTGTCTTTGGTGTTATATAACTTCCCCTGGCTACTCAGTTTTACCCCTAGTTTCCACACTCCCCCACTGAGGAAGTTCAGTTCACAGAACACTGAGACCTGCAATCCAAGGTGAGTGCATACAATTGGGACAGAGGACATGCTACCTTCAAAGAAGTGTATCTATAGTAGCGCTTCTTTAAAAACAATATTCAAAAATAAATAAAAACAATATTCTATAATTTCCCAACAAATCAATGGTTGTCTGGGGCCTTAGATTAACAGTGGAATGAACTGCAAAGAGACAAGAAGGTAATTTGGGGGATGATGGGAATATCCCAATTCTTAATTATAGTAGTGAGTTTATGAGTATATATATCCACACAAAAAAATCAATGTGTTCATTTTAAATGGATGTGGTTTATTGGAACTCAATTTTTTTTAAAGAGAAAGAAAATTTCCTCACTTATAGAAGTTAATTCACTTTTAATCAGGGGTTTCAGTGTCTCCTCACAAATTTTCAATTATTTATATTAAAGTACTAATAAAACACTGAAATAGCAAAATAGTAACTAACTATACTATTAACATGCCGGTTATCAACATGTATTATTAAGGACATTAAAAGAAAATTAACTCACAATGCTGATGAAAAGTCAGCGAAAGTTTTAATTTCCTAAAGCTATCTGATCACAGTCTCTAAGAAAGGCTCAAAGATCACACATTCACCAATTACTTTCACTAATGGTATTATTTATTTATTTTTTTAAATCTATCTATTTATTTATACAAGCACTGGGTACAGTCAGAAGCTCGGGAGGGTGAGAGGATTCACCAGAGCCAGAGCGAGGAACAGAACAGGCAGACCGACGAAATACACTGCTGAGGGGAGCAGCGGGCGAGGCAGGGGAGGTCTGCGCACCACGTGGGACCCTCGCTGGGCAGCAGGGTATCAAACCGGCCGCTGCAGAGGCTGTGGACAGCTTCGCCACCCAGCGCTCAACTGCTGTGCCACCAGGGAGGCCCTCACTAATGGTTTTAGTTCCAAAGAAATTTTAATTCAGAAAGTTTCTGGTAATTAAAAATGTACAAAAATTTACTAAATGTTTACAAAATTAAGTGGATAGAATTACCAATAAATTCATTCATTTTAGGTATGCTGGAATCTGAAGTTCACCGCATATCAAAACAATCTCCTGTTCAGAGTTGCATCCCAAAAAGTAACTTTTTTCCTCAAATGAATGAAAAATAAGAAAAAAATACATTTCTAGCTTTAAAAACAAATGGTTAACTTTCCTTCTAAAAACACTAAGCTAAATCTACTGTAAATGCACTCATTCCACAGCAGCACGAATCTGGTAAATTCTATAAACTTCACCTGAGATCTTTTGCACTGACTTCTGGCTATGAGTTTTCAAATTGTAGAGACATTCACCACATTCAGAAGCAAAGGTCACATGGTTGGAAATCACAAAGCTCTAAGGAATTTCAGCCATTTCCAAATAATGATCTAAATAGCTTTCACTAAAATTGATATTAGCAAACCATCCCCAAACATCTTTAGTAAAAGTGCCTTCAGATCCTGTGGCATCTTGTTTAATCTCAACAAGACAACATTTAATCTTTAAAGATCAATTTAAAAAAGAAAGAAGAGCATATTATAAATGAGTTAACTTTTCAGAAACTTTTTTTTAGTCAAAACTAGTATGACTTATAAAGTGTGTTTCCCTCGATTTAAACAAGCTTATCAGAAAAATGGATTTCACCATCAAATGTTTAGAAAGTCTGGATATAACAAACTTTCATTTCTTTAACAATATCTTACTTATTTGACAGTTTATGAAGCAGTTACAATTGTGTGAGGAACTTTTAATAAACCAAAGAAACTGAGAATCTTCCAAGACAGAATACAGTATAAAGCACCCCAAACGTATAGGTCCGAAGAAGACAATTTCTACAGGAGATCGCATAACTAATGTTTTGTGAAATTGCTATAAATTAGTAAAACTGATTTTCATAAACACTTCCAACTAGTTTTGGGACATCCCAAGTACATGTGTCCTAATGATAGTTTACAGCCATCCTATAACTATCTGGAACATAATTTTATTTTTTAAAAAATCAGTTTCAGATATCAAATGCTCATTACCAAAAATAAAATAAAAACTCCCCATACTAAACCAAAACACAAATGTTAGCCAGATACAGAAATATTAAATCACCTGACATGAATACACTAATCTGATGCACTATTATGCAACCCTGACTTGGAACATGAATAGAAAAAAGTAATGGGAAAACTAATGATATTATTAATAGAATAACGTCTGGAATTTAGTGAAGAGTAACATACCAATGTTAATCTCTAGTTCTGATAAAGGCATTATGTCAAATGTAACACCAAAGAAAATGGATAGGGGAACTTTGTGTCTTTTCTATAAATCCAAAATCATCCCAAAATAAACTATTTCTAAAGATGAAAACTACTCTAAATTACAATGCCCTGAAATGCCAAGTAATGCAGATATACAAAAATACTCAGATCTAATTTCTAATTAAGGAAGAAATTTAAAAAATAATTTAGGGGCCTCCCCGGTGGCACAGCAGGTTGAGCATAGCACTGTGAAGCTGTCCGCAGCCTCTGCAGCCTCTGCAGTGTGGGTTCGATTCCCAGCTGGCCAGGCAGATACCCACATAGTGCAGCGGACCTCTCCTGTCACGCCTGCTGACACTCAGCAGTGTATTTCTGTCCATCTGCCTGTTCTGCTCCCTGCTCTGTCTCTCGTGAATCCTCTCACCCTCCAGTGCCTCTGGCCTGTACCCCGGTTCTTGTATAAAAATAAATAAATCTTTGGGAAAAAAACTAACTTAGTATTTCTTAAACAGACTGCTTGATTTAAATGAATTCATGTTTCTTACATTGAAACTAAATGTTTCTTCATATTTGATATTATAAATTTAAAAAAACATGACAAGTCTATCTAGGTATGTCTTAGGGTAATGATATGTTTTGTGCAGTTAAATGAGTACTAATAATCTGAGAAAACATATACCAAATATTAGAAATTATTTCTGGCTTTACAGTTTAACTTGCGTTATGCCTTGTGTTTAAAGACAGCAAAATGTTTACGGCTACGTCAGGGAATTTAATAATCTGTTTAATTCAAATTTATTCATGTATTTTTAGCATCCACTATAAAGTATTACAGGTATGAGGAAAACAAACTGCTTCCAATTCAAGGAATTCGCAATCTGGATAGAATAAAGACAAACAAACGCAAATGTAAACATCACAAAATAAGAAAGCGTCATACTGAGAGGTTGCAGATAGTCTCTCAGAGGAAGATGAAATTCATGAAACCAAGAACAGATAAGGAGAGGCTATGTGAGCTGGATCCTGAAGGTCCAGAGGATATTGCAGGCAAAAGAGCTAATTATGAATGACTGAGTTTGACCCTAAAGGACCATGTACAAAATTTCAGAATACAATTAAAGAATTAGAACTAACATTCCAAATAAAATCTCTTCTAAGTTCAAAGACATTTCTCACTTTTAAATGTTTATTTAATCTGTTGGAAAATTATACTACAGGCAAATTCAGCTCACACTGATAAAACTGTGCATACTGTTAGTTCTAAGTGTTTCATATATCAACAAAATGCAGAAAGATTTAGACAGTACCAACAATTTAAAAAAAGTGTACTTCTACAAAATTGCTCTTTAAATTAAGAGTAAATTACAACTGATTCAACTTTTCAGACACATCTTCAAAGTAAAACAACGTATGTTGCCGTAGTATTTTTTTAAATAGTACATATAAGCCTAATAATAAATCACTAAGGCTATCAAAGACCCTAAAGGTTATCCCATGATGAAATCCTGGCTCCTGTAGTCTATATTCTTGTATGTGCATGAGAGAAAGAGAATGGAGATTACAGGGGAGTGTTATGGAGGGGGTGAGAGAAGTGAGAGGGGGACAGGGACAAACATGTATCAGGAGATCTTAAAATCTATGAAGAAATATTAAAAGGTTAATAGTGATGAGAGGGTGGGGGAAGGCATTCTTTCTGTACATGATGATAAATGAAAGCCTTGCTAAGAGGGCAATACATGATATGGGAGTGCTCCACGCACAAACAGCATGGATGCAGGCAAACACCTAAGTGCAAAGGCCCTGAGAATGCAACTGATCAATGGCCTGCAGTTCCTAACCTAGTTTAAATCAAGCTGTTGATTCATCGGGCATGCTTACTATATACAAATTTCTAATCAGCAGCAGCTGTAGAAAGGTAAATGATGACTACTAATGATGAGGATAAGACATAAAACTAAGTGCATTCTAACTTCATGCTAGGCACTGTTTCACATGCTTTATTTACATCAGTTATTCTCAATCAGGTGATTTTGTCACTCCTCAAGACTTATGACCATCTAAGACAGTTTTGGTCATCACAACTGGCATCTAGTGAATATACTACAATACAATAGGAAAACCCCACAATAAAGAATTATGTGTCAAGGTTAAGAAACCCTACATTTAATTTACTAATTTAATCCTTGCAAAAATGCTCTATTACAATCCTAATCATACAACATAAGAAACTTGAAACTGAGATCAGAAAAATTAAATTACTTGCTATATGTGGCAGAAGTGAAATTTGAACCCACAAAATTTCATTCACATCAATGCACTTACCACTACTTTGTATTATCTTTTCATAAAGTTAAATTTATTGAATGTGTGTTATGTGCCACCATGCTAAAACTTAAATGCACCTCATCTTTAAAACCACACAATTAAAGAGGTACTATTAGTATTCTCAGTTTACAAAGGGCTAAACCTTAGTAAAGTTACGCCCCCTATCACAGAATGACAGAGCTAACTGTGTCAGCTAAATGACAGAACTGACAATCGTCAGTTCTTAACCACTATAGTATAAGAACATTAAGAAAGAATAATAGATTATCCTTCCAGGATAGAGTCAAGGAATTCACTAAATGGTCAACACATTGCCTTATCCCACAAGTCTACAAAATATATTCTACAAAGCAATGCAATCTAGTCATCTGCTCTATACATATCTCTCAAATTCTGGTTCAGTTTCATTGATTAGACTCTATTAGCAAGACTTCATAGGAATTTGTTTTCTGAATTTAGCAGATAAAAGAGACTATAGACGGATTCCAAAGTATCTCTGTATGAACACCAAAACAGAAGTATAAAACCTATCAAGTGCAAGTTGAAATTTCAAAAGCAGAATTACACTAACCCAGTAGTAGGAGATTACTTCAAAGTTTACAACTATATCCTACTGACATTATGGGGAGCATCATCAGTTTAGGGAAGAGTGGAAGTAACTCCCCATTAAAACCATGGCCTATATAATAACAGTCCACATTAAAACGTACTTAACACTGTAGTATGTGCCAGACTCCACGCTAAGTATATCATATACATTAAATCATTAGTTCCTCACAACAACCCTGTGAGGTAGGTGCCATTAATATTTCTATCTTAGAGATAAGCAAAGTAAGGTCTAGACCATTACGTAATTTGCCCCAGGCCACATACCCAGTAGACCCAAACTGGGATCCAGGCAGTGATTCCTGAATCTATACTTTCAAGCTACCATATTTCATGTACTCTACCTGAACAACTTATTAATGTTTATGTTATCAACATATCATGAATGAAGTCTCTTAAAAAACTACCGGCAATAAAATGAGGTACCCTTCTAAAATAAATTAGGAAATGTGCACTTAGCCATCCCCTACAGACTAAAAACTAAATCACTATTCTCAATGTCTATAATCATCAGTTAGGAAGTTTTCAACTATACAGTTTGAGACTTATTTTCAGTGTACAATTTTGGAATGTTTTTGTGTGCTCAGCTCACACAAATTATGAATGAATTACAAAAAAATTGTGTGGCTTTTCCTTATATTCTACTGTGCCATTCAAAACTTTACTAAAGTTAGATTGTGCCATCAGATTAAAACTTCTAAATGATACTTTTTTTAAAGATTTATTTTATTTATTTATGCATTCAAAAAGTTGGGTCTAGGTCAAACTAGGCCATTTGGGGGCTGGGGGGGGGGGGGTTGAGAGGATTCACCAGAGACAGAACAGGCTGATCTACTGAAATACACTGCTGAGTAGCAGCAGGTGAGACAAAAGAGGTCTGCTGTGCCATGTGGGTCAGCTCTCTGGCCGGGGGATGGAACTCATGACGAAGTGGCAATAGCTTGATAGCACTCAGACATAAGCCCTGTGCCACCCCAGAGGCCTATGAGTGGTATTTTGAAAGTTCTACTTAACTACCTCTTCACCTCCTCTCCATTATACAAATGATCCTAAAATTTTAAACCCCCTTTCCCCTTTCTCAGTGATATCCCATAAAAGAAAAATAAATAAATTTCCTGACCACTAAAAAATTATTTAAATTAAATACACAATGCATGGCAATAATCATACATTTGGCAAGTCCTCATACAATGCCACATTACTCTTGAAATATCCTCTTTTTTCAACTCTTAATACACTGATCTAAAATCTCCTGTTTTTGAATGTTGTTTCTCAATTTAGATTATGTTCCTTGTGTATTAAGTTCCTACATCTGAAATAGCTAGTATCAAATACTCTCAGTATCTTTCGCTGTGTAATCAAAGGCAACAATTAAAGAATGTATTTACTGTTCTCAAAAATGCAACAGTATCATAATTGTGCAATAACTTGCTAAGTTATTTTTGCAGTTAAAAAATAGAAACCCATGTTTCTTAAAAAATACTCAAGGATTCTTAAAAGATACTAAGTAGAAATAAGAGCCCAAGATGTACTGTTCCAGAAGAAAAAGAAAAACAGCACCACTTGTTAAAGAATTCCTGAAATATTTGGATGAATAAAAATATTTAGAAATCAACACATGATGAACCCTGAACTCCCTGATACTACATAGTTAACTGATTATAGGTAACCCACAAGCTGAGATGCCACACAGTAAACCTCATTATCTCATTAAATACAGATCTTACCTCCAGCCAAAACTAATTTCATGAAAAATCTGTTTAAAAAAAAAACAGTGCACACTTAAGAAAGCAAAATGTGTAGTATAAATGTTGATTTTCAACAATGCACATCTGAAACTTGTATGTGAAAAAGCAATGTTACTTCAATTTTAAAAAACAAAGCAAAATCTATGAAAAAGGTAAATATCATATTACCACATCAAGGAAGATAACCACAATATATCTTCATTTAGTAGCCAAAAAAGAACTATATACTTAATTTACCTTCACCTGTTTCCCCAAATATAATGCATATGTAAAAACCTAATTTAAGATCATTTTGTAGTAATCCAAATTGTCACTTTCTGCCTTCCAATTTATAACAATAGTTTTATTAATAATCACATAATCCAAGATTATCAACCTCTCCTAGCTGATTCCAAAACCCACTGCAATATATAGCTTAACAGCATGATTTAAAATGATTAATTTGAAGACAATTTCCATTTTTCTATCACGAAATTTGCGTTTTGCCAAAGCGATTTTTCACCCAGATTTACACAGACCATTTTTCATAGATTTGACGAAACATACACAATACAGGAGTCTACCCTATGATCAATCTGACAAAGGTATCTGAGGTCTATCCAAGAGCATGAAATGCTTAAGTTAGTATAACAGATAAGGAAGCTCACTAACCTCCCAAAGGATAAAATAAATTAATTTTTATGTTTTTCAATAAATGGACCTACAAAGCATAAAGGAACAGGGGGAAACTATTCCCATCACCAAATCATTTGTTATCCTTTAAACAAATTACCAATGCAAATATCAAGTGAGATTTAAAATCTAAGTCTGTAATTCTACATACTTAAAAACGAGTCCACTTCAGCTGAGTTTAAGTGTTTTGCTACTAAGACGTAAATGAATAACTGAACATGTATGGCTTAATCAGTGCAATAATAACTCCTAAATGCACACACACCCCCAATAAAATATTATGATGGGGGAAAATAAGTATTTTTTTTAAAGTAATAGTAATTATGATGGAGAAAAAATTCACTGTATATATAGCCAGTAAACGGAAGAATTGGGGAAGAAAAAATAAATTTGAAGGTTAAAAGTTACTGTTTGAAATAATACTGTCTACACAACACCTTCTGTGCTCTGGAACCAAAGCATAAATTCAAAGTCAGATGAAAGCGGCAAAGATTTCCTAAAATGACTCACATATCATTCCTACCACAATAGACACATTTCCTACTAACATTTTCACAATCCCAAACACTTCATTCAAGGATTCAAAAAAATGGTACGAAATGAATGAGAAATGGAGGCACAATTTTGGAAGATCTCAAACAACCAATTAGATAAAAAGACAAGTTCGACTCCAAAACATTAAGTAGAACAATGAACTCCCTAAGTATTGCTAGTTTACCTTTTTTTAACTTAAAATAAGAAGATAAAGTTCGTATTTGGGGAATGATCAATGACTGATGTTTCATTTTGAACTGGCTACCTGTACACGTAATGAAGATTAGGTCTAAGCAGATCTTAAAGCGCTTTTGCCATTTACATTAATGACAAACCATGGTCATATTGTGCGAATCATTCGTGAGCAGCACAAATCATCACACTCTAATTACCTCGAAGAGTCTCCAAGAAAGGCATTTTTCCGAATAGAAAAAAAAGGTCCTCGGGCCCAGCAATACCCTGCTGGGGGAGAGCGGGACCACTGGACAGTGCACCGAGCCAACACACTCTCCCTTTCTCTCCTCCCCGGCTCCCCCCCGGTGTCAGGTGACCAGTTATTTAGCACCATTAACACGCACGGATCGACAAGTGGTTCATTAAATTACACGAATTATCACCAGGTAAGAGTCTAGGCTTCTCATTTCAAAGTCAGCAAAAGCAGTCGACAGTTTGGGTCCCGAGCACAAAGCGCGCAGTAGCGGATGGAGGGATGGAGCGCCAATTCCACTCTTCAAGAGCCGGGACCGGGCTCGGCCTGGCCATGAAAGCCCGTCCCAGCTGCCCGGACCCAAGGCCTAAAGCTTGCAGCCGGGGATCCCGGGGAGGGAAAGGCCGGGCCGGCCGGGTCGGTGGGCCTGCGGGCCGGGCCTTTCAGGCAGCGATCGCCGCGCCTCCCGGCCTGCGCGCCCGCGCGCCGGCGGCGCACACTCCCCCCCCACCCCCTCCCGAGGACCCCGCGGCTGGGGCGGGGAGAGGCCGAAGTCCCGGCCCTCCGCCCGGTTACCTCGCCGGCGAGGCTCCCTCCCCAGCCCGCGGTCCGCACGGCGGGGCGGGAGAGGCACGGCCCGGGCAGGCCGAGGACGCTGCGCAAGAGGCCGGAGAGCTTTCCCCGCCGCGCGGGAGAAAGGCGCGGCGTGTCCGCCGCGGGAGGGGCGGGGAGGCCCGCGGAGGCGCCGTGCGTGTGGAAGGGGTTGGGGGAGGGGAGGATTGCCCGTCTCCCTGGCCGCGGCCGAAGCCGCCACTCACCCAGCTCCGCCAGACGAGCGCTACCACTGGCAGCAAGAGGAAGATGGTGGCCGCTGCCGCCGCCGCCGAGCGGGAGGAGGAGGGGGCCCGGTGGGTGCCGCGGAGAGGGGGTACGCGCAGGACGTCGGCGTCGCTGCCACGGCCGCTTTCCCTCACGGGGCCGAGCGGCGGCTGCTGACGACACCGTCTCGGCTTCCGCGACGCCCTGCTTCTCCTCGTTGCAGCCGCCGCCACCCAGGGCCCGAGGGTCGCTCGCCTCGTGGGGACCGTGCGGCGACGCGAGACCCCGCAGCCATCGGCGTGCAGCGGCTGCGCGGGGGCAGGAGCGGGGCCGCGTCACGTGATCTCACTGTTTACCGTTCCCGAGGCCGTGGCCTGCGCCGCCGCCGTCGCCGCGCCTGCGCGCTGCGTGCCCTTCCGCGCCGCGCCTCCATGGGGCCTGGGACCTCGCGCTCCGCCGCGCTTCCGCGCCCCTCCCTGCCTGGTGAGGACGCGGCGCCGCCCGCGGGCCTCCAGCCTTCGCCTCGGGGGCGGCCTGGAAGAGTGAGGCCGTGAATGGGCTCATCTTCTCGATCGTATAAGCACTAGGACTTCGTAATTAATACTCTATTGATGGACAGTCTGCACCCCACACCCCGGGTGGTTTTCATGAACTGGTGGTTCGTGGTATAGGGTGGAGTAGATAAGCCCCTTGCCCAAGCATCCCTGCTCTGGATCTGCACAATAACTGCATGTTTCACCACGTCCACCTTTACTTTGCCCCTCGAGAACTGATTTTCTTCAGGACTCAAGTTGCCAGGAGATATTCCTGGCCTAAGTCACCATTTCGCAAAGTGTGGCCAGATCAGCTGAGGGGTCCTCCTGACCTTTTAGAGGAGCTTTGTTTGGCATACATAATGTATAAAACCAATTTTTCTTCATCTTCAATCAAAGCTACTTGTAGCAGCCGACTAAATTTGGAAGCAGGTGTGACAGTGCAACTGTCTTCCATTAAATCGGATATGGAAGAAATTTGCAAAATTTCAAGTAACAGCCACTCTTTCCATCAAATTTCTTGGAAATGTATTTTTCATAATACATGTGTTATTTATAACAACAACGGGTTTGGGCTTTTTTAATGTTTTGATTTTTCTCAGGTATAATTACTAAGACAGGAAATATCAAAAGATGGAAACTAACCCATGCAAACAAAACCTTTTTGAAGTCCCTCACTGAGAGTGTGTGTGTGTGTGCATGCACGCGCTTGCACGTGTCCTGAGACCAAAATATGTGAAAACGCTGGTCTAGGTTATGTGCTTCTACAGCAGCGAAGGCTGACCCTTATCTCTGCCCTTAATAAGCACTGTGAGGTAATTGGTGCTAGCCATCACCCTGACCAAAATGAGCCCTTGAAAGACAGGAATTGTATCTTAAATCTGCAGAGACCATTACAGCACCTACTAAAGAATGATAGCCAGCACCTGCTGTGCTCTTCTAAAACCATTACTTGTAGATTTAAGCCTCACACCAACCACAGGCCACATTGTAAGATTTGTGCAATGTAGAATAATAGCTCACAGGCCTGTGGTGAAGCTCTATTCTTTACTGTCTCCAGTCTTCTGGTAATTCAAGCACTCCCAATGACAAGAGCTCTTCTGCAAAGGTTACACTGTCCTAATTCTACCGGAATCCTAGAATTCCATCTCCTGCCTTGATTCATCAATTCCTCAAAACTTCATTTTACAATTTTTGATGGGGTTCTTTTGAGAAAGACAAATAGAAATGAGTAATCAAAGATTTTTTTTCACTTGGAATACCTGGGATGAATTGCACAAATAAATATAGTATCAAATTATCCTTACTCTTGTTCTGGAACTCAATATGAAATTTCAAATAGGCATTAGGAAACAAGATTTTTGGTATAAGCAAAATTTAACTCTGAAGGAATTCATTAGAGTAGAGCTCACTGTAGAAATTGACTGGACAGAAAATTCCCTTAGAAGAATTGGGGACATTTTATCTTAGAGAAATTTTCATAAATTTATGAAAACACAAAATAGAAGTATAAGAAAATACAGGATCCATAAGCCTGTTACATTTACAAAACAAAGATTTCTAATCCTATAAAACCCTACAAGCTTGCCATGAAGCATGATGCTTTGATTCTATTAACTTGAATCAGCCAAGCACCCAGATTTACCTTTATCCACTAATAATCTTTGCTTTTTACTTCCAGACTGTAGGGTAAATGGTTTTCAGGCTTTTCTGACCCCCCCCCCCCCACCATTAGGATTGCCCTGCCTGATGGGGCACCTGACATCGTTACATTGTTGTCTTGTTTACTTCTATGGGCCATGGGAGGAGTATTGAGATAGTCAGGAAGAGAAGCAGAAGCAGGAGAGAGGCAGGAGCGAGAAGGGGAGAAAAGAAGCCAGAGAAGTCCAGCGTGAAGTCTTGCCTGGGGCCTGAAGGCCTTCTGGCCTCCTGGCCCGCTCTCCCACCCCCACCCCCACCCCTGCGTGCCATGTACCTGGTTTCTTCCTCCCTACCACATCTGTGCCCTTCCTGCCCCTACACAGACATGAACACGAACTCTCTTTTACCCAATCCAAGCAAGGTTACTAGAAGAAGGAACGTGCATAATTATATTGGGAATGTGATTAAACTGCTAGTAGGGAAATTAGACCCTATTAGTAACATTAAAAACTGCAAATTAACTTAGGAAAATTAAATTTGATAGAATGCAAAGCAAGGCAACTAACATGACTAAAATTGACAATATTTGTAATTGACTTAAAAATATATGAAAGGATGAAAACTGACAAAATTTGGATTTTGCAAACTTTGCCAAGGAAATTTGAGCATGACAGCGAATGAGGCCATGGAAGACAGCTCATGATGCAGAGGTAAAAGTTAATTTTGATATGAAAAATACTTGTCATCACTGTAATATTGGTCCCTACAATATAAGTTCACTAGAGTAAACATTAAAATAAGTTGAAAAATTAACTTCACTGAATAGGAAACCAATAAAAGTATTAAATTTATTTAATGGGTTTTTCTGGAAAACACTTTCTGTTTACCCAGACACACTTTCATGCTAGTTTAAAATAACTATAAATTTATTCTTAACATGAGATCAAACAGTGGGATCAAAATTTTCCTAAACTCATTTTATCAAGATCATCTTGGAACTTAGAGGCTTAATCCAGAACACTTTGTTCCTCAGGTCAGACTTGGTCCCTTCCCACACATTTCTTTACCTACTTTCTCCAAAAAAGATGATTTCCAGTCATTCAGGCTTTTAGAAAAAAACAATGGGTAAAAAAAGAAGTGCACGCTCCATCCCAGGGTAAATAATTTGCCCAGCATACCAAAGTTCAGGGTAGCTTAGAAAGGCTAGCTTGTCCGTGCACCCAGTTTGGCATAGCATAAAAGCACCTTTGCAGACTTCAGCAACTCCAAGGTACAATGAAGGAGCAAAGTGTGACCTGAGACCAATATTCTAACCAGTTCTCTCATTAACTAAATTGTATGCTCTAACTTCTTTTAATCCTCTTCATTATTCTCCATACCAATTTACAACTACATTTTTTCCTAGGAAAAAATGGAAAGACTCCAGTGGGTTTTAGAGGTAAAGGTATTGTTCCTGGCCTCAAGGAAATCAAAAGAGTAAGAAAGGTGGGCTAATGGACAATTACAATGCAACCTGGTAAATGCTCTGACGGCAGCTGCCGCATAAGACATGTATTTATGCTTTACCAGGGCTGCAGTGGACAGGGGCAGAGGGTATGCCTCAATATCAAGAAAGTTCCAGATGATTTGGTGTGTTTTACGAATTGCAAATGATTCATTATTTGGTTGGGCATATTCTAGCCATAAAAATAACTGAAATCAAAAGTGATTATGAGGCCTCCCTTGTGGCTCAGGGGTTAGTCTCAGCACTATCAAGCTATCACCAGCCACTGTAGCATGAGTTTGATCCCTGGCCAGGGAGCTAACCCACATGGCACAGCAGACCTCTCCTGTCTTGCCTGCTGCCCCTCTAAGCAGTGTATTTCAGTAGATCAGTCTGTTTTGCTCCCAAATCTGTCTCTGGTGAATCTTTTCACCCCCACACTGTGGCCTACAGCCCAGTTCTAGTATGCATAAGTAAATACAAAATAAAATCTTTTTAAAAATAAAAATGACTGTGATGTCATTTGCCTATTTGGCATCCTTCCTTGGTTCTTCAAAGTAAAAGAATAAAAATTTCTTAATATGGTCATCAAGAACCTTTGGAATTGGTCTTTCATCAACTCTTCAGCCTCTTCTCTCCATAGTCTCTGCTTTTATAATTATAATACAGCAGCATCTAATTTCTTACTGTTTTCTACACACATATATACTGTCTTTCAACCTTAAGTCTTCTCTCAGGAATGCTATGGTCCCAACTGACCCTAAAGCACCACCACCATCCCACCTACCACTGTATCTTAGAGGTAATGACTGAGGGTATAGAATTTCTTTCAAAGTGAAAAAAAAATGTTCTAAAATTGACTGCCACGATGGTTAACTGAATCTACAATTGAATTGTACACTTATTTTTTTAAAGATTTATTTAATTAGATTTGCATACAAGATTTGCATACAAGAGCTGGGGTACAGGCCAGAGCTGGGGTACAGGCCAGAGGTGTGAGAGGATTCACCAGACAGAGCGGGGAACAGAATAGGCAGATTGACTGAAATACACTGCTAAGGGGAGCAGAGGGTGAGACAGGAGAGGTCTGCTGCGCCATGAGGGTTGCTCCCTGGCAGGCCAGGGATTGAACTCGCACTGTAGAGGCTGCGGAGAGCTTCATAGAATGCGTCTTAACCCCTTACACCACAAGGGAGGCCCCAAAGTGTACACTTTAAATGGGTGAATCATATGGTATGTAAATGTTCTCAATAAAATTTATTTTTAAAGGAAATTTGAATAAATGAAAATATATATTACACTCTATGAAGGGAAAAAAAAACAGAATGAACATGTCAATTCTCCCTAAAATAATGCATCTTTAATTTGGCAAGTGAACTTTAGAGTTAATCTAGGAGAATAAAAGAGTTACTAGAGTTATCAAAACTTTTTTGATTATGTGCTGAAGTAGGTGAACTGTTTAATCCAAGTATAAGAATATATATATATGGATATATATTAATCATAATCAATACAGCATGAGATTGTCTGGGAAATATAGGACCAATTAACAGAATAAGAAGTCAAGGAACAGTGGAAAAGGGAGATTTTTAGCTTACTGGTTATATAGTTTTTGTTTGGATTATGAAAATTTTTTGGAAACAGTACAAGTTTATCAATGTATTAATGCTATTGAATTATATGCTCAAAATGGTGAAAATGGCAATTTTTATATTATATACATTTGCCCACAATTTGACAAGAAACAATAATATAATTATGCCCCAAACTATTAAATTGGACACGTAATTTCTTTATTTTTGTTTTTTCTTTATTGAGATAACATTGGTTCACAACATGTGTATGAATTAGAGAAATAAATTCGTACCTCTTCATATATATATTACTCTACCACTTCCACCAGCAAAACATTTTAAGTGGGTTAATTGCATGGAATGTGGACTTACATCTCAATAAAGCTGTTAAAAAGAAAATCTAGAAGCAGAAAAATTAATGTACATAAAAATTTTGTCTCAAAGAAAGGTGACAACTCAAGTCTATAGGAAAGGACTGATACAGGTTGTCATAACTGGCAACAGCTAGTGGAAGAGACAGTTGTATTCCAACCTCACACTTGATGACAAAAGAATTTCCAGATATAATCGATATTCAAGAAGAAAATGTTTAATAAATGTATCAGAAAATTACCAACTTCATACTCTATATATTATTTGTCAGATAGGTAAAATCTTAAAAAATGTCCCTACTCAGTGTTGATGTGGGCACAGATAAAATGTCATATACTGAGGATGGAATGTAAATTAATTTCTACCAAAAAAATTGACAACATGTATAAAAACCTTCAAATATGTACATTTTTCAACTCACCAGTCTTTTTCTTGCTTCCTATGGTCCAATCACCAAACTCCTCATAATTAAGTTGTATGATTTTAGGCCTACATTTATTTGTCTGTGCTGCTGCTTCAAGTGGAAAATCCTATCTGTCACAGGATGTATTTTTTGCAAAATCTTTCCTATTTTGTCTCTTTCCTAAAGTACAGTACTTTACTTTCCACTTTTTATCCTGTACACACCTCTGTTATAGAACTGATTAGGCTCCCGCCTTTCCCATTAGGATTTGAGCTCTTGGCAAATTGGCATGTCATTTCATTTCTATGTCCCTAGCAGTGAGCATGTTGCCTAATTCATTTGATTAATACTTTTCGCCATACAGTACCTTTTTGTAAATAATGTTATTTGGTTCTGAATTTTTTCTTTAAGATTATGCATATATAAAGCAGTCCATTATAGTAGACATGGATATATTTGTGTATTTGTGTATGTTCTGAGTGCAACTGCACACTCTAAGACACTGAAAACTGACTCTAGACAAAGTAAGTTGTAAATTTTTAGTTAATATGCATTAGTGAAAAGTATGTTGAACACCCTCCCAGGCACTTAAAGTTTTGCTCTTCTTCTCAATTATATTCTGTTAAATGTGTGTTTTCTTTTGCTGAAATTTTCCGTATGTAACTCATTTTAGAGTACTCATAACAGTTTTGACTCATAGTGCGTGACAAAAGATGTGCAAGTCATATGATAACTTTGGTGCATAAAAAACAAAGGAACAGTCTCAAGCTTGATAATAAAGACAGGTGGATTTGCAGCTAAAGCTTCCTCCATAGATATTAAAGGAGAAACAGTGGCTAATGATCACTAATAGACATGAAAGCAGAGATAATGTGTATAACAGCTGAGCGGAGAAATTTTGTTGTTAAGGGAAGCATTGAAATGAAGCAATAGCAGGAGAAATTGTGTGTGTGTGTGTTCAGTTTGTCCACTAACGATAAGCCCATGACCTTATAAGAGGAACAATAGTGCCCTCCAAACCAGTGAGTGGTGCTCATAGCCAACTTGATGATAAAAGGTGGAGCTTTCTAAACTGAACCTCAGACTCCCTGAAAGGGGCTGTTGGAAACTAGGTGCAGAGCAGACCTTCCAAGTTGACCTTAAAATGACTGAACACAGGTGGGCCACTATCTTTCCACACTCCTGTCTCTGCTTAGCGGATGCTATAGACTGGTAAAATAGACAGCATCCTGCCATGTGCTGGCCAATAAATTTTCTTTTCCTTCTATCTCTTAGTTCTCCTTTTCGCAATCCCGATGCAAATCTGCTTTTGTGTCTTTTCCTATGTTTTAAGAGTATGGGTGAAGACTCACAAACCTGGTCATTCCCTTTGTCCCCAGATTTGCCCCATAGCAAACTTACATAGGTATAACAATAATCTCACCATTTTAACAAGAGGGAAGAGCGGGTAAAGATGCAGGTAAACGTATTGGTTTGTTGTTGTGAGATGATGGATAAGTTCTTTAGTAATGATCAAGAGTTAGCAACAGAAGCATATTAGATATATGAGAAGGAGAAGCAGTGAAGTTTATGTCTCTGAGTGGAAAAGCAAGCTTTCCAAGGGAGATGGATGAGATATTCTGGGTAGTGTTGGGTGCCTATTTAAGATTTGTGATTATAGCTTAAAATGAGACAAACTAGCTGGGTTGCATGATTTCCCCCAGCAAGTCAGCTGCTCAGGCACAAGCTCTGAAAATGTGGACCATTGGATTCAATTTAAGTTGAGATTTGCTAGACAAGTGTAGTAGAGAAGAGAGAAACAATCAGTTGAATAGAGTTTTTAGGAAGTAATAATGATGTATACTGTACTACAACTGGGTAACAGGAAATAATGATAGGAAGGAGATAATGTGTAATGCGAAAGGGATTCAAGAGGTTAGTATCTGAATGAGGTAGAAAAATTTCAGTGCCATAAATGGTAAAGCAAGAATGGTAGAAGGTAAGGCTGGTGAGTAGATTTAAGGATTTCTGAAATCATTAGAACAATTTGCAGAGAAGAGCAACTGAGTCAGTGTATGATATCCTAAATGGACTCTACCTCCACCTCCATGCCAGCAACATTTCACGTGCAAGAACTACAACCTCTTATTTTGACAGTGCAAGGAAAAAAATTAAAATTATTGTTCAACACTATGTTGCCCTTATGGTCACTTTATATGCATTTGTGAAACTAAGCATTTAACAGGTGTTTCAATGATTTACTTTTTTTTTTTTTTAAAGATTTGTTTGTTTATTTATTTATTTATACAAGCACTGGGTACAATCAGAAGTGGGGGAGGGTGAGAGAATTCACCAGAGCCAGAGCAGGGAGCAGAACAGGCAGAAGGACCAAAATACACTGCTGAGGGGAGCAGTGGGCAGCAGGAGAGGTCTGCATGCCAATGCGGGACTCTCCTCCGGTAGCTGGGGAGGAGCCGGGGATCAAACTGGTGCTGCAGAGGCCACGGGCAGCTTCGTAACCCAGCACTCAACCGCTGTGCCACGGGGGAGGCCCATACTTTCAACTGATATTTTAGAGGAGCTACATGTTTTTGTGACTTGGTCTGTCATTGTAGGTACCGCTGATGGTGATGTGCTAAAGGAGTTAAGTTTTCCTTCTTCTCTAGTAGTGATTGACTAAAGTACAGGTTTATTTTTAGTCCTGGATTTGATTTGTTATGTATATATTTTAAGACAATCCTTTGATATAAAGCATTGTTTACTACTTAAAAGATTTCTGATTATTTTCAAAAGTAATCTTAAGATTGTTATTCCCTTCTCTATGAAGACATAATCAAGCAAATGGGCTCCAAGGAAGAATTTTTTTCTCTTTTTTAAAAAAGATTTATTTTTATTTATTTATGCATAGGAGAACTTTGGTGTAGGCCAGAGGTGCGGGAGGTGAGAGGGTTCACCAGAGATAGAGTGGGAAGCAGAACAGGCAGTTCTACTGAAATACACTGCAGAGGGGAGCAGAGGACAAGATAGGAGAGTTTTCCTAGTGGGTCAGCTCCCTGGCTGGGCATTGAACTCATGCTGCAGTCGCTGGCAACAGTCCATCAGCACCAAGACTTAACCCCTGTGCCACTAGGAAGGCTCAAGGAAGAATTTCTTAAAGCACAAACACCATAATCCACAAAGGAAAACTGATAAACTGGGTACAATAACACTTGAAACTTTGTATGACAAGAGGCACCAAAAAAAAAAAAAAACTAGAAGAATTTAAAATTCATAGTCAAAATACAAACAAGTAGAATTCATAAAGAACCACTAGATCAATAAGTAAAACAAAGGGGAAAATGGAGTAATTGATTTGAACAAAGGAGGAAAAAATGAATGTCAAAAGAAACATGTAGAGTAACAGATTATTTTATTCCAAAAATAGGCACAACAATATCTCTCATTCTACCTACTTATCTTACAATATGATTTTTTCTTCCCTTTCATTGATAGATGGTGTCTAGGCTTTGACTTCTCTCTTTCAATCTGGACAGGACTTTGTTGTTGCTGTTGTTGTTGTTTTTAAGATTTTACTTATTTTGGGGAAGAACTGGGGTATAGGCCAGAGACGGAAGACTGGGAGGATTCACCAGAGTCAGAGTGGGAAGCAGAACAGGCAGATTTACTGAGTTACACTGCTGAGGGGGGCAGAACTCTCCTGTCTCGCCTGCTGTTCCCCTCCGCAGTGTGTTTCAGTCAGTCTGCCTGTTCTGTTCCCCACTCTGTCTCTGGTGAATCCTCTCACTCCCGGCACCTCTGACCTACACCCCAATTCCTGTATGCCTAAATAAATAAATATTTAAAAAAAAAAAAGTGGAAGAGAGGATAGGACTACTTGCCAGCCCCTGGTTTCTAGGTTTTACTACTAATAATGAAAGCTCCCTGTTTCCTCTTTTTGTGTGCATAGTGTCTTGGTCTGGCCCTTGACAATGTTATGTCCATCAAGAGAGAACAATCAATGTTTGTTAAATACAGGAATAGTTTAGAGCAGCTGAGCACTTTTATCCCATCATTAAAAACTTGCTTTGGGGGGAAAATAATTAATACTGTATACTCTTTCATTCTTTCCACAAACAGGAAATGCACCATTTTTGTAAATCAACCCAGTATACTGCCTTGCTAGTTTTCATTGCTTAAAAGTTAAATTAACTTCATTTTTTGTGTTATGGTGGTTTCTTTCTTTCATACATACACACACACACACACACACACACACACACACTTATGTAAAACTTAGTGTACTGACTTCAGTCTTCAAAATACAAGTGATTTATCTGAACTTTTTAGTTACTGTCTATTTGAAGAACAAGCATGTGTAATCCTTGTTCCTGGGAATCCTACCTATGCATTATTATTTCTCAGTCTTCAAATTGTGGAATAACAACCTTCGAAAGAAGGTTAGAAAGCATGATTCCCAAGGAAGAATGATTAAAAATTAATTTAAAAATGACCAAATCAAACATTAAAAAGATCATTAGTTTTGCTGAGATTAATAAAGTTAGTATCTGAGTAAGATTCCAAAGAGTGTCTCTAATCAGGGGTCTTCCTGGTGTCTCAAGGGGTTAAGATGCAGCACTATGAAGCTATCCATAGCCACTGATTGCAGCAGGAGTAGGATCCCCTGCCAGGGAGGTGACCCACATGGTGCAGCAGACCTCTCCTGACTCACCCGCTGCTCCCCTCAGCAATGTATTTCAGTCAGTCTGCCTGTCCTGTTCCCCACTCTGTCTTTGGTGAATCCTTTCAACCCCTGTACCTCTGCCCTGCACCCCCCAGCTCTTGTATACATAAATAAATCTTAAAAAAAAAAAACCCAACAAATAGTATCTCTGTAATCAGATTCATTATGATGCCTGTTTGCCAATCAAAAATCGCAGTTTAGGAAACTAATTTAGGTCAAAAAAGTATGTGTTGGTTTATGTAAACGAACTTTATTCAGAAAAACAGAAAAACTTGCATTAAAGATGAATGGAACCAGGGACTCAAATGTCATTAGGGTCATTTTTCCAACCCTCTCTTCCTTTTTATTCCTTTCTCCTTAGTTCTTGGTTTATTTTCCTTTGCTTGTTAGTCACCACACACTCCCAAGATTGACTTTCTCCTCTCCTGTTAGCAGGTATTGAACTCAAATCCTCAGCAGAGAAAGGAACTCTCACTCAATAGCTCCAATCTTAAAAGAAAAAAAAAATTATCTCTCTCTTATTAAGTCATATCCAAGTCTTCCTTTTGGAAGAAATATTTCTTTCTCTTTATTTCATACTATTATCTGTTCTCTCAAACACTTTTTCATTCTGTTCTCTATTGCCTCTTAGGGAATTTGTCTCTCTATAAAGTCCTTTTTAAAAAAAAAAAAAGATTTATTTATGCATACAAGAGCTGGGGTGCAGGCCAGGTGTGTGTGAGGGAGGGGAGGGGTGAGAGGATTCACCAGAGAGAGTGGGGAGCAGAACAGGCAGATATACTGAACTACACTGCTGAGGGGAGCAGTGGGTGAGAATGGAGAGGTCTGCTGCACCATGTGGGTTAGCTCCCTGGCTAGCCTGGAAATGAACTCGAACTCAGGCTGCAGTGGCCCACTTCATAGCTTGATAGAGCTGTCTTTAACCCCTGCACCACCAGGGAGACCCCCAATTCCTCTTTTTTTTTTTTCAATTGAGGTAACTATCATTGGTTTACAACACTGTATATGATTCAAAGGTATAGGATCAGACCTCTTCTGATGTATGTTGTCACACCATGATTAGTTGTTAATTGCTATTGGTTACTGCAACCTATCACATTAAAAGATTAAGACAGGTTAGAATATTTTAAGTAAATGTTTTACTTCTAAAACAATTTTCATTGCTTAATTCATTCATCCAGGAGGTAAAACATTCTACATGTAATTTTGTGAAATAGCATCTTGGTTCAACAGCATAGGGAAAGGTACATGTACCCAGAGGGTATCGCGCTTCAGGGAGAGTAGACTGAAATGACAATTGACCACTAAGTAGAGGACAGGAGTATTGGGTAGGGGGTGTTGGGAGTCAATAGGACAGAACCAGCAAGGGTCAACATTGAGGGCTACAAAGAGGTTCAGGCAGGCAGGCATTTGGCACTGAATTAGAAACTCAACAGTGATTCAGACTTAGGGTTTTTTGTTTTATTTTTTAAATTTTATTTTCTTACATCATTGTTCTCCCCTCCCGTGTAGTGCCTATAGTTCTCCCACCACCATAGCACCCAAGAACCATCACCATAATCCTTTGTGCTCTTCCCTCCCTTCCATTGGCCCCTCTCCCTCCCACTTCCTAACTCTTTGTCTCAAACAAGACTTAAGGTTTTGAATCCAGATTTTGGAAGGGGACTAATGAAATCAAGTACCCTAAATAAGAAAGAATGAAGGTTCCGGATAGATGACAAAGTATGACTCAGAAATGGGGACTGTGACATAATGTGGATAAACTTTCACAGTAGCAGAAAAGTATTAAAGGGGATTGATTTTAATTCAAGAAATTAGAGCTGGCAGTACTTAAAGTGATTGGCAGTCCTGGGAAGCCGGGGAAGCATTTGTTTGAAGCTGGGAATTTAAGCATTTCTGATGTGTGGAGGAAATGGAAGCCAGCTTGGGCCTTAGATATAAAGTATAAAGGTAACATCCAGAAGCAGTTTTGAGAAACAAATGGATAATAGATGACGCCTCCTATTCTGTGTTACACCTTCAGAATTTCACACTTCACTGCAAGTATGGAAATGTCTTGTTTGGGGAAATGAGATTGGGAAAAATAATTCCATGTTGATGTGTTCTTATTAGGAGAGATAATTTTCTCTCCTAATTACAAACTCTGTCTTGCAAAAATTGTATATTCAATATAGTAATACATTTTAACAGAAAATAAACTAAATAACACCATTGGCAGTTTTTGTTAGTTTCTTTAATGCTCTTATTTAATGCCTTTATTTTTTAAATTCAGAATATGGCACAGTGCTTTGCAGAGCCTGGTAAAATGTGGTAAAATCTGAACTAAGTTTTATTAATTTTTGGCTACATAACTCAGAAAAAAATATTTCTTATCTCTGAGATGTGATTCTCTATCTCTAAAATAGAACTGATCATAAATACCAGGTAGTTTGTTATAAAGATTAAATAAAATGATGTATTAATATCATTTGATAGTGGGTCTGTCTTATAGCAGACAAAGTGAATGCCAGCTTTGAATAAATGCTGTGGAGATGAATATACTTCGTTTGTCCTTGTTCTCCTCTTGTTTTGGAGGGCAATGAAATACTTGTTGATTAACATTTGAATTTACTAAATTCTTTGTAACTTGGAAACCACTACAATATTTTCACTTCGAGCACACACAAAAATAAAAGTGATCATGGAAGTTCTGCTTTAGGTATTTTGGTACAATCTTCCTACTAAAAACAAATTTTAAAGCTGAGGTTGAGGTGGACATAAAAATAATCAGCAGTTATATGTGGGATACAAATAATACACATACACACACACACGCACACACACACACACACACTGGCATAGCACATCAAAAACAATTCTTAGACCTAGTGAAAAATACACTGGTTACCAGAGGGAACAGGGAAGTGGGAGAAGAGAATGGGGAAGGAAAGGGCTAGGGTTTTGCCCTGAAAGTTTGGTGGATGTTGAGTAAAGTTATGTGCATAGATGTAGGAATAATAATGTAACCCTGAAGTTATTATGTAGACACGTGACTGAAAGATTTAAAAAATAATAAATGATTAAAAAAAATCAGAAGGCATCAGAGAGTAACCAAAGAAATGACAATTTGTGAAACACATTCTAGGACAAAAAGAATCCCAGAGAGGTGAACCCAGAATTTGAAATTTCTTTCATCCTTAGGGTGATTGTCAATTTCAGGAAGAGAAGGGGAGAAACTGAAATTTTATATTTTTGAATTATTTTTGACTAAGCAAAACATTAATAAAGTACAACATGTATAGTGTCTACAGTGAGCATAGGCAAAGTTTCCTTTCACCTCTGTTCTCCAGATACTGCTTACCTTCTTAGGAGGCAACCACTGTTACCAATTTCTTGTGTATGGAAAAGAAGACTATTCTCATAGCTCAAGAAGTGGCAAGGCAGATCTATCACAGGCTGATTGAAGCTTATTTGTGACTCAAGAAGCAAAACAAAACCAGGGCCTCCCTGGTGGCACAAGGGGTTAAAGTCTCAGCACTATCAAGCTTTGCCAGCCACTGCTACAAGAGTTCTATGCCCAGCCAGGGAGCTAACCCACATGGTGCAGCAGATCTCTCCTGTTTGCCCGATGCTCCCCTCAGCAGTGTGTTTCAGTATATCTGCCTGTTCTTCTCCCATTCTCTCTCCCTGGTGAAACCTCTCAGCCCCCTACACCTGTGGCCTATACCCAAGTTCTTGTATGCATAAATGAAAATAAATCTTTAAAAAAAAAAACCAAAAACTATTGCTTAGTTTAGTCCCTTTCAATCCTTTCTTAAATATTTGTTTAAAATATATTAAGAGGAAATAATTTCTAAATAAATACTGTATGCAAACACTAATCCATTATTTACTTCCATTTGCTAGTCAATATTCAATAAAACTTGTAAAATATTTTCTGTAAATTTTGCAGTTTTGTCCACTTTTTACTTATAAGTTTTCTTAAGTAGTGAGATTTGTGATAGTTATGATAGACACTTCATGAGGGCCTTGCAAAAATATTCAATAGAGATGTTGGCATAATAATTTCTTAGAATTATTATCTACATTTGCCGCGGACCAGCACAGCAGTGAACGATGAGGCCGTCTCAGGGTTGAGAGACTGCGCAGGGTGGTCAGGGATTCGGCTGAAGAAATGACAAACAGACACACTTCAAGAGAGAGTGTAAATCTGAGCGCAATTTTATTTAAGTTAGTCGCCAGTATATATACAGGAGCAGTGAATGGATTTAGCTTATCGCTGAGTGGTTTACATCTGGACCTAGCCTCTTTCTTAAGTAGATAATCCATTCGTTTTGTTTTTAAGCTATATGATCGCATTTTTTGTTTTACTAACTACTTTTTTCACCTATACTATATTTTAATTATTACAGGGTTTAGTAACGTTTCATTTGAGTCAGCCTTGTGTTAAGGATTTCATATGATTTTTTAATTAACAACAAATGACCTTTATAGAAGAAAAAAGGAAGTTTTAGAAAGACAATAAAGGGATAAAGTTTGTAGTTCTAGAAAGACCGAGATAAGGTTTTAACTTCTGGTGGTCGTAATCCTTTGATAAGCTTCTGTCTTATCCATGTCTTCAGGGAACTTTGCTGTACTCCCCTGCCTCAGGGAGTTTTTGCTGTTCTCCCCCTGCCCTCTGGTTCCTTGCCCAGCCGGACCTAGGGACCTTGGCAATAGCCATTAGCCCTAAAGGTCACTGCAGGGGGAGGTGCAGCATACATTGGTTGAACTGGAGTCAAGTTAACTTTTTCTCAGTGTTAGTACCTCTGGATTTAATCATAATTCATTCCAAAGATGACTATTTTAATTAATAAATCTTGTTTAAATTCATGCTATTTTTGTTCCCCTTTTATATTCCTCTATTTTGCCATCTAACTTTAAAAATAGAAACCTCCTGTTTTTATTCCCCACCTCCTATTTTTTTCTGAGTGTTTTAAATTCCTATCTATCCTCATTTTTTAATATCAGTCTGCTTCTTTAAGTTTTAATTTATTCCATTTAAATTTTTTTCTTAGCCTATGAATTTTTATTCCTTCTTCTTTATTGTGTCTAGTCAGTGCTTACTGATTGATATACTTGGGTAGGAGAGTACCAGAAATCAACTGAAAGAGACTTGGTCCTACAGGTTAAAGGAAATTGATAATTCATTTAGAATAATGCAGAATGGCAAGGTTTTGAGGGATGGGCACCTGGTCTCATCTCCAAATTTGTCTTTATTACCAGCAAATTTAGACATCCCAGCAGGATTACAGATTGCTTATCCCCATGTCTTGGCTAAGGTTAGGAACTCCATTTCCCAGAATCCCCTTTTCCATATGGTCCCAGTTAAGAAAAAATTAAAAGATAAAAGATAAAAGAAAAAAATTGTATGAGATTTGGAACGTGAATAAAAGTGATGCAATTATGCTTAGAATGTCATTTGCTGTCAGACTGGGTAACAGCAGAGGGAGCCACGCCCCGTTCTTT
This sequence comes from Talpa occidentalis, assembly GCF_014898055.3. NCBI lineage: Eukaryota > Metazoa > Chordata > Mammalia > Eulipotyphla > Talpidae > Talpa > Talpa occidentalis. Next base: position 78,125,303 of record NW_023602073.1, on the reverse strand, counting down.
CTCTTCTCCATTCTCTTTTGCCTCTCTTGCCATCTGCTGGTACTGCTGACCAATAGCAGCCCCTGACCCTTCACTGTAAAAGGATAAGGCTGTTGTCTCCAAAGAAATTAGTTACACAAAGGGAACTGTTTCCCCAGAGCTAACAACTGAAAAGATCTCTGCACTGAGCACTCCCTTTGGAGACTCGCTTGGGCCAGCTGCACTTGGTTTGTTGACTTCCTCTGTGAGCTCCCAATGTGTTCTCCCTCTCCAGCGTTAGGTGGAATGTTTGATGCTGACGTCTCTGATCCTCTGACTCCCTTTCTAGATACTCAGTTTTACAACTTTCCCCCCCATATGTGGAAGGTCTAGTTGTTCTTATTCTTATTATATTCACAGTGGCTGTTTTCTTACTGATAGACTTGGAACCTTTTACTCTTTCTGCACCTCTGTCTTTATTGCTTTGTCGGTGATTATGCTCAAGGCTGCAGAATGGCTACCATAAACCATGCATTGTGCTCCTGGTGATGTTGCCCCAAGTAAGAAGCAGGACCAGTACTTCTAAAGGAACTCTCTTACATTCTTCTCATATTTCAGGGAGGAGAAATTTTATCAGAAATTTCTAGCAATTTTTTTTTAAGTCTCATCAATCAGAGTAGGGTTATTCTACCTTTCTCTAGTCTGACAAAGGGGATGAATTATCATTATTGCTTTAAATCTCTGGTCCTGCTCCCTGAACACATATCAGTATAACCTGGAAAGCTTTTAAAACATATTTTCACCTGCACCCAACCTGCAGGAATTCTGATTTAATTGTTCTGGGGGTGGTGCCCTAGAATCAATTCTTTGTAAAATTAAAATTCTCTCCCACAGTGCTGTTATGGTTGGGAAACACTGCTTGGATCAAATGTCATTCATTCTCCAGAGCTGCTGCACAACATGCAAAAATCAGAGTTCTGTATAAGGACAAAGGTAGAAACAGCTGTAGGGCCAGCAATTGAGAATGTCTTTTAAAAAAATCTATCTAGATTACCTCATCTAAGGATGATCTATAGAACGGATAGGAATATGACTAAAATTCCCACTTAGTTTACGTCATATAAAATAACAACCATGTTTTATATGTTATTTGATTCATATGTTCCATTTTGATTAACTCTAAGAATAACAATAGATCAGCTACTCTCCCCTGCCTTTTTACTAGAGGTCCAACAATCCTGTTTATACTATCAATCCATATTTCACAGAGTTCAAGAAAAAACTAGCCCTTGGTGGGGCACATAAAATTTCAAAAGGTAAATAAACATTTCTCCTTATCAGGAGAAATCTTATGTGCTTTCCAGAAATTTCTCCTAAACTTACCCAGGATTTGATAAAAGATGCTCCCATTAAATCCACAAAATTATAATATTCTGAAGCTGACAGTAATCAGAATATCCCAATCCAGTTATATCTTTGCCAAAGTGTTTTTTGCTATGATCTTCAGAAAGGAAAAAATGCAACTTTAGATGTAAGACATTATGTATTCCAATTAGCAGGTTACTTGAAGAAAAGAACACACATCAAGGTTCGTGACTTTAGGATCAAATTCAGCTATTAAGAATATTAGTCATAGGAAGGCATACACCAAGCTCTAGTAAATATCAAGCATTAGCTTATATTCACTGGGACTCATTAGCATCTTAACTTTCAATTGACCAGTTCACTAGGGTTTGGCAAGCAAAGTTCACCTTTTTAAAATAAAATCATGCTTAATTAGTGCCTGACAATAGGAGAAGCTTCAGGCTGTACTTTAACTGAGCAACAAGTTATCTTACAGAAAGAATGTTGGTTTTAAAACTGTTTAAAATAGTCAATCTATTCACATAATTCAAAATTTAAAATGAACACCTATGATGTCATCTTACCAAAAAAGAATCAAACCTTAATCTGAACAAATCTCTATTACTGCCAATTTATAGAAAATATGAAAATCAGAGGAAAATGTTAAGTGATACCATGTAAATGTAATGAATAACATTCAGATTACGGGGGATTCTATAAGACAAACAACCCAAAATCTTGAACAAATTGTCAAAAAACCAATTGAGTTGGTTTTTCAATTAAGGTAACACTGGTTTACATTGTTATCTATGCTTTGGAGGCATAGGCTCCCACTTCAAGTGCTGTGCTACACTTGAAGACCCTCCATCTGTTACAGGGCAGGGAGAGGGGCAGCCCAAACCCTGCAAACCTGCCTATTCTAAATGGGTTCTGCCATCTGCCACATCAACACAAAACATGAGACTTCAATGGGAAGCAACTTTAATACAACTAGGAAACAATACAGGAAAGGCAAAGAATCTAGTTTCTAAATCAAGCACCCAAAGTTACCCATCCCCTTGTGGGTAAAAGTCCATCCAAATGGGATTGGCCAGAGCAAGGCCTCAAAGCCTGCCACAAGTCTAACGTATCTTCCAATGGGGACCCACAGAAAAGGGTCAGAAACAACCAGACAAGCCTGGAAGGAAAAGAGCAAAATCAAAATCAAGATAAAAGCTGCCATGGTCACCTCCCCATGGGTCTCTCACCCACATCTGTGTCACCCAGTCTACCACCAAAAGGCAAGCGTCGTTCCTTCACGTGTCTCTAGGCTCCATGCGCCTCCTTTAGGTCTCCTTCTTGCTCTCCATCCTGCTTTCTTCTTTCTCAATCTCCTCTGCAGCTTCTTCTCTCCCTGCTCAGCTCCACCCTCCCTTGGGTGGGGAAGGGAACCTGGAACCTCCCTCTGCTTTTCCTGGGGACCACCCTGTTACAAGTCTATCTCGCTCCACAGGAGAACCTCTAAATTAAAAGCAACATGCCAACAAATTGCATTACATGGAATTTATATGAATCCTTAGTTGTGCATATTTTAAAAAAATGCATGAGACAATCAGAGAAATTTGAATTGGATAATTGATATTAAGAAAATTGTTAATTTTTAGGTATGATTAATGATATTGTGGTATTGATGGAAGATAAGGACAGAAAAGTTAGAAAGAAGGTGCCACAAGACCAGAAACCTGGCTCACACAATGCTGGGGGCTGGAGGTAGGAGTAGAAGTGATTAACATAGTCATTAAACCAGCTATAGGAACTAAAAATCCTTCCGGTGCCAAGGCACAGACCCAAGCAAAATGTCAGACTGCTGTTAGTGTCATAGGGCACAGACCAGAGGTAAAGAGATTGTGGAGATTGTGGGCCATTGTAAATTCTCCAGTCCCTTTCAAATTTTACATAGTTATCCAAAATCACAGCAAACAGGTCACTCCACAAAGGAATGAGCCCCTCCCAAGGAGAAAAAGACTGTGCAATTTCTGACCTGGCAGGGGCAGCAGTCCTTCTACCCACCTGGGACTATGCAGATGCTTCTTTTCACCAACTGTCCCTCCACAGGGCAGCAGCCTTCCTGCCTGCCTGTGAGTGCACCCTGCCAGGGCTTCTCTTCACTGACCTGCAGCAGAGGCAGCTCCTCAAGGCTGCCCGCCTGTGACCATGCAGGCCTCTCTCTTAGCAAACCTGTCGCTTTTGGGCAGCTCTCTCTGCCCGCTTATGTCTATGCAAGTGACCTTTATTCTCTCCCTTTTTATATAAACCTGCCCTTTTAGATATAACTAATATCTCTGTGTCATGGAGAAACTTGCCTGAGAAACTCAGCATTTTTGCTGAAAGGGCAGCTCTGGCAAAACGTTTCCCAGAATAGAACTGGCCCAACCACTATGGAAAGCTATGTGGAGATTCCTCAACCTACTAAAGATAGAGATTCCATATGATCCAGCAATTCCACTCCTAGGTATTTACCCAAATGACACAGAAACATTAATTCAAAAGGGCACCTGCACCCCTATGTTTATAGCAACACTATTTACAATAGCTAAGCTTTGGAAACAACCCAAATGCCCAAAAATAGATGACTGGATCAAGAAGATGTGGTATATAATACACAGTGGAATATTACTCAGCTATCAAAAGAGATGAACTCATGCAATTTGCAGCAACATGGATGGAGCTGGAAGGGATCATGCTCAGAGAAATAAGCCAGAAAGAAAAAGAAAAATACCGGATGGTCTCACTCATAGCAGGAATCTAGAAAACCTAAATAAGGGACCAGGAAAAAGAATAACTATATGAAAGAAAAAAATCAAAATCAACAAGCAACCATAAACCAGAGACACACTATGGGGGGGTGGCGAGGGGAGAAGAGGGATTGAGGTCAAAATGAGGAGGGTGCAATTGTATGGGGAATATAAAAAACAATAAATCTTAAAAAAAATTAGACTAAAAAAAAAACTTTTCCCAGAATAAACCCAAGGAACCCACTGTCTGAACCCAATAGCTCCAAAAATGACTTCAGTATGTTTAGAAAAGATAAGTTATCTTTTAAAAACATACACCAAAATATATTCAGATGAAATTATAGCTGATAGTTATTTCAAACAACCCTGCGTGGTGGGTAAATAGTATTAATTAGCGTCTACTGTTGCATAGCAAATTACCCCAAAATTTAGTGACTTTAAACCGCAAGCATGTATCTCACGTTTTCTGTGAGTCAGGATTCCAGAAGTAGCTTAGCTGACATTTCAGGCTCAGGGTCTCTGTAGTCATCTGGAGGCTGGAGGATCTATTTCTAAGATTAGTCTTAGAACTGTTGGCTGGTTGTTGACTGACCTATTTTCTTTGTTGTCTGCCACTAGAGGCCTCATTTTCATTCTTCTCTATAGGTTGCTTGGATATCCTCAAGTAGTGGCAGTTGGTTTTCCCCCAGCAGAGTCCAAAATGGAAGATGCTTTCTTTCATAACCTAGTCTCAGAAATGACGTACCATCTTTTGTGCCGTATTCTGTTGGTCGCATAGACAAATTCTGGAAGAATATAGAAAGGCACCATTGATGTATACAATAGCAAAATGTAAGATGATTAGGAGTGTAGAGGCAGGAGGACGCGGAGCAGGATCTCTATGATCCAAGCAGATGGGGTAAGGAGGAGTGAGTCCTGAGAGCCCTTGGTGGCTTTTGCAGGCCTTTATTGGGATTTACCGGGTACACAGCAGGCAGGGGTGCCAGCCTCCCGGCCCCCAGCAAGTCTTCACTCTATCTGGGCTCTCCAGCCTTCTCTTGTGGCCTCTACTTCTCTCGGCTTCTCGTTCCCATGATGCCGCCCTTATAAGCCCAGTCTCTTGGCCCTGAGGAATCCCATCTACATATGCCACACCCTATTCCAGGTGCCCACCATCAGGCATGCATTCAGGACCACAAGGATCTATCATTAATCCTAACGGTGGGAGGGCAGAAAAGCCTGATACTTTACTTACTCTACAAGGAACCATTTTAAAAACAGGCTACCACGTTGACCCAATGGCTTGTCAGGACTCCATCCATCCTCTGACTTCCATAATCCAAGACACTAAGTGGTGGACCATAATTCAGGGGAAGGAAATATTTATGGTAAAACCTAAAAATAAGAAAATTTGAAAAGCAGTGAAAGAAATAAGATGTTGGAAGGACTACAATTATAGCAAATGATGTTACTTTCTATTGAGTTTGGGAATTTATTTTTGTATATTTCAACTAGGATAAGACCCCGCCAAGACCTTCATTTCAAAGGGACAGAGACTACTTAGTTTTGAGAAGAAGGTCTCTGTTAATCATTCTCATGCCTTCCACATGTAGGGGAATAGATTAGCTTTCCCAGGTTCACATTCTTGGGAGAAGTAAGTGAAGCAAGTTCAAAAGTGAAGTGAAGCAGTTTTCCAACAGAAAAGCACTGCAAAACAAGTTGCATCAAAATTGATAGTACCGGGCCTCCCTGGTGGCGCAGCGGTTGAGCACTGGGTTGCGAGGCTACCCGCGGCCTCTGCAGCGCCGGTTCGATCCCCGGCTGCTCCCGGGCCACCGGAAACCGGAGGAGGGTGCCACATGGCGCGCAGACATCTCCTGCCACCCGCTGCTCCCCTCAGCAGTGTACTTCAGTCCTTCTGCCTGCTCTGCTTCCCACTCTGGCTCTGGTGAATTCTCTCACCCTCCCGCGCTTCTGACTGTACCCAGTGCATGTATAAATAAATAAATAAATCTTAAAAAAAAAAAAAATTGATAGTACCAAAAAGGACTCCAACAAAGTAGTCACTGTGTAAGAGTTTTTCTCTTGTAAAATATCGGATGGTTTCAATTACAGGAGGAACATAGGGATCAGGAAAAAAAAAAAGACAAAACTGGCAGGCAAAACAAAAATCAGAGACATTCAGCAGGGGAGGGTGGAGGAGAGGGATCAAAACCGGAGGGAAGAGCATGAAAGTCTATGGTGACAGTTCACAGGTGTCTTGGTGGTGGTAATTTTATGGGGACAACACCTGAGAGGAGAAATAAAACATTGTAGAAAAATTGAATAACGATGTAAAAATATATAAATAAAAATGAAAAAAATGAACGATATAAAACATATAAATAAAAATGAAAAAAATTTTCTTTTGTGTTGAATTTAGAAGCAATATTTAACATGTCATGAGTGCTTAGGATTGATATGACACCATATTTTGTCAATGAAAAGTTACTAGTATTAGTAATAAAAGATTAAATTTTCTTTTTTTAATATTTATTTTATTTATGCATACAAAAGCTGGGGTGTAGGCAGGTGAGAGGATTCACCAGACACAGAGTGGGGAGCAGAACAGGCAGATTGACTGAAATACACTGCTGAGGGGAGCAGCAGGAGAGGTGCTGCACCGTGTGGGTTATCTCCCTGGATGGGATCGAACTCCTGCTGCAGTAGCTGTGGATTGCTTCACAGTGCTGTGCTTAACCCCTGTGCCACCAGGTAGGCCCCCCAGGGTTATTATAACTAAGTATCACAATAGCTTTTTTTATCCGACAGGACATAGAGTTAGTAGCTAGAACAATCTTCTAAGTAGAAATTGTTAGTGATTTTTATTTATTATTTTTTAAAGATTTATTTGTACAGGAACTGGGGTACAGTCAGAGGTGCAGGAGAGTGAGAGAATTCACCAGAGACGGAGTGGGGAGCAGAACAGGCAGACCAGACCCAAGACACTGCTGAGGGGAGCAGCAGGCACAACGGGAGAGGTCTGCTGCGCCATGTGGGATTCTCACCGCTGGCCAGGATCGAACCTGCGCTGCAGAGGCTATGAACAGCTCTGGAGCATGGTGTTCAACCCGCTGCGCCACCGGGGAGGCCCCTATTAGTGATTTTTAGATCCTTCTCAAGGACCACCAGATTTGTATATCTTAGTCAATTAACTCAGAGCTAAGGCTTATACTTGAAAGTTTATCCTGTCAGGTTTTTGCTATTTGAATGGCTCTCCCGTAATGGGTTTGAGTATTTTGGCACTGATGAGCCCTGTCAAACATGGCAGGATTCTCATGAACAGCATATCTAGTAGGCACAACTGTCATTTAATTAGTGTCTAAATATTTGCTTTATTTAAAACTGTTTAATGGCATTTACCTAATAGCTAACTGTAGAAATTACTTTTGAGTTATTAGAAAACACTTCCTTTGTAATCCAGAACAAGTGGGAGGTTTTTTTTGTTTTTTGTTTTTGCCTTAGATACGCTTGTTTTTAATATGCTATACCCAGTAGTTCAGGTTTAAATTTTGATGTGCTACTCAAAACTCTATTAAGGTAGAGATCAAGATTGTTCTCATCATTTTGTCTACAGTGCCAAATACATGCTACATAATGTTCACTCAATGAACATTTGTGGAGCTAATGCACTGTTTTTTGAGTCTAGTAAATTAAAAAATGGAATAGCTTTCTCAGGGCTAGAATTTTGCCTTATTTCTAGTTCTACCAACAAACCTCAGAAACTCTCAACTCCAAAAACGATGCCCTTCCTGGAATATAAATATATAAAAATATATATATACACACACATATACACACATTGAATTGAACTGATATAAAGAAAAGTAACAATCACATTTGACATTCAATAATTGAATAAATCTTAGCAAACATAACAAGTCATATAAGTATATAAAACTAGTAAAAGCAGAACAGAATGGACTGTCTTACAGGGCTGATTTCTTAGTATGCTGAAAGGGGCAGGAGGGGACAGGGCAGGTTTCTCTATGAACCGAGCAGATGGGGTAAAGGAAGAGAGAGTCCTGGAGCCCTCAGTGGCTTTTCAGGCTTTTATTGGGATTTACCAGGTGAACAGCCGGCAGGGGTGCTGGGAGGCTGGCAGGATGGCAGGCCTCAGGCCCCATCAAATCACTCTGGACTCTCCGGCTTTCTCTCGTGGCCTTGTTCTCTGCTCCTCTCAGGGTTTTTTTGGCGTCCCCGTGACGCCGCCCGTAAAAGCCCAGTCTTAGCCCAGGTGGATCCCATCTACCTATGTCCACACCCTACTCCAGGTGCCCCCATCAGGCATGCATTCAGGACCCCAAGGATCCATCACCAATGCTAAGGCGGGAGGGCAGAAAAGCCTGACACTTTTTTAACCTTACCCTACATATGCTGTCTGATTTCCTTGTGACTGAATTCAAATTAGGCACATACCTGGCAGAGATTTCCCTAAAACAGGAAATAGGTACTTAAATATGTTGAAACTGGGGACAAACCTAGTTGCAGGTATTATCATGTTGCAGAGTTTGCATTATGAGAATTAGAGAAATCAACTGATGAGTGGTTTCCCTCGGGCTTCATTCCTGGTTGACAAGAAATGGCATTTATCAGTTAAGTTCTGTGAGATTATCTTAACAGTATTGGGAGACTGCTAGCAGAGCAGGTTTTCAATGAACAAAGACAACTGAATACAGGAATTACACTAAGTCACAGCTATCACTGTGATATTGGAGATGAGCTCATGTTGCCTATCCTACAGATGAAGGGATCTTTATAACTGTATACTCATTGATTTCTTATGCAAATTCAGTTTTGGGAAGCAAAAGTATTTTCGTGAATGAACATCCACTTTTAAAATTAGTTTTTTATATTTTATTGTTACTATTTCTCCCCAATTAACATGATTACCTCATCCAAAAGCATTTGTGGGTGTGGGGAGCAGGAATGGCCACTGAGCAGGTTTTCTAGGATGCCATGCAGACCGGGTAGAGGAGGAGTTCTGGAGCCCTCAGGGGTTTTGCAGGTCTTTTATTGGGGTTCACCAGGCATATGGCAGGCAGAGGTGCTGGGGGGCCGGGAGGCTGGCAGGCCTCCCAGCCCCCAGCAGGTCTTCACTCTGGGCTCTCCGGCCTTCTCTCAGCTTCTGCTGCTCTTTCTTCTCTCTCGGCTTCTCTTTTGGCTTCTACTGGTGTCCCTGTGACGCCGCCCTTAAAAGCCCAGTCTCAGCCCAGGTGAATCCCATCTACCTATGCCCACACCCTATCCCAGGTACCTGCCATCAGGCATGTATTCAGGACCACAAGGATCCATCATCTATCCTGATGGTGGGAGGGCAGAAAAGCCTGGCATTTTTCCTTACCCTACAGTGGGTCATTTTCTTACCAACCAGTATAACCAATAACATAATGAAAACACATGCAACTGAAATTTAAATTTTAGGATCATATGATGTCAGAGAAGTGATTTTGGAGAACTGCTCAAATCACAAAAAATTATCATATGAACATCTAGTGGAGTTAAATCAATTAAAAATTGAAAACAGGTAAATTTATATGAGTACTATAGTAGATACTTCAAAACAAAATTATCTGAATAATAGTTAATCAAGGCCTTTAGAAAAATTAAAGCCTTGAAATATTTTTGCAAAAATGCTATTCTATTGCAGTGTATATATGAAAATGGACATTACATTGCCATTTTTAAAAGATTTTTTTAAAGATTTGTTTATGCATGTAAGAACTGGGGTACAGGCCATTGGTGTTGGGGGTGAGAGGATTCACCAGAGCAGAGTGGGAAACAGAACAGGCAGACTGTAATACACTGTTGAGGGAAGTAGGGGACAAGACAGGAGAGGTCTGCTGAGCCATGTGGGTATCTCCCTGACCAGGAGCTGGGAATCGAACTCATGCTGCAGAGGCTTTGGATAGCTTCACAGTGCTGTGCTTATCCCTTGTGCCACCAGGGAGGCCCTACATTACCATTTTGTTGGAGAAACCATACGCTATTTACCCCACCCCCAATCAACACTTGATTCATTAAACTGAATTTGAATGCAGATTCTTCCATCATGTTGCCACCAAAAAGAGTGTACAGTTATGTATGTAAGTTTGGCGTTCTTATAGCTAATGCCAACTTTTCCCAATGTGTGTTTTCTGCAAAATACTAAGGTCCCAGTCACCTGTGGACAAAAAGTGTTCATAGTTGTTCAGGATATTTTGCTTCCATTGCTTCTGCTATGTGCCCAATGAATGGATTGCATATAGACTGAAGATTCCTGTTAACTGTCTTCCTCTTGAGTTTGGTTAAAAGGAAGAATGGGAGACGGGTAGGACATTAAATTGCTTTGGAGATTAGGTTTTACTCCTCCTCCTCCTATTGGAGTGCCATTGGTTGGTAGTCCCTCTTCCTTACTACGGGTCAGTTTTTTGAGATAGTTCTTTCCATTTGGTTGTCTTTTTTCCCTTCTATTAACTATTCCCCCTACTTTGTCTCTTTAGGCCTGGAGATGTTAATAGTGCTTTCTGTTTAGTTGACTTCCCTTTATCAAATGTTTCTTAATTACCCACTCTGAGTGAAACATTTCTTTCCTTCTTGGAGGCTATACAATGGTTAAATATTAAATTGTACTCTTGGATTCAAATCCTTATTAGCACATTTAAGGTTATAAATAACATGGGAATAATGTGTAGCCCGGCATTTTCTAAACATTTATTCATGGCAACATTTCCCTAATAAAAAGAACTTGCCTTGAAAACATGGGATTCTAAGATTCCTCACCCTAAAATACATAAAGCCAAGTTTGATTGATTATAATCTTGTTGACTAAGAGTAATCATTATAGTTGTTTTTTCTTTTAAAGATTTATTTATGAATATATAAAAGAACTGGGGTACAGGCCAGAGGTATGGGGGGTGAGGATTCACCAGAGACAGAGTAGGCAAATTGACTGAAATACACTACTAAGGGGAGTAGCGGGCAAGTCAGGAGAGGTGTGCGGGCGCCACGTGGGTAGCTGCCTGGCTGGGGCTCATGCTGCAGTGGTTTGCAAATAGCTTCATAGGTTGCATCTTAACACCTTGCGCCACCAGGGAGGCCCTCGTTTTAGTTTTTGTGTGGTGTGTAAGACAAAGCCAGCCTGAAGGTCTACTGAGGTAAGCCTACGGCTGTTATTATACTGGCATGTCCCAAATTATTTGGCTGTGCTTTTTAAATTTAGTTTCTCTAATCCAAGTCTCTCAATGTCAGGCAAGTATATATCATCACTACCCATGTGCTTCTTCCCCCTGGACTCCACCTCATATTTACTATCACTAATCTGGCAGGAAACCAAATTACCATCGCCTGCTAACGTTATATCTAAAAAAAGATTAGACTTCAATACCTAATTTCTAAAACTCAATTTAGTGCCAAAATTTCATGGATTTACTTTGGTTACTTAGGAACTTTATCCTCTTATATTTGATATTAGTTATGTGGGGTGTGTGTGTGTGTGTGCGCGTGTGTGTGTGTGTGTTGCTGTGGATATACTTTTTAAAACAAACCCATTTAATAAACTTTTTTAATAAATAAACTTTTAAAATAAATTTATATATTACGGAAACCCCAATTTTGCAATCTCTTATGGAAAAGGCTCAGTACTTGGTTAACAAAATTTGGGGCTACCACCTTTAATGTTGACAGTCATTAATGCCTAGCAAAAAGATTTGTTAAATGAACAGAATGGCATTTTAAAACAGATTGAGATTCTGAAGTCAAGTTGGGGACTGACATAATTTTGAAGTGCTCAAGCTAGAGGGGAATGTAACCAGCTATGATACCATGCCTAGGCTGGATGTTTTTAGGCATGGAATTGTATGACATTGTGGGAATAAAATGAGCTGTCCTAGGAAAAGGAGGACACAAGTAGGAATAATGAAGTGAGCTACAAAATGAGACAGACTTATTTCCAAGCTTTTCCTTTACAAAACAAGATTGCATCGTCTGTAATTTAGTCATCATATTACTTACATGTCAGCAACATTATGGTTCCTTAGACATGCCTTCTCAACTAGTCACATCAGTCTACTGAGGAAGATTTGTTATACAAAACCACCATATTTTAGGATACCATCTGGTAGCCTCTGGTATTCAAGACCTTAACTCTATCTAAAATTCTATTTACTTTCAACTTAATTTCTACAAGTGTTACAGATACCCCTACCCATATCTGAAGTCACTGAGTATTTGGATGAAAAGCAAATCTTATCAAGTTGTATATTATACAGATATGGTCTATAATTCTTAGCACTGTGTATACAATTCAACACTGCAAACACAGTTTCAAACTCAAAGAATTTTTCATTCCTCATGATGGTACCTTCTCTCACCACACACATTTTTATGGGGTGTATGGTAATAATTATTTCATATTCAGTTACACAAAATTATCTTTGAATAAACTATTTTCAATTTTAAAAAAGAGCCAATTATGGAGGTATGTGGGCATTTTGGTGGTAAGGTATGGTGTGGTAACACCACCTGAAGGAGATCCTATATCTCTAAATCACAATGTTGTAAACCGTTGTTACTTCAAAAACAAAACGAAAAACTAAAAATGAAAACCAAGGGTCTCCAGAGGCCCCTCTTGTTAACTTTTGTCCCCTATACTCTTAAGTTTTAAGAATGGAATATATAAAGTACTGAACTGGCATAAATAAAAGAAAAGCAAATTTTTTTAAATACAAGACATCGATTCATACTTTGAGTCTTTTACTGCAAAGAAAATCATTATCTGTCCCTTTTAAATTAGTAGGAGCTATGCAAAGGAAATGTCAGGTTACAGAAACATTAAGTTCTTATGGGCCAAACACTTATGTTCAAATTAATTTAAAAACCTATAAAGGTATTTAATTAATTTGCAAGTGAAAAAATTGAGGGTCAAGAATTAAACTGCCCTAAACCACTATTAGTGGAACTAAATTTCAAGTCAAGGGGGCCTCCCTGGTGGCGCAGCGGCTGAGTGTTGGGTTGCGAAGCTGCCCGCGGCCTCTGCGGCGCCGGTTCGATCCCCGGCTGCTCCCCGGCCACCGGAGGAGGGTCCCACATGGCGCGCAGACCTCTCCTGCCGCCCTCTGCTCCCCTCAGCAGTGCACTTCGGTCCTTCTGCCTGGTCTGCTCCCTGCTCTGGCTCTGGTGAATTCTTTCACCCTCCCGCGCTTCTGACTGTACCCAGTGCTTGTATAAACAAAACAAACAAATAAATAAAACATGCCTCTATTAAAAAAAAAAAATTTCAAGTCAAGGTCTTCCTCTATTATATACATTGTTTCACCTCAGCACATTGGTTCAAAATTACCTAAACTTTTACAAAGTAAATTTATAATTGAAAGCACTGTAACATTAAACACTCTCATGACCTTAATAAAACATCTACAAGGACCTTACTAAAAACTAAAATGCCAACTTCACTTAATCCTTCATTTGTTAAAAAAACAAACAAAAAAACCTACATACTTTACCTTCAATGGTACTTATGTGAAGCACAAATTCATTCACATCATCTTATACAAAATAAATTAACTTTAAGCAATCTCAATGGTAAATGCATTTCATTATTTATTTAGATGTTTAAGCTCTCGCACTAGATTTTTACAAGCTGGTGAACACTGACAAATTATTTCTCCCACAGAACTATAACCACACATTCCCGGACGGTATAAATATATGGTTGAACTAACATTAATACACATCACCATTTTATCAATTACATAATAAAACAAATTATCAAGTATCCAAATATTAAGTTACACAGCTCAAAAGGCATATAAAATATTAGATGTCTGCTCAATTCATTAGCAGAAACCCACTTTTTGTTTTTTTGCAAGAGAGGTTGGGAAGGGGGGGGGGGGAATCACACTCCAAAACAGAAATAAGTTGGTAAACAACCTCAGGTAAGTATGAAAAAAAAAAATAACAAGAATTTCAGAAATTTTATGATTAAGAATCATTTTAGCTACAATAACAAAGCATCTCTACAGTTTAAAAAAATATTTACTAAATTAAAGAGCATATTCTACATGTTCTGCACAAGACAAAGGCAACATTTTCCTAAAAATACTTAATAGCCCCTTCCCATTCTTTTTTCAGGCCCTCCCTGTTAAGAGTTGCACCCGAAAGTGCAAACATTAAAATTAACTGTAAGGCTTTTTTGTCTGGAGACAGTTAAAGACATGTGCTTCTGTACAATGTAAATTTTCAAAATGGAGGTTTTTCCATAACAGCACAAAATGAGATTTATAGAAAGACATTAAATAATCACTGTAAGACTTGGTTAAAAATAAAAAGGGGGGGGGGGGAGTTGAGCAAACCTGATGTATTACCGGCACAAATGTGGGAGATGTAAACATAAAGTGAGCAGGCAAATAACCATATAGGCCCTATTTTCTGTTTGAAATGACTGAAGGAGTAAACCACATAAGGTCCAGAGTGTTCATAGTTCCTGGGATTTTAGTTCTGTACGATACTAAAAATATACAAGTATTGTGCTGGGTATTTTGGCACCTAATCTTTCTAAATTTTTCTTATATATTGGTAAGATTCTGGCATGGGAATAGATTTAAAGACATAACTCAAAACTGCATGATTTCAGGAAAGATCAATTGGTACAAATGATAAGCACATTTTAAATGGTGAACAGCAAGAATCTTGTCAACTGTCCAAATAGGTTGATTGTAACCCAAATATAGAGGTTGCAACTTTGTGGCCTGGTAAAACTGCTTTTCAATGCTCCTACGGAAGCTTCATTAGACTTATTCAGCAAGCCATATGTACGACAAATTAAGTACTGTCTCAAGTTCCATTTCCAAGGCAATGGCATCAGGCACCCCAGTTTTATTGGACACAACAGTTGTTTCTATGACCATTGGAGTCTTTGAAACGCAGTCGCATTTTAGGGCGATACTTCTCCAAATATAAAAGTTGCTTGCTGTTAAATGCTCCACGTCGCTTTCTGAAAGAGAATTAAGGCAAATTTCTGTAGTAATTAAAGTAAAATCTCACTGCATTAACATTTACTGTGCTACACAGGTAGTTGTCACCTCTTTTGTGGCAATTTATCTTTTGATTAATTTGATGTCACAACACAGAACTAGACAGGGTATGTGTGTAAATGGTAGTAAATAATTAATTTTCTAGACTTCTTTAAGTGGTGGTTATAATAACTAAACATTAAGAATCCATTTATGTGAAGTCCAAGAAAAGACAACATTAAAATATGGTAATTGAAGTCAGAAAGATATTGTCCCTAGTGACAGGCAAGTTGACTACAAGGTGGCTGGTTTAATTTGAGAGTTGTCAACTTACTTATCTTTGAAACCTATTTATTGTATATTTATTATCTTAACTAATGGTCAGATGAACTATTAAGTGTTTAAACTTACTGACTTTCAAGGACAAAATGAAAATTTCATTAAATACTTACTGTCTTATGAACTGTACTGCATCTTCGTATTTCATTCCACCTTCAATTAATGCTAGGGCAACAAGCACTGGAGCTCTGATAAAGAAAGGATTTTGATAAAGCTTTTCAAAATACAGGACTAAGAAACCCATCACTCCAAACATTCCCAACCCAAAAGTATTATCACCTGCCAAACTTCTATATTAAAGGTAGTAAATGTTGACTCTATGCTAATCTTTAATCTACAAACTTTTCCTTATTTTTATATCAGACCAAGATTTTTATCTAGACCCAAAATGAACTATGTCTTTGGCTATTTATAAATAATTCTAGGGCCTCCCTGGTGGCCTAGGTTAAGTCTCAGCGCTACCACCTTGAAAACCCACAGAGATGGCCTGAATTCAATCCCTTGCCAGGGAGCTAACAATCCACAAGGCGTAGCAGACCTCTTCTGTTTCGCCCACTGCTCCCTTTAGCAGTGTATTTCAGTAGATCTGCCTGTTCTGCTTCCCACTCCGTCTCTGGTGAATCATCTCACCTCCCGCACCTCTGGCCTGCACCCGAGTTGTTCTATGCAAAAATAAATAAAATCTTAAAAAAGACAAGTGTGTTATTGGAGGTTTATTTTGAGGATTAATCAAGTAGTGATTCCAAGCAGTGAAAAGTTTGCTTTCTTTATTGTCAATGAGACTCTGACATGGTTGCAAGCTAAACCCACCCACCCTCTCCCCTATGGATTTTCATTTGACTTTTAAGCCACAATATGGCTTTTTTTTAGGGGAGGGGGGGGTGAAAGTGGTGGTTATGGATTCATAGGAATGTAGCAAGTGTGTATTTGGGCACCACTGGGTAATGAGCTCCTACTAAATCAGAATCTCCAGGATAAACAATGCTATCAAAATATAACTCATGCAATGTAAAAGAAACACTTTAAGAGCTCTTTCCCCCAAAGAAGTTGGACAATGATTCCAATACCACTGATAAAATCTAACACATCTAGACACTTGCCCACAGAGACAAATGTAAATTGCAGTTACAGCTTGTTAATTCCAGCCTACTACATTCACCACATTTTCATTTTTAATTTAGTTCAGTCAACAACCTACAAAAGCAAATTGATTCACAAAAGGATAACTGAGTCTTACTGAAGTCAAAAATCAAGTTTTTCTAGATCTATGATTATTTTTAAAGGATAATTTTTAAAGGATTATTCAATTATTTTAAAAGGATTCAGGAAAATTTTCTTACCTCCCAAGGCCTGCAACACAATGAACAGCAATACAACAACCAGGTTCTTCACGAAACTTAATTTTTACAAGACTTAACCAGTCATCAACAATCTGGTTGGATGGTGGTGCACCATCATCAAAAGGCCAATCCTAAGTCGAAAGAATAAATATCTTAGATTTTTCATATAAAAACCACACTAATAATCTCAAGTTTCTAATACCCCAATGTTTTCAAAAGCATTTGAACATGTTTAAACATGTGGTTTATTAAACCTATCAATCAAATAAATGCTGAATCTTAATTATAAAGGTCTTTGATTACTTCAAACCTTTCCTTAGCTTTCATCTTTATTTGGAAATTAAGATACTGTACAATTTTGTAGTAACTTAAAATACTAAGCTTTTTGAAGTCCATGCTTTTTGAATAAACCTTAGTAGTACAGTGTCATAAACCCATAGTCACTATTAAATACTTACAAGAACACGGATGCCTTCTTTCTCCACAGGAGTAGTGTCATAAGTTGCTTCACATACTCTTACTATTGTGGTAACTCCATACTTCTTAAGTTCCTGGGTAAAATACATAAGAAGACAATGAAGTATTCACACAAGCAAATACTACTACTCACAATTTGCCATTCTGATTTCTTTCCTAATTGCTGTTTTCTAGTTAACAGAAACTCATGGAATGGAAGGTATAACACATGCAATGTTTAAGAGGAAGCAAAATCTAATTTTAATAGACAATACTAGAATAACACAAAAGGAAAAGGGAGTGTTCAGCACATATATTCTTAATAAATCAGAAGTTTTTTTTAAAAACATACAATGGTCCTTCATACATGTATTAAGTTATTTACAGTTATGTTAACACTGATTAGACAGAAATGAAGCACTAACAAAGAGGGTTAGAGGCAATTCGGGGCAAAGGTAGATAGAGTCAAAAGTATCACTCATGACTGTATGTAATGTGATCTGACTCAATTAATTCTTTAGATGTTTATTTGTAGTACACACTCAAGTCATTCAAGTATATACAAACTTGAAAATCCCCAAAACACAGTGTAAAAAGTTCTATGCCATTTAAACCACATTTAAAACCACAGAATTCAATACTCGTAACTCCTAGCATTTAAATAATATAGATGGTAATTAAAAAAAAAAATATTCCCCTATTATCCGGAAAGTATTTGTTTCTGAACTTCTGCAGGTATGTATGAAATAAAATGTGTACTCATCCAAATGAATTACTCAGCACTACATTCCTTCCTTGTAGTCAAGAGGTAGGCGGCAAGGAACTTTGGCTATTTAGCTAACACCAGGAAACAGAACTAAAAGGTGAAAAGTGGATTCGAAGACACCAACTTACTTAGACTTAATGTATTAAAGCAAATACATGAAAAATTCTTAAGTGGCAGCTTTTGTCCTATAAATTTTTTACAAGTGAGAGCCATACCGTTACATTGTCCACATGCAAATTTAAATTAAGCACACTCTGAGTCATGAAGAACTGGACATTAACTTACAAATCCAAACCAATTCAAGTACATGTTCTTCTCAAAATGTGTAAAACAGTATCTCTAACCTAAAGACAGTGAAATTTCATTTATATCAGTTTGAATTATAGGCATACCAACTCAAATTTCCCAAAGTAGCATTAATTTTGTCAGATAAAAAGCACCATCATTAAATTGCAATTAGTTTAGGACATTTAAAAAAAGAATCATACCTTACCTCTATAAATTTGTTTAAGGTTGCATTGGTTGGGTTGTGAGTAATAAGAAATCTCATGTTCTTGTATGTGACTTCCACAGGAGCTGGGCGGTTCATTCGAGCCATGTTAATTTAGTTAAAAAACACTCAATGGGGTTATGAAAGAATTTAAAAAATTGAATACAGAAATGATGCAAAGAAACTTGAGTCTACTTCAATATACTCCACTTGAAATTCTCAGTGCTTTGAGTAATGAAGTTGGAAGTAATGGGAAATGAAATGAACCTCCTAAGAAGCAGCAATTCTTCAATCCAGTAATACTGAGGCAATAGAAAGGAAGTGCACTGAGGTTTACCCCATCCAGGTCAGAACTCTTGTAAAATGCTCTGTAGATTTCAATTCAACACTTCTGTGTCCAGGTTAACCACTCTTATGGGGGCTTCTTGGTGGAGTAGTAATGAATTCTACAGTTCACTTGTCTGCATAGAGGTCGTGCTGTGCCTGGCAGTAATCTCCACTGCCCTTCAGAAACTCCATAAATGTGTGACCAAGAACACCACAGAACTGCTGTTTAAAAGAAAAAGAGAGAAAGAGAGAAAAAAAGTTGTTTTCTAATTCAAAAGGATCATGTTATGTTTCAAAGTATTTGAGTATCTTTTCAAATTTCAGCCCAAGCCATCTTCTCAACTTTTACCTGACTCAAACAGATTAAATTAAAAAAGTATAAAATAAGTATCCAAACATATTACTTTAAATCAAAATTACTTGGGTCACACAAAGATTATCATATGGTTACATTTGGTAATCACTTATAGTCGTCTATATTCTTTCTTTTAATGGCTGGTTGTTCCACGTCGTTACAAGCTCTTGTACACCCTTCTATATTGATTTTTATTTTTACATAGACTTAATATATTCTTACGAGAAAAAAGAAACCAGGGTTTCAAATTTCTTCCACACACACTTCTCATTTGGACCTCAACAATTTAACAGACTTTTCTTATTTGAGTCTCTGGAAGTTAAACAACTTGTATGTCAAGTACTGAAAGGATGTTTATGAATCTTAAAAAAAATTTCCATTTACAACTATAAAGACATTTATAATTTTAATACTCTTACATTTTAAAACCAGTTTCACTTATTCAATTTAAAAGTGAAATCTAATTGTCAAAAGCAAAGTACCACTGTAAATATGCTTATATTCTCCCCAAGTTCCCAGTAAAAAACTAAGCCAGCCTTGTCTTAATATCAAACATTACATGAATATTCAAATTTTCAGAATATGTACACAGAAATTATCTGTGTTAATGTTTCCTTTTAGCTAGTAATTTATAAAGAACTTGTGTAGTGGGGAATACAGATAAGACTAAGGAATATTAATAGATTAGCAAGGGTACTAAGTGCCAGTTGTTACAAAAAATACCTTAATTTCATTTTTATGGGAAAACAACCAAACAAAATCAAATCATAACTATT
This sequence comes from Talpa occidentalis, assembly GCF_014898055.3. Taxonomy (NCBI): domain Eukaryota; kingdom Metazoa; phylum Chordata; class Mammalia; order Eulipotyphla; family Talpidae; genus Talpa; species Talpa occidentalis. The sequence continues at coordinate 78,105,369 of NW_023602073.1, read as the reverse complement.
TTAATTTTACACCTTTGAGTAGAGAATCATGATAGCTACAGTTTCTAAAACCTTGCTAAATTTTCAGGAATAATCATATGGAATTCCAGCAGATCACAGGAAAAAACCTCAGGCCATTTTTTTTTTTCCCTGTGGAAACAAAGGAACTAGCCCTCAGGGGGAATTTTTTAAAAGGTCATCCCTTAAGATAAACTTTCATGATTTCAAAATTTGTCCACATAAAGTCCTCAGAGATTGTTATTTCATCTACTTGCTAGCTGGGCTGAGAAAATAAAGTGATCAAATTAACATTAGGACTATGCATGTGACCAAACATACACTCTATTTGCAGTGCAGGCTTGCAGTAATCTGGAAATCATTTAAATAAAAGATACTTTCACTTTCAATCCTAAACTGTCTTCCTTAGAATAAAAAGTGTATTCTGGTACCTTCCCAAGGACATAGAAAGAATTAAAGAAAATCACATGTAAACTGTTAAGGACACTGACTCTTATACTTCATTACTTTTTAATTGACAGGTTCTACTGTCTTTTTTTTCAATCGAAAGCTGATTTGTTAGAGTATTTCAACAATGTATATTGAACAGCCAAAATTTCTCTTACAGCTGAGTCTAGGCCATATCTTGTAAGCAGTTTCATGAAGCTGCAGAAGAAACAATATAAAAATAATTCACTTAGTCAACCACTTATTTTTATTAAGTGGAGCCACCCAGTGGCTGGGGACTTCCACAGAGCAGCAGTGACCACTAGTAACTAGTATCTTTCTGCTAGCCCTTCCTCCAATGGGGGGGGAGGGGGAACACTATTGATGATTGGCAGCTCAGAAACACCAAGGTATTTTCCCACCTCTCACTAGTCAGTTGCACATACTCACAATACTATAACACGGTGGAGAAAAGAGCAAATTCTTTGCAGAAGCTTGAGTCAATTTGTCAGGTCGTAAAGTCAAGGCAGTATCGGGAACCACTTTATCAAACAGTTCACTGGAGTTTATGCCACACCTTTTAGGTCGTGCATCCCAGAATAAAGCCATGTATAAAATACTGCTAACACTTGCGAGTGAGCTAGACTTCTGGGTTTCAACTGTGATTTACTGCCAGCAAACAAAATTCATGTAAAAAGACTTAACCGGAAGCATTGCCTCTGCATCTGGCTCCCGCAGGTAGACGGCTGTAACTCCAGTGCAAACAGCAACTTAATACTCTGGGAATGGTAGCGGCTTCTACCGACACCAGATAAACCTCAGAATCCTGGCTCTCGCCGGCTACTGTTGCCACCAGCCGACAAGGAAGCAACAACTCCTTACACCAAGGATTTCAGGAACTGTTCTTTCTCCACAGTCCCGGATTCCCAGGCGCCATCCCGGGCCACCTCGGGATTGGCAGCGAAAGTGCCCGGCGGTGCCCAGCCGGGGACACCCTCAGCGCAACAGCAGCCCCGGCCGTTTCCAAGGTGCCCGAGACCCAGGCCCGCTCCCGAACGACTAGCCCCGAAGGAAGGACATGACTCGACTTGTTCCCGTTCTCCTCAGCCCGAAGTGGGGCATTAAATCCGGAACAGCTCGAATTACCAGGTGAAGACCGAGGGAACAGGGCGGGGCAGGGAGCCGATCTCCTCACCTAGCAGAGCAAAGCTCAGGGCCCGGCAGGGCTGCGGCGCTCGGCAAGCCCCCAATGGCCGCCGCACGGATCGCGCACCCACGGGGCCCGCCCGCGGCGCCCCAGTCCGCGCCGCAATCACGGGTTCACGCCGCGCCTTCAGTCAGGCGCGAGCGCCGAGGCCATTTTGTCTGAGGCGCCGGTCCCGGCCGCGGAGCGCAGGGATGGCTGCGGCAGGCTCCCGTCCCGCGCCGGCGCCCGAGCCCCGGGAGCCGCGGCCGAGACCGTTACCAGCCCTGCGGGGCCGCCCGCCTAGCCCACGCCGGCCCGGGTCCGCTGGCGACCCCGCCGCCGCCGGCGCGCCCTCCCCGTATCCGGCTCCGCAGTGACACGCGCGCCCTCGCCCCACCCCGGGCCACGTCTCCCGCTCCGGGCGGGCCGCTCTCTTTTGGCCAAACAAAGGGGCCTCGGGACGCCACGGGGCCCGCCGGGCCCGCACCGGGCGCGCCGGACCCGAGGGCCAAGGGCGGAGGCGGCGGTCACAAAGCGGCTTTTGTGCCGCCCCGCCCGGCCCGCCCCGGTGGCCCAAACCGCCCCCGCCGCCCCGGGCTCGGCGGGGACCAGGAAGCCGGCGCCTCCGGCCAACCGCCGCCCCGCAGCCCGCGGCCCCGGCGCCCGCGGCCCCGCCGCCGGCTGCCGCCGGCCGGCCACCCCGCCGCGGCCCGGATCCCGCCGGCGCCCGACGCGCCGGCACCGCAGGCCGGGCGGCGGGGGGCGGACGCCGGGACCCGAACAAAGGCGGGGACGCGGGGCCGGCCGCGGGTCCCCGGCCCCGGGGGCGGCGGCGGCACGACGGATACTCACAGGAATATGTTTACTCATTGAAGATTGTGGCCTAATCATACAGCCGGTCCCGAGGCGGCGGCGACACAGGCGGCGGCAGTGGCGGCGGCTGCAGGGCAGGGGGCGGCGGCGGTCGTCGCGGGGCGGCGGCGGCGTTGCAGGCGGCAGCGGGGGCACCAGACTCTACCATGCAGTGAGCGGCTCCGAGGAGAGCGCGTCGCCGAGCCGGCCCGCAGTCGAGGGAGCCAATGCGCGCGCCGAGGCGCCTTTGCGTCACAAGCCCGGCCTTTTATAGTCCGCGCGACGTGCGACGCCCCGGCCACCAATCGCGGCCCGGGGCTCCCGGCCGAACGCCGGGGAGCGGGGGCGGAGGCCCGCCTCTTGCGGACGTCACCGCGCGGCGGTCGCCGCCGGTGTGAACCGGTTGATGAATGGCGCTGTGCTCCAGTCCGGGCGTCTCGCGGGCGGGGGAGGGAAGGGGCCGGGGGAGGACTCCGAGGTGGAGGGGGGAGAAGCCCGGGGTGGGGTACCGCGTGGAGCCGGGGGAAGAGGCCCTTCTAGCGACGAGAGGGGATCCTGCGGCCGGCCCTTGTGCTGGTGGTTAAGACCACGCCGGCGTGCACCCGTGTCACAAGTGCAGACTTGAAGTTTGCCTCCAACTTAAAATACAATCCCTTTAGGGCAGGAGCCGTGGCGTAGTTCCGACCCCGCTTGCTCCCGCCTTAAGTCATGACCAGAGTCGTCGTCGCCAGAGGTTTACCTTGGCACCTGCATCCCTGCCATCTCCGTCATCAAGTAATATTTGTGTCGCAGGACCGCTCTCCCCGGTGACTCAACACCTTGAACGCCAGGGCCTTAGCTTGGACCAGGCGAATTCTTGTCGCCGGGGGCACTTCCAAGCGGGGAGAAAGTTATCTTCACAAATTTAACCTATAGAAGATGGGGTGGTGTCTGGTGATGCAGATAAAGCCCCGTGCTCCCTACAGTCATTTCTGGTCACGCCTCCATACTACAGACGCGGGCAACTGCACTTGGCTCCATTTGTGGCATTTCGAAATCACATGCATCCTTTGTACTGCTGCTCACTTGACGTGTTGTCACAGATAATTAAAGGTTAGGCACTGCTTAAAGGAAGCAGTTTTTAAAAATTAAAAATCTTCAGTTTTGTCAAGGACCCATGCAATGCTTTGCGTCAAAGCTAGAAGTTTTCCTTTTTGTTCGTTTTCAGTCCCGCTGTTCCACTGTCTTCATGATTTAGGCCCTGAAGAAGTAAAGCCTTGTCACACTTGTTCAGAGCTACACAAGGGCAACTCTGTCGTTTATAATCTGAAAGCCCTTTCTCTTCTGCTCTCTGGAAGGCGTAAACAGGACTTTTTACCTGCTTTGAAGAACTCGGTTTTCCATGAACACTGAGGTCTTTTGTTGACTGTTTTCACTGGAGAGAGCTTTAGGGATCAAATTGTATTCTCAGTCTGTGTAGTGCTGCATCTTAGGATTTATTAGAACTTCTATTTAGAGACTGCTCGTATACTTACATCAAACTTTCTTATAAACATATACTCTGTAAACGGTGTAAGAGCTTTTGATAAAAAGAATTGAGTCAGGCTTTTATAGGAACAAAAGTTTAAAGAAAATTGCTCAGCTAGGAAACATTTGACTTCATCTGATTTAAGGAAAACTAAAGAGCTTGAGAAATGCATTTTGTTCCTTTGCAAATAAATGATAAGAACAATAGATTTTAAAGACTTCAGTCTTAAAATATATAGGAAGAGTTATTTATTTTAAAGATTATGCATAGAAGAACTGGGGTATAGGCCAGAGGGGAGGGGGTGTGAGGATTCACCAGAGACAGAGTGGGGAGCAGAACAGGCAGATCTACTGAAATACATGGCTGAAGGAGCAGCAAGAGAGTTCTGTTGCACCACATGTGGGTTAGCTCCCTGGCTGGAGATCCAACTCAAGCCATCTACGAGGGCCATCAAGGTGGTAGTGCTGAGAGTTAGCCCCTAGGCCACCAGGGAGGCTCATATATAAGATTAAAAAAAAAAAAATTCAGGGAACTCAAGTCATAAAGAAAAATATATCATTGTGTAAAAATTAAAAACCTTCATGTGGCAAAATACTTTTGACAAAGCTAAAGTATAAATGATCAGTGGAAGAATGTGTTGGTGATGTAGCATAGTCAGAGATATTATCATAATGAAAAGCTTGACTATTATATACAATAGTGCAGTAAATGTACAGTTACTCTCCAAAATATGGTGAGCACAGTGATGCAAATTGGAAAGTGAGTTTCTCATGTAATGACTTTTCAAAACATGAATTTGGTGGGATAAGATTTCAGTCTGTAAATGGTAAGCAAAGTCAAATCAGTATTAGCCAGTTTTCTTGTAGAACTCGTGATACAAGTTGTGAACCTTGTGATCCACAGATCCTATAATTACCATAAACAGTGCTGACATGAAGTAACCGGGCAACTATACTCATCAAGCTCTAAAAGCTGGGTTCAAACTCACAAATGGACTAGTAAGTCTTAGACTCTCAGATGAGGTACCACTTATTTCTATTATAGTTTGAAAAATCACACAGATCAAGCCTTAAAAACTAGAAAAAACTTTGACTTTTGAGAAAAAGGACACATTTTAAATAGTATGTAAATACGTTATTGCTGACTAGTTGACTAAATTCTGTCAGGTAGTCATGGGTCTGCTACTCTTGCAACTGCCATATTTCTATGGATCCTGCACCATTGTGGTTCTCTGCTGTGCTAGAGGTGTCTACTCTGCTCAGACCAATAGATTTAAACTACTGATTCTTAGAGAATGGTAGTCCATCCCATAATTGGGCAGGAGATTCCTGTGACCTGAGGACTCACAAACCTGTACAGATCTGCACTTGTGAATCAGCATCCAGATGTATTAGTAGGGGGTCTCCAGACTGGGCCCACTATGTGGGCTTACATACAATGGTCCAGATAGCCAGAAGTAAGAAAACACCTCTGAAAGCTGATACTGACTATAAGCCTCAAAAGAAGACCTAAGATACGAGACTTCTCCTACTGGGAAATTATGTTACTTTCCTCAGCACACCATATGTTCTTGGCTTTATCATGGTAGGCAGGACTTTTCATCAGCAGATATGCAAAAGCCAACAATTGGGAGATAAATTGAATATATAATAAGGGCATTATGAGGAAGAGCCTATGGAAGATGAAACACTATGGAAAGACCAGATCAGCAAATCGTGATAAACAGGGAAATTATTACAAGAACTGCAGGTTGACTGAATGATTCCAGTTATACCAGACACATGAAAGGAATGGAGGATTTCATCCCTTTCAATCTCCTCAGATTGGTCAGTGCTATGAATGGTTATTCAGGTTATGAGGAAGTCTGATTTTTAAAAAACACACACACCCAACATTTAATATAACAAGAGTGCTACCTTTGTAATGATACAAAAATAAAATGAAAAAATTTGCAAGGAGTAATTACGTATACTTAATAGAGGCAAATACTCCAGTGGATGTCTGCATACTAGTGCAAAGGGAACTCTTTAAGTACAGTCCCTATTTAAGAAGTACCCTAAAAAATCAAGGATACAACTATGACTCCTATTAACATTGTAAAAATGTATTTTACTGTTGCTGCTTTTGAACAGTGTGTTTTATTGTATATTGAAAATTAATCTTGTGTACTTACAAAAAAGTTAAACAATGAAACTTTTTTTTAAAAGTCAAAAGTCAATTTTAGAGTATAATCAAACATGACTATATGATTTTAGTGCATTAATGTTCAAAATTAAGCTATGCTCTATTTTCAAAGAGAATTTTCTTAAGACATTGATTTAAAGTTTTATTCAAGTCTTTTTAATAAGTCTGATGAATAATAAAAACCAAACAACCATGCTACATCATCATTTCTGTGGGAATCTTAGGCACAGAAATCTCCAATGAGCAATTAACTTGTCACAGCAGGTCTGTGAAGGACAAAGACCATTGCCAAGAGTTGCACTTATGCTGTTGTGTTTTCTACCTGTCAGATATAGAAACTGCCAGTCAGCCACTGACTGGTAGATGTTTAAGATGTAAATATCTGTGGATAAATGCATCTTGCTAGATTAGAAACCTTTTATTGTCAAACTTAGCAGTGAGAGGTAATGTTTTCTCTGTAACATTGGTTAGGGGTGTTTTGGAAAAACATTTAAATAATGTCTATTTTCACAATTCTTTTTAGTCAATATTTATTATATCCATTTTCTGTCCCTTTACTATCTCATTTCTACTATTAATCAACTTAAATATAAAATGGTAAGTTTCAGATGAAAATGTATTTTCACATTAGGAAACTTTAATATAATGTTTACTTCTCTGCATGATCAGCGTGCATAGTAAGATGAGACAGGCAGATTAGTGAAAAGAACATTTCCACTTGCATGCTGAAAGGAATTATTTCCTCAGAATGTTAAATAAAGGACTTAATGTGAACCTATCATACTTCATAGCATTTTCATGGCCTGTCATTATTATCAACGATTCACATACACATACCTGGAGGAATCTAGTTTGAAAACCCATATTTTTAGTGAAATTGGAAAAGTTTCTTTTGCTGTTGGACAGTCTGAATAAAACTCACTTGAGAACTGGAAAATAGGAGGGCCATGTAGCCATGTAATTGTTTAGAACATGTTGAATTTATGCCACAGTCTGAAGTGAGACAAAAATAGCTTAGGAAAGGAGAATTTAATCTGGCCAGAGAAAGGGAATGGAGTATAAATAATTTTAAAGGTTGGTTATGCATGCTATGGGAAAGCTGTCACTTGACAGTTTTAATTTACAGAGTTGGCATTTCGGCTGCAGATAATCCAGACAGACACTGACCTAAGCAGCATTACTGGGATAAGCCTTATATAAGGAGAAATGTTCTTGAATAGTATCAGGCAAATATAACATTTCTTTAACAAAAATGCTACACCAGTCATGATTTTACCCTACTCTAACACAATTGTTTTTTAAGGTGGCATATTCAACAAATATTCTTAGTGTGTTTTTATAGCACTGTTCATCACTGCGAGGGACTGAAAAAGAGAAAAGCAATATAGAACCATTTTGAAATTTTCTTTAAAGTTCATGGTTATGACATGTGTTCTTTGAATTCCCATAAAGCACATAGTAGCTATTCAACCAATATTTCTTTGGATATGATCTAGTTACTTTCTCATCTGAAATCTTTTTTGGGACATTCCATTCCCAGTTTTTCCAAGTTTTCTTTGCAGATTCCTCTTCATCTCTCAATCCCCTTTAATGATGACCTTCACTGGGATTTTGTTTTAAGGCTTCCTGGCCTCATTCTATGTGCTTCCCCTGCCACCACCCCCGCCCCAACTTTGGCTATCCACTCAGCTTACCTCCTCAACACTTACTTGCTAAATTCCTGGCATATGCCAAGTACTCTGCTACCTTCCCATCACAACATAAACATTGTTTCTGCCTCCAATGAACCTTGTATGAGGAAAAGAAGAGGAAAAGGGAAAAAAAAAAACAAGTAATTAAACAAAGAATATAATTATAAGTTGTTACATGTGCTGTGAAGGAGGTAAACAGAACAGCTGGGGTGACTTTAGGCAGAGAAGTCAGGGGCGGTGTCTCCCAGGAGACCCAGACCTAAATGACAAGAATGAATCACAAGAGGGGGAGGAGAGAGATATTCTTGGTGGAGGAAATGACAGTACAAATATTGAGGTGGGAAGAGTTTGGTAGTGTTCAAGGTGATGAAAAGCTGATGGGCTGCAGCAAAATAAGGGAAGAAAGGCAGGAGTAAGCCTGGAGATTTGTCAGACCTTGCAGGTCATGGTAAAAATTTAGATTTTATTTTAAGAACAATGAGCAATAGCTGCATAACAGGAATTTTAAAAAAATTATTAATTTGGGCCTCCCCTGTGGCGCAGCGGTTGAGCGCTGGGTTGCAAAGCTCCCCTCGGCCTCTGCGGCGCCGGTTCGATCCCCGGCTGCTCCCCGCCCACTGGAGGAGGGTCCCACATGGCGCGCAGACCTCTCCTGCCGCCCGCTGCTCCCCTCAGCAGTATACTTTTGTCCTTCTGCCTGCTCTGCTCCCCGCTCTGGCTCTGGTGAATTCTCTCACCCTCCCGTGCTTCTGACTGTGCCCAGTGCATGCATAAACAAACAAACAAACAAACAAACAAATAAATAAATAAATAAAATACATGCCTCTTTAAAAAAAAAAAATAAAAAAAAATTATTAATTTATGCATGGAAGAACTGGGGTATAGGCCAGAGGTGCAGGGTGTGAGGAGATTCCCCAGAGACAGAGTGGGGAGCAGAATAGGCAGATTTACTGAAATACACTGAGGGGAGCAGTGGGCAAGACAGAGGATGTCTGCTGCGCCATATGTGGGTTAGCAACCTGAGGAGGGGTGGGGGGAGGTTTGAACTCAAGCTGTAGAGGTGATAGCATTGAGCCTTAACCCCTAGGCCACCAGGGGTTGGGAGGCCCCAACAGGCCTCCTGTTTTTAAGAAAACAGGAGAAAATTCTCCTATTTTGCGGAGAATGAGTTGGAGGGAGCCCCATAGTGGAATTGGTATAGTGAAATTCTTGAGGTTTGAGGTTTCCTAGCTTGTTAACTAGATGGCAATGTTGGTGTTGACAATTATGAGGACAGTGAAAATGAGAACAATAGGTAAATCAGAGATATGGAAGTGGGATAAAGAAGACTTGAATCACAATATGCCCCATGCCTTCCAAAAACTGTTCTGAACACCCAAACAAAGCTATAAAACCAGTAAGTCTATTTTACCTGAATATGCTGTGTTGTGTAGGTACACTGAGATAAAGTTCCATGATTTGTGCGACAGTTTTCATTAGAAATATGTCTAAGGAAAAAACCAGAAGTTTTACGAAATAAAGGTACTCACAGTTGCTTAGAAAAAGGCACTATTTCTGAGGATTTTTGGAATACAAAGGAGTGGGAAAATCTAAAATTTGTATATTTATGTTTTCAGAAAACAGATTCCTGGTAGATAGCTATAACAGTAAGAAAAGCTAAAACTTATTGTGCTCTTGTTTGCCTACTATTTGCATAGTAGGTGATTATCACTTGATATCTCTACATTTAAAAAAAAAAATCTAGGGCCTCCCTGGTGGCACAAGGGGCTGAGACACAGCCTATGAAGCTGTCTGTAGACTCTGCAGCATGAGTTCCATCTCCGGCCGGCCAGGGAGCAACCCACATGGTACTGCAGACCTCTCCTGACTCGCCTGCTGCTCCCCTCAACAGTGTACTTCGGTAATCTGCCTGTTCTGTTCCCCCGCTGTCTCTGGTGAATCCTCCCCTCCCCCCAGCTGGCCTGCACTCCAGCTCTTGTATGCATAAATAAATAAATAAACAAATAAATAAATCTTAAAAAAAATTGGAAAAAAAAGCTAAAAAATATTTAAAAAAATCTAATGGCACTTTTTTTGGTTATTGAAAATATCCTTTAGATACTTAAAATGGAGAAAATGCTTACTATGGCATGTTAAGTGAAAAGACTCAGGATACAAATTATATTATTTGCATGATGACTATGTAAAAATGATGCAAAATACAATGTAAAATTTACAACAATGTAAAAAACTATGTAAAATCTTGTAAAAATACAGGTTGAAAATAGAAGTAAACCAGGGCCTCCCTAGTGATGCAAGGGATTAAGTACAACACTATGAAGATATCTGCAGCCTCTGCAGCACGAGGCTGCCCAGGGAGCTACCCACATGGCGCAGCAGACCTTTCCTGTCTCACTGTTCCCCTCATCAGTGTTTTTCAGTCAGTCTGCCTGTTCGGTTCCCTACTCTGTCTCTGGGGAATCCTCTCACCCCCCACACCTCTGGACTGTACCCCAATTCTTGTATGCATAAATAAATAAATCTTTTAAAGAATAAGAAGTAAACCAAATGTTAACTGTTATAATTGACATTCAAAATGCTTTCTGGGTGTCATAGGTTTTCTAAGTTCTTCTCCAAAATATTACTTTTAATACTTTAAAAAATATTACTTTTTAAAATGTTGGGGGGGATTTCAAATGAATGCTTTATGGAATTTAATCATTATTCATTATTCCTAATAATTTCAGAATTTCTGATAATATTTTCAGAAAATAAGTGTCTGGAATGTTGTATGTTCAAAATATAGTCAGTATGAAACATTTAATTGTATGATGATTACTCACAAACAGAAGAAGGGATATATATTTGCATTGCATTTAGAAATTGAGACTTATAATTTATCCAAGAAGAGGTTGGTCTGATAGGTCTGTAATTGCTACATTAGAGATGGAGGCACCAAGTTGCACTGGCAGCTGTCAAAACATCACAACCATCCTTGTTTTAAGTATAAATTCCAGGGGAATTAATCCCATTATAATTTCCTTTTAATGGGGATTTTTTTTTTGCTATCAGATGTGTGAATGTAATGCCTGACCAGTGAGAAACTCCCTGAGAACCTGAAATAAAAGGAAGCATGGCTGTCTTCAGAGAATTAAATAAAAAACTCTTGTCATGACGATGGTTCTTATATACCATATCTGTGACCATATACCAAGCAATTGCCTGTAAATGTATGACTAAATTTGGAAACATCTAAAATTTGAGTCAAGGTGACTTGGGTATAATCTAAGGGGAAGTCACATTGGAATGTGACTGTAAGCTGAAACTGAATCAATTTTATTACATCTGTCTGGAGGAAGACTGTGAGAATAGAAGGACAAGGATGACTAGATAGAAGAGCAAAGTCTATAGCTTTGAAAGTTGTCAGTGTATATCCAGCAGTGCCTAGGGAAAAATCATTGAACCCGTATACCATGAGCAGCCCAGGTGTTTTAAAGATACACCGTAGGTGGTATTAATAGCATCAACATTTAAAATTTTATTTACTTATGCGTACAAGAACTGGGGTGTAGGCCAGTGGCGCAGGGGGTGAGAGGATTCTCCAGAGACAGAGTGGGGAGCAGAGCAGGCAGATCTACTGAAATATACTGCTGAGGGTAGCAGCAGGAGAGACAGGAGGGGTCCGCTGTGGGCTAGCTCCCTGGCTGGGGATGGAACTCAGGTCGTAGTGGTGATAACATGATAGTGCTGAGACTTAATCCCTACATCACCAGGGAAGCCCCTCAACTGGCACTTTATTGAGTGCATACTATGTGCTGGATTCTGTTTTGAGCACTGTATTAATCCTTTTGTAAATCTCTTCAGGTTGATATTATTTTCATTACAAAAATCAGGACATGGAGCCTCAGGAAGTTTGTCACCAAGCATTAGGTGATGCAGCTGGGATTTGAGTCCCAGGGATTCCAAGGGCCTTAAATTAAGAGCCTCTGCTTCCTACTAAATCCTACTAAACTGTTCTTGCTTTGAAATAACCCTTAAGTTTATTTGCCTTCTCTATACAGCAAAATAAATTTTTAATTATTAATTTGGATTCCCATGTATTCTGAATCTGGAAAGGAATCATTTCATTACAAATGTCCTTGCATTTTAAGTCATACTTCTATGAATTTAGTAAAAGTGAGTCATATAACAGGATTTATGTAGTAAATTACTGAAAATCCACCTTGCCTTCTCATTTTCATTTTAAGAGAATTTGTCTCCTAGGTCAGTGATACTCAAAGTAATCTGAACGGGTGCCGATTTATGAACAGTTTGTGATTGGTCTAAGCAAAGGTAAGCATAGAAATTGAGAGCAAGCATTTAAAAACTTGTATAGTGATTTGATAGGATAACTGTCTATTGAATTATTTTTTAAAATTAGGCTTTTGATTTAGTATTTTTTAAAATTTCATTTTCAAGAAATTTATTAAGAAACATTGATGCAAAGGGTGAAATTGATTAAGTTATAAAAATATGAACATGGGTTCCTTTTTTAAGTCTTTCATGAATGAGACTGTGATCTTTTATGATGTTATCTAGTCTGTTATTCTTAGTCTATTATTCCTAGTCTGCCATCCTGGATTGCTTTCAATAACAGGCAAGAAACTATTCATACTGTTTTTCGACTTCCTTCTCTGTGTTTTAAATAAAAATGATGCTTCTGGTTTTACAAATATATGAACTTGTTTTTGTTGCTATATCAGTAAGCACCTGTCAGCATAGTTTAGTTACTGTAGCGCATGTCCATAGTGATGGAAAGGAAGCTGAATCATTCCTTACAACATCACATGACAGTCAGGGAAAGTATGTCTAAAACAAACTTATTGACCAACAGGTTTTATAGCTTCGGGAAATTCATATTTAACACAAATTATTTTAAGCCACTTTGCTTTTACTTAGTGTTCATTATGTAAATTCACTGTTTATCTAAGTAATGATGAAACTGGAATTTTGTTGAATAGCAAGTCCCCATGGTTTACAAGTGTCATCATGATCCTTTTTAATTAAAATTTTATGTTACAAAGGAGTCTTTATATTTGCAAGAGATTTTCATTAGTGTTATTTGTAAATATGAATTGTTTGATGAAATTTGATGAGATTATTTTTCACTAATGGACCTTGAGGAATATCTCTTACTCTGTAGTGTTCTTTCCACCGAGAAAGGGAATAGAACGAGCAAAATTACCCTCTAGAGTAGAGACTTTCCACTATGGCTATGTCCTATCCAAAGGTAATCCTACTACATTTATTTAGTACATATTGAATGCACACTCTGACAAATACTCTGAGCATTATCTGACAAGCTACTTGACAGATGATTAAGCTCATTCCTTATCTTTATTCCCTTCTTGAATTCTCCCTCATTTCACCTACTTCCATGGAGGCTTCTAGATGGCCTAACTCTGCCTTCTTGTCCTCTAGGAGTTGGTATTTTAAAAAATATTTCTTATTCGTTTTCTGCCATTCTCTTACACTCTACAGTACCAAGATATTTAGTGGACTTTATTTATTTCAACTTCCAAACATGCAATGATGACTCTAAGATGTACTTCCAGTAAAGTCTTCTCAGGGCCTCCCCAGTGGCACAGCTGGTTGAGCACAGCACTGTGAAGCTGCCCACAGCCTCTGCAGTGCCGGTTCAATCCCGGCCAGCCAGGGAGATACCCACATGGCACGGCAGACCTCTCCTGGCTAGCCCGCTGCTACCCTCAGCAGTGTATTTTGGTCCGTCTGCATGTTCTGCTCCCCAGTCTGTCTCTGGTGAATCCTCTCACACTCCCATGCCTCTGGCCTGTACCCTGGTTCTTGTATAAAATAAATAAATAAATCTTTAAAAAAAGAAACAGTAGTTACTAAGCCATTCACAAATAACTTCATGCTATAACTTGTAATCTTTTCTCCACCTAATCCATCCTATATTTAAAAAAAGTGAAGCTCTCACCTTGCCATTCTCCCACTTAAAATCTTCATGTGCCCATTAAGAAGCTCCCAATCCCCCTCTCCTCTTGGGTTCTGCCTTTGGAGGTGGCAACCATCTTCCCTTTGGTGAAATCTGCCCTTAGAATCCACAGGAAGCTCAAGATCATGAGAAAGAGGACCAAGAAGTTCATCCTGCACCAGTCAGACTGATATGTCAAAATTAAGGGGAACTGGCTGGAAACCTGGAGGCATGGATAACAGGATGTGCAGAAGGAGCTAGGGCCAGATCTTGATGCCCAACATCGGCGATTGGAGCAACGAGAAACAAAGCACATGCTGACCTTTGACTGATGGAGTTCCTGGCGTACAACAAGGAACTCGAAATGTTGCTGATGTGCTACAAGCTCAGTGTGCAGAGATTGCTCATAATGTCCCTCCAAGAACAGCAAAGCCATGTGGAAAGAGCAGCGCAGTCAGCCATTCTGGTCACCAGTCCCAATGCCAGTTGCATAGTGAAAGGAATGAATAACCTGTTAATGTGCATGTGTATTGTGTTAATGAAGCCCAAAAACTGCAAAAAATAAATAAATAAAATGTCCAAGTTCTTCAGCAAAACATTTAAAACCCTTCAAATCATGACTTTGTTTTACAAGTCCTACCTCCTGTTCTCTTACTTTTCTAGTCTTTTGAAATCAATTATGATTTCCAAAATACATGCCAAAACTTTCTCAGTACTTCATGATTATGCATACACAATTCCTTTTACCTGAAAAATTCTACTTTCCCTAAGATCCCAAAATGAATCTCTCTCCACACAGGCACTCCAGTCCCGTGTTTCCGTAGCACCTTTATTATAGCATTCCTTTATGTACATACCTTTATTATAGCATTCATTTCATTTTAAGAATCATTTTTGCATATTCCACTAATCTCCTTCATACCCCATGCCTTATTAATTTCTCTGTGCCTAACATAGTACTTGGCACCATAGGTAATTAATGAGCAGCTAGAATATTTTGCTACATATCATTTAATGTTTGCTTTAAGAATGTGTGGAGGGGAAATGCTGGTGTTTGGTAGTTCACAGAAACCCGGAGGAATAGGATCAGGCAGCAGACATTAAGATTAGAAAGTGAAATCAAGAAAGTGATGATGATAACATGCTGACTTATCTTGGATAGTATCATCCCAGAGGACAGATTGTTTACTATCCTTTCCCCCCTGCACTTGAGTCCTACTCCCAAGACTATTAATAGCTCACATTTGTATTACTGTTTATAATTTTTTTTTGTTCCTTGAAGTGAATAACAGGACAAAAGAACTGACAAACAGTATCAGTGACTCAGGAATAAATTATTGATCTAGTACAGATTCACCCAAAGTGATAGTGACATGCTGATCTCTTTGGCAGAGACTTTGCACAGATAATTCTAGACTTAACTTTCCCTGTTGTAGCATATCCCATTTTTTGTACTACAGTGAAGACAGAAGCCATATCCTGAGAAAATACTGAATATGGAAATAAAATGTTTATTGTAAGATTTTAAAATTGTTGTATTATTTTAAGCAGGGTTCGGTTTTTAGATTTGCAAAAATGTGAACTTGAAAACTGGGCAATCTTTTTGGAAATGTAAGGAAAATAACTCCTTTGTCTTAATTTTGTTGGGTAAACTGATGAAATTCTATTAATATTAAAATATAATTGAAAAAAGTATGGCATGATTTCTGTTGATTGGTGGGTGGTAACCTTTACATATAATGAAACTGCTGACCAATCAGTGGTCGTGAGAGTTATTGAAGAACAGATTTTACAATATTTATATTTTCTTTCAATGATATCCTTTTTGAGAGGGGAGAATCCTGCCAAATGGCTATCAGTACCTGGCAGGTACAAATAGGGCTTAATTAAAGATGGCAGATATGTTATGGTAGTCCCATACTATTTAGGGTTTGTCCTTCAACCAGGCACAAAATTTATGATAAGAAAATGATCAAAAATGTTTCTTTAAGGTTCTTAATTACTTTTTATTCTTAGACTCCCCTGGCTTCAACATAAACATCTTTCATTTTAAGGGACTTTTCATCTTTTCAAAGCACTCTATATGGCCAACCTCCATGCCTAATCATTGTAAACAGAAAATGTGAAGTGTTTATATATTTTGTCTTTTGGGGGATGCTGAGATTAACAAGTTGTTAGAATGGCGAAAGGTAGCAAATGCGGTAAAGAGGTGGAGGGTGGAGTTTCTCCAAACATATGGTGAAAGAATGTTAGAGCCATGCAAATATAGAACTGGAAAGGCCTGGATTCCATCCAATTATGTATCAGGGATCAGAGCTCTGGAAAGGATAAGTGACTCATCTAAGTACTCACAGAAAGTGGCAGTAATCTCAGAGCCAAGGGTAAGTCCTTTAAGTACCTTGCATTTCTATGCAGTTTAACTCCCCAAATGATTTCCTCTATATTGTCTGATTGCAACCTTACCCTAAGAAGGCATTGGGAGAAATGGCTCTTCTATTTTACTTAAAGAGAGATTAAAATATGCTTAGTAAGTGAGTCAGTCAAAATTGAAACTACTCTCAAACTCATTTTTCCTTTCATAAAATCAGGAAACTTTGGGTTCATTAAATATATGCTCAAATCCTTCCAAAACTTTGCAGAGGCACTTGGGATGATCTGATTCACAACGGGTGGTCTATGAAGTTTAGGTGATGCTGCTTTAAGGTTATTGCTAGGCAGAGTGCAAGCATACCTTCGGTAATATGAGGTAGGGATGTCACACAGGGAGACAAAGTCATCCATTTCTAGTGCAGTGGGGCACACAAATTTCTTTGGGGTTCCAAGAATTGTGATTGTAGAAGCAGCTATAATAGCAATAGAAATACTTCTGGTATTACCATACCATTGATGCAATTTGATATCAGACACAGGAAGAAGGTGGCCAAAAGAAATTTTCAGGATTTTACCTCCTTTGGGTCTACATCTATTTTAATGACTCTGACAAGAGAAGTCCATTTAAAAATGCTCTGATTTCCAGGGAAGTCTTGCAAGGTCCTTGTGTTTATTCTGAAAACTTTATTCAATCCTTTAATGATGGAGATGGTTGCCTTGGTGACCCATGCCTGCACCTGCCCACTGAAGTTACTACAGGGTCCATTTTCTTATGTTTTCCTTTGAAGACAAGATAATCTGTCAGTTAACATGATTCCTCTATGACTAGAAACAAACAGTAATGGTTATAGGAGTGGAAAGATGAAAATAAATGGTGATACACATTTACCAGGAACACATGGAGTAACTGATGCTTTGCTTGGCTCTGTTCTGATAGCAACCACATATTAATATCTTTAGCCAAAACCATACCATGTACTTCAGTATTTCCCAAACTACCTCTAAAAACAATCTTCTTGTATGGTTCTAACAAAATTTCTGAGCATCTACTATGAACTAGCAGTTGTCTAAGAGATGGGTATACAGCCATGAATAAATTAGACACTGTCCTCAAAAGTGATCCAGATGTAATAAATGTTAAAATAAAAAAAAAATAATTAATTTAAAAAAGTGACCCATATGCAAACAGTTGTAACACTGCAATAGCATGCATATTAGATATTTCCTTTGGGGGGTGTTACAGGACCCTGAGAAATGACACCTTTCTTCCTGAGGGGTTAGAATATAGAAATGAAGGTGAAGCCAAGATAATCTTCCTAAGGTCAGACTGGAGTCTAGAAGAAAGTGTATATGGGTACCAAGTTTTAGACCAGGTTTTCCTAGTGTTACGGTAATCACATGAAAAGATCATATGTGTTGAGATTTTCCAGAAGCATCAGAAGTTTGACAAGAGAGAAAAATTCTAATGAAATAAAATGTATAACAACAGAAGAGCCAGAGTTGTAACTAAATACACTTTTGGTGAGAAGAATTGTAAAGTTCTTTTATTGCCTCTACTGAAAGGGGTCTTTTATCTGTTAGTGTGAATATTTATACATCCAACATGCTGCCTTAAAAATCTATATTATATATAGATATATAATGTATATTGTATATTGAATTATCAAAAAATAGTTGTAGTTTATGTCTAAAAGTCCCTAGATTGTAAGTGGTGATTTCTATTTGTACTTTTTAGTTTCTTAAAAGAAGACCAGCTAATATGACACCACTAACTTTGATGCTCTAGTATTATTCTTTCTTATATTCTGCTTCAGACAACTATGGCCATTTTCTTTAAAATATTCTGAGTCAAATGAGTTAATTGTACCCCATTACAATTACATTCCCAAACTGGGAAATAGTTTTGCTTAGCTGGTCACATCTCAAATTTCCTTTTCCATTCCACTTTTCCACAACCACTGAGGAAATTTTAAATCATGCTTTCCTTTTCCTGTTCCTGTATATAAAGACATTTGAGGATTCTTTAGCCTCAAGTGCTTTCACCAAAATCCTGATCTTGGACTTCCAGTCACCAGACTGAGCCATCAGGCAAACCTGAATCTCATGGTTTTCAATTCAATGCTGTTCACTGCTACTGCCACACCCCACAACTCCATGGGGAATTACCTTGGTCACAGGGGTGAATGCAGAAACAGACTCTTTCCTGAGGCGTGGCAATTCTGATTATAGGACTGGGGACTCCTTGGTGAATGCTGGGGAAACTCCAGAGTTCCTGGACACAATGTTGTGTTACCAGTACTGAGATGAAGTACAACTTCTGGCCTTTTCCAGCAGAGCCTACCAAGTCCCATCGTGTGACCAGTCCAAGAGATACTGCCCTGCTCATGGGCACCTGGGCGCTTCTGTAGGTGTGACCATGTGACAGACAGAGCTGAGGTAGGAAATGAGTACCATGCCAGGTTGTGAACAAGCTGCAGATGTCTGACATTCCCAACATCCCCCTACGTCCTGGTTCTCAAATAGGGTCCCTCACATCTGTTTCCACAAAAATAGATTCACTGAGTGGGAAGGAGGACCAGTAATGGGTTTTTCCCCCACTTCCCTCGAGGCTGCACTTATTATGTTTTAGACAAAAACTAAATTTCTGCTGGGTTGGGGTCTCAAGTCTTGGGAGTATCTCAGTGTGTCTAGACTACTAGAATCTCACAGATTGGGGGCTTATAAACAATAGAAATTTATTTTTCAATGTTGGGGAGGCTGTAGTCCAAGATCAGGGTGCTAGCACAGCTAGGCGAGGGCCCTCATTGGGGTTGAAGATACTTCATTGTGTCCTTAGGAGGTGAAAGGGACCAGAGGATTCTATATCACAATTAGTTATCACACTAATCCCATAATGGGGGCTCTGCCCTTCCAGATCTAATCCTGTCCCAAGGTCCCACCTCCTAATACCATCAGATTTGGGCATTAGGAGTTCAACTTATAAGTTGTGGAGTAAGTAAACATTCAGAACACAGCTTGGGGAAACTTGTGCCTTATGTCCATTCAAGCGTATTGAAAAGAAAATTGGTTGAAGACATGGAGAACATGGGGCGGGAATGTTCCAAGAAAGCCCTCACCTAGGACTATATCTTCATTAAAAAAAAAAAAAAAGCAACCAACAAAAAACATCACATTCCAATTCCCCCTGACCCAATCAGAAACAACACAATTCTTCACTAGAAAACTACTTCAGCTGTCATTTCTTAGTGGGGGCACCAAGATCTAAAATATGTGCTAATGACTAGAGAAAACTGACAAATGTAGCTACACTGTGCTACAAAAATAACTACACTAGCAACAGGATTCCAGTCCAGCTTTCATTAATCTGTTTGAGCCAACAAGAACTCTATTTTTAGGTCACCCATGTAATTGGTTATTTATAAGGAGGAAGTACACTGACCTTTGACTTTCACTACTAGGGATAGAACCATAAAGACCAAAACTGTATGTAAAAATCATTCAACACCACAGACAATTCTATTCAAACTGGAGTAACCAACAGTGCGATATACTTAAAGATTCAGAAAAGTGAATTTTGGGAGCAATATTTCAGTCTTGTGTTAAAAGTAGAGCTTTGATATCAAAAAATAACATCCGCTAGGTCATATCACACAGTTACTCGGAACTTATTTGATTAGGCAAAATATGTAGTTTGAAGTTGAATAGTATACTTGGAGAGAAAAAATGGTTCAAATTTAATAATATTAGCAGATATACATTTTCCTTACTGCATCCAACTTTAGGGACCACTTAAGAACACAATGTGGTAAATCTTTATAAAGACTTTTATGCAACAATTAATATTACATTGCTCAGGCACATTTATTGAAAAGAGTTCATGGTCCTTGATGGGGTTTTTGGAGTCAGTGGATTTGGAGTGTGGGATCCTTGGGTTCACTCTGGGAAAGTTTTCACCAGAGCTCCCATTTCTGCGACACATGGTGAGTTTCCCAGGCGAGTTTCTCTACGAGACTGAGACATTAGTTATATTTAAAGGGCAGGTTTATTGGGGAAAGGGACAGAAGAGTAAAA
Organism: Talpa occidentalis; assembly: GCF_014898055.3. Lineage (NCBI taxonomy): Eukaryota > Metazoa > Chordata > Mammalia > Eulipotyphla > Talpidae > Talpa > Talpa occidentalis. The sequence continues at coordinate 78,085,129 of NW_023602073.1, read as the reverse complement.
GACACTTGCATAGACACAAGCAAGAAGGAAGGGCTGCCCCGAAAGGGACAGGTTTGCTAAGAGAGGCCTGCATGGTCGTAGGCAGGCGGCCTTGAGGAGAGCTGCCTCCACTGAGGGAGGTCAGTGAAGAGAAGTCCCAGCATGGTGCAGGTCATGGGCAGGCAGGAAGCCTGCTGCCCTGCAGAGGGACAGAGTTGGTGAAAAGAAGCACCTGCATAGTCACAGGTGGGCAGACGGACTGTTGCCCCATTGTGAGGGCAGCGTTAGGTTTATCATCTTCAGGGAGGGGCTCATCTTTGTGGGTGGATGGTTTGTGCCCCTAGAGCAGTCTGATAGTTCTGGGTGTTGCGCCTCCTGATCTGGGCGTTGATGCCTAAGGGTCTTGGTTTCTATAACTGGCTTAGTGGATTACACTAATCCTTTCTACCCCTACCTCCTTGTGTGAGTTAGTTTCTTAATCTTGTATCTCCTTTCCAGTTTTTCTATTCTTATCCTCCATCAGTCATGAAACAATGTTAGGGATAATGAACTTTACAGGACATGATCTTAGTTTCAAAAAAAAGTAATTGTAGGGGGAAAAAAAGAGGCCTGGGAAGAAATATATGAAAATGTATATAGTATCTGATTTTGAAGTAGCATGTATTTTGGATATTTTATTTCCTATTTATATTTTTATTTATCTTCCAAATTATCCACAGTGACTTGTATTGCTTTCATATGTGAGAAAAAACATCAACGATTTAAAAAAGGCAAAGGTAATTATGACCAAATATGTACAATTACATTCAAAAATTGCAGGTTATTAAAAAATTATGATTCATGTTTCAGTGACTAGATGGATTTTTTTTAAGTGATAAAAAGTCTACTAGTTTTTAAATATTTCAGTGGCCAGATATTACATTATTAAGTAGCATAGCTCTTACTGAATCTAGATTCAAATTTTGATTATCTTTTGATATAATCAAAATATAACTTGTGACTATAGTTCTCCTCAATTATCTGGGATAGGTCTGCTGTCAATTATTTGCCCTATTGACAGACCTGATATTGGGAATGTAAAACTTGATCATATGTGTAATCTGGAATGAAATTTCTAGATTTCTTTTGCGCACATTCAATTTTTTTTAATAGGAAAGGAACCACACACATAGTTAAAAATTAAACACAAAAGGTGCATTTAAAAACAAATCTCCCACCCATACCTGCACTTGAGGTCCTACTTTTGGAAAAAACCAATGCTAACATTGGTGTTCAACTTTTGGACCCTTTAATGGGTTCTATGGTCCACTTATTAGGGGGAAAGGATGTCCTGAGCAAACTCCATAAAGGCTTTGTGGACTCCACCCTTACTCCAGACCAAAGCCATCAAGACACTGGAAATGACAAATCCCATGATCACCAAAGGGAAGGTTGCTGGGACCTGAGGGTGGAGTTAAGCTGCCAGGTTTGGTATAAAACCAGACACGAGGGCCTTGTGTCACTCTCTTGGCCTCATGGCTCTTGGTTCTTCACCAGCTCTCAGGGTGCCATTGGGATTCCAGGTCAGCAGAATGGGTAGGACACATTTAAGAATTTATCTCCCTCATTTCTCCCTGAGTTGTACATTTCCTCATTTCCCTTCCCTTGTAAATAAACCTTTTGTTAACCTTTTGTGAGTGCCTGCAGTGTAAGTCCCTTTCAAGCATGCGGGTGAGGACCCACAGTAGGCAACCCCTTTTATATGGGGGTTGCTCTGTTACACAATCACCCTTCTTCCCTAGAGTGTTCTCTTGGGGTAGGTTTGGTTATTGGAGGAAAGTTCCATCCTTTCTAGGTTCATTCTCAACTCTCCAAGTGGATCACCCCAACCTTCCTCAATACCTTTTATACTCCTCAGGGTGTGGGAAACCTTTCTCTTCCTAGTTAATCTCATAATCTCTAAAGGAAAAATTTTCCCACAACTCAATTAATAGCAATTTATGAAAGGGTCCCAAAAGCCCTTTGTTCTGGGTCTATCATATAGATTTAAAAAGCAATCACCATGAGTTATCTACATGTGGTTCCTATTTCCAAATTAAAAGTTTGTTTTTTTTTAATGTTGACTTACATTTATTATGCTTTATTATTCCCAGGCCATAACTTAATTTCTTCAGTTTCTTCTGGGATATATTTTACTTCTATGCAAACTATTCTCCTGGTTTAGAAACAATCTGTTCTTTTTCAGTAAGAATCATCTCAATGTGGCAGGGAGAACATATGTATGGGTTAACCCAACCATGAACTCTGTGAATTCCACAGCTTATATTGGGGGGGCTTTGTTTATTAGATCTACTCCAATGACCAGAGACTCTACATTTAAACCCGTAAATTAAGCATTACTATCTTGAATTTTAAGGATGTGTAGTAAACAATCAACACTCATTATTGGCCCCTACTCTGTGTCTAATCCCACTGTTGGACCTGGGCACACCTCCAGCTCCACCATTAATGAGGGAATGGCACATGTTGCTTCCGGAAAGTAAAATTTTTCATATACTTAGTGTCCTTGGATATGTGCACCCTCAATGACTTAGGCAGTTCCATGAGTGTTCTTGAAACAAGCGTGAAGATTGAACATCATGATTTTGAAGGATTTTCTGAATCAAGTGAATAGTGGGTCATTTTCAGAGATTACTTAAGGCAGCTTATGGGAAAACAGAAGTTCAAAGTCTTTTTTTTTCTTTAAGCCTTTAAATTTTGTCAACATTTGTACTAGTTAAAGATAATTAAATCAGGAGTCTGTTTATGGCATGTCAGTAACCCGTTTCTGAATTTCTACCATGTGCCAGGCTGTGCTATGTGACAGGAATGTAAAGAAGAAGACTTGGCCTCAGGTACTATGTAGGCTCACAGACCATGAAGGAGACAAACAAGGAAATTCAGAGTTCATTTTGTAGAAAAGTGGCATGAGGAAGTGAGAATGGTGCTACTTCCTAAGTACTTAGTGTTTGCCCAGCTAGTCTCATCCCTTTCTATATATTAATTCATTTGAGCCCCAGAAAAACCCCATGAGGAGGATCTTAGGATTTTCTTCACTTTGCTGTTGAGAGCGCCGAGGCACAGAATAGTTATGTCTGTCACACAGAAAGTAAGTTGGAGGGCTGGATTCAAATTGTGCATGCGTAGGTCTAGATTCCTTCTTTTAATTTTTATGCAATATAGCCCTTCAATAAATAGTTGAATAAGTGAATAACAGTAACCCAGAATGTGCCATAAAGTACACACATTAAGGGAGATCAGTGTGGGGCACTTAAATCTAACCGAGAAGCCATTATGTACATTGAGTTCCACAGAGACTGCGCCAAGGCATGAGAGCCATATGACACTGGGTGACTCTGTGTTTTGCTGAGAAAAAAATAATTTAATGTGGGTAAAGGAAATCCTAAGAAGCAGAGAGGCAAAATGTCATCATATGCATGTTTTGTACAAAATTGCTGAGATGAACAAGAAGAAGCACCCAGATGCTTCATTCAAAGTCTCAGAGTTTTTTAAGAGAGGTGGAAGACAATGTGTGTTAAAGAGAAGGGAAAGTTTGAAGAGATGGCAAAAGCTGACAAGAACTTTTATGAAATAGAAATGAAAACTTATATATCTTTTAAGGGGGAAACAAAAAAGCAGTTCAAAGATCCCAATGCACCCAAGAGGCCTCCTGGGGCCTTTGCTTTTTTTGTTCTGAGAATAGTCCCCAATCAAAGGAGAATGTTGTGGTTTATGCTTTGGTGATGTTGCAAAGAAACTGGGAGAAATGTGGAATAACACTGCTGCAGATGACAAGCAACCTTATGAAAAGAAGGTTGCTAAAGTGTGGGAAAAATACAAAAAGAATATTGTTGCATACTGAACTAGAGGAGAGCCTGTGATAGCCAAAAAAGGAGACTTCAAGGCTGAAAAAAAGCAAGGAAGATGATGATGATGAATGAGTTGGTTCTAGCAGTTTTTTTCCCCTTGTCTATAAAGCATTTAACCCCCCAGCACACAATTCACTCCTTTTAAATAAAAAAAAAAAAGTGAAAGTAAGTTTGTCTGAGATTTGTTTTTAAACCTTGTAGAGTATCTTTTTCTGCATAGTTAACATGCTATCAAATGTCTTTAGGTAATACTGTCCTTGTGGTGGTGTTTTTAACAGCCAAAAACTTGGCTGGTACAATAGGGGGGCTGTAAATTGAGATGGAAATTTATAATAGGCTCTTGGAGCAAAGCACAAATTATAATAGTTATGTGTGAGGATGGTAGTTTCTCATCTTGATTTCATAGTTGTTCAAAAACACTTGTATTACTCTGATTACTAAGAATTTGAGCATTTCTTCATATATTGCTGATCTTTTGAGTTTATTCTGAAAATTGCTTATTCATACTCTAATTTTTTTAGATTTCCTCTTTCTTATTGATTTGCAGGTCTTTGCAAACCATAAACAATAACAATTAACATGAAGGATAATGATTATCTCTGGGATTGAAGCTGGAAGAGGAAGAAAATTTAGAAAAGATATCTAGAGGATTCCAAAGGTATTGTAGTGTTTATTTTCTTAAGCTACTTGGTGGGTAAGGTATATTTATAGAATTATCCTTCATCTCTTTGTACTCTTATGTTATATAATTTTAAACATGTTCTATATACTAAAATTTATTCAATATTTTACATCAAAGTGTGGTTCAGTGCAGTAGCATCATTATCACCAAGGAACTTGTTAGAAATGCAAAATTGGCCTGTATTTTAGACCTGTGGACTCAGAAATCCTGGGAATGGGGCCCAGAAATCTGTTTTAACAAGCCTCCTAGATGACTCTGAGGCAGTTAAGGTCACTGAACTGTTATTGTAGGGAGAAACAAAAGTGTATTTTGATGCTACCTTAAAACTATGAAATCTGAGATCTCCAACAATTCTTCTTTTTTATTTTTATTTTCTTGCATGCTATTCCTCAGGATCTGCAGTATTTTATATCTGGACCAAATCTCAAAACCTTATTATTAATTTATTGTTTATATAATGCTACTATTTAAATACTGGGGCAAGTAATTTCATCACTAAGTGTCTTCAACTGAAATTTAAATAAATTGAATTTCTTTTAATGTAGAATATCCAACATTCAACATTCATCTTTTGTAAGTCAATTGATAAATGCCTCATCTTTTTATGTGTATTCTTTTATATGAAAAATGGAAATCCCTCCAACAATATTTGCTAAGTTTTTGAGACACACATTCTTGAAATCTTGGTGCTAGAGACACCTAATTAAACAGTCCTAGGTTTCTTTCTCTTAATGTCAGTTCCCATCTGAAAACCTGGGAAACACTGTCTCCTCATTCCCCTGCTGGTAAAAAGGGCAGCTCATTCTCCAAAGAACTTTTGATGGTGATGATCAGGCACAACCTGCTCACATAAGTGCCTGGAAATTTGCATGTAGTTTGAATGTCAGCAAATTTTAAAAAGTTTCCCCACTATTTTGTAAAATAATTTCAGAGATAATTTATCTTTCTATCTCATTAATCTCTACTTGGCTGTACAAGCCTAGCCTCAGGTAAACTCTGATTGATGCAGGTGAGATTTGTCTGTGACACCATATGGGCTTTTTGTTCTGTAAAGCCCCTGCCTGGGCCTGCCTGGATTTCGACAGTAGGACTCTCCCGTTCTCCCTTCCTCTATGGCTGTGACCCTTTCTCTGGCTCCTAGCCTGCTGAGATGTCCCCACTCAGCCCCACAAGTCTGGATGGCCATCCTCTCCTCTCCCTTTGCACTTGGCTTCCGCTTGGGGAAAAGGCTGCTTCTGGTACCTCTCCCGCCAGCAGCTTCTGCAGGTGTTGTGCCTGGCGGGCTTCCGGTAGAGCAGAATCAGCAGTACTTTGGCAAAAAGGCAAGTGCTTTGAGGAAGGCGCTACTGGGGCATCAACTAATCAAGTGACTCAGCGGCCGCAACGGGTCCAGTATACAGTGGGGCCAGACTCTGGTCTCTCCCTATCAGAGGAGCAGTGTCAAGGCTGATGGTTCGCAGTAGGAAAGGCAGATGTTATCTCTGCAATAGAAGAATCCCCCTTTTGCAGAAGTCTGGAGAAAGGCCTGGGAACCGTGCCACAGGCACTGGTCATGTTGGGGCCTTTTGCAGAGCAACTTGGTTTCAGCTAGGGCACCACACTCACTGCCCTTGTGTGTGCTCTGGGGCTCTGTAGGCGAACCTGTTTCCCTTTGCACTATTTATCGTCCTGGCATCTGTTCTTTTTTTCCGGTATGTCTTGGCCTCAAGGAGCCCATCCTGAAGGCCCCCTTGTCACTGCTTTGCTCCATATTTTGGGGGATACTGACTGTATCATTCCTTTTCAGTAGTGTATGCAGTAGGCTAGCTGATTCCCCAGAGCCATCACCTACTCAAACTCTGGTAGCCACTTCATTCTAGCAGCTGCACCCCAGCACCAGGTCTATCTAAGTTCTTGGGCCAGTTTGTCAAGTGAAACAGCAACAGATACCTCCCCATTACTTCCTCCATACCCTATTGGAGACACATGACCTTGGAAGAAGCCCAGCTTCCCCCTTGAGGGGACTTCCACTGCTTCAGTGTCCCTCACCATCACCAATTAAGAGACATAGATCAATTCTTAAGACTCACATTACATAAATCCAGCTCTTCATGCAAGATAAAGGGAATCAGAGGTCTTAGTATAATTTGGTTCTGGAATCTTATGGAAAAAGCCAGTGGATCACTGGATGAGAAGAGATTGACATGGGAAAAGCAGGGACTGGCAGCACTGTGATTGCCACAAAATAGAGTGGGGATTTGGAAAAAAAGTTACACTTACTCTGTTGAAGGAGGGCAAGTTTGGGGGCTCTGTCAGTTGACTCCTAAGGGGTGGTTTAAGGCAGTAAGTCTCTGATATTGGAAGCACCTTTGGAGGGTTCAGACTGATGGATGCCAAAACCTATGCCCAGAGATCCCCATTTAATTGGTCTGGGCCTGGGCATTTGTTGTTTTAAAACACCCCAAGAGTTACTCATTTAGTTCTCCAACTTTATCAGGCATTAGAATCACTTGTAGGGCTTGTGAAAAGGATTTAGTAGGCCTTTGGCTTAGTAGGTGTGAACTGGGGCCTGATAATTTGAATTTCTAACAAATTACCAGGGGATACTGGTGATGCTAGTCCTGGAACCACATGTTCGGAATTATTGTTCTAGTGAAAACTTGAAAACAACTTTGTTAGACAAATTTTGTTCCACCCAGGAAATATTGCCACCCTCCTATTTTTAAAATATACTTTATTTTCTTTAATTTGTTCCTCTTCATTATGCCCAGTCCATGAAAACTTCTCATCTTAGTTTTTTACCTAATTCCCAAGCCCTACTTTCATTTCCTCTTTTCTCACCAAAGACATACCTTGTAACTTGTTTGATATGTGACCTTTTATAATTATAAGGAAATAACATTTTATTTTTAGAATTCAATTGAAACAATAACATCAATTCCTAGAATTATAATCATAGTGAATTTACTCAGAGATTTTAAAATCTGGAGTGCTTTTGAAGGAATGTCAATATGTTTCCCCAACTTGACAATGCTAAATCTGTCAAATACTTTATATCCAAATACCTTATATTTATTATTATTATTTTAAGAACTGATATGTCAAAATCTTCCCTAATAATAATTAAGATTGCTTATTTTTGTACAATCCTTATTTTCTATAGAGTAAGAAAATTCTTTCGAGCATTTGTTAACCTTAAGGATCAAATATAGGTAACATGTTATTGTGGAGAAATGTTGGAAATCACTTATAGATTATCTTTAAAAGTGGATAAAATATAAATGGTGACTTATTTCCATAAGATTCTGGGGTTCAGATGGTTTCCAATTGCACTGTTTTAATCCCATCTTTTTATATATTGTACTCTGTCAGCAAAGTCAGTGAGATATCCTTAAACCTTTCTGACTGGATTTCAAATACCAGCAAAGCAGAGTAATAGAATGACCTGTGCCAAAAATAAATGCATATATTGATTTTTAACTAGGCTTAATGTTCTGGAAGGCTGTCAGCTTTCTGACCCTTTAATGTGAGTGGGTCACAATCCTTGTGAATACCTTATCAAAGCTACTCTGAGTATGTTCATGATGTTACTTTGGGTATCACACTTATTTTTATAAATATTTCTATATTTGTTTGTATTACCATTCAATTTATCTCATAATCTCACCCTTGGGGAGATTGTAATGACACTTACACACTGACAAACACTACTGATTTCAGTTTTGGACTAAGTGAAATTTATGTACTGTTTAATGAAGGAAGAAGATGTATATTATCGCTGTTTTTAATCTTTCCAAATCCTCTTTTACCCACAGACCCCATGCCTTCTATCTCATTGCCTGCAGTACCCAGTGCAATGTTATTTATAAAAGTTTAATAAATACTGGTTGGACTTACTTAAACAGTCCCCAATTTTATGTACCCTGTGTCACTGCTCTGCCATGCCTTCCACACAGTGGAGAAATCTATCAGATACAGAAGCTTTATAGTCAAATGACCTCAGAAAAACAGTTTCTTCCAAATTAGAGCAGACATGGATCTAAGCGAGATTGCAACATACCAAATATAGTGAGAAAATACATATTATTTTCTCTTTCTTTTCAATTACTGTTGCTAAACCACATGCAAAATGAAACACATTTTTTAATATAATTGCTATACATATTAATGTATATTTAATTTGGGAAGAATGGTGATTTTTGCATTGTAAAAATGTTTGTTCAAGAATTTGCTACATTTTGTTTGTGTAGTTAAAAAATATCTAAGTGTATTTCTCCACACATCTTTCAATGAAATTGTGCATCAGTCTATTTTTACGACTCCTTTTCCAGTTTTGCAAGGTCATTTAGAATTCTAATCTTGTCCTCCAAAGTAATAACCACTTATTCCAATTTGCTATTATCTGCAAATTTAATCAACATGAGCTCTAGTCCATCAACCACACAACTGATGAAAATGCAAAATAGCCTCATATCCAAGATGAAAGAATGCACACTACAGTTTGGTAGGCACTGTTCCTTGCATAATCTCAATATAAATGTCCAATCAAACTATTTTTCAAATAGATGTATATTAGCCTTTATTTCTTCATGTACCTAAAGTATATGAAACAAAGAGGTTAGGCAGCACAATGGACTATGGTAGGGGACTAAGATGGGGAATTTTGGGTGAGTTGGTGGTGAGTGCACTAGAGCAGTAATACCTGATGATGGTATCCCAATATTACCTCAAAAATAAATAGAAATAAGAGCCTCCCCTGGTGGCGCACTGGTTGAGCGCTGGGCTGCAAGGCTGCCTGCAGCCTCTGCAGGCCGGTCTGGCCACCGGCAAGGGTCCCACAAAAAATAAATAAATAGAAATAAGGAAACAATTAAAAGAGAAAACAATATATATTAAGGCAAATGCCTTTTCTTATACTCTATCAAGGGTTTTAAAGGAGGAAATGAATGCCTGTAGATGTTGATGCTCTTATAAGGTCAGTAGTTCTTCAAAGACAGGGACTGGTGATGTATTTCTGTGTCTGCCCCCTCCTCCCTCATGCCAGTGAGTGTAGATTTGCATCAGGAATTTAACACATTAATAGTAATAACTAATGAAATATAAGCAGATATAATGTGATCATTAGTATAATAAAACTATTGTGCCCTTGTTTTTCCCAGATGACATTATTTGATAACTTGTTCCCAAATAGAATGTAATCTTGGACCTGGATACTGATTTAAGAAAGTCATGTGTTTTCATAAAATTTTTAACAGTGATATATATTTTTTGAGATGGATTTCTTTAAAAAAAATTTTTTTTAATTGAAGTACCATTGGTTCACATCCTAGTTTGTATTTTAGAAGTATAGGATCACTCTACTCAGCTGTAGTTGCTATGGAGCACCCACACCAAAGCACCTACAAGCCTCCAATATAGTCCATTGTATTCTCTCCACACCCTGTTCTCACTCCTCCCTCTTTCCCCTCTGGGCACCTCAGATCTACAGTCAGCTTTCAAAGGTTGGCTTTAAAGTTTGTTTTTGTCTGATCCTTTGTTTGGTTTCTCCATATTCCACATATAAATGACATCATCCAGCATTTATCTTTCTCCTTCTGGCTTATTTTGTTTAGCATAAGCAACAATGGGATATTTTAATTCTCAGAACTGATTATTGTTTCTCTCTCTTTAACTTCCCCATTTTCACATTTGCTTTTCAGTTGAGTGATATGCAGAGGCCTAGGCCTTTTTAGAGATCCAATAAAGGGGTTGTTGAATAGGTAATATTTTTGTTTCGGTTTAAGGATGTAATATTTACCTAGTTTGTAATTACTCCATGTATAATTAGCTGCCTTGGTGTAGAAATGGTTTCCAGAAAGAGTCCGTTCATCTTTTGTGTTATGCTGACCTGTTCAAAGTGTTATAGAGCAACCCCGATATTAAACGGGTTCCTGGCTGTGGGTCCTTACCCGCGCGCTTTAAAGGGACTTATGAATACTCTGCTACAGACACACACAAAAAGGTTAATAAAAGGTTTATTTACAAGAGGAAAGGAAATAAGGAAAATGTACAACTCAGGGAGAAAATAGGGAAATAAAGTCTTTAATGCGTCCTACCCGATCCGACGACCTGGAAACCCAAAGTCACTCTCAGAGCTGGCCGGATGCTGCGAGCTGGTGGAGAGCCCAAAATGGGGTCCCCCAAAGCCCACGTGTCTGCCTTTTCTATCCATCTGGCTGCTTAACCCCACCCTCAGGTCCCAGCCACCTTCCCTTTGGTGGTGATGGGATTTGGAGTTCCCAGTGTCTTTGGCTTTGACCTGGGGTGGGGGTGGAGTCCACAAAGCCTATATGGAAATAGCTTTGGGACATCATTTTCCCCCTAACAAAAGGACACATGGAGCCATGAGCAGCCGGTGATGGTGGGATGTGGGTAGTGGAGGAAAGTCAATATTTAAGAGATATGGATTCAAAAACCAGCCTGGAAATTTTCCATATTTTATGGCCATATGTGAAGAAGTAAAGACTTGATAGAGATCTACTTAAATTTCATAATATTTCTGAAAAATTTTCTGATATCACTAATAAAGAATATGGTGGTAAAAGATAATTTTTGAAATCATCAATCATAAAAAAGTTTCAAATTATGTATTTAGAGTAAGGACTGAATGTTATTATTTTTTTTTTTTTAAAGATTTATTTATTTATTTATACAAGCACTGGGTACAGTCAGAAGTGAGGGAGGGTGAGAGAATTCACCAGAGCCAGAGCGGGTTGCAGAACAGGCAGAAGGATAGAAGTACAATGCTGAGGGGAGCAGTGGGCGCGGCAGGAGAGGTCTGCATGCCATGTGGGACCCTCACTGGCAGCCGGGATCGAACCAGCGCTGCAGAGGCTGTGGGCAGCTTCGCAGTCCAGCGCTCAAATGCTGCGCCACCGGGGAGGCCCGACTGAATGTTATTTCTATTTTTTCTTTGTTAAAAACTGTACAATTGTTATATGAAGAGGCAGAATACTAGGCCAAAGAAATGTGGAAAAAGGTGTAATAGGGATGTGTCAGGAAATTGATTAATAAAAATACTATTCTTTTTTTATGAATATTATAATATCTATGGCATTTTTCATCTTTTATAATTTGTCTTTTTTCATTTTAAATGAATGTTTTATTTTCATAATGAATGTGTAATTTTAAAAATGTTCTACTAAAAAAGAGAATCCCCAGATTGTATAAATTTCAGGTCTCACAGAACAATTCCCCAGTGAATAGCATTGTAATAAAGTGATCCATTGTCCAGGGTAAGTCCTGATTCATTTAATCCTATATCCTCCTCTTGCCTGTGATTGGTTTAGGGGCAACCTATCTCTCTCCATTGGCTGTGAAACAGGAAACACGTTGTCCCAGTTGCTGCTGGCTGGCATGAGGTTGTAGAAGGAACCAACTCAGGAGGGAGGCAATCTTGAAAGGACCTCTGAGCTGAGGGAACTGTACTTGAACCTGGTCTACTTATGGGCATGCAAAATACAGGGTCTCTCATACTTAAAACAAAGTCAGTGCTTATAAAAGCAAAGCTAATCCTTACATTTTATTGAAAAGCTTAAAAGGCAAACTAGTTTGAAATGTAAACACATGTAGAAAAACTGTCTATTTTAAAGATTTTCCATCTGTGTAGAAGACAATGTGATCATTACATCTTCAGTACTTCATTAACATTGAAGCTATGAATAACATTAATTTGGATGTTTTAGGCAGCTAATTTATCAAATGCTGCTAATTTATCTAAAAATCTTTATTTATTCAATGTAAAAATACAGAAAACTAGGAATAAGAAAAAGTGAATTCATGCAAACTTTCAGAAATTTTATTATTTTGGTGTGTTTTTTTTTGGTTATTTTCTATGTCTACTTGTTAAAAATCACTATCACATTATAGATATAATTTTCTATCTTGCTTTCTTCTCTTATTCCATATAGCCCCAGTGGTTTACCCCCAAGTATCTCCACATCTCATAAACTCAGGGGTCTCCCTTTCATATCATCATTACATGAATGGAATGACCCCTGGAGATGAGCAATGAAGGGCCCGTGTGGCGTGACTAAATGAGACAGCTATTTGAGTTTCGAAGTAACCTGGAGCATCCGCTAGGGCCATCCATTTAAACTATACTCTTGGAAATAAAAGGGAGGACATATCTTTCCTGGCCATCTTCCAGTAACATACAAATTCAGTGTTTAGCCTTTGTGCCTTTTTCTCAGATTAGCTTTATCTGTAACTATGTCCCACAGCTCTCCCCTTACAAGGTTACACCTAGACCTTTTCTTCTCCTTGGGATAATTTGCTGACTCCAGTGGATGAAAAAGAGTATTAAGTAAATTAACCTCATGACTGTTTTAGTGATTGCATTTCATCATTACATCATTTTGCATGGTTCCAATTTGACTTCCTTCTGCCAGTTTGTTTGGATTGATTTTCTATCTGCTCATTTTCAGGAATCTATACTGTTATTATCCTTGCCCTATCTCTAGCAACAGTTAATCTTCATGATTCTAATTTTCTTTTTGTCAGAAAATGAAATATTGTTCATAATTCTATAAAGTCACCTAAATAATGGTGAACAGCCAAATTACATAATCATTTATAATGACAAACTATCATATTTCTCCAATAGTGAAAATACTAACTTACTGGTAACTGCAGATATATTTTTACACTTAATTTATAATTTTTAGTTCTCTGTTGGTTTCTGCCAACTCCTCTTAGGCACATATTTTACCAGCATAGGATGTGAGTGGATGGGGGATTATTTAGAAAAGTTCTATCTAGTTGTATGCTGACAGAATGAACCTGGGGACAACAGACAGTGCAGTAAAATTGGTAACTCTTCCCTCCTCCCTAGGTTATTGAAGCTTTAGTTTTCTAACTTTTATTTTATGCAAGAAGAACTGGATCCTCAGACAAGGCATTAGAGAAAGTGTAGCAAACAAAATAATTTGTCAAAAGGTTAGGAAAGTGGGTAGAAAAAGAGGGAGAGAGGAAGAAGGGGAATACTAGGTGGTTAAAAAAAGGGGCAGGAGTGGCATGGACGAGTGAAGAAATAGAGATGTAACAGGGTGGTCCCCAGGAAAGGGGGAAGTTCCAGGTTCCCTGCCCCACCCAAGGGAGGGTGGAGCTGAGCAGGAAGAGGAGAAGCTGGAGAAGAGACTGAGGAAGGAAGCAGTATGGAGCCAGGAGACCTGGAGGAGGCACATGGAGCCTAGAGACACGTGAAGAAGCTGCGCTTGTCTTTTGGTCGTGGACGGGGTGACACAGATGTGGGTGAGACCCATGGGGAGGTGACAATGGCAGCTTTTATCTTGATGTTGATTTTGCTCTTTTCCTTCCGGGCTTGTCTGGTTGTTTCTGACTCTTTTCTGTGGGTCCCCACTGGAAGATGCTTTAGACTTGTGGCAGGCTTTGGGGCCTTGCTCTGGGCCGATCCCATATGGATGGAGTTTTACCCACGAGGGGACGGGTAACTTTGGGTGCTTCATTTAGAAACTAGACTCTTTGCCTTACCTGTATTGTTTCCTAGTTTTTATTAAAATTCCTTCCCATTAAAGTGTCATATGTTTTGTGTTGATGCGGCGGATGGCAGAACCCATGTAGAATAGGCAGGTTTGCGGGGTTTGGGCTGCCCCTCTCCCTGTCCTATAACAGAGACAGAGTAGAGGCTAAACAATCTGGGCAATTATTTTGCTCAAAAGTCTGAGCATATCTGCACTATGCCCTTCTATGTTGCTGGTTTGTTTGAAATTTTGTGGGTCAATAAGAATTTCAGTGGCTCACTAGACTTTATGAACCAATAATAGAAGTTCGTTACCCAGCAACCACTCTAGCTTTAAGACGGGAAGGAGAGAACACTTAACTCTCTGTTGCTTGCGTTAGTTTTCCTATAGCCATGTTCCTGGCTGGGGTGAAGGGGGGTCCCCTAAGAGGTACAGTACCAATTCATTAGTTACAATTACGAATAGATGCCTTTCTAAATCCAGCAGAAATCTGACTCCATGGCCTGATCATATTGTGGTTAGAATCCCAGCACATGAATTGGCACTGCTGCTGGGAATTGTGAGTCAGTCATTTCAGGTTGCTCTTGGTGATTAAGTGAGTCTCTGCAGAAGAAGAAAAGCAATCTGTTAGGTGAGCTCATCACTATCATCATCATTGTCTAAGCACTCACTTCCTGAGAGACATGTAATGTGTGTGAAAAGAACCCTTGCAAATTCCAGGAATATCACTGTCTCATTTTGTGACCTTGTACAAGGTCACTTATGTTCTCAGAGCCTTAGTTTCCTTAGTAAAAAGAGAAAATGGGTCCACAGAGCTGGCACCAAAACTTAGCAGTTAATGTATAGGAAGTATTACATACTCTAGACAAATGAAAAATTATTTTGAAATACTGTAGGCATAGTATAAGGCATACTGGCTATGCACTAGGGAAACAGTATAAGATTGTCCTCTGTAATATAGTGGAGGAAAAAGGAATGACTTATAAAAAAGTAGATTACCATTCATAGATCATATATTCACTCAATAAACATTTAGCTGTTACTATTCCATTGCAAGGTCTGTGAAGCACTATGGGGATGCAAGGATATATGATATATAACTTGTCCTTAAAAATTTATAATCTAGGAGTGAAGATTGGACATATACATAAGCAATTCACAAGATAACATGTACTCTCTGTAAAATGTACACATACAGTTCATGACAGAACAATCTTGAGGAAGGCTTATTGTAGCAGAACCATTGAAGCCACTTCCAACATGTGCTGACTACCAATTACGTGCAGGGTTCGGAGTATCTATGTTTAGTATCTCCCATGCCACAGAAACTCCCTAAGCTAAGGTAGGGAGACAGGGATTCATATGTAAGGTGTGGTGGGAAACAATAA
Organism: Talpa occidentalis; assembly: GCF_014898055.3. NCBI lineage: Eukaryota > Metazoa > Chordata > Mammalia > Eulipotyphla > Talpidae > Talpa > Talpa occidentalis. Next base: position 78,069,693 of record NW_023602073.1, on the reverse strand, counting down.
GTAGCTCAGGTGAAGCAGTGCCCAAAACAATGCCCAGAAACGATAATTGAAATGAGTTTGAAGAAGTATGAAGGTATAATATCATGGATGACCTTAAATTAAAGGCTGACGTTTGGTCATTGTCATGCAGATAATGCAAGTAATGCTTCCTATGGGCAGCTTTAAGACAAATAAAAATCTCTTGAGAAAAATTTTTGTTCTGCTAACAGTCTCATAAGTGAGCCACTCCTATATATTCTGAATCTGGGAAAGATTAAGACTAACAATTTTTAATGAACAGAATTTCAACTTTGTTATCTACTCATCTAGATCCCAAATCTCTTTTCTAAGGTAAAAAACATAGTAGGTTAAGTTCATGGTACCAGACTTTCATTTACTGGCACCAAAAGAGGAGTTTAATTGACAATGAAGAGACGCCTTGATTAAGCTATACTTTCTTTCCTTAATCCTCCATATCACTAGAACTCAAAATTTAATATTTGTAGCATTCAGGGTCCCAGTCAAGAAAAAAGAAGCCACACCGATTATTTTAAGAGAGAAATTATATAGGGATTTAACTATGTAGATATTGAAAGGACAAAAAGGAATAAGTTTAATAGATGGTAACTGTAGGAAGCAGTAACAATCACGAGGCCTGGAAGAACACAGAAATTGTCTAGGTTGTTAGAACATACAAGCTTGGAGGAGGAAGCTGTGAAGGAGAATCCAGACTTTTGAGGTATGGAAGCTGCCTGGATAGTGTTCAGAGACTATTCTGAGAAGAGAAACTTGAATGTATTCTGTTAACGGCCCAACCTAAAAGAGTAGGAGGTCCTTTACCTTCTAGGGAAAAAATTTGCCAGACAGCACAGGATGTAGCTGACCTAGGCAAGGCTTTATTAAAGAGATTCATGCATTGGGGAACCAGTGCTGGAAAGGAGAATTAGCTTGTTTCTTAAAGGGAGCTATGAGGAGATATTTAAAAGGCTTGAGAGCAGTGTCCATCATAGCTTGTTGTGGTTGGGCTATCCCTGAAGTTACATTCCAACTGCGCATGTGGGCCCTCAAACATCTCCAGCTAGGAAACTGTCAGGCAATCATTATTAGTCAGGATCTAATGCTCTTTGTCTAACATGCCACCTCATGGCCAGTGTGGTGGGCTGGATTGCTTGGACAGGGCTGCCAGTCTATGATTTAGTCCACTTGTTCAAACAGAACTTGGGGCAACTCATTCTACTAGCTCATAATTTCTTCAATTCTTCTCCGGTGGAGAGGGAATCCAGATTTCTGAAGACACTGGTGTTCTCAGGAAGCAGAAGGGGGACTGGCTTTGGGGGGTGGGAAAAAAGTGATACTGGAACCAAGTACTATTAAAAACTATTAAAACTGCTGGGGTGAAGAACTACAAGTGGGGTGAAGTACCAGAACTGAAGCTGACAGGAAAAGTGAGCAAACTAGAAGGAGCTTGGTCTATCTCCTTCCTCCTAGTTTCTGTTCTCCCTCTGGTAACTCCTTATAAGGAGTACTAGTGGCAAAGAAGAGATGTCTTTACAAGACCCAGTTTCAGCATCATAAAGTCAAATGCGAAAGATCCTGACAGACTAATATCCAGCACCTGAGAAATTATTAATAACCAGCACAAGTATACAGTTCTCCAGGATAACTCATTTACCATTGAGATTCCAATAATTTACACCTGAAATTGATTTAGTAGTTTAAGAGTGTGATCCAGAAATCACAGTTGAAAAGGAACTCTAAATAATTTGATTCAGGGAATCTTTAAGTCACACTTTCAGAAATGCTGCTCTAGTTTTTCCAAGTCCTTGAATCAAGTTAGGACAAGAGATTGTGAAATGCTCAACTCCACTAATTTAGTTCTCTGAGACAAGCAATTATACTCATGAATTAATTTTGCTTTCTTAATTTTCCCACTTAAAGAAGTGTTGGTATAAAGAATGCCTTTGTATCTGTAAATATGTGGCTGAAAGTCTGTCCATTATGATATTCATTATCTGTTACTCTGGCATTTATATTAATTCGTCCTATGACTTTAAGGAGAAGTCTATATTTTTCCATGAATTTGTATAATTTCTCTTATTAAACAAAAGGAAAGGAAGAAAATAACATCTTAAATCTCTCTTTTGCTTTGACTGCCAGGAAGTTCAGAGTCATTTAATGGAATCTCTTCCAAAATTTGTGTTTTAATATTTTTTATATGCATTGTCTCACATCTTTTTGCCTCAAGACAGGTTAGATGTTAATAAATACATAGCATAATTAAAAACATACCTCATATACTTTCAAAATACTTTTTGATATAGTACTTTAAAGTTCCTCACTGATTAACTCATCATGAAATAACAAAGTTGGTGTCTTTTTAGAGGAAATTCATCTGCTGTGATATGGGGCTTGAGCATGAAATAATATTTTGTATAGTTGTACATTGTTAATATGCCTGCCAGACCTCTGTGTACTTTATAAATCAAATTAAAACTCTTTTGGTAAAATCCTACTGTTTCTATACCTAATTTATTTCTACTGCTTTTATAATCATCATTTGGAAATGACAACAAAGCATTATTATGCTAAGAGTAGTGATCAGCTAAAACTTCAGACACAGAATGCTCTAGGCAGATCAGATATATTGGCGCTGGTTTTTTTTTTTTAATTTTTAAAGATTTATTTATTTATTTATACAAGCACTGAGGTACAGTCAGAAGCGCGGGAGGGTGAGAGAATTCACCAGAGCCAGAGCAGGGAGCAGAACAGGCAGAGTGATGAAGTACACTGCTGAGGGGAGCAGCGGGCGGCAGGAGAGGTCTGTGAGCCATGTGGGACCCTTGCTGGGGGCTGGGTATGGAACCGGCGCTGCAGAGGCTGCGGGCAGCTTCTCAACCCAGCGCTCAACTGCTGCGCCACTGGGGAGGCCCTATTGTTCCTGTTTCAAGGGGACTTATTGTAGATTGATGTGGGTTCACTTATAGATGTCATATGGTCTCTAAGACTGAGGTTGAATATAATAAATAGTGAAATAAAATAAGCACTTGGAACCTTACTGTGTTACCTTTTTTTAAAAAGATTTATTTAATATATTTATGCATATAAGAGTTGGGGTGTAGGGCAGAGGTGTGGAGGGTGGGGAATGGGAGTGAGCGGGTTCACCAGCGACAGAGTGGGGAGCAGAACAGGTGGATTGACTGAAATACACTTGGGGGGAGACAGGAGAGGTCTGCGGAGCCATGTGCATCAGCTCCCTGGCCAGGGATGGAACTTGTGCTGCAGTGGCTGCGAATAGAGTGGAGTCTCAGCAATAGGAAGTGAGTCTCAGCACTAGGAAGTGCTTAACCCCTTGTGCAAGCAGGGAGGCCCATGGAACCTTACTTTATGTTTGTTTTGTGATGATTTTTAAAGACCATTCTATCTTATAAAGATCATACCACTACCTCTTTCTCTGACCCCCCCCCCTTACATGGTAATTGAAACCCATTGCACTGAACCTTCCAGTGTAGCAAAATGAGGTATCTCCCTCATGGTCCAAGGAATAGCAACTCTGAGTAAAAATATATGAGTGTTTATTAGTTTTCTAGTCATTAAATGATCTTTATACTATGTTACTCTTGTGCTCCTTTAATATAGATTATACAATGTAGGGGATAATCAACTTATAGGTCCTTTGCTACAAAGTGTAGTTTATACTCCTCCCTTTGCTCATCTGAAGTCTTATCAACCAACTCTGGCATTTGACAGCACTTCAACGTAAATTCATTGGAGATATTAACTTGAATTTCCTAATGAGAATTATCTACTCCAATGAATATTTTCTTGCTGCTTATTTTTCCCTCCCACTAAATTTTTTTTTAACAGATAGATGGTGATTCCACTCTTATCTTGAGTATAGTTTCTGGACCTCTTATCTGTGTAACTATGAAAATTATTCAGCCAAATTCAAATAAATAGTAGACACAATAGTTTAAATTTGCAGTATAGCTCTTGAAATGCTTTGGATAAAATGTGATGCAAAATTTCATAAAATCATAAAAGCATAAATAGAAGATTGAGATGAGAACATTTGAATTCAGCGTGGAAGACAAAGGTCTCAGTTGCCAACTAACACAAGGCTCTGCCAATGTGATGTGATCCAATACCCGAAACATGACCCAAGAGAGCCTGTGGGAAAGAGCACTTGAGAGGGAGTCAGGTGACTTGAGTCTAGGCTGGGCTTTACCACTAAATGAGTGTGCACCTTTGAACAACTTGGTACCCTTTAGCCATCAGCTATTTCATCTAAATATCATAGAACTGAGTTAAATTTTATTATAAGATTCCCTTTGACTGACAGTCTGCCCCTAAATGTTTCAGAATATACCCATGTGTAGCTAAATTTTAGAGTTACTGATTCGCTGAAAACTAGCTTGATTGTTATATGTTATTCATTTGCATGCTAGAAAAGGCAGCAAAGAGCCTGGAATAGTCAGAAAGTGGCTGAGCATAATGTGGACTGTTAATGAGTTGCTGCAGGGGAGGCAGAGAGAGGTAGGCACATTGTTTACTTTGTATCGATACAGGTCAAGGGGAAGTTTCTATAATATATGCTATTGGTTTCCAAACTACATTCTATTAGGAAAGAAAAAATTTTGGTGGTTATAATAACTTTGTAGATAATACTTAAAAATTTTACTAATGCCATCTGTCATTTGTCCTTTTTACAGGTGGTATTTATGGCTTTTCTGTTTTGATATAATGAGCTACTTTTGTGCATTTCGGCACAGAATGGCAGCTTCCTCTTCCTGTTGTACATGAGCTTCTGAAAGAATTAGTTTATCAACTGAATTAAGAGTTGATTAAACATCATGTTTTCTTTTATGTTCAAGTAAGTATTTTATGTTAAGGTATAATAAACTAGTCATAATTTTCTGTGCAACAACTGAAAAATTATTTTCTTGATCAGTTTTAAAACTGATTTTCCATATAGCACATTCCCTACAGTACAATGCTAATTAAGTGGTCTTTTCTACCGGCTGTTTACAAGGCCAAAATCCAAAAGAATAATAGCCATTGTTACACTGACAAACTTATTAAGGGAGTCAAAATCTTTTTCAGATGTCTACTTTCATTTTTAGTGTCTATTTTTCCTAGTCTTTGACATTATAAATTGAGGTCAATGTATTTCAACATCTAAAAATAAGAATCACATGAGCATCTAGTGGGAAAATTTGCCTGGTTGAGAATTAAGGAAGACAGAAGATAAAGAGATACACTCAGAAGAAGAAAGAACTGTGTCAATGGAATCAATACTAGAGTATAATGATGCAAGAGATTCAGTGGTTAATATTTTGTTTGATAGCTTTATGCTCACTTGCAAATTTATTTGCAATTTTAAAATATGTTAGATCCAGATATTGAAGTTCAACAGATGACACATTAAATCACCCCACGGGTTTATACAGTTGTGGGGTAGAAATAATTGCTGAATTTTAATGTGTTAAATGTTTATTTCAAGTCAAATGCTTATTTCCATGTCAAAGTAAAGTATGGCAGCAAATATCTTTAATTCAGATACCTAAATTTCAGGAACTAATAATTTATTTATAGCATCCTGTAATTTTTTCAGTTATTTATTTGCAAATTGAGTGTAAAAGTTGTAAGTTAGCTATAGTCTCAGCATTGAATTAGAACCATCATTCATGAATTACTTAATAGTTTACCTGTATTTTAGTAGACTGACCTGTCTTGAATTTTTGTGGCCTACTTTTTAATTCAATTGAGTCACATAATTGACTATAATTGAGTCACAAAACAGGAAACAGGCTTGTGCCAACTAGATGGGACAAACTTGGCACATATGGTTTCTTCACTCTATTAGTGGAAAGTTAATTCTGGTAAATCAGCTTATCATCATAGTATTTCCTTCACCTGGTGAGAAGGACAGAGTACAGGTTCACTTTCCTTATTTGTAATTATGAAATCCAAAAAGTTATGAAAAAGGGAAGTATTTCAGAAACTCCAAATTTGACCTGACTTGAACTCATTTAGCAATGAGAACTGCTGAATCGTGGTGTGACTTTTATACTCCTTGTTTATCCCTCTCAGTTTGAATATTCATATACTTAACTACAGGAATAATAATGTGTTGGTTAATAGGGTGCGATCCAGATAGAACTGGAAGTGTGTCATGATACATAGTACATATATCCTATTTTCTTTTTAAAAATCTGATTCTAAATTTCAAAACATTTAGGTCCTCAACAGTACCTTTTGTTTGATCTGCTCTCTTAATGAGTACTTCTCAAGGCTGAGTCTCCTTTTTATTTGTTCTGCCACTTCCTGGGTACATTCATGATTATTAAGTTACTATTGCAAGTATTAAAGACCAAATCCCACTTCACCCTCTCTGTTGTCAGAACATGGTAGATGCTGAATGACTTGCTGGAAGGAGTCCTAGCTGAGGACTTAAAGAGAACGAGAATCAAATCCTTGTTGGCTGCTCTCAGTTGTGTGACTTTGGTTCAGTTATTTAACACTTGAACATTATTTATTTACTTGCAAATTTTAATAGTGCACCTATGACTCTCCTTGTTGGTCTCCATCTTAAAAAAGTGTGCATTCTTGAGAAGCAGAGTGTGGTCATCATCCTTTACCACTGTAGATTCCACCGCTAGTTCTTTCTTTGCAATGGAATGCCTAAAATGCTAATTTTATACTTAGTAATGACCAAATTTATTACTGTCTTTTCTACCAAGTCCTTATGATACCTAGCTTGTAAGTTTAGGAACAAGTAATTAGAAAAACACTACCAATAGAATTGGTTTTGCACTTATTTGGGAAAGTAAAATAGCAATCTAAGATATGTTTTTGATTGCAGCAGAGTTATGGAAAGAAGTGAAAATCACATCAACGGATACTTTGAAAACTATTGGGTTGTATTAATGAAAATCTTTTTTATGTTGTTATTTTGGACATAGTTTATGATTGGGGGCAGAGAGAGGCAGCTGCTGAATTTTCAATTTCTTCACCAGTATCTATGACACATGTTATTTCAAGTAATTGTCAACAATGTCTGATGCTCATATATATTTATATTTGAGCTTTTAGATCTTAGTTCCCATTCCACAAGTTTTTCTTTTGTGTGTAGTGCTATTGCTAATTGAGATTATTTTAGGAGGTCCATCACCATTAAGAGGGCTTTGCTTTACATGACAACACAAGTACATATCTTTCTTTTTCCATTTCTCATTAAAATTCAGAGTCCTTCAGAATGAAAATATTATGCAACACTTGGTATATGAAAATATGTGGTTACCATGGGGATTAGAAGCTATTCCATGTCTATTTGACCTCTTTTTTTATTGCAGGTAAATTATTCTAATAGCATGAAAAGTTGCTTCCAGGAGAGTTTATCCATTCATAAACATCTTTATAATCCCTCAATGTCATTTGTCTAAAAGTTAAACTTTTCTAGATATATTTTATTCTTCTGAATATTTAGCCCAAAATACTATCTTTTTTTTTTTTTTAAGATTTATTTATTTATTTATACAAGCACTGGGTACAGTCAGAAGCGCAGGAGGGCGAGAGAATTCACCAGAGCCAGAGCGGAGAGCAGAGCAGGCAGACTGACGAAGTACATTGCTGAGGGGAGCAGCGGGCAACAGGAGAGGTCTGCGCGCCATGTGGGACCCTTGCCCGGTGGCTGGGGATCGAGCTGGTGCTGCAGAGGCTGCGGGCAGCTTCCCAACCCAGCGCTCAACTGCTGCGCCACCGGGGAGGCCCCATAATACTATCTTTCAATAATAATAATAACAGGCACTGTTCATTGTGTACTTATTTTGTAGGTGGCATATGATCTTTTCTAATTTTTAGAACCTTTCTTTGGCAGTATTATCACTTTGAGGCATGTTTTTTTTTTTTTTTTTTTTTTTTTTATTTATTTATTTGTTTGTTTGTTTGTTTTTTGTTTACACATGCACTGGGTACAGTCAGAAGCGCAGGAGGGTGAGAGAATTCACCAGAGCCAGAGCGGGGAGCAGAGCAGGCAGAAGGACCGAAGGACACTGCTGAGGGGAGCAGCGCAGGCAGAAGGACCGAAGGACACTGCTGAGGGGAGCAGCGGGCGGCAGGAGAGGTCTGCGCGCCATGTGGGACCCTCCTCCGGTGGCCGGGGAGCAGCCGGGGATCGAACCGGCGCCGCAGAGATCGCCGGCAGCTTCGCAACCCAGCGCTCAACCGCTGCGCCACCGGGGAGGCCCAGTATTATCACTTTGGATTAGAGTTGACAGGGAATTATAGCTCTCTAAACAAGGCCTTTAATCAGATGGTTTATTTCTCTGTCCTTTTAAAGAAGTCCAGATATAGTCACTTCAGGGTTGATAGGACATAGTGGCTGGGATTCAGTCTCTGACTTGTACCTCTGGCAAGTATAGCTTCCCTTTTCAAGGTTACATCATAGATAAAGAAGGATGTTAGAGTTCCTGCTCTGATGTCCATATTCTAGCTTTAGGAGTAGGGGAGGGGAAGAGGCTATGCCCCCTTCCTTCCTTCCTTTTCTTTTTTTATTTATTTTAAATTTTCTTATATCATTGTTCACTTTGTACTATATTTGATTTCTCCCTTCAGGTGTAGTCCCCATAGTTCTCCCACCACCATATCACCCATGAACTGTCACCATAGTCCCTTGTGCTCTTCCCTCCCCTATTTTGACCCCTTTCCCTCCCTCTCCCCTGCTGTATGCCTCAGATCTATAGTTTGCCCGCAAATTTTGCCTTTTTCCTAACCCTCTGTTCAGTTTCCCTATATTCCACCTATAAGTGAAACCATCCAATAGTTTTCTCTTTCCTTCTGATTTATTTAGCATAATCTCTTAGCATAATTCCTTCCAGCTTCATCCATGCTGCTGTAATGGCATGAGTTTATCTTTTTTGATCATTGAGTAGTATTCCATTGTGTATTATATACCACATCTTCTTGATCCAATCATCTGTTTTGGGGCATTTAGATTTTTTCCCATATTTTAGAAGCACTGCAATAAACACTGGAATGCAAAGTGTTTCTATCTTAAAACAAGTATTTGAGTTTATTGTGTTTTTCAACCACATTAGCATAAAAAAATATTCTAAGTTGCTAGCTTTAACTATTGAAACAATGGAATCCTTTATTTTACTAAGCATTCTTGGCAAAGAACATAGTACTGGTATCAACTTGTGCAATGAAGACTTTTATTTCTGCTGACCTTTTGGATAGGTGGATTCACAGAACTCAGTGACAGGTTTAGAGAATTGCCTGACTAACAGATTAAAGTCTTATTTCAGTCTTCTAGTTGTTTAGAGTTGCAACAGGTTTAAATGTCATTAAAATATGTTTTGTTACCCTAGTCGTAGCTTAAAAGGTAGTTAAGAAGGTAATAACAAGATTTTTAATAGGACTAATAAGAATAAAGAGAATAATTTACTGTTGAAAAAATGATATTATGACTTTTTCTTCTAAATACATATCTTGTGAGATATGACAGTATATCTTAGAGTAAATCAGACCATACTACTTTTCAAGATTCATTTTATTTATTTATGCATACAAGAGCTGGGGTGCAGGCCAGAGGTGCAGGGGGAGGAAGGTGGTGTGTGTGTGAGAGAGGACTCATCAGAGACAGAGCGGGGAGCAGAACAGGTTGGTCAACTGAAATACACTGCTGAGGGGAGTAGCAGGCCAGACAGGAGAGGTCTGCTGCGCCATGTGAGTAGCTCCCTGGCCAGGGATCGACTCATGCTACAGTGGCTGCCCATAGCTTCATAGTGCTGAGACTCAACCCCTTGTGCCACCAAGGTCCCATGCTACTTCTAAATTATTTGAAAATTATTATATTTAGGCGGCTAAACTGTGATTCTCTAATATCTTGCTTGAGTAAAATCTAAATTTTTTTTTTTTAAGATTATTTATGCATACAAGAGCTGGGGTTCAGGCCAGAGATGCAGGGCGGGGGCTAGGGGTGGGGCGGGGCGGTGAGAGGATTCACCAGAGACAGAGTGGGGAACAGAACAGGCAGACTGACTGAAACACACTGCTGAGGGGAGCAGCGGGTGAGTCAGGAGAGGTCTGCTGCGCCATGTGAGTAGCTCCCTGGCCAGCTGGGGACTGAACTCATGCTGCAGAGGCTGCAGATAGCTTCATAGTGCTGTGCTTAACTCCTTGCGCCATATATTATGACTGACAATTCCTCTCTCCCTTTCTTCTTTCTTTCCTTTTTATTCCTCCTTTCTTTCCTTTTCCTTCTTTCATTCCATAAAACTTATTTTGTCATTTTCTCAAGCTTCAGTTTTGTTCAGATTCTTCTCTCTCCCTAGTTTGTGAGGGCTTTTTATCTTTCTTATGTTACTTAATTCTTTACTTTTGAATATCACAGCAGAGAACATATGAATGTGAATGAATAAATCAACAAACAAGTGAATGTTGTGTGTTATAAATATCATAATTTAATATTTATATGTTGCTTAAAATGTTTGATATTTAAGGAATCTTTGTAAATTTATCAATACTTTTCAGGAATGCTATTAAAATAAATAATCTATCCGTTATTTGAAAGGTATAGATTATTTAATCAGCCACCATAACACTGGGGCCCAATGACACGACTGAGTTGTTTTTCTAGAAGTGAAAAGACATTTTCACTGCTGTGACAATTTGCAGAAAAATCACTTCAAAATTAAGAAATTTGATAAGAAGTCAGAGGGAACAGTGTTGACAGATCAACAGTCAGAGCTCAGCAGAGATTTCTACTTATTGACTGTGTATCTTTCATCTGGTTCTTTAGAATTTTATTTTGTTTTTATTTATTTATTTGTTTGTTTTGTTTATACAAGCACTGGGTACAGTCAGAAGCGCGGGAGGGTGAGAGAATTCACCAGAGCCAGAGCGGGGAGCAGAGCAGGCAGAAGGACCGAAGCACACTGCTGAGGGGAGCAGCGGGCAGCAGGAGAGGTCTGCGCACCATGTGGGACCCTCCTCCAGTGGCCGGGGAGCAGCCGGGGATCGAACCGGCGCAGCAGAGGCCGCGGGCAGCTTTGCAACCCAGCGCTCAACCGCTGCGCCACCGGGGAGGCCCTGGTTCTTTAGAATTTTAAATAAGAATAGACTAAGGACCAGATTATATGGGCAGAAGTACTAAGTATTAGTAGTCTTCAAAAGATTTTCCCAGGAGCCTCCCTGGTGACCTAGGGGTTAAGTCTCAGCTCTCTCACTACTAAGGCCTCAGTTTAATTCCTGCCCAGGGAGCTACCCCATATGGTGCAGCAGACCTCTCCTGCTGCTCCCCTTAGTAGTGTACTTTAATCTGCCTGTTCTGCTCCCCACTCTGTCTCTGGTGAATCCTCTCACCCCCTTACACCTCTGGCCTACACCCCAGTTTTTCTACGCAAAAATAAATAAAATCTTAGGATTTTCCATGAACCCATTTATTTATTTATTATTTGTTTTTATACAAGTAATATATTAATGGATATTCTTTATTAAAATTTAAAACATACTTGAATAAAAGCCAAATCCCATGTTTTTATGATTCTTTATCTTAGGGCAAGGAGTCTTGCGATAATTTGGCTTCTAGATTAGCTCAACCAGGATGTAAAAGACCCAAGTTCTTCTTATCTCTCCATGCTCCTATTTTAGTGTGGTGACTAAGTCCTCAAGCTTCATCTTTTATCATGGCAAGATGGCTGCTGCAGATCCTGCCATCACAGGAAGACATGAGAAGAGGATGATTCCCTTCCATACACCCCCTTTTTTTTAAAGTTTGTATTTTTAATCCTAAGGAAAGTGTCTGATACACAGTAGGTACTCAATGAAGGTTGGAGGTTGGAGATTATCTTTCAGAGAGCAAAATGTGGAAAGAAAAGTTCAAATATTACCTATTGAGAAGTTAAAACTTGAAGTGTTCAAAAATAATTAAGAAGAAGTAGTTAAGGGCCTCCCTGGTGGCGCAGCGGTTGAGCGCTGGGTTGCGAAGCTGCCCGCGGCCTCTGTGGCGCCGGTTCGATCCCCGGCTGCTCCCCGGCCACCGGAGGAGGGTCCCACATGGCGTGCAGACCTCTCCTGCCGCCCGCTGCTCCCCTCAGCAGTGTACTTCGGTCCTTCTGCCTGCTCTGCTCCCCGCTCTGGCTCTGGTGAATTCTCTCACCCTCCCGCGCTTCTGACTGTACCCAGTGCATGTATAAACAAAACAAACAAACAAACCAGCAAACAAATAAATAAAGCATGCCTCTATAAAAAAAAAAAAATATTTTTAAAAAAAAAAAAAAGAAGAAGTAGTTAAATAATAGAAACAGCTAAGGAGGCAACTGGAACTTAGGAGGAGTAATGCATCATTTATTTTTCCCCTCTTTCTCTGGAAGTACAGTTGCAGTCATGTGGTGTTTGTCCAAATTGATTGGGTCTACATGGCACAGAAGTGGGGCTAAAGTGCAGATGAGGTGGAACTCAGAGCCTGTCAAAACAAACGTGATTTAAAACTGTTGCCCCATATATTGTGTCATTTTTATTGCATTGGAGGCAGCTGCGAGAAGCCTTATTAATACTGCCACAAACCACCTTTACTATTTTAAATAAATGAATTCAAGCATATCTTCTAGAAGCTCAAGGGTGTGTTGTTATTTCTTTTCTTTTCTTTTTTTAAAAGATTCATTTATGTATGCATACAAGAGCTGGGGCACAGGCCAGAGATGCGGGGGGTGAGAGGATCCACCAGAGACAGAGTGGGGAACAGAACAGGAAGATTGACTGATATACACTGCTGAGGGGAGCAGTGGGCGAGTCAGGAGAGGTCTGCCTCACCATGTGGGTTTCTCCCTGGCTGGCCAGGGATCGAACTCATGCTGCAGAGGCTGAGGCTTGCTTCATTGTGTGGTGCTTAACACCTTGTGCCACCAGGGAGGCCCTGTGTTGTTATTTCTTTTTAAAAATATTAAAATATAAAATTTCTCCAATGTTATGTTTCAGCATTTGCTTTATTGTATTATAAATTTACGTTTCATTTGTGATATTGTTTAATTTTAATTCTCACCTACTCATGTCTAGAAAAGTTGGTTAGGAGCCTCCCTGATGGTGGAAGGGGTTAAGAACAGCACTGTGAAGCTGTCTGCAGCCTCTGTAGCACGAGTTTGATCCCTGGCTGGCCAGGGAGCCACCCACATGGCACAGCAGACCTCTTCTGTCTTGCCTGCTGCTCCCCTCATTAGTGTATTTTAGTCAATCTGCTTGTTATGTTCCCCACTGTCTCTGGTGAATCCTCTCACCCCCCCCCCCCCACACCTCTGGCCTGTACCACAGTTTTTGTATACATACATAAATATTTTAAAAAAAAGAAAGAAAAGTTGGTGAAACTTTCCTTAAAGAGCAAGGCTTTGTGTGTTTCACCATATAAGATAGGCCTCAGTGAGAGGGAGGGAAGAGCCTGTTCTAAATTGGACCCTGTCCCAGGTCTATCACTTAATTAATTCCGAATCTTAGCCAAGTGCGGTAATCTATCTATGGCTTGGTTTTTGCATCTGCAAAACAGAGGTTTGTGAGAAAATGCTCCCATGATTTGTTGTAGTTCTATAACTTTGTATAGCTTAATAAATATCTATATTTGTAGGAACTGAAGAGGGTTAGGGTTAATATTTACCCTACAAGTTAGGTTTATTGCTTCAGCCTTTGTAATAAACTATTTTATTATATAGTCAAGAAAACATGGAAAACATGGAAGCTAGATAAATAATAAAAAACCTAACAGGTATGGGCCTCCCTGGTGGTGCGTCAGCACTATGAAGCAATCCACAGCCACTGCAGCACAAGGTCTTGTATGCATAAATAAATAAATTAAAAAAAACCCAAAAACCTAAGAGGTACAATTAGTACTTGGTGTATTTATTTTAATAATTCATTTAATTATTTCTACAAATACCCAATATACACATGCATAATTAGAATCACTGCACACAGAACTGTGTATCCTTTTCCCGCTGAATTTAATATTCTATTTTTCTTTTTCTCAAAAAAAAGTTATATTGTTAAACACAAATAAAGGGGTCTCCCCTGGTGGCGCAGGCAGTTGAGTGCTGCGCTGTGAGGCTGTCCACAGCCTCTGCAGCACCGGTTTGATCCCGGCCGGCCGGCGAGGGTCCCACATGGTGCAGCAGACCTCTCCTGTCTCACCCACTGCTCCCCTCAGCAGTGTATTTTATCAGCCTGCCTGTTCTGTTCCCTGCTCTGGCTCTGGTGAATCCTCTCACCCTCCCGCGCATCTGGCTTGTACCCCGGTTCTTGTATAAGTAAATAAATAAATCTTTAAAAAAAAGAAAAAAAAAACCACAAATAAAGAAAACTTCATAAATAAATTATTATGAGGTAAATACTCTTGCAGCCACCACCTTTCTCAGTCACCCCAGAAACATCCATCTAACACCATCCTCTCCCGACCTGCTAAGATTAATTGCCTTAATGAGTTTTATGGTAATCATTTGCTTGTTTTTTCCATATTTTATAACCCAATTTGTATCACTAACACATCATCATTTAGTATTGTCTACAAATACAATTTTAATGAATGTTTATTGCTCTCCCATATAAGCAGCTATGAATACATGCAAGTACAGTTTGTTGGATTATTTACTTTTTTTTTTTAAAAGATTTATTTATTTATTTATACAAGCACTGGGTACAGTCAGAAGCGCGGGAGGTTGAGAGGATTCACCAGAGCCAGAGCGGGAAGCAGAGCAGGCAGAGGGACCTAAGTACACTGCTGAGGGGAGCAGCGGGCGGCAGGAGAGGTCTGCGCGCCATGTGGGACCCTTCTCTGGTGGCCGGGGAGCAGCCGGGGATCGAACCTGCGCCGCAGAGGCCGCGGGCAGCTTCGCAACCCAGCGCTCAACCGCTGTGCCACTGGGGAGGCCCTTGACACATGTTATTTTAATTTAAGTTTTGACTAGATATCCTTTCACATAAAATGAAAAGTTAAAGGTTCAAAGAGAATGCAAAAAAAAAAAATAAAATAACTTCCCTCTCACTTCTGTCCATCAGTCATTTTGCTATCTCTGTGACCAGTGTCTATGAAATTGTTTTTTGAGGGAAAAGGAGCCTAAGAGGCGAATTGTTTATATTTTAATTTTAATGTCCTAAACTAATCAAAAAGGTAAAAAGTTATAATGAATTCTCATTAAGTCATGCAAAATACTTGTTGATTTTTCTTTTACATGAAGATGACACAGTTTCTGGAGGGAGATACATAGTTTCACTCTAAGGCTAGTTAAATGTATAGTGTTGAAGAGCTGTGTGACTTGGATGTGCAATAACTCATAGGAGGAAGTCTAGGATCAAATTAGATATAAACAGTGTGGTGTTCTATAAAGCAGAGAGACTCTTCGTCTCTTGGGCACAATGGAAAACATAAATAGCTTCTTGGGTTTTGCTGTAGCAGATCACCTTATAATTTCATGATGAAACATGTGATGCAAAATGTGTAATTCAGTTTGCACGAATGGAGGCACGAACTCCTATCTAATATGCCTGATTAGTACACCATTTTAAGCATCAGGATTTTCTGGTTGCAAGAAACAAAATTAGATTCTGCTTAACATAAATAAATGGAATTTCCTGGAAGGATATAGGTACTTGTTGACAGCAAGGCTAGAGAATTAGACTTTGAAATGCACAGAGCCAACACAAATTAGGAGGTCCAGGAACAGGATATGGCAAGAATGGCCTCATAAAAAAAATGACTTTAGAGATCATATTAGATTCTAGTACAAACTGTGCCTGATCATGGAACTCCAGGTGACTATACAACGAAAGCCTCCTATTGTGGTAACATTAGATATAATGAATGATAAGTTTGGGTGGATGTATCAACTGACATATGATGGAAATAAAACACTGAGATCTAGCCTGAACATGTCCAGAGGGTACGAATACATTACATGCTTATGTGTCTCAAACTGTCATGTCACCTGTCACAGTCTCACCAATGTTCTGTCCTCAATTTACATTGGGGACCTCTTGGGGAGGGGAAGAGTGATAGAAAAAGAGATAAAATTGGGCCCAGCTTATACATGAGTTCTTACAATGCATTAAGCCTGATGATTGCCATCACAGCACGGCACTACCCAGGGATGGATATTCTAGAAAGGAAGTCTTCCCTTTAGGCAATATAATGAGTAGTACACATGATCATTTAGTTAGTGTGGAGAGAGAAATGTACTAAGACATGGATATGGGGAACTGGGCAGGTGGGAATGGCTTGGTTGCTTTGTCAGGGGCCTGGCAGGAGCAAAGCTGGAAGATTGTATGGGTCAGGCATCTTTGTGTTGGCTTTTCCTTTTCTCACTCCCTATACCCTCACTCCTGCTTTTGAGGATGATATGGATACTAATAAGATAGAATGAGAAGAACTTTTGTCATAGCTTTGAGGGGAACCAACCTCTCTGAGAAGTTCGGTGAAATATTTGTGGGCAGACTCCCAGACTGAATTATATGTGCTCTTCCAGAACAATGATATATGTCTAGAGCTGGCTGAGACTATTATTATGACTGTTTCTCTTATTTGAGAAGGAAAATGAAGAGAAATTCATCCAAATTATTTCTGATAAATTTCAAGAATACTCCTCCTCTGAAAATACCTCTGATATGCTAACTATTTATAAAACATCTGGGCTAGAAATCAGAAAGAAAAACCTGTCTATAAACAGACTGGAAAGAAAATTCTCTCATCAATAAAATAAGAAGCTACCTCATTCTTCTTACCCTGAGAAAAATCTATATGTAATCAACATTTTTACTTTTTTCTTAAACCTACCCAAAAGATTGAATTTGACTTCTTCTATCCTGCCAACTCTTTAAAAAAAATTAGCAAAGAATTTAAATATCTTTCAAAGTGTTTCTCCCACTCTACTTTTTTATGAGTCTGAAGCTGTCAAAACACTGGTAACTATTCACCTTGCTTTAGCATTGGGCACATCTCCTTTCTAAGGATTTCCAAGACACCCTGTGTCCCCATTAAGACAAAAGAATGGCAGGATTTCCTTAACTGAAGGGATAGGGAAAAGCATAGTAATAACAGTCCTTGACCTTACTTTATACTGCATGGTAGAGAGGGGGAAAAAAGCATATTGATTAAGAGTAAGAAGCAAGTTATCAGCAGCAATAAGCAACAGGAGAGTCAAAATGTGAGATGAGATGGACATTCTGGATAATAAAGGAGAGCAAAGACAAGAAGCCAGGCCATGTCTGTGGTGACTGGGCCAGTTGGTGATGTGGAAAAGCCACGAGGCATGGTTGATAGTGTCATTGTAGGTGACATCATTCATGGCTTTCATTATGACTCAGCAGAAGGTGTGAGAACCCACTTTCTCATCAAGTTAGCTAATTGTATTGCTCAGCAATGGAGAGAAAATTCTACTGCAGGACTGGCTATATCCTGAGCCCCTCAGAGCCCCTCAGAGCTTTTTATTTAAGCCATGGTGGCTTGTTTAAGCCACCATGGCTTAAATAAAATTTACTTGGCTCTTCCTATATTTTAATGACTGAGGTTATCAAGCAATGATAAGTGGCTTTTTGGGTTTTCAGAATGACTGAAAAGCATAATTTTTGTTGAGCCATGAGCTAAAATAAGTAGGGTAATTTATAAGAAATGATTGAGGATGACATACTAAACATCTACAATTTGTGACTGTCCTGCATTTATTTCTCCTTACTAATCATCTTTTCTTTTAGAGAAATAATAATACTAAATTTATCATCATCATCATCATCATCATCATCATCATTTTGGATTCAGCTTAGTGGACACTTACTCCAGAGGCCTTATACTTTCTTAATCCAAGTTTGAATATGTGATTGAAACTAGGTCAATGAGACATTTATTTCCTGGAATTTAAATCTAGGCCAGAAGATTAAAGGCAGAGGAAATGGTAGGAATTCATTCATTAGTTGTTAGTTCTTGGATTTTTGCCACCATGAAGTTATTCCACTCATACCCAGATCTTGGACCACCAGGAATACCTTGCCTCCACCTATGGTTCTCTAGCCTTACAGCCAGATAATAAGATCTGGTATATTTTAGTAAATTTTTTTTTTTTTTGCATAAATGAACTAGAGCCTATTTCTGGTTGAATCTATGGAACTCTGACTCATTTGCAAGCTTTTCCTTACCCATGAGGCAGGTTAAAGGAAAGGTGACTTCATTACTGTATGTGGTGTGGGCCCATAGCTAGAAGCAATGCTATACTTCGCTATTGACAGATTAGAGCACCGGTCTTATTTTAGCTGGAATTATCTCCTCCTTACTACTTGTTTCTCATTATTTAAATCCCACAGAAATTTTCTAGTTGGCTTTGTATGTACGGAGGTATAAAATTTCAGGGCTTTGAAATTTGATTTAACTCAAATCCTCCCCAATGTGAGAATTGGATAGTGAGTTTAGTCAAATGGGATTGAATAGAATCCATAGTCTAGGATTTATTTACTCTTTCCTTTGAAGGTTAAGCAACATTGATGACTTTTGTGTGGGAAAAATGTCTTGATATATTATATTTAAAAAAGAAGTGAAATCCTGATTGCTTGTCACATTCCATCTGTATCACTATTCTGAAGGATCATCAGGTATAATCCTTTTTATCAACAGACTTAATATATTACATTACACTTCTTTTTTTCATACTTTTTTTTGGCAATGGAAATGGGAGCTTACTAGTATCCCATGTCTGAAATTTATTGTCACAGAAATTATGTAAAACAGAATGGAGTGAGTCACAGAATATCAAATATCGTAACCTTTATTACAGAAGGACTTGGAGAGTTATTGTCCTGACATATGAAGAAAAGACTGAATGAAGTCTTTTATAACAATTAAACCTAGCATTAACTCTGCTTTTCCTCAGAAGAGCCAATACTTCTTCAACAATTAGTTAAGTCTATTGAAGGACAAAGGACTGAAGTCTTTCTCTTCATATTAAGGTGATAAGTCTCTTGCAATTGAGAAGTCCATGTGATTATGAAATTACAACCTAAACTGTACTTATCATAAAAAAATTTATAATGTTCTGTTAGTGATCTAGTTGTCCATACAATTCTGAGATCTCTTTGAAAAGGTTCCCAAATAGAAAGACTCCCACCAAGAATGCTCTTTAAAAATGTAATTATGCCACTATTTTGCTATATTTGATAGGAATGCTTTTAGTCGTAAAGAATAGAAAAATCTAGCAATTACTTAAACGAATACTACTTTTTTTTTTGTGGACCCTTGCTGGTGCCCGGGGATCAAACTGGTGCTGCAGAGGCTGCGGGCAGCCTCGCAACCCAGCACTCAACTGCTGCGCCACCAGGGGAGGCCCCTATTTTTTTTTTTTTTTTTTTGATGAAGTCTGGCAGCAAATTTTAGGAGTGACCAATGACCCAATAAGTTCATCTTGTACTTCATTCAAAGTACATCTTGCTTATATTTTTCTATTCAGCCACCTGTACCATATTTATTTCTGCTTCACAGTCTCAAAATAATTGCCATAGCTCCATGCATCACTTCTACATTGAAAGCAAGAAAAGGAAAGGAGTAGTGACAATGATATCTCCTCTTTTGTTTTCTTCTTTTTAAAAAGAAGCAAAGCTCTTATAGCTCTTACCTCTACCATATTTCTGTTATGTTTTCACTTGCCAGAATATAGTCTCACCTTAAAACCAACCACTGGGGAAGGGGAATAAGACACCATGATTGATTAACATTAATGGTTACTCACTTTTTCGTAGGGAGAGGGAAATTCCAGTGGAATCAACACTCCCAGACCCCATAAAGGTGCCTGTGCTGATCAGCAAAGCATAGCATTGAGAGAAAGGGAGAATGTTCCGTATGGAGTGAAATTCTATCATTTGCCCTACTGGTTCCTACATATTCCTCAGGTCTCTCTTTATATGGTTTCTCTTCAAGGTGATTTTTCCTAACCATGTAATCTGCATTAAGTTCCCCTGATTATTTTTGATCACACAAAACTGCCCATTGTATCCTTGTCAAATAATAATTATGCATTTTTTCTTATTGTCTGTTTCCTCTTTACCTCCATTGCCCCAAGGATGATACCTTTTGGGGGTAAAAGCACTTTAATGAGGGCCTCCCTAGTGGCGCAAGGGGTTAAACACCGCACTATGAAGCAATCCACAGCCTCTGCAGCAAGATTTCGATCCCTGGCTGGCCAGGGAGCAACCCACACGGCGCAGTAGACCTCTCCTGACTCACCTGCTGCTCCCCTCAGAAGTGTATTTCAGTCAATCCGCCTGTTCTGTTCCCCACTCTGTCTCTGGTGAATCCTTTACCTGCCCCCTGCATCTCTGGCCTGTACCCCAGCTCTTGTATGCATAAGTAAATAAATCTTTAAAAAAAAAAAGAAAAAAAGCACTTTAATGAAAGTTGCGATTTGCAAAGCAAAATAAAAATCCTATATTAGGGCCTCCCCTGGTGGCATAGGCGGTTGAGCGCAGCGCTGTGAAGCTGTCCGCAGCCTCTGCGGTGCAGGCCAGTGAGGGTCCCACATGGCAGGCAGACCTCTCCTGCCTAGCCCGCTGCTGCCCTCAGCAGTGTATTTCATCAGTCTGCCTGTTCTGTTCCCTGCTTTGTCTCTGGTGAATCCTCTCACCCTCCCATGGATCTGGCCTGTACCCCGGTTCTTGTATAAATAAATAAATAAATCTTTAAAAAAATTCCTATTCCATTTTTGAGGGATATAACTCATAAAGAACATAGCTGATCTACATAATAATAATGTTTTCTTTCTTTTGGCCAGAGAGCAGGTTATTTTAGTCTTTAATCTCTACCAGACAAAATCAGGGTTTAGGATAGGGGGAAGAGAAATGAAGATTATTACAGGAGGTGGGTTCATCCCTAGAGTATGATGGCAGGCCGAGGGCTGGAGAGACATAGCAGTAAGAACAATGGCAATAACAGCAACAATAATAATAATAGTAAATAGTATTGGATACTTGCTTGGCATCAGGCAGAAGTCTAAGTAATGCCAAATCTATATAATACTTATAGTGGCATATTTGGTCTTAGTATTTTTGTGTGGTGGATGCCTTCTGAAACAAAGAGATTTCAAATAGCTCTGAGAGTTCAGAAGCAGAGAACCCAAGACTGTCACCCAGGCTATCCCTTTTGATTTGTGGTCTTGACCACAACATGCTTTGGATTCAGGATGGCTACTCTATAGAATGACATTATCCTTTTCTCATTATATCTTCCCTTTAGGTCTTTAAGTCTTCAGTAATTTTTGTTAAATGTTATAGCTTGGTTTTAGCCATGCAAGTTAAGGAAGGGGCCTGCTTCTTTAGCACAAGGAAAATTTGGACATGCAATGTTGACTGATTAAAGAGATCTGCAGGGATCTGGAGCAGAGTGGCTTATAGGGGATAACAATAATACATTAATAAATCCATGTGAAATCAGTTAAAGTACCAAATGACCTTTTAGTATGCTACTGCTACTTGCTTTGCTTTCTACATCTTGTTGGCTACCCTGCAATCTTCCCAGTGTGACTCAACCCAAAATCACTTTTCACTGTTGGGAATAGTTTCCCGTAAATTTCCCTGGTGAGTTCCTGCTTTCTTTCATTCCCTGCCCGTATTAACTTTGGAAATCAGCAGTTATCTCACAGCCAGGACAGTTGGAGGGTGAGAAGCCACATGAACACATGGCTCCACTCTTCTGTACTTTTTCAGTAGTGGTGTTGTAACAGGGTGGTCCCCAGGAAAAAGGGGAGGTTCCAGGTTCCTTGCACCACCCAGAGGGTGGAGCAGAGCAGGGAGGAGAAGAAGCTAAAGAGGAGACTGGAGAAGGAAGGAAGCAGGATGGAGAGCAAGAAGGAGGCCTGGAGGAGGCAGGTGGAGCAGAGAGACATGTGAAGAAATTGCACTTGCTTCTTGATCCTGGGCTGGTTGAAACAGATGTGGGTGAGAGACCCATGTGGAGGTTAACAATGGCAGCTTTTATTTCTATTTTTATTTTGTTCTTTTCTTCCCAGACTTGCCTGGCTGTTTTTGACCTTTTTCCATGGGTCCCTGCTGAAAGGCACTTTAGATTTGTGGCAGGCTTTCGGGCCTTCCTTTGGGCCAACCTGTTTGTCTGGACTTTTACCCATGAGGGGATGGACTTTTGGATGCATGATTTAGAAACTACATTCTTTGTCTTTTTTGTATTGCACACTAATTGTATTAAAGTTCCTTTCCATTAAAGGTCTATATGTTTTGTCTTGATGCGGTGGATGGCAGAACCTATTTAGAACAGGCAGGTTTGGGGGTTCTGGGGTGCCCCTCTCCCTGTCCTGTGACAGTGTCTACTGTCATTGATGAGACTTAAAGCCTTTGGGAATTTGAATTTTGTTCATTTCTGTAACAAACCTGATTGACCACCTACTTCTTGCTAGACATTCTATAGGTAGAGCTTGAAGAGACTGCCCTCAAACCTGCTTTCATAGAGCTTATATTCCAGTAGAAAATAAACAAAATGTACTTGTAAGCTATGCAGTGGGTAGGGGGTTAGTACTCTGTTGCTAACGACAACAGAGGATGAACTAGAGTGTTAGGGTGGGTTAGTTTGACTGCCAGTAGAGAAGGCTGCACTGACTGGATTTCCTTTAAGTTGAAAATCTACCTGACAAGAAGTAGCCAGATCAGATTAGGTGAGAGAACTTTGGCAAGTTCCTAAAACTCTGGGTCTCAGCATTTTCCTCTTCAAACTAAGAAACAGCAACTTTGTAGAAGTATGAAGAATAATGAAATCACTTGTTTAATAGCTTTGTATATGGGGAGAAAGTTGCCACATTCAGTCATTGAACTTTGCATGTTAATTATCTCATTAAACACAATATCCCTCCCCACCCCCAAATATCCAAAGGTCTGCTGTTGCTGTTCTTCTGATTATTAAACTCCCCCCTTAGGGTTAAACTTTTGCAGACCACCTTTCCTAAGATGCCTCCAGGGAATGTTCCGAAGGCCACTCAAACTGAATGTGGAAAAAATAGCACAATTTTTCATTTCCTCTCTGCACTTTGCAATTCCAATGTTCAATGTTAGGCAATGCTATAACTTCCTAATATTCCAGTCAAGAATTTTTGGTATAACATTTGAATCATTCATGTTTTCCTTTGTTGTTAACATCCCTGTGGATGCTCAATCTACCCTTGGATCTTCTAAAAGGTCATAGACAGAACCAAACTGCATGAATTCTTGACACAACCACTTTTTAGCTAGGTGATGTTAAATTATTTATCTTTCTGGGGTTTTTTTATGAAGTGGGGATAATAATAGTACTTACTTCATTCAATTGTTATCTGTTATAAAGAATAAAGGACTTACTACCTCTAAAGCTCTTCAAATAGTACTACTCTATAAATGCCACCTGTTTTATAACCCATTTCCTGATGCTATCCCTTTTTACTCATTTATCTTATCTAGCTTTTGCTAGCTCACTGAAGCTACTGCCACTCCCTTGGGTATAGGCATTCCACACAGTCAGATGCAACATTGTCTTAATAGCCTGTAATTCATTCATTCACTCCAAAAACATTTATAAAGCACTTATTATGTATATATCATTATATTACTTGCTATGGCAGATTTCTAAAATAGAAAACATAGTCTACCATTGATCAGGTCAGTATCTAGTTGAGGAAAGGATTTCTACAGATGCAAAATGCTAAAAGTATGAGTTAATAATCACATAGATTAATACAAGAAGAGTCATAAGACATTGCTTTGAGTTTCACACTTAGCAAACATGCATGCATGGAATCTTTTATTGCTTTAATAATTTACATACATATTTTTAGGCTTATGAGTGTTTAATTTTCCCTTTGATCCTTATGCTAATCTTATTAGATTGAAGAACCTTTGAGAAGAGGGAGCAGATCTATAGTAAATTTGTTAGTACATAGGTTCTGAGGGCAGAAAAATCCATTCCCTGCTACCTGGTGGCTGCGAGATGTGGGAAAGTTGCTTAGCTACTCTGAACCACATTTCTTCATCTATAAAGTGGGAACAAAATAGTACTTTTGGGGGGTTGATACAAGGATTCAATGATATATAATCCAACAATGCTTTGTAAATAATGTATGGTGAATTTTCTAATGATATAGGTTGATGGACAATGAAAACTCTTTATCCTTTTTACCCATTAAAAGCTTAAAATACATGATATTGTAATATTTATTAAAGTAAGACATTGAAACTTATAAAAGTAGGAGTTGTTGACATTGAAACCAGTGGCCAACATTCTCCCAGCAAATTTCTTGTTCCATAACTTCATCCTATTAATATTATCTAATTGAGTGGATTGCCAAGTATTTGTTGCCTGACTCAAATTGAAATAAATAAGCTTATCAGACTCCATAGAATGTAAGAAAGGATAAAGGAAGGAAACATTTTTACCTATAACATACCATTTCTTTAGAAATACAGCAGGATGATTTAAAAACTCTCAAATGCCATTTCTCTTTAGAAATTAGATGATGGGTATTTCAGGAGTTGGTAAGAAGCCAATTCTCAAATAACTTCAAATGTGGATCTATAATTAAAATCAGGCACTTGAACCAAAAAAACATATGTTCTTGATATGCCCCACTATTTCTTTTCATTTCTTTGATTCTGCTTACTCTTCTGTTGCTTAATATATGTACATATATATTCTGCTTATTCTCTTTATATTTTACATTGAGACAGGGAATACATAGGACTTCCTTTTTTTAAGATTTATTTTTATTTATTTATGCACCCAAGAACTGGGGTGCAGGCCAGAGGTGCAGGAGTGAGAGGATTCACCAGAGACGGAGGGGACTTGTAATGATAAGTTGCTATAGGCTGCTGCTTTGGGGTAAATTAGGGATCCATGGAGTCATGAAGATGATACCTTTTTTCTCCCGTTCCAAGGGAGTCTGAGATTTAATGATTCACCTCTTCCATTGTTGGGAATTGAATTTGCCTCTGAAAAGCAATTTTGGTTTTATAAAGTCATAGTTTATAGAACTTCAGAAATCACTCCCAGGGGTTGTTTGAAAATGAATCATCATAGAACTGATACCTGAAACAGAAATTGTGATCATTCATGGGGCTCAGCCATGTCAGGCCAGCAGGCTCATGATTTTACTTTACAGGAAACAGGGCAGGAAGAGATGGCTGACAGGCCAACAGTCATACAAGCCAGGTCAAGAGAGGAGTCTCTCCTCTGGGCTGGAGTGGCCTTCCTCAATAGAGACCTGGGGTCCAAGGTACACAATGAATCAGTGTTTCAAGGGATGATCTGAAAGTTCCACACCTGGGTTAAATAGCAGAAATCAAGCTATTATACTGAAACCTCGAGAGTCCCACAGAGGAATCAACCCCAACCTACCAGTGTTGGAATCTGAGGAATGTTTCTTCCATCCAAACTGAAGGCTTGGGATGAGGCTGGGGAAAGGGCTTTGTAACCTATAAGCTGGGTCAGACTACTGGTCACATATTATTAAACTTGGGTAAGAAGTCTATGCTCTGTAATATCACTACTTACTGCATTTTTTTTTTTTTTGCCCTTTCTTTATTTTCCTTGGTTTTATAATGAAAACAATTTTTACTTTAAACCCACAGGGGGATTTTTGTGGCCTCACTCTCCTAAGAGTAATTTCTGTTGAAGCAATTCACCAGGGCAGATATTCAGTGAAAAACAGTATGATGAGAAAGTATACCAATTTTCTCATGAAACTTGGGGTGGGGGAGTTGAAGAAGGACTTTAGGAAGAGGAAAGGGGAGACCTTAAGATATTGAAGAGGACCTCCCTGATGGTGCAGAGGGTTGAGCGCAGCACTGTGAAGCTGTCCACAGCCTCTGCAGCGCCAGTTCAATCCCCGGCCTGCCAAGGAGATACCCACATGGTGAGGCAGACCTCTCTTGTCTTGCCCGCTGCTCCACTCAGCAGTGAATTTCAGCAGATCTACCTGTTCTGTTCCCTGCTCTGTCTCTGGTGAATCCTCTCACCCTCATGTGCCTCTGGCCTGTACCCCAGCTTTTGTATAAATAAATAAAATCTTAAAAAAAAAAATCAAAGAAATGTTCATCAGAGCACCAAGAGTGTTCCTTTCTATAAACATAACCCAAAAGAGAATATTCTATAAAACATAAAGTTCAAGGCCGAATCAGCACTTAAGGCAAAAATGACACTTCTTTCTTGGCTTTTGAGACAGAATACTGATAGTCCATTCCTTCAAACGTCTTAAAAAGTGCACTCACTTAAGTACTCATTCTGAAGTGTGATTTTAAACTTGTATTTAGACATAAAACTCAAGCCATTACACCTGTGTTTACTGAACTTTTTATAGACTTGTATTTACTGGGCAAGCATTGATATTGTCTTCCCCGAGAACACAGTGTTCTGTGCCTGGAAAAGGTTTGCTGCCTCTCTCTGTGTGATTGCCTTAAATGTCAAGGCTAATGCTGCTGCAACAACCCCTCCCACCGCAGTGTGGTCATGCACAAACCCACTAGTTAATAAAGCAGCAGAGTTCTTGGGGGAACAGAGTTAGGGTGGTAATATGTCCTAGTATGCAGGAGTCCTGTCAGGACTCTCTTGATGCTGAGTGAGCTCAGCTTTAAACATGTAACACCAGTTAATCACACAATTGTTGGGAGATGCAAAGTCACTGTATAATTACTGATGTTTTCAAAGGAATTAGCATGTAGTTACTATGAACACATGTTCTATTTTGTGGAAACTATGCAATTAACTTGTCCTTGGCTAATAAATTAAATGTAGCATAAGCTCATATAACAGCTGCTTGCAAGGAGGGGCTGGCTGGCAACATGTTTATTGTGATCATTTTGAACTTGTTAGCCTTTATAATCAATGCAGAGATATGTGTGTCCTGCTTTAGGGAAGTTATGCAAATATCCACATTTGCGGAATAGATCTGTTGGGACATTTGAGCAGGATTAAGGGAGAGAAGGTAAGGTAGAATAGAGGAGGAAAGAAAAAGTAGTGAAAGAGGTGTTAAATCATGTGACACTAGTTAGGATTTGAAATTATCTATCTATCTATCTATCTATCTATCTATCTATCTATCTATCTATCTATCTATCTATCTACCTACCTACCTATCTATCCTTCAAGTCCACACTAACCTGTGTAGAAATGCAGTTCATAGACAATTTATCAGGAACACACTTAATGCATTTAGGAAGGCATTCCTTCCTTGTACCATGTCTGGAAGTTCTTGATTATCTATGATGTGTTAAAAGACTCTATCCCCTCTTCTAAATGTCTTCTACCCACTCAGATTTAATGACAATAATTGGCTTAGATTTGGCTGAAACTTCTTTTTTTTTTTTTTAAATATATATATATATATTTTAATTTTATAGAGGCATGTTTCATTTATTTATTATTTGTTTGTTTGTTTTGTTTATACAAGCACTGGGTACAGTCAGAAGCGTGGGAGGGTGAGAGAACCCACCAGAGCCAAAGCGGGGAGCAGAGCAGGCAGAAGGACCGAAGTACACTGCTGAGGGGAGCAGCGGGCGGCAGGAGAGGTCTGCGCGCCATGTGGGACCCTCCTCCGGTGGTCGGGGAGCAGCCCGGGATCGAACCGGCGCTGCAGAGACTGCGGGCAGCTTCGCAACCCAGCGCTCAACTGCTGCGCCACCGGGGAGGCCCTTGGCTGAAACCTCTTAAGTTAGTTATTTCATTCTTTTAAAGGTAAGCATATTTTATAGAAATATCAAAATAATTACATCTCCTGTCACTGTGGAAACCTTGAAAGGGTATCCATTTTGTATTTGAAGTAATACTTTTTGTAATGAAAAGCTGTTTTTGTTATTACAATCATGCAGAAACTGTATTTCAATAGGGTTTGAGAGGAAGCTCTGAAGAAGTCTACTGATCATGTTCAACCTCTTTAGGATTTGACTTTGCTGTGTTTTGAGGGACAGGCCGAAGCACTCCTTCTACACCTCAGGGCTGACTTCACAGTGCCCAGCACTGAAACGGATCTTGCAGGCCTGGAGTTTTGATGAACTCCCAGCTTCCTGCCAGGGTCATCTGATGACTGTCTCCTTGTCAGAGAAGGGGAAGGTCCCCTCAATCATGTGACAAAGTTCTTAATTCTGGTTGGAGTAAGGTTAAAGGTTAGGCTCAGTGACTGGATGGAAGAAGTTTTCTTTCCCTGTATCTTTGGCTTGACTGGAAATTGTAGGGTTGTATACCTTATATCAACATCTGCTGCAATCTAAGCAATGATCTGTTTTCTTATGAAAGTAGGTATCCTGCATCTTATTTAGAAACTTCTCCCTCTTTAACTTTCTTGCAGTTGCCCACTTCTCTTTGCCTTATGCAGATTAAAATGAAGGCAGACAGGAAGAAGATGCATGGTCGTCTAACCGAAGTGAGAAAAAGGTAGTATGCTTTTTAGGTTTTGGTGAAACAGTTCCCAGGCAGCTGTGTAAAGACTTCAAACCAAATATTTTACTTTTGATGCAAACTTCTGCACATGTGTTGTATAAATATGACAAATAAAGCTTATAAATGTTTAGCAGAATGTAATTATTGAATATATTACATGAAAAAATTAATTTTTAGAGCAAAAGTATTCATGTTGGTTACACTATTCTGAAAATTGATTTTATAATCCATTTTCATTTCTGAACTTATTATATTTAAAAATGATCCAAAGATAGTGCATTTGTTAGTAGTATGTCAATGCTACTTTAATGATTCTTAGCAAAAATTAAATATAAGTTCACCACAGTGCTACTGACATTTATTTGGTATCTTCTTTTAGTTCAAAATTGAAAGGGTGAATGCATCTTCAAATGATTTAAAAAAATTCTGTCATCAACATAAAGATAAAACTTATTTCATCTGCTTGAAATTTTGTCAAGATTTAATATGCTGAATTTCTCTACCAATTTATTTGCTTTCTTTATTGTAGAAGAAACTTTTTAAATAATAAAAAGTGAAATTCACATGCCAAATGACTTATTTTCTCATATTTCTCCAGACAGTGTTGAGAAAAAAAGATGTAGGGAACTTACTGATTAGAGAAGATGAAAAGAGATGAATTTCCCAATATGTCAAAGCTAAAAGGAAGTGTGAGTAAAAAGGTGCTGCCAAAGGCTTCCTGCTCATCAAGGATGGGACAGGGTTTTGAGGAGCCTGGGGAGAGGGGGGAGATACCTCAACTTTGCTTCCTCTTTATAGTAGAATCGTGAGCAATTACCCAGTAGTTCTGATCCTTTTCTCAATTACAAAAGTAGTATAGTACTTACTCCATACAAGAGAAACTAAATGACGTAATGTACCTGGAACACTTAATAGGTATTATTATAATTTTCAGTAAGAGGCATATATTATCACTATGCAGCTCCCATACCTTTCCCTAAGAAGTTATTCTCTGCTTAAATTATGTATGATTTTCGGTTTACTTGCATTTGGATATAAGCAAAATGGAAAAGCCTTCCTAATGCACAGTTTAAGGATTAAAAGTGAGGACTGAACTCTTTTCTCTAATGACACTCAAGCAGGAGGGGACAGCCCTTGCCTGTCTGAACTCTGCACCTGTCATCCAGAGCAAAAGGGCTGCTGGGAAGAGGGTGGAGCAGAGCAGCCATTTTGTGCCTTGGTCTGAACTCTGCCCCTGTCATCCAGAGCAAGGGGCCTGCTGGAAGCGGGTGGAGCTGAGCAGCCATTTTGTCAGCCTTTAAAAGGGAGTCATTCAGGAGCCCTAGCTCTCTTTTTCACAGCAGTTGCTGTAGAGGGAGCTGCCCCACTGGATGGTGGGCCTGTGTGTCCCCCTTTCCGGGGGTGAGTGGGGCTGGAGACTTCAGGCACCACACCCTGCCAGCCCCTTTAGGTGCAACTCCACTTCTACCTGTGGTTGCTAACTGTAACTCTACCCTACTTGTTCTCCCTTTCCCTCTACTCTGTTGGTTAGAATTTTTTTTTTCTTTTGTTATGTCAAAGATGTTTTTGTTACATCAAAGATCCTTTTGTTTACACTTGTGTGCCAGGTGGCCAAACTCAGAACTAGTGTGAGATATTGGTGAACTGACTTGGTGACAGTTTTTAGATCTTTTGCCTAGTGACATACGAGCATTTAAAGATGCAATGCCTTCAAAACAGTAGGTTAAAAAAAAAAGTGTCCTCCAGCCTTTTAATCTTTTCCAGAAGAGAATTGTGGTACACTGTCTTAGTGACTATCTCAGGCAGAAACTGCCAATGGGCAGAAAACATGATAAAGGCACAGCACATGTTCTTAGGTACCTGTATGTAGTTCTTATAATTACAAAATTGTAAATATTTATTAATGTAATTTTTTTCAGTTTATCTTCCTTTGGGGTCATATTTTATTCTCTTTTGTGGATACTTAGTTTGTTATTAATGTCAATTATTTTTGCTGAATAAATAAATAAGTAAATAAATGGCGATAGAGACGACTACTATGCTTTATGGTCATCCTTGGGACATATTCCTATTGGCAGAATCCAAGCTATATGCCTTCGTGACTTAGTGACTTAATAAAACAATCGCCTTTCTCCCAGTCTCCACTGGTGCCAGGAAAACTGCTTTTTATTTACTTATACCTGTGTAACCCCTTCTCTTTTGTTCTCATAACCTACTAACTTGCTGAGGAGGTCTAGTAATTATAAAACATCATCACTCCAGCTTTCAACTGCATTTTGAGGAGTATGAAGTTTTAGGGGATGTTCAGAGACCAAACTGGGCCAGAATCTCCAACTCAGGAGAGAAGGGGCAGAGACATTCCAGCTCCTGATGGCAGCACCTTGTCTCTGAGAGAGCAATTCTGCTTGATCTATTTTTTTATTTGAAGTTCCATGCAAGATTTTGCTTGCAATATAGGACATAGCACTAAAAAAGTTTGAAGCCTGAGTTCATGATTGTACAAAATATTAAATAGAAAGCTTTGCCCTCTGAAGTCAATGAAAGACAGGCTTGAGTTCTTTTAACACCCAGGTTACTTTTGAGTCATCAAAGCAAAACATATTAAAAAGGTAGTGTTGCGAGATAATTCTGGCATTTCTGGATGCCTTCAAGCAAAGAAGCATTGGCAGCTTTGTTCAAGGGTATTTGCAAAGCTGGTGTGGGCATAAAGCAGATTTGCTTATTTTCCAGGGTAATAAAGCTAATTTCTCCTCCCTTCTTGGAGAAAGTCCATGTTGATGAAGACACTCTCTCCTTGAATCAGAAGGCAGATTTGTTCCCTGATCACGATAATAAAAGTGATGTCTCTTTCTGTAGGTGTGGATGGGCAAGTTTACTGGCACCTCCCTTAAAAGACAGGGGTTTTTCTAGGTGGGGTTTCCTTCTGTGACATAAATCCACTGTGCATGCAGTGTCCACCTGGGCCTACCTCTGGATATATCACTGCTGTGGAAGCAAGGTGAACACGAAGTTCGTGCTGTGCCATGTGTAATAAGCTTTGCAAATCCATTTGGGCTTGTTTCCTTACTGGCTGAATGTATGGAAGTTTGGTAGCTGCTGCTCAGGATCTGCTTGATTTCTTGATAGGTAGACCTTGACCTCTAAAAAATCGTGATGGGAGTAGTTTACCTAAAAGGTAAATTTCCACGTTTACTAGTGCTTTCACTTTGTAGGAGGACACTTTGTCATGTAGTAGTTTCTAGGAAGGGTTTTCATAGTGACCTTTGGGTATCAATAATGACATTCAAGTCAGTGTGTCCTCTTATAAATGCAAATGTCCAAAATAAAACTACTGTTGTTAACGTTTCTCTTCCTGCTATCTTAAGGAACATTTTCATCTGTCCACCAAGGTAAATATTTTGGATATGCTGTTTCGGTCAATTTCCAAAGACAATGTTCTTTGAGTTTTATGCACAGAGGATCTCCTAAATGCTTGTCACAAAAACAGATTATTGAGTCTAATGCCCAAGGAATCACATTCACATCCAGGAGAGCCATGCTATCTGCTAGTAAATAAGAAGACCCCAAGTTATTCTGATTTTGCTGGAAAGGGTTACACTTTAAGAAACAAAGCTCTACAAAATGAATATTAGTGTCTCCTTAAATAAAAAGAAAAAAGTTTATAAAATTCACAGATGTCCTTTAAATCCTGCAGGCTTCACGGGGGAGGCAGGTGAGGGTAATAGATTGTCCACACCGTGATACATTAACTCAGCCCTTCACCCCTACTTCAGTTCAAAAAACACTGGAATCACTTCAGGGTTTTCTTTGAAAGACTCACAATTTTTTTTTTTTTCAACAATAATAGCAGGTATTACTGACACAACCGGTGCAGAAGTTATTCACCTCAGGGCCAAGTCATTCTTCAATATAATGTCTTGACAGTAAATCATTTAATATGTGCCTAGGTGTAGAGAATAGGCTTCCAGTGCCAATTTGAAGGTAGACTAAGCCTGTTCACTTGCCAAGACTGAGAGCACTCCTGCAAGCCTCTGTAGTTCCTTTACTTATGTGCTGTCAATTAACTTTCATATCTGGGCAGCCTTCTGGGATTTTCTATTGGGTTGATGATCATTTATTTTATGATGGGCCTGTGGTGAATAAATTTTAACATGTCTTTGGTTGTTAACCCTGGAACTCAGTGGCCTGTGGGCTGAATTGTGCCCCATCCTCATCTGCAAATTCCAATGCCCTAACCTGGAGTACTTCAGAGTAAGACTATATTTGGAAAGGAAGTCTTTAACCAAGTAAGCTAAAGACCCTCAAACCACTACCTATATGGCAATGACATGGCTATCCCCCAGGAGGCCCAGTTATGGGTGGGGCAGAGCTAAGGAAGGTGTTAGGTAGGAAGATCCTTGTAGGGGGTAGCCAAAAACTTCCTACGGCGGAGGAAGCCAGAAAAGGAGATACAGATTTAGAGGTGGCTTTGATGTTGAATTAAAATGTAAAGCCAATAAGCTTGCTTGAGACTTGCAGGACTTGGAGGCCTGTGGTTTCTCCCATCGATGAATTGTGAGGGTGTTCCCCAATTTCAGGGGCATGCTGGACCAGTTTTCAAGACCAAATCCAACCTCTCCTCTCTAATCCTCTCTAAGCTTCTTCCTCCTCCACATCGCCCCCACATCCTCTTATTTCCCTTCTTTTTGACTATAATCTTTTTATACATCTTCATTCTCACATTCAAGGTGCTCAGAAGGGGAGAATATAACTTTGCCCAGCTGAGCAGTGTTGTGTTCTGTGTCCCTGACATCCTGGGTGGAGGGGCAGCCTGGAAGGGGGCTGGGCTGAGCAGCTTTTTTTTTTTTTTAATTTAATTTTATTAATTTTACTTATTTTTTACATCATTGTTCATTTTTAAACAATATTTCCTCCCCCTGCCAGGTGTAGTCCCCATAGAATTTCCTTCCCCAAGGCACCCGTGCACCATCACCACAGTCCCCTGTGCTCCTCCCTCCCTCCCTATGATCCCTCTCCCTCCCAGCTTTTTTATTTTTGAACCTTTAAAAGGGAGTGAGGTAAGCACATGGATTCTTATTTTCATTAGAGCTGCTGAGGAAGGCAGCTGTTCTGCTGGCCCTTCAGCGGCCCCCAGCCCAGGCCAGGCAGGTGCACTGGGGGCCCTTTACCTCAGCAGGAACAGGCCTCTGCCACATCCTGCCAGCTCTTGTGTCTGCAATTGTACCTCATACCAGGGATTGGTAGCTGGACCTTCTCCCTCTCTCACTACCCTGTTGGTTAAATGTGTGTGTGTTTTTTTCTTATTTATTTATTTATTTTTTTGCTGCACCAAAGACCTTTCTGCTTACATTTGTGGTGGCAGATGGCTGGATGGAGAACTGGTGACAAATTTATAGACCATTTGCTTGGTATCATTAGGGTTTTAAAAGTGCTGTCAGTTATAAAGAGCTTATGGAAGTTAATCACAGAAAACAAGCAGTACCTCTCAGTCTCATTCCCTCAAAGAGAAGATGGATATAGAACACAATTTTCCTTACAAAAGGAAAAAATTACAAAATTGTTTCCTTATTTTCATAAGACATAAGGAAGGTATACATGAAAATTAGATACAGCTTGACTTTTATATAACTAAACAAAACTCCATAGCATGTTTTGATTTTCTAGCCATTATTACTATTCTTTCTACTTATGTCTGGATGAGAGTGTCCAGTTTCTAAATCAACAAACAACTTAATTGTTTACTCAAGATTGGGTTAGGTTTTTGCAATTTCATTTGAGGGAATAAGTTTAATTTCTGGAACATTTGAAGTAGAGTGAATTATGATCTTCTGTGTGACTGGAATGAGCCATACATGGGGGTGGTGAGGAAGCATTTTCAGCTCAGGATTATTTTTGGCTCTTTGTTCCTCAGAACAATTCTTTCCGAATTACCTCTCCCAACCCCACAAGGATGATGTAACACAACCTTTTTAGGGTTGATGATGGAAATTGAGGATTTCTTCAGAGTAAGAGTATGTCCTCGGGCCCGTGGAGATATTACAGAAAATAATAGATGAAGAATTGAAACTTTATAGTAGGGCATTTTGTCACCTCTAAGAGAAATCTGTGCGCATTAGTTGTCATTCCCCATTGGACCCCCCCCTCTATCTCTGACAACCACCAGTCTAATTTCTGTCACTAGGGGTTTGCCTATTACCTACCATATATTTTAAATCTCTTTCAGCTTAGTAACTGGCTAATTTTTAAAGATACTTTCTCTTTGCTCTAGCCTTTTTAGTTTAATTTCAGTGATCTGTGAAACTTTTTTAATTTAGGTAGGTTTAGTGAAGAGCCATGTCTATGATTCTACAAATCTTTACAGTGAAAGATACATGAAGCTTCATGTTCAGTTTTTCCTTTTTTATTTTGATTTCCTCTTATTATTAATCCAATTCAAAAAAGGCAAGAATAATATAAGAGGTATGCGGAGGACAAGAAGAGGGAGGGAGAAAGTAGGAGGAAGAGTGTAACAGTATCATAGGGAAAAGAAAATTTTATTGATGGAACTAAAGAAGAAACAGTCACTAATTGATTGCAAAATAATCACACCCACTACTTTTTGTTTTGCAAACAAAAAGGGATAACAAAACAATCAGATCTTACATGATGAGAAACATTTTTAAAGTTTTGCAGGCCATGAATAAAGAAAATATAGTAATTTCATCATTGGGGGAAATTAGGGAGCATCTTTTCATTCTTTATAAAGTTTAAGAGATCAGAAACATCTTTCTGCATGAGATCAAAAGAACAAGAATTTGGTTAAAAGTGATAATATGAGTTTTATTTTAGAAAGGTAATTTGAGGGCCTCCCTGGTGGCACAAGGAGTTAAACATCAGCACTATGTAGCAATCCGCAGCCACTGCAGCTCGAGTTCGATCCCCAGCCAGGGAGGTGACCCATATGGCACAGCAGACCTCTTCTGACTTGCCTGCTACTCCCCTCAGCAGTGTATTTCAGTGGATTTGCCTGTTTTGCTCCCCACTCTGTCTCTGGTGAATCCTCTAACCCCTCCCCCTCGCACTTCTGGCCTGTACCCCGGTTCATGTATGCATAAATAAATAAATCTTAAAAAAAAAAAAAAGGTAATTTGAGATGAACTAACAACAGACTATAGAACACCAAGTTTACTAGAACCACATGTAACAAAGACAAATCTATTGCCAGTCTTTCCTGACCTCCAACTTTAACAAACTGTTTTGTATTGTTTCTTAAAGGAAGAGTAACTGAACTTCAATACACTAAATTCTAACTCAGAAGTAACTTTCCTATCACAAACTTTGTATGCAAAATATTGCTTCTCACAGTTTTGATGTTGAAAAACAATAAATTAAATGCTAGAAATAGACAAAAACCTAAACAAAACAGAGATCTTATTTTCCCTATCTCTAGACTTGACTACTAACTAGCAAGGGTTTCAATTAAAAGTTTTAGTTTCAGGCCTCCCCAGTGGCGCAGCGCAGCGGTTGAGCGCTGGCTGCGAAGCTGCCCGCAGCCTCTGCAGCGCCTTTTCGATTCCCGGCTGCTCCCCGGCCACCTGAGGAGGGTCCCACATGGCACGCAGACCTCTCCTGCCGTGCTCACTGCTCCCCTCAGCAGTGTACTTCGGTCCTTCTGCCTGCTCTGCTCCCGGCTCTGGCTCTGGTGAATTCTCTCACCCTCCCACGCTTCTGACTGTACCCAGTGCTTGTATAAATAAATAAATAAAATCTTAAAAAAAAGTCTAAAAAAAAAAAGTTTTAGTTTCAAAATAAGGGATGTCTATTTCCAATGTAGAAGGGAAGAAGTAACGTAAGAGAGGTAGAAGAAGCAATAATACAATATGGGTAGGCATTTATGGAGAATCAAAGTTGGTGGCTAATTCTTTGATACACCTTTCATAGAAAGAAGGGATCCATTGAATGTGGGCTCGTCTTAGTGATTTCTTTGGCCAATAAAGTTCAGTGCCAGTGACACTAAATGAATTGCAAGGCTAGATCAGAAGAAATCTTGAAGGTTCTCCCTTGGTCTCTTGGACCAAGAATGTTCTCTGCCTTCTTAAGACTCTCCTTCTTCAGATACTGCTATGCAGTATCTCTGTTGCTATGCAATGAGAAGAACTAACCATACTGAAAGAAACGACAATGTACATACGTGGATTAACAACTCCAACTGCTGGAACAACCTGGGGCACCTGAGATTTTCACTCCCAGGCCCTTAGGACAACCAGCACTAGGAAGGGCTGAACTCTGCCGCCTCTAATTGGACTTTCTCCCTCTCCCTCTCCCTTGCTAGTTCTTCCTTTACCTTGTTGGTTGGAATTTATAGTTTTTCCTGTTTGCTGCACCAGAGCCCTTTTGTTTGCATTTTGTTCTAGGTATAGCCAGACTTAGAACAGCAGAGAGAGGTTCTGACCCTCTGGTAGTTTTTAGTCCCTTTGCTTGGTAACAAACTGAGCTTTAAGCTGACAGCACCAACTACCAGTTGTCTTGGACATCAGTTCATCTAAACCTTCAAATAATTATAGCCTAGCCAGTACATGACTGTAACTGTATGAGGAACTCTAAGGCGAGCTACCCAACTAAGCCCTTCCTGAATTATTGAAACTTCGCATTGTAAACAAAGTAGTTGCTTGAAGCTGCTAAATTTGAGGGGCAATTTGTTATGCCACAGAGTTCACCAGCATACTCCTGGACAGACACCTCTGGGAACTTTTGTCACAACAGGCTTTCTACGATGAGGCTGGTGGATTTGCAAGGATAGATGGACCCAGTTTGAAACTTACAACAAACAAGTCATATAATTATGAGATTGTACTATATAACATCAAGGCAAACTTTTAATGACTTTGTTGCATAGTGAATAATCTTTTTAAGCTTCTATCGCTTATGTTTTCATTTCATCTAGAAGTAAAAAGATCTAAATAACACTACATCATAATGTCCTTTCTGTCCATTTTGCTTTTGATCTAAATGGTATTGAACTGAGGGAGTCAGTACTCTAACTGCTCCAGATGCCCTGCCCTTCCCCCCTTCCCGGGAAGAGCTGTCTTTGATTACATCACTCTGGGGGACCTGCCAGGATGTGAGCAGCTGTCCTTGCTCATAGTTGACTTTCCTAAGCATGACATCACAACCTGTGTGTGACCAGATGCTGATCTGCTCAAAATATTTCTGACTTTGACCAAGGCCACCCAAGATGTCCCTGCATCTGCTGCCTCCTCCTTCTTACCTAATGCATGCTGAGGGATGTATTTAACTGCTTTAGCCTGAATGTTGGAAACATGCTTCTCCCATATTGATCATCCCAGTCCCCTGTAAGGAATATTCTATATCAAGTTTGAAGCATATTTCAGTACTTCTTTGCACAGAAATTTGTTTTGGTCTAAGAGAGAACCACCTGGACCCCAGTCTGGAAGACAGAAGAAACTCTTCTTTTAAAGACACTGGCCAAGGGATTATTTCACCTGTTTCATAGTTATGAAGAAATAAAGATTGACATCAATTCAGTTATGATCTACTTTTCGCAGGCAATTATGTTATCTCTGGATTATGTGATAAGGGTGGAAGAGAAGGGCTGGTGCAGTTATGTTGATCAAGTTCAAGTTTAGCCAATGAGTTGAAACTAGATGGGTAAGAGACCTTCTAATGGAAGTAACATGTGGTCTCCCCTGAATTGAGTCCAAGAGAGTGTGTCATGGAACAGATCTATTTGGTAAACTTCCCCCTAGCTGAACTGAGAGATCCCATCCTTTACCACATTCTGATTGGTGGAAATGCCAAAACTGTTAATGTTTAGCTTAGAATTGAGTGTAATTTTCAGGGAGGAAGCTATCTTTTTTACCTTTCTGTTTGGCGGAATAGAGCTCTGCTTCTCCCAAAATAGTGGGTTATAGATATATGTGCAGTCTTGCACCAATGACAGAAAGCCCAGGTATACATATTGATCCTTGACTCTCTGAGGGACTCATAGAGGTAGATAATTCTTTTGATAAATGAAGGTGGTACTTTGAATGCTTCTATAGGTAGCCAAAGTCGAAAAACTTCATACATCACTAAAATCCAGCCCATCTTGTTCCAAGGAAAATTAGAATCTTGATAACATTTCTTGATCCACTCCTCATTTCCCATTTCTATTTTTGAAAAAATGTTCAACCAAGATGGAGCCAAGATTGAGTTAAGAGTGAATTGAAGACTGGAGTTTGTGTTGGTGTATCTTTGAACAGATAATTAGAATAAGGCTTTGGACACAAGAATTGATAAGTAGTTCACTATCAAAATCCATAAAGGAATACATAGATCCAAATATGAGAAGGTGAATCAGAAAAATTGCTAAATCTATGGCTGCAAAGGTAGGAAGTTAGAATTTGAATATTAGAGAGATGGAAAAACAAATAATCCTGGATCGAATTTTGTGTGTGGGGAGGGTGCTGGGATTAAGTCGAAGAATTACAGTGTTCTATTGCTAGGAACAGTGTTACAATATTTCAGGGTATGCATGATAGGAAAATCTGCAGGAAAAAACCTCCCTGGAGCATTTTCCTGGAATGTGAGTTGTATATAATGATAGCTTACATTATGTTGCTTAGAACATTGTAGAGTCAAATGCAAATTTTTCATGAATTTTTAAAGATAAACCTAAGACTTGAAAGTTACTTTACCCTTTCTATGGGCTGCTTTGGGCTATGTTAGACCCATCCAGAATTACACACATCTTCTTTCTCTTTCACTATTATAAAGGATCCTTCAGTGGGAAAGTCTGAGAAACAATGGGAGGAACATCAAAGCATGGACTGGGCTTGCTTTAAGGGTCAGTAGATGCATAGTCACAAGAGTAAACCAGTTGAATTAAAGGGCCAGGAATAGAATATTTTGTATATTCTTTATAATCATTACATCATTACATTATTCTGTGTCTACATCAGCTATAGTGTATATCATCATTAAATGTGGTGTTTTTGAAACCTGTGAGTACAACCATTTAACAGGATGTGAAAACAATGTAGTAAGGTTGTTACATATTTTTTTTTAAGATTTATTTATTTATGCATACAAGAACTGGGGTATAGGCCAGAGGTGTGGGGGGTGAGATAATTTACCAGAGACAGAGTGAGAAACAGAACAGACAGATTGACTGAAATACACTGCTGAGAGGAGCAGCAGGTGAGACAGGAGAGGTCTGCTGTGCCATGTGGGTTGCTCCCTGGCTGGGGATCGAACTCATACTGCAGAGGCTGTGGATAGCTTCATAGGTTGCGTCTTAACCCCTTGTGCCACCAGGGAGGCCCCTGTTATGGATGTTTTAAAAAAACAAATTAGCAGAAAAATCATTTTAAAATATTATTTTGTGAAGATTTTGTTTTATTTAGGTTTGTGCGGTGAGATATGATGTAAAATGCTTTTGCATAAGTATGTTGCACTAACAAATTGTCACTATTCTAAAACTTTTTTAGTTCATCAAGATGTTAATAGGTATCTCATAGGTAAAAAAAATGTGTTCCTTGGACAAGTAAAATTTGACCTTTAAAAAAAGTTAAAGGACTTTTAAAATTTCAACTTTTCAGAACAATAAATATGCTAGTGGAAATTGTGGAATTATATTAGATACAAAGTCTGCAGTTTTTTCCTAACATATTTCACATGGAACCATTCTTTTTACATAGAGCATTTCATGAGGCCAGTGTCATATGGAACATAGGGTAATAACTACAATGAATGTAAATCCTCACTCGATTATGTTGGTTTAATGATCCTCAATTAACTGTTGTGTTATTGTCAACAAATTTCTAGGTAAATTTTCCTCCTATTATTATTGCACATTGCTATCTGAATTGAAAGGGCTGCATCTTGAACTATATTCAGATTTTGGTATTCAGAGTCAGTAACATTAGGTAACTACCCTCCTGATAGAATTTTATAGCACTCACATCTAAAAGAGTTGCAAGGTATGCCACTCCTCAGAAAAGCTGTGTGGTATTCTTCTTGTGCTCCTACTAAGTATGACCTTGGAGTAGGCATAAGTCTATGGTGATATTTTTATTCCAACTTCCTTCTTGTCACTCCAAGAAATAAATAAGCACTTTTTCATTTTTAAGGTGCATTGCTTATCAGAGCAAGTAAACAGATGGGGATAAAAAAAAAAATACACCAGGAAGGTTAAGTCTCAGCATTATCAAGATATTGGCAGCCACTGCAGCATGAGTTTGATCCCTGGCTAGGGAACTAACCCACATGTCACAGCAGACCTCTCTGGTCTTGCCCACTACTTCCCTCAGCAGTGTATTTCTGTAGATCCACCTATTTTGCTCCCTACTGTGTCTCTGGTGAATCTTCTCACCCCCCCTCCCCGCACCTTTGACCTATACCTTAGTTCTTGTATGCATAAATAAATAAATAAAAACAAATCTTTAAAAAAATAAATACCCCAGGAAACTATAAGAAGTCACAACTCCCTAGAATCTTTATACATTAATATTTTTAGGTTAAAATAAAAATATGTATTTATACATCTGCTGGATAATAATAATAAATCATATTTTCAAAAGTTAATTTTCTTAAAGTATTTTGTGTGCCCCTATCATGTTTGGAATATTGGTAACCCTGGTCCACAGACATTTTTCTGGGCCTTTGATCTTTACTTTTATTTCTAATAGTGATGCCTACAGTATTGCTTCTC
This sequence comes from Talpa occidentalis, assembly GCF_014898055.3. NCBI lineage: Eukaryota > Metazoa > Chordata > Mammalia > Eulipotyphla > Talpidae > Talpa > Talpa occidentalis. Next base: position 78,028,609 of record NW_023602073.1, on the reverse strand, counting down.
AACATCTGACTTGACTTTCAGTAAGGATTATGTAGAATTTTTCCTGGCTGATTGTGCCTCTTCTAACATCAAAGCCTCAAGATGCAATCAAAGCAGAATAACATCAGTCTTTATTTCTTAGCAAGGACTTTTGCACTTTGAAGATTGTAGGGATGGGAGGGAGGAATACCAAGTTTTTATCTCCTCTGCTCAGCCAGGAACATTCCTCTCTGGGAAATTTCCTGCATGTACACTGTAAAATCACTAGTAATATTATTAGGGAAACCAAACATCCTATAATAGCATTGCTTAAAGAATATTAAAAATCAAAATTTAACTAAGTCAATTTAAATATCTAAATGACTTTATTAAAACATTCATGAATGCAGCAGCATCTCATTTAATAAGTAGAAGAACTTTTACAGACAGGAAGGAACAAGATCAGGAAGAGAGTGGATTGTTTCAGGCTGGGTCACCTTCCCTTGGGGATGGGAAAAGTCTACTAGGTAGATTAAATTGCTAATGTTGACTTGGAAATTCCAGACTGACCAGTAAAGATTAAATGCCTGGGAGGGTTTAAGAATGCAATTAAGTTAGGTATTAAGTCTTGGTTTGATGGTGCAATCTTTAGCAATCATTTTGGGCCCTTCATCTTCTTTCTAACAAGAAGGTTAATAGAACATATAGTATATAGTCCTACTTGAGGATATTTCTAGAATATTATTAAAAAACAGTTCCTAAAAGCAATGCCAGTAAAAATGGTGAATCCTTAACCTCCATTGTGAGGTAGGATTTCTAGCCTTAAAATAAGAGGAAGAGACGTGAGGGACACATGTGCACAGGGGAAAGGCAGGTGAGGACACAGGGAGAGGGCAGGCATCTGCAGTCAAGGCAAGAGGCCTCATTACAGAGATATCTGCAGAAAAGGGGGAGGTAAGAAGTTCCCAGTCCCACGTAATAATGAGTAGAACTGAGCTGCCAGGTGAAGCTATACAACATGAAAAGCAGGTGAGCTCTGGAGAAGAAAAAGAGAAAAGGAAAAGGAGAATTCTTGTTTGTGTGGCCCAACTTGTGCCATGCTACTGCTAGGAGGGAGACATGTGGAGGGACGACTTGTAGAAACATTTGGAAGAGACACACAGGTAAGAAACAATTGGGGAGGCTCACAATAGCAGCCATTACTTTGATTTGTCCTTTGATTTTGCTCCTTTCATCCCAGACTTGCCTGGCCTCTTTCACCCCCTTCCTATGGTTGCCCTCCAGAGAGAGCGTGAGACTTGTGGCAAACTTTGGTCTCAGTGGCCTTGCTTCAGGCCAGCCCTGTCTGGCTGGACATTTGCCCATGAGGGGATGGGTAATTTGGGGTGTTTTATTGGGAAACTATTATCCTGTCTACTCTCTTTATGCACACCAATACTATTTAAGTTCTTTTACGCTACGAGTCTCCTTTGCCTTTGTGCACACAGACGGCTGGATACCTTTACAGGGTGAATGTTTGGGGGTCCCTGGGTACCCCTCAGTCATGTGCTAACAGCCTCACAAGAAACAAACTTGGATCTTGGACATCCAGCCTCCAGAACTGGATTATAGTTTAACACTGATTATGCTTCCTTTTCCCTGGGAGTTCAAGAATACTCAGAACCAAATAAATTCCTAGTAATTATGTTGGTACTCATAGTTCACACATTTTATCTTTCCTTTGTGATACAGACTTGTTTCTATTTCAATTTTATTAGCTTATTATTTGATTTCATTGTTTATGCCTTGAAGCCTTTGTAGGAAATATTCAAGATATAAAAAAATAAAGAGAAATTTTTTTTTAAAGATTTATTTATTTATACAAGAACCAGGGTACAGGCCAGATGCGCGGGAGGGTGAGAGGATTCCCCAGAGACAGAGTGGGGAACAGAACAGGCAGACTGACAAAATACACTGCTGAGGGGAGCAGTGGGCAAGACAGGAGAGGTCTGCCATGCCATGTGGGTATCTCCCTGTCTGGCCAGGGATCGAACCCTCACTGCAGAGGCTGCGAACAGCTTCATAGCGCTGTGCTCAACCAGCTGCACCACTGGGAAGGCCCCTACAGGTTCTTCTTTTATTTATAGAAGCACCTTCTAAATCTCCTGTGCTGGTGCTTCAGCAGGGCTCTAATTTCAGAATGTAACATTTCCTTTATAAACATTCTGGCATGATCTCACTTATCTCATGGTTTTAAACACTAGTAACCTAGACATTTTGCCTAGCTTTTTCCCCTGAACTACTCATACAAATATCCAAAGTGTCTATGCAAATTCAATTCATTAATTTGCATGTCGAATACATTTCTTATATGTGATGTGCCAGAGGCCAGGCCAAGCTCTGAATCCTTCCCTCCCCTTCCTGGTCTTCTCAGTAAACAGCAACTTTATCCTTGCCTAGGCCCAGAACCTCACCACTTCCCTTTGAAGGAGGTATTATTGTTTTGTTTATCATTTTGGGATAGACTGTTATTACCACATTACAAATGAGGAAACTCAGTATAGACTTCCCAGCTACAGATAGCAGATAAAGAACATAGCCAGGGGGCCTCCCCGGTGGCGCAGCGGTTGAGCGCTGGGTTGAGAAGCTGCCCGCAACCTCTGCAGCGCCGGTTCGATCCCCGGCTGCTCCCCGGCCACCGAAGGAGGGTCCCACATGGCGCGCAGACCTCTCCTGCCGCCCGCTGCTCCCCTCAGCAGTGTGCTTCGGTCCTTCTGCCTGCTCTGCTCCCCGCCCTGGCTCTGGTGAATTCTCTCACCCTCCTGTGCTTCTGACTGTACCCACTGCTTGTATAAACAAAAACAAACAAACAAATAAAATAAATAAATAAATACAGCATGCCTCTATAAAAAAAAAAAAAAATAAAATAAAGAACATAGCCAGGATTCACACTGACATTTTGGTTCTGGAAACAACAGTATTTTAAAAATAATTTCAGGGCCTCCCTGGTGGCACAGGTGGTTGAGCGCCGCACTGTGAAGCTATCCACAGCCTCTGCAGTGCTGGTTCGATCCCCACCGGCCTTGGAGCAACCCACATGGCATGGCAGACCTTTTCTGTCTCACCTGCTGCTCCCCTCAGCCGTGTTTTTGGTTGTCTGCCTGTTCTGCTCCCTGCTCTGTCTCTGGTGAATCCTCTCACCCTCCCGCGCCTCTGGCCTGTTCCCTGGCTCTTGTATAAATAAAAATAAATCTTAAAAACAAAATTTAAAAATATTTACTTATTTATTTTTGCGGTAACATTAATTAACACACTGTATATGATACAGAGGTATAGAAGCACACCCTTCAGGTGGATATGACCACACCACACCTACTACCAAGACACCCACAGTCCTCCATCATAGTCCACTGACAACACTATTTTTTAAAATTAAGTACTTTTTTTTAATTATGGAAGTTTAAAAAAATATACAAAAGTTGTGAAGGATACTGAAATCTAAATATGCACCATCCATCTTGGTCTTCTTCATCTCAGTGAACAGCAGGTCTATCCTTCCTGGTTCCTAAACCCCAAACCTTGAAGTCATCTTGACTTTCCTTTTTCTCATCTCCAATTTCTAATCTTTCTGTTAGCCCTATTGGCTTGTGCAACAAAATAGATCTAAAAGCTGACTATTTTTAACATCTCCCTTGCTATCAAGGTGAAAGTCACCATAACTTACTTCTCCCTTGGATTATTGCCTACTTAATAGTCTTTCTGCTTCTGTTTCCCTCTTGTAGCTGTTCTCTCCAGCAGCCAGATTGTCATTAAAATGCAAACCGGAGTAGGTTACTTCTTTGCTTCATATCCTCCAGGGGTTTTCCATCTCCCAAATTAAAAGAGTCCTTTTAAAGATGTATAAGGTGGCATAAGAACTAACTTTGTTTAGCTCCCTGAGCTCAAATATCTCTTTTTGGTTTGCTTGGTCCTAACTGCTCTGGACTGCATTTTGCTGCTTCTCTCGCAGAGAACACTCTTCTGTAGGATATTGGCAAGACTGCCATCACCTTTAAGACACCGTATCATTTTATCAAATATCAGTCTCTCTGAGACTTTCATCCTGTGGTATGCTGATAAATGTTTGACAACTGAAGTTTAGGACAACTATCAAAAAGAGAAAACCAAGCCCTGATTTCTTGCATTCATTGAATTTTCCAGAGTAAGGACCTCATGGTGGCCAATTACAAGCTATCAAAATGATGTCACTGAAGGCAGAGTTGGGACAGATGTCCAGCAGTAGCACCTAAGTATGTAGCATTTCTATCATGCATGGATAACCTCAAAATGATGAATTTTAAATATTAGATTTTTATAAAATTTATGGATTTTAAGTTTATATAATTTAATTTTTAGCAATGACTGTCTTTTACAACTGGCTCACAAAATTCTTGGTTTTCCTGAGCTGGCAGGAGCAGGGGCCTGCACATCACTGATCACTTCTCTGGTCATTCCTCATGAAATAGCTGCTCCCTTTCAGCTATTTTATTGTCCTGTTTTCCCCATTAGCTTTTAACACATCATATATATGTGTGTGTGTCCATCATATATACATATGTATGTAAATATTTCTTTTTCTTCCTCCTAAACTTTAAGCTAATTAAGGCCGAATATTTTGTTTCCTCTGTATCCCCACGCTTAGAATTTGCTTTACACATCATCTAGGAGCTAATTTATTGAAGGAATAAATGAGATCACTAATATTTTGTTTAAGATGGATACTAACTTGTTATGGAAAAGCAAAGAACTAGCAATCAGAATAATGCTATATGTAATGGCTGTATGTAACAGTATGTATAGCTCATTTAATTCTCATACCTTCCCCACGAGGGAGTTATTATTGTTATCACCAGTTTACAGATAAAGAAACTGAGCACAGATTTGTTCAATGATAGATAGCAGACAAAGAATACAGTCAGGATTCACAATCGGACATTTTGGTTCTAGAGACCACTTTTTTTTTTAACTTAAATAAGAATATTTTAAAAATTATGGAAATTTAAAAAATGTATACAAAAGCAGATGGGATACGAACTCCAAATATCTGTCTTCTATATTCAATGTTTATCAACTCCTGGACAACTTCTTTTCATCTATACTCCCTTCCCCAACTAGATTATTTTGAAGAAAATACAAATAATCATAACTATTTCCATATTTACCTCTCAAACACACACACACACACACACACACACACACACACACACACACACACGTATGTGTCTATGTCACATTAAGGAGAATCACATTTTGGTACTGTTTATTTTTGGCCTAGCATTTATTGCTCAGTTACTAAATCTTTCTGAAACATAAGTGTCCTCATCTGCAAAATGGACGTACTGGCTTTTCTTAGAACTTTTTGAATATAAATTGAGATAATGTATTCATAACACTTTGTGAAACTACAAAGCATTATTTACAGGTTGGGTTTTCAACTCATATGTCATTATCCACATTGTGCCGTTGACACATTTAATGTCTCTACATCAAAGCGTAGTTTGGTTGAATGTGTATGAGCATGACCTGCTTTTCCCCGGCAACTTAGTTTCGTAAATAACATCACACCTCATAAATATGCCAGAGAGTCAGCAGTCTCGTGGAATGTATAAGCCCCTGCAAGACTATAAAGCCATGAGAAAACAAAGTATACTCTTATATTGTGCTACAAAGGAGCTGTTGCACATTATATATATTTACAAGAATTCATCATGGCTCACTTTTCATTTCTAGACACACAGAATAATGTACAAGAAAGATGGAACAAGGCAAGGTGACATGATTCCTGTGCCACACATCTGTGGAGCCTCCACCATAAATAACATGAAACATTCTTTTAAATAATAGTAATCTTACTAATAATATGAACATACACTCACATAGTTCTTAACATGTGTCAAGCACTGTTCTAAATGCATGACATATTAATTCATTTAATCCTCACAAGAAATTTGTCAACATTGCAAGAACTATCATGGGGAAGACATCATTTAAATTCAGGTTTCTGGCTTCTGAGTCTATATATCCACCACCATGATAGCTTTCTCATCAAAAAAACCCTCAGAAAACCCCAAAACAACCAATATATCAATGTTTTCTAAACATTTAGCTATTCCAAGCACTCCCCTTACAATTCTTTGGTTTGGTTAACATCTATCACCACACATAGTTAGAATACTTTTTTCCCCCCTTAAGATCTATTTATTTATACAAGAGCTGGAGTACAGGCAAGAGGCATGGGAGGGTGAGAGGATTCACCATAGACAGAGCAGGGAACAGAACAGGCAGACCGACGAAACACACTGCTGAGGGGAGCAGCGGGCAAGACAGGAGAGGTCTGCCGCCATGTGGGCATCTGTCCGAGCCCGCGGACTGGTCAACGAGGTTCTCGGGGGGGAGAGCAGTGACCTGAAAGAACAGGGGTACACCACGGAGGGAGACACGTACACTCGGTTCAGCTAAAGCATGTCTCATTTATTTTTGGTTTCAGCGGGGCTTTATAGCTGGGGAAAAGCGGAAGAAGCAGGCCAACAGTGCCTAGCCAATGATTACACACATGACCTTATTTGGTGCGCCGGAGGTCGTCATGCGCACTGGACCGGAAGGAGCACAGCTAATCCCGGAAGGGGGAAGTATCCTGATGCCATGAGGCAAGGAGCCAACAGGCATCTTGTAGCTGGGAATCGAACCCGCACTGCAGAGGCTGGGGACAGCTTCCCAGCACTGCGCTCAACCGGCTACGCCATGGGGAGGCCGAGAATACTTCTTTTTAAAAAAATATATTTTATTTTATATAATTCTTACATCATTTTTGCACAACGTATGCATTTTCATTTTGGTTATTACCAGAATACTTCTTAAACAAAAGTTAGAATAGGGGCTTCCCTGGTGGTACAGGGGTTAAGTCTCAGAGCTATAAAGTTATTGCCAGCCACTGCAGCATGAGTTCAATCCCCGGCCAGGGAGTTAACCCATGGTGCAGCACACTCTCCTGTCTTGCCCACTGTTCCCCTCAGCAGTGTATTTCAGTAGATCTGCCTGTTTTGTTCCCAACTCCGTCTCTGGTGAGTCCTCTCACCCCCTGTACCTCTGACCTACACCCCAGTTCTTCCAGTTGTTTTTTTTTTTTTAAAGATTTATTTATTTATTTATACAAGCACTGGGTACAGTCAGAAGCGTGGGAGGGTGAGAGAATTCACCAGAGCCAGAGCGGGGAGCAGAACAGGCAGAAGGATTGAGGTACACTGCTGAGGGGAACAGCGGGTGTGGCAGGAGAGGTCTGTCGCACCATGTGGGACCCTTGCTGCTGGCCGGGGAACGAACTGGTGCTGCAGAGGCTGCGGGCAGCTTCGCAGCCCAGCGCTCAACCGCTGCGCCACCAGGGGAGGCCCACACCCCAGTTCTTGTATACAAAAATAAATAAAAATATATCTTTAAATAAAAAAAGTTGTAATATTTTTTCTTGTGATCTATTTTTCTTAAGATCTAGTCTCCTAGCAACTTTCAGTATGCAATAGAACATTTTCACTATAGTCGCCATGCTGTACATTACATTCCCAAAGTTTGTAACTTTGACCACTTTATTCCATTTTGCCCACCCTCCACCTTCCAACAAAATGTTTGTTATAAAACATCCACAAAATTAATGGTTTGGTCAGCTGGTCTTTTTTTTCTCTTAAACACACCTGAAAATAAATTCATATTTACTAAAATCAAAAGAAATATGTCATTTTTCAGATGATCTTGTATCTAACTGTCTGTCTATCTATCTATCTATGTATCTATCTATCTACCTACCTATTATCCATCCATCCACCCAGAAGGTCTATTGACCTTTCAGTAAGAGATGAATGTTGAAATGACAATGAGATACACTTGCAAGAATTGCATATATTAAAAAGACCCCTAACAACAAATATTGAAGAGGATTCAGAGAAAGTAGAGCCCTCTAGGTGGGAATGCAAGCTGGTGTGGCATTAGGGAAAGCAATCTGGTTTATTTTTAACTAAAAGTGGAACTACTGTATGACCCAGCAATCCCACTTTTGGGTATCTATGAAAAGAACATAAAACCATCAATGCTGAAACCATATGCCCTATAATATTTGTTGCAGCACTCTTTACAATAACTAGGACATGGAAGCAGCTTAAATGTCCATTCATAAATGACAGGATCAAGAAGATGTGGTATATGCACTCTATGGAATACTATTCAACTATAAGGAAAAATGAATTGTAGCCATTTACAGCAAAGAAATTAGACTTTGAGAATTACATGCAGTAAAACAAATTAGAATGACATAGGCAAATATTGCACATTTACATTGCAGATGATTAGACTAAGTGAAATACTTACAAAAACTAGAGAACATTAATAAACAACATGAGGGCTCTGAGGTTAAGAAGGAGCTGGAGAAAGGGACAGGGCGATACAAGGGGTAGTGGTGGGGGGAAAGTAGTTAAAGTGAAACAAGTGTGTTAAACATGAAAAAATTACATTAAAGTAAAATTTAAAAAAACAATAAAACCCAAAAATCATGGTATATTTTTGGGCAACACATTCAAGGGAGTGTGAGCTAAAGAGAGCCAAAAACAAATAACTAAAGTTCAATAGTTGACAGGTAGTAAAAATTAGGGAATGAAAAAATTCCATGCAGAAGCAGATTTGAAAGCCTAGGGTGCTGGTGTGGAAAAAGCCCAGGAGATAGGATCAAAGTTTGTTACACAAGGAAGGGTGTGATGGGGTAAGTGTAGACTTCGTCATCAAATGCCTAAATTCCAATATTATTAGGTAATTACTAAAACTTCAAAAAGGAAAGTTTATTTCATAACAAAAAAGAGTTCTATTTTTACAAAATGGGTAATATGCGAGTGGAATTCATTCTGAAAGAATAAGCAGGCTAGAAATTTAAATAGAAAATTTCAAAATTAAAGGACCATGAATATCAATTAGTAAACGTTTAGCCAGGTAGGGTGTTTCCAAAACCTTCCATATTCACTCATAGAGAATGGTTTACATGGTTTCCACCTATCCACAGATGACATCAGGGGATTTGTGTGAATGACATTTTTTCCATCTCATATGTTGGTGGCTAAGTTAAAAATAAGAACAGTAATTTCTGACTTCCATTTTAGGACAATACCAGCGCCTATAATTAAAGAAACAGTGCCTATAATTAATGAGAACATTGTTGATATTTCAAATTATAATTTTGTTAACAATACTAACATCAACAACTGACTTGGTCTTTTAGGTAAAATCACCATCTTATATAAAGAATAGCACTCTGTTCTTAGGCAGGTCATAAGCCTCTTAGTCTGAGAGCAATTTGCTAAATAATTCTTAATGTGCTATTTCAGTCTATGAATAAACAGAGGGTTTCACATATCATTATTGCTCTAGTATGAACTTTACATAATGGTAACAAAAAACTGAGCCTAATTAGCCCCTTCCAGTAAAAGTATTTGAGAAATTTTCCATTGCCCAATGCCTTCCCATAATGGAAAATACACCGCACGGGAGGAATGTGTAAATATTTGATTCGTGTTTTACTGATTTCAGTGTCACAACCTATCAATCATTAACACTTCAAAAAACATATACCTGGTTAGTGGTTTCCAAAGTACATTCTCTCTCTCTGAAGGATTTTTAGACTCTTAGAATTAGAGCTCCCTGGTGAGTCCCATTCTAACTTCTTAATATCATAGGTGTGAAAATGGAGACAAAAATATTTGAGTGACTTTCACAAAGCCCCCTAATCTTAGCTGACTTCTAGGGCTAAGATCTTCAGGCTTCCAACTCACTGCTCCTCTTAAGACACTAGAGAATTACTGTTCATCCTTTGTTCTGAAGAAAGGTATTTAGAGCTATAATAACATTATCATAGTTGTATAAACAGAAATGAAGAAATTTAGAAAATTATAGGCATATAATTTTTTTTTTGTTTTTGATGCTATTATATGTGGTTTTTGATGCCATTATATGTGGTCACTTCATAAAATAAAATATGACTTTATTAAAAAATATGACTATTTTGTTTGATGGGTTAAAACTATAGCATAAAATAAATATGCCTGGAATACATATTTTATATCAGTATACAAAAGTTTTAGTTAAATTTGATTGAGATAAAATTAAAATTCTAGTTAGAAAAACAATTGGATTATTTGGTTGCCAGCACATGTTTTTGAAAAGGATATGTACATTCTATAAGATAACAATAAATTAACTTAGTCTGAAAAAAAATTAGTCACCCAAGGCATTTGGCATAATGTACACTAAACCACAAGGTTCCCAGTATTAACTATATCAATAATCTCTGGTTGATGGGGTTGATAGTGAGAGAACTAGACTATTTCTTAGACTATGGAATGAATAAACAGTAATATTGAAGGCTGTTTCCCACACATTTTGATCAAGCAGCAGTATGATTTCCTGGAAGAAGTTCAGGTACTCTAAACTCTTCAGGTAGAAATATGTTCAAGGTAAAGCTTACAGAATTATTTAGAGAAGTTGGCAACAGTGTGCTAGGGGCCTGACTTAGTGGCAAGAAAGCTATTTCTTCTCTTTTTTGCTTTGGTGAAAGAGATTCTATAGCACAGCTTCTAAACCCACTGATTTGACCAGTGCCAGAGCTGATGGCTTTTCATCATATTTTCAGTCTCTTAAGAACTGAACAATGTGGGGTAACAGACTGGAGCCAAAGTTCGATGGAGCTGCTGCAGGATGAGGTGGTACCACTGAGTTTGTAGGAACAGTGTGGCATATGCCAGGGAGCACTACTCATAAGCTTTTGAAACATAAAATAACTGTTGATAAGATGCAGAAGGTGCTCTTGAGGGAATGTTGTAACTTGTTACATTAAATAAAATACAGGTGGTGCAAGGGGTTAGGCACCGCACTATGAAGCAATCTGCAGCCTCTGCAGCACAAGTTCGATTCCCTGCCAGCCAGGGAGCAACCTACAATGGCACAGCAGACCTCTCCTGACTCGCCCGCTGCTCCCCTCAGCAATGTATTTCAGTCAATCTGCCTGTTCTGTTCCCCACTCTGTCTCTGGTGAATCCTCTCACTCTCTGCATCTCTGCCCTGTACCCCAGCTGTTGTATGTATAAATAAATATATCTTTATAAAAATAAATAAATAAATAAAATACAAAAACTTCTAGACTAGTGCTCATCCTTAAGCCTGTCATTTGTCAGAAAATAAGTTATTAGTTAATTAAAACAGAAATTAGTTGTCAGGCAAAATAAAGAAAAGCATTGTTGAAAGTATGTATCTGTGAATAAGTGGCAAAGAAACATGTTTTTTCCTCACCCCAAAACTGGCCAATACTGAGGGGTATTCAAGGGTCCCAAACTGTTAAAGGGAAAAACCTATTTTGCATGTTTTAAAAGGGACTGTCCATCTGCATATACAGAGGCAAAGAAAGCAGATTCTTAGAGTGCTCAAAGACCTTAATCAGCGTAAAAGTTCAGAAAGAGAGAGAGAGAGAAGAGAGGGTTTCAAAGGACAGATTCCCAAGCAAACTCCAAACACCCAGCTTGGCCTAAATTGGGCAAGCTGAGGCCCGAAAGCACTAGAACCAGTCCAAGGAACATACTAGTAGGAACCACAAGAAAAGATTAGGCAGGTCCCATAGAGCTAGGACAGAAAGAAAGAGAGACCCAAATTTCAAAAAGTGCTATATAATCTACAGTGAGGTCAAAATAATGGCTTCCAGAATTTGCCAAAATGCTAAATTCCTAGGGGCTACCACCCTCGGTGCCTGCCTTCTCTCCAAGTATCTGTCCCTCACATGTCTCTCCTTCTTAGTCCCATCTTACTTTATATACCCACTTCACTCAGTCCCTGCTGCTCCCCCATTCAGGAAATCCAGTCTGTTGGGAATTGTAGTCCAAGAAGACTGCAGGTAAGCAGGGCAGGGAAAATGGTCTCATGTGATGATGGGAAAAAGAATATGTTACTTGGATATTTTATTGTGTTGAAAACATTTTGCTCTGGGCATATTTGAGAAGTAGCATCTGGAGAAGATGACCAAGAGTTTTGGAAACAGCCAGGCAGTTAAGGGTAGTGTTAAATGCTCTCTCTCAGTTTTTTTTCAGATATAAATTGAAGATGGTAATAGTACTTAACAGAATTGTTTTGAAGATTAAATATAATGATATATGTTGGTAAAGAGTAAAATGACAGAAAACAATATGCCATGCTAACATTAACAAAATAAGTAAACAAAGAAAAGTGTTGGGTGGTTATATTAAAATGAGAGAAAGTAGACATTAAGATGAAAGATATTACCAGGGATAAAGAAAGACTTCACATGATGATAAAGGGGTAGTTCATTAAGAAGACTGAACAATCCTAAATGAATATGCATCTAAAAACAGTTTCTAATACCTGAAGCAAAACACTAACTTTCTATTTAGAAAGGAAATAAGAAAATATATGGAAGACTTGAGCAACATAATCAACCATCTTGACTTAATAATATTTATGGAGAATTCCATGCAACAGCTGCAGAATATATATGATTTTCGAGTTCACATGTAGCTATCACCAAGACAGACCATATACTATATCACAACAAATCTAAACAAATTTAGTTGATTGAAAAAATAATACAAAGTATGTTTTCTGATCACACATAATTGAAATAGAAATTAGTGATAGAGAAATATGAAAGATTCCCAAATATTTGAAGAATGAACAATATACTCTAAATAAAACATAGGTCAAAGATGGTATCACAATTGAGATTATAAAATATTTAGGACTGAATAAAATGAAGATATAACACATCAAGATTTGTGGGTGAAACCCATACACTACTTGGTGGGAAATTTTTAGCTTTAAATATTTATATTAGAAAAGAAGAAAGATCTGAAATTAAAGACTTCGAGCTTCAATCAAGCAATCTTCAACTGCAATTGAATATCTTTAGGAGAGTATATTAAGATGCTAGATCTTAGAATCTTAAGAAGCTGAGAAAAGAGAAAATTAAGCCCAAAGTAAAAATATGGAAGGAAATAAAAATCAGAGGAGTCAGTGAAATAGAAAGAAAAAAAAAAGAAAATTCAATGGAATGTAACATTGGTTCTATGCAAAGTTCAATAAAACTGGAAGTATGGAGGCCTCCCTGGTGATGCAGCGGGTTGAGCACAGCACTGTGAAGCTGACCGCAGCCTCTGCAGTGTGGGTTCAATCCCGGCTGGCCAGGGAGATACCCACATGGTGCAACAGACCTCTCCTGTCTTCCCCGCTGCTCCCCTCAGCAGTGCTTTCCGTCCATCTGCCTGTTCTGCTCCCCACTCTGTCTGGTGAATCCTCTTACACTCCCTTGCCTCTGGCCTGTACCCCAGCTATTGTATAAATAAAAATAAATAAATCTTTAAAAAAATTAATTAAAAGAAAAACTGGAAGTATGCAGCCAAAGTGACAAGGAAAAAAAAAAAAAAGAAAAAATTACTTACCAATATTAGGAGTGAAATAAGATATGTCACTACAGTTCCTACAGATACTTTAGAAAGATAACAAAGGAATATTATCAATAATTTATGTTGATAAATTTGAGAAAATTCAAGCACTAATTTATCCTTAAATTTGAACTATAAGTTGAAAAAAGATCTCTTTTGAATAGTTCACATATCAGATACTAATTATTTTTCTGAGTCATATGCTTTCTTTTGCCTTCTTGAGCCAATTTGGACTGGTTGCTTTTTATATTCATCTTGTCTTGGATATTTCTTTCCCATCTCTATCTCTTTTTCATTTTTACTTATGTTTTTCCTCCTTTCTTATGTTGGATTTCCTATTCTTTGCTGTCAATGTGGGTTTATTCACTTAAATTTGTTTTTTAAAGATTTATTTTTATTTATTTATGCATACAAAAACTGGGGTGTAGGCCAGAGGTGAAGGAGGAGAGAGGATTCACCAGAAACAGAGTGGGGAGTAGAACAGGCAGATCTACTGAAATATACTGCTGCAGGGAGCAGCAGGCAAAACAGGAGAAGTCTGCTGCGCCATGTGGGTTAGTTCCCTGGACGGGGATCAAACTCATGCTGCATTGGCTGACAGTAGCTGGTTATAGAATGATAGTGCTGAGACTTTAGCCCCTGCGCCACCAGGGAGGCCCCTACTCACTTAAAATTTTTAACCATTATGAGTATTTGGGGTATAAAAGAAGATTAAAAATCTGGATTCAGTTTTTCATATAACTGAAGTAAATTTGTTCACATTATATGGAGTTGTTTTGAAATATCCCAGAAAATTGTTCTTTTCAACTCATGCCTAAAGATACTTAATTATCCAAAGAGCATTCATTAAATGAGAAGGAAGCCATGGGAGATTTAGGTAAAAACTAATGTTTAGATTTTGAAAAAAATCTGAATTGCAGCTTCTCTGTTATAGGCATTAAAGATGTTCAGTTCTTCTCTCCGTACTTGGTGAGTCTTTTTTTTTTTCTGGTACAACAAAAAAGTATTTAGGACATTGTGAAATAACATAGTGAGATAGTAATGTTCTATATTTGCACGGTGCTTTTTATCCTGAAGGTTTGCCAAGTACTTTATAACTTGAAGAAGAGATTGTTTTGTTCTTAGTTTAAAAGCACCTCACTCTGAGATGAAATATTATCTTATGAGGTAAAAGTATACAATAGAATATTTTAATGAAAGGAGCATAATTTGGGAAACTGAGAATCAGATGATTATTTCTGACAAATTTTTTCGATGATCATAGCTCACTAGGATTTATCAGTTTCTTGTAGGATGGCATTTAAATTCTGCCTGGCAACTTAGCTGGATTTTCTTACCTTGAATTAAGGATAAATACCATAATATGCCTGATAGCATTCTCATATAGGAAATCCACATCTCCAGACTAATTCACATAAGGAATTCCATGAAGACTGCCCAGAGGTTAGAGGCATAAACAAATAAAAGAGTTTGAATTGGAAAATACTATAAATATTTACAATATTTACAGTGTCCCAAGTAATAGAGACTGTAGAATTGTACCAAGAATATTCATATACACGTGTCAAATATTTTTAATCCCAAATTAATCCTAAGTACATAAAACCAAGTAAGGTAGCAAAACCAGATATTCTATTTTGTAGACTACTATTTAAATTCTAAATATAGTGACTCTGCTTACTTAGTAGTCAGACTTCTGGCAACCCCAACCCAAACTTGTAGCTCAGACCCTGAACATAAACAAAAAAAGCCTCTCAGTGGTCACAATAGATGTCAAAAGAGTTAGCACATTATTTGTGGTAGAACATGCCACCCCTCACATTTAGCAGATAGTCTATTTCACAAGTGTGTATAAAAAAACAAAGACTGCCATTGGTAGACTCACCGACAGCAGAGTCTCCACTATTTTAGAAATATTTCCAAAAATGAACAAATAAATCTGTTTCACTATTAACTACTATTAAGTGAAAGTGATTCTTGTTGAACTTCGCTTTTTCCAACTATGCTGAATTTTTCTTGGGTCAAATAAAATTCCCAACCCACATCAATTTAAAATCCAGCATTAACTGAGAAGCTTAAGGTCATGTTAGGAATGGATTAAAACTCCTAGGTATAGGAAATAAGATGAGCAATGCCTTATATAATTAATTGATATTTAATTTATTCATCCAACAAACATCTCATTGAGGGTATACTCTAACTGCTAAATACTATTCTAATGAAGAAGACATATTAGTGAACAGAAGAGAAAAAGTCTCTGGCCTTGTGGAAGTTATTTTCTGTCAGAAAGAGACAGACAATAAACTTAATAAATTAATAAATGGGGCCTCCCTGTTGGCTCAAGGGGTTAAGCACTGCACTATGAAGCAATCCGCAGCCTCTGCAGCATAAGTTCGATCCCCGGCCAGCCAGGGAGCTACCCACATGGTGCAGCAAACCCTTCCTGACTTGCCCGCTGCTCCCCTCAGTGGTGTATTTCAGTCAGTCTGTCTGTTCTGTTCCCCACTCTGTCTCTGGTGAATCCTCTCACCCCCACATCTCTGGCCTGCCCCCCAGCTCTTGTATGCATAAATAAATAAAATCTTAAAAAATAAATTAATAAATGATGAAGTGTGTTAGAAACCTTCAAGTATTATAGGGAAATCTTAGAGCAGGGTAAAGGGTAGTAGGCAGGCTGGCAGCATGAGGCATGATTTTAAATAGGGTGGCCAGGGTAGTCCTTATCAAAGTGTGTTTTGCACAAAGACTATGAGGTCAGAGTTATCTGGGATTAGTTTTCTAGGATGAAGGGAATGCCATGGCAAAACTCGGGTGGGAAGTGTGTTTGTTCTAGAAACACTGAGAAGGCCAGGGGTGCTGGGCAGAGGGAGGGGAGGAGATGCAGTCAGTGAGATGGGAGGGGGGCCCATTTTGTAGGTATTTTGTAGGCCATATCAGGACTTTTGTTTTTACTTGGAAGTGGTGAGAAGGCCAAGGTGGCTTTAGAAATAATATGACATACTTTTAAAAGGATCACTATAGTTGCTGTGTGGAGAATACATAAAAGGGGCTTGGGGTGCAAAGAAGATCACAGTCAGCAGGCAATTGCAATAATTCAGGTGAGAATATATGAAACTTTCACATTCATTAAATATATTATTAAAAACATGATGACCTATATCTGTCCTCATAGTAAAGGTAATCATGTCCTTCGTTCTTCTATGAAGCAGGGCCATGAGAACATATGCCAAGCACAAATCACTTTTACAGGGAATCTATTCATGTCAAGGTCCTGCTAATTTAGCTCAAGTGTTCTAGACAAAGTGGCTCCTCCTCCTCCCTTCAGGCTGCCCTTCGTTGACTGGAGAGAGAACTGGACTCAAGGGCAGCCATGCACAGCACGCTCGGACTCCACGAGTGGGCATGGGACAAAGGCTCTCTCTAAATAGTTTTGAGCTAATTCAACCAGATCCTTCTCAGGAATTTAAGAAGAATGAAAAGAATGGAATGAAAGAATGAAATGAAAAGACTAAAAAGAAGAATGAAAGGAAAACTAGCTAACAGAAAAAGGAAGGGACACATGCAAGCAGAGAGGGTGACAGTGGAATATGAAAGTAAAGGACATTCCTGAGGTTCTGCTCCTCAGGTCTGTAGGGCAGTTTAGGAGTCAGAATGACCTAGTTTCTGACCCTACAGGGCTGGTTCTAAATGTTCTATGTTTCTTGGATTTCCATGTATACGTGAATTTATGTCACCATACTTCCTCATCTGACAGTGTTTCAGGTAAAATGAATAAATCGCTTTCTAACAAATAGAAGAGCTTAACAGAAATTAAAACTATTATATATATATATATACTACATTAATAGTACATGTATATAAACCAATAGTGTAATGGTTTTCTTCATAATAATTTTCATTCGTAGTCATCTCAAAATCATTTAAGGTTATCAGACCTTAGAAAAGATACTATCTAACTATCCATGTGCTTATATTACAGAGGATAAAAACATAAATTTAAGAACTAAGACTCTGAGTTCAAATGCCAGCTCCATCCCTTACCTTGCTGTGATTGTGGATAAATGTGGATGTGGATAAATTCCACATCTATAAAAAAGAGATAACCATTATCTCTTACAGTAGTTGATAATAAAGTGAGTGAATACAGAAATACCTGGTTCCTAGTAAAGACTCCATACATCACTTGAGGTGATAAAAAATACTTGGGGTGAGTGCTATCATGGCTAGGTTATCTCTACTAGCTAGGAGAGTGATATTTACTATATAACTACTTAAGTTTCCTTCAAAATAGATAATCTCTACCCCCTTTCGGCATGTTTCAGTTACCAAAATTTTTTACTAATTGCAGTTATCTGTATGGAGAAGGGAGAGCAGGCAGGCATAGCTTTTTTTTTTTTTTTGAAGATTTATTTATGCATACAAGAACTGGGGTACAGGCCAGAGGTATGGGGGGTGAAAGGATTCACCAGAGACAGAGTGGGGAACAGAACAGGCAGACTGACTGAAATGCACTGCTGAGGGGAGCAGTGGGCAAGTCAGCAGAACTGGTGCTGCAGTGGCTGCGGATAGCTTCATAGGTTGTGTCTTAACCGCTTGCACTACCAGGGAGGCCCCAAGCATAGCTTTTGAGTCCTGCTCATAAAGGACATCGTGTTCGGTGCTAGGGAAACTGACAGACTCAAGGAACTCAAAACTTCATAACTGGAGTCTAAGCTCCATTTTTTTTTTTGCTTGTTTAACTTTGTCTTTAAAGAATCTGATATATATAAGAGCACCTGGAATACAGTGGGAATTAAATACTTTTTTTAATGAATAGAAAAATGTTGAATAAATGAAAATGAATCACAATGAGCAAAAAGAAGATTTCAAATTTTGAAGAGAGACATAAATAAAGGGTTATGGAGACAGGTTTAAGAGGTGGAGTAATTTCATGTTTCTAAGAGCTATTTTCTGGGAACTTTGTTGTAGGTTTTGTCCATTTTTCTAGCAAATTGTTGATCTTTTCTTTTTGGTATTCATTAAGAAAGGCTGTTGTTCATGTTATAAATTGTGATACTTTCTCCATCTGTCAATTTGCCTTTATTTGCATTTTCCTTGTTCTGTGTTTGAAAATACAACCAAATGTATCCATTTCTTTGAAATTTTTTGAGTTGGCATTATGTATAGAGTGGCATTTCACACTTCAAACTTATAAAGAATGCTTGCATGTTTTGGTATATTCAAAGCTTCATTTACCTATTTGGTGCTTATTTTGGTTTAACTGTCCCGTACCCCGCCCCCCCGTCCCCCCTCCCCCCAGCCCCTGCAGTGTTACCCAGTTATCTTAACACTGTTTGTAACACCATTTTCCTGGTACTGATCTGTAATTTCATTTTATTTTATATTTGATTCCTGCATTATCATACAATTTTACTATTTATTTATTTTGATTTTATGCTATTTATAAGTTTTATTTTTAATTTTTTAAAAAGATTTATTTGTATACAATATCTGGGGTAGAGGCCAGAGGCTTGGGAGGATGAGAGGATTCACCAGAGACAGAGTGGAGAGCAGAACAGGCAGACAGATGAAATACACTGCTGAGGGGAGCAATGGGCAAGACAGGAGAGGTCTGCCTTGCCATGTGGGTAGCTCCCTGGCTGGCTGGGAATTGAACCCGCACTGCAGAGACTGCGGATAGCTTCGCAGCACTGCCCTCAACTCCCTGCCCTGCCACCAGGGAGGCCCTGCAATATAAGTTTTAATGAGAGCTATATTTTGTTGAACTAATCAGCATTATCAATGTATTGTTACCTTAACCTGTTCAATGCCTCAAAGGTCAGTTATATAAGGGTGGTGTCACACAGGAGATGGCGTATGGAGAGCGGTGGAACAATTATAAGAGGATGAGTGACGGCTATGAGAAGAAGAGATGACTAGAGAATGCCAGAGAGCCCAGAGAGAGTAAAGACTCGCAGGGGGCTGGGAGGCATACCCACCTACTGCCTCGACCCCCGACACCCCCCTGCCTTCCCTGCACCTGGTTGCTTCACTACAAATGGTGTAGAAAAATCATTAAAACATTAAAAACCTGAAAAAACCATGGAGGGCTCCAGAAGTCTCCTTTACCTGTCTCTCCAGATCCATAGAGAACCTGCCCTGAGCCTTGTGTCTACTACAGGTGGGCAACATCCAGGGATAGAAGTTCCTTGATCACAAGAGCAAGCACACTTGCTAATGAAACGGGGCAAATTAATTTATTTTGAAAACAATTGGTTTTGAGATGCTATCTCGTTATTAACCAATGCTGTTGATTTAAGAAATAAACTTAAAAAAAAAGTCTCCTAAGACTTGACATAAATTGCATATACTTTGAAATTAATTGTTTTCTGGTTGATGAGTTATTAAAAATTGCCACATCTTTAATCAGTGTAATTAACTGGATTTATGAAGTAAAAGTTTAATGGAATCAAGTTTCATTTGTAGACAAGGTAGGGTGAAGTAAGAGTCTGAGAATTATAAGAGATGAAGGTTGGAGCCAAAGATCTGAGACAGCTGGGTGTTCTTACTGATCACAGCAAAATCTTTAACTGGCTACAACCTTTTAAGTGGGATGCTGAAGTCTGTAGAAAATCCTGCTTCTGAGTATCCTTTGAAACCTTCAATCAAGGCAGGTCAAGGCAGATACTGATACAAGTTCTCACTTCAGACTCTTCTCTCCTCTACCACCTGACTAGAGCTCACCTGACTAGCAACCTCGTAGATGTTGTTCACATTTGGCAAAGTCCTGAAGGCAGCAGTGAGAGGCAAAGGCTTGTTTGTGTGTGTGTGCGTGTGTCTGTGTGTGGTGAGGTAGGGAGCTGTAAAGCAGTGGCAGGTGACTGGCAAGGTGGTTCTTCTAGAAGAAACCTGGGTCCTCTGTTAGTTTCATGATCCTCTAAACTTATTATTCTCTCAAAGCCATCCTATGACTTTACCCCACCTTCTCTCCATCCATTCATACGTTCAACAGATTCATTAACAATTTTTCTGAGTTTCTGTTGGATCCAGTAGTGAACACACACACAAAAATTCCTTTTGTTATAGAGCTTATATGCTTGTCAATACATAGACAAAAACAAACAAATAATATGCTATTTGATTTGATAATAAAAGTCTTGAAGAAAAATAAACTGGGGTCAAGGAAAAAGATGAAGATGATGGTGGGACAACTTTGTATGGGTGGATGGGTGGTAAGGAATTTCTCTCTGGGCTTGTGACATCTGAACCTGAAGAAATAAGGTATGGGTTTACTTTGGGGTTTCTGGGGAAACCTATTTCATTACCCATTAATGAACCATGGTGCATTGTTTGGAAAATTCTGAATGGATTTGTTGACTTGGGAAGGTTTGGATTTAATTGTAAATGAAATGAGAAATCAGCAGAAAATTCTAAGCGGAAAAGTAACATGATATGACATATTTCTAAAGTATCACTTCAGCTGTTGGATGGATAACAGCTTTTGTGGGTAGGTAGGTGCGAGGGAATATGGTAGCTGGAAGACCTATCCATTCATTTCTTGCTGTAACTGTTTACTTATGTTGGTATTCTACACACTTCCTTTAAAAAACAGCTAAGTAACAATAAGGTTTTAAATGAAACCTCATAGCTTTCATTTACAGATGAAGAAAACATGCAAACACTGCCAGAACTGATGCTCAGGAAACTTTAGTTTTAACTATCCTTCAGCCTTAATTGAATCTCTTCCTTGACTGAACAAGATTTATCTGGAACATGGTTCAGTTTCTCCACAAATCTCATTTGGGTGTTCCATCTTGGCTGGCCTCAAGCTATGTTCCTTTGACGCCACACTTATCTTCTGGGATCTCCACCTGCAGTCAATGTCCTCTCAGTCACATCCCCCAGGTGGATCAGGGCTTTCTGTCCTTGATAAATGGCTCCAGGCACATGATAACTTTATTGTTGCTGCTGGTTGCAAAGAAGCCCTTAACTGTGTACATATTGACCTTTAACACATGCAATTAATAAATGAGAAAATGATTTTTTTTTTTAAGGAGAAAAGTTCTTTTGCAAAGAACAGGTTACAAGGAATAACTCACACAGTGACTCAAGCCCAAGTGTGCTTGATGTTTCCTGTTTCTGTCTCAAGACCTGCCTTCCCTCCTTCACTCTGCTTTGTGTCCAAAGACATTGATTTTTATAGATTGCATGAAAGAATCCCTCCTGTTCTGGTTTTAGGTTGGGTCTAGCCAACAGGTGGCATCAGTGGGCATCTGATAACCAGAAGACAATGGGTGTTAGAAATTTATCTCTCCAGCTTCCTTTTTCCTGAGTCACCATTAATTGGTTTTGTCCCTCTGCTGAAGGTCACAACTCCTGAGGGCAGCCCTCTGCTAAAACTCTGGGTTCTAGTAACTCACTCTTACCAGACCACGGACTGCTAAAGATTCCTTTTTTTTAAAAAAGGGTTTATTTATTTATGCATACTGGGGTACAGGCCAGAGGTGTGGGAGTGGGGGGGGGGGGTGAAACGATTCACCAGAGACAGAGAGGGGAACAGAACAGGCAGATTGACCAAAGTACACTGCTGAGGGGAGCAGTGGGCGAGTCAGAAGAGGTCTGCTGCGCCATGTGGGTTGCTCCCTGGCCGGAGATCATACTTTTGCTGCAGTGGCTGTGGATAGCTTCATAGGTTGTGTCTTAACCCTTTATGCCACCAGGGACGCCCTGGTAAAAGTTCCTAGTTGTTCCTGGTCCAGGAAAGCTTACCAGCCTTTATTGGTTATAGGTATATTATTAAACGCTTCTCAGTTGTCCCATATATCTCTTGCTGTTCCTGTTGGAGTGGTCAGGGTTCCTTGAGGTAGCCAGAGTGATGAAGGGTGAACTCTGCCTCCTGACTTTCCACACCACCTAAGATGGAGGGAACAGCGCCTGTGCAGCGCCATCATGTGAAATCCTCCCTTCATGCCCTGAGCAAGGAGGCTGCTGGGCAGGGGGTGGAGCCTAGAGGTTATTTTTGAGTCTTTAAAAAGGAGTGATGTGTGTGGGTGTTCTTTTCCTTTCATTGGAGCTGCTGCCTAAATTCCACGCGCCCCTGCACCCCAGCCTCAGCAGTGGCAGAACTCTGCTGCGCCCTGCTGGCTCCTTCAGCTTCAACGCTACCTCACACCATCACTTGGCAACTGGACCTTCTCCCTCTATGTTAGTTAAATTTGTTTTCTTCTTTTGTTCTGCCAAAGGCCTGTTTATTTACATTTGTGGTAGTGGGTGCCTGAACACAGAACTGGTAAGAGAGGTTCTAACACCAAACAGGTTTTAGGCCCTTTACCTGATACTATTCCCATGATTGCATACACAGAGGTTTCTTCACAGGTTGAGTTGAGTAGGAAAGAATAAATCTTTTGCAAAGAAACATTTAAAGAAACATTATTCAAATATCAGAAACATTTTACCTTATTGGCAGAATTATTCTGAGGAAAAAGTGTTTTCTATTATACATGTAACAGTGTGTAGACTTGCAGAAGTCACAAACATTAGGTAGGACAATTTCCTTATAAAATTCTTTTCAACAGGGAAAGGAAGAAGTGGTATATGATTAGAAAGAGACTTGAAGTTGTGAGACGCAACGAATACTGGCTCGCTGTGAATCACAATATTCAATGAGAAAGGTTACTGGTTATGTTGTAGAGCAACCCCAATACAAAACAGGGTGCCTGACTGTGGGTCCTCACCCGTGCACTTAAAAGGACTTATCAATGCTCTACTGCAGGCACACAAGAAAGGTTAATAAAAGGTTTATTTACAAGGGAAGGGCAAATGAGGAAATATACAGCTCAGGGAGAAAAGTGGGAGACAAAGTTTTAAATGAGTCCTCCCCAATCCACCGAGCTGGAATCCCAAATGGCACTCTGAGAACTGGCCGCGAGCCAGGAGCTGTGAAGCCAGGAGGCGAGCGACAGAGCGAGAGACCCCAAGGCCCACGTGTTTGGTTTTTATACCCAACCTGGCTGCCCAACTACACCCTCAGGTCCCAGCAACCTTCCCTTTGGTGGTGATGGGATTTGTCTTTCCCAATGTCTTGATGGCTTTAGTCTGGAGTGGGGGTGGAGTCCACAAAGCCTGTATGGGATTAGCTCAGGACATCATTTCTCCCTAACAGTTAGGTGTAGCAAGGTGTGATATTTTGAGCACCATTTTTGAAGCTACACCCTCTGGGTTCAGTCGGCCCTTGCCATTTCCTAGATGGAGGCTTTGGGCAATTTACTTAAGGTTTTTGTTTCTCAGTGACCCATCTTATAACAGGGAAGATAACAGTGCCTAACTCATAGTAGCATTGTGAGGAATAAATGAATTCAGGTAAAGCACTTAAGATAGTGTCTGTGATATTTGCCTGTTCTGTTTCCTGCTTTATCTCTGGTGAATCCTCTCACCCTCCCTCACATCTGGCCTGTGCCCAGGTTCATGCATAAATAAATAAATAAATCTTTAAAAAAAAAAGATAGTGTCTGTGATAGGTGGTTAATAACTATTTGTATTATCTTTCAAGTATACATGCAGCTGCTACTGTTTGTTGCAGAAATAACCTTATTTGTTGCCTTTCCACCAATTTTTATTCTCTTGAGATGAAGCAATGAGAGCAAAGTGAAAGACCTAGTTATGGTATGGTGGTGTACTACAGGAGAGGAACCCCAAAAATATGAATTCAGAGCTTATATAAGAAAGGGATGAGTGTAACTTCACTTCATCTTTTTGGAAGAGGGAATATACCTTTATTCCATGGGGAAGTAAAGGGAAAGGAAAAGTTCCTGGGATATTACCCTTTGGAATCTAAGAAAATATCTGCAAGGGAAGATAAAATTGTCTCTAGATTTATAACTCCTATACTATCTTTATGGCCTTGTTCTCATCTGCCCTTGGAAGTGAAAACAAATACTTTGGGGAGATAAATCTTTCACTATTTATTCAATAACCTTTTGGGTTCCAAGGCTTGTGCTTTAAGTCCCAGTACAATTTTTCCAGAAAGTCTTAGATGTGCAGAAACACTGAAAATGTACTTCCTAACACCTGGAACATAGCAAACCCATGTCATTGTCAGCTATCAGTCTTGTGAATGCTCCGAAGTCAAAAAGCCGCATGGCAGCTTTTGAAGTTTGTTCCTATCTGAGTGTTGTTTGAAAAACCTATTGGTTTTCTCTGGACTTTTCTACATCAATGCTGTTTCTTGACAAAAGGCAAAACTTCTGAATGTTGGCTGTAGAAGCCAAGATAATTTATAATCATGAATATAAGGTGTCATTTTTATCAGGTTAAAACCAACCACTTTGTGCAAATATAATTTAGACCTGATGGCATTATTGTAAGATAGGTACTTAATATTTGTTTTATAGACTAGAAAAGCTCATAGAGGTCAAGTAACTTGCCCAAGTCATAAAATAATAAGTGATAGAACCATGATGCTAATATTTATGTGACTTAAAATCATGCTATTTACTGATTCAGAAGGAAAGAGAATCTGTATTTTTAAAGGAAAGCCCTTAAGAGTCCTCTATTCCTCTACTGGTAGATGTTGAAATTTAGGAATGAGAGAGGCCTAGATACAGAAGACACTGCTCTTCTCTTCTGCATGGCCCTGCCTAATACTTGGGTTTTGGTTTTGTGCCCCAAACCCACAGCCAAACATGTAAGCCAGGTCTTGGAGCCAGAAAAACTAATTTTGCTGTCTACTTCCACCACTTACTAACTGAATCACCTAGGTGGTTATTCTCCCTGAACTTTTGGTTATTCATCTGTAAAATGGGGATAAATATATCTGTCGTGCCTTACTCACAGGGCTTTTTGCAAAGATCAGGTGGGATAATACATGTGAAGGCACATTGTCTACTGCAAAGTTCCCTCTAAGAGTGAGGTACTTTAATATGAGTAAGTTTCTTAGCATCACATATATATTTTGCCAGACACTGAGTTTGCTTAAGGCAATAAAAAACACCCAGATTGCTTTTTAAGTTATCCTAATTGTAAACTATACATAGCAGACACTGTTAGGCACCTATCAAATTCCTGTATTCTTGCTTCCTTTTTGTTAACCTAACTTTACATTTATCCAGGGTGGTATGTGCCCAACACCAGGCAACAGATCACAATTTGAGTCTACGTGACTCTCATGGTCTCCCTACATTTCCAGCCTTCTTTGAATTTAAAAGTCTCTGTATGTTGGAGACCTATATGAAAGAGAATTTTACTCAGATGGTCAACTAAAGATATTTCAATGAGGATGACTCTATTTGTAGAGATTGGGAAAGGCCAAAGTTATTAATAGGAAACTCTGACCAGCTATAGTGAAGGGCTAGTATCATCCCAAGGCCTTATACAACAAGAAAATGAGGGCTGTTACCAGATGCCAGAGACAGCTGCAGTCATGGAAGGAAGGGGGTGTCCAGCAGGAAATGTGATGATAAGGTTTCTGAGAGAATTGTGTGCTGAAAGGGAGTAAGGGAGGGACAGAGAAGAAATTCTCTGACCTCTCAACTCTCACCTCTATCTAATCTTTGCCCATGTCTCTCATTTGCCCATTCTCATTAGGAACCAGCAGGCAAAGGAGCTCATCGTGTGACTTCATTCTGGTCAATAAGATGCATGGAAAGTCTGTCATGGGCATTTCTGGTTTGGTTTCCTTGATTAAAGGGGTCAGGGGAAGATGGCAGTGCCCCTTCTTCTTCTTTTCCTTCCTTGCATGACGATATGATGGCCAGTGGGAACAACCATCTTGCAATCCTGAAGCAACTGGCATGAAGATAAAAGCCAGCATGCAAAGGGACAGAGAGAAGGATGGGAGGAGCTTGTGTCCCTGTTGTTAAGCAGCTCAATGAGCCCCAGCAGTGTGTCTTCACACTTCTTGTTTTGTAAGTAATTTTTGATATAGCATATTCCTTTCATAGGTCTTGTTTACAGTTAGTCTGAGGAGTGATAATGCAATCTATCTTTTTAAAAAAATAGCTCAAAAATGGGATGTAAATGCTTCCCATGCCAGAGAAAGTAAAAATATGTGTATATATAATTCCAATGCCATGTCTTACTACTCTAGTCACACTTCTCCTGCTTGAGAATTATCTTCAATTAGACCAAACACTCTGTGCTGTTGGGATCAAGCCCATCTTTCTGACTGTTTATTTCCAAGGCCTCGTCTAGCTCCTAACATAGAGTGCACTCCCAATAACTATTTACTGATATAAAAGTGTCCAGAACCAAACATTGCTTTAATTCTACTTTTCTTCACCTTTGCTGAGGTCAAGGATTTGCTAGACTATTTGTAGATGAAAAATTTTCTGTTGCAGCTTTTAAGACAAAATTTTAACTTTATAGCACTTTCATAGCTGAAACCTCAGTGACTGATTTCTCTATCAGTTATGAATATTTGAATACAGTCGTTGGAATATGAATGAATGAACAGGAACGGCAATTTGCAGGTAGTACTGGGTCACAACATTGAATATCTAAAAGTTGTTGTGCAAGCTGTGCTGGAATGTTCTGCTTATTTAAAAGAATTATGCCCCTATTCATTCATTTGTCCATCCCTATAGATAAATACCTCATAGCCAACCACTAACCTACAAGCAGATTTACTTAAGGAAGAGGGCACATACTGGAACACAAGAGACATTTTATTGGCGAAGAAGGTGTTGGGTAGGAGAGTTGTTTTATTGTGAAAAGATTTTATTTTTATATTGAGGTGTTATTAATAGTAATGTTTGGTTACCAAAAAAATGAATACCTAGAGCAACTGGAATGTTGGTCTAAGTATGGGGAAAGTCACAAAAATAGCTGTTTTATTTTTCTTAATGGCTAACTTTTGTTATGAAAACAACATAATCTAAATGCTATGATTTATGTTGTCATATGACTTCAATTACATATTTAATTAAAAATCATTTTGTCAGTATTTATTGTACTATGTTGCTCTATGCTGGGATATAAAGATAATTAGATGCATGTTAATAGCTTTTAAAATCAATAACTGGAAGAAAAAGGTCTCAAGTGTGGGCTACAATTTATTTGAACTAAATGGTGTAAAGTTTATCTACTCATTATATCTGAGATTGATTTTTGATGTGATCAAAGTTTTGAGGGAATAAAAGTGTTTTTAATATTTAGGAAATTGGGCGTTGGCAATAATTCTATGTAGTCGGGTCATAAAAGACAATGTCTCTTTTCATATTTAAACCAAGATATCCACAAAGAGAAAAACACATTTATAATAAATTAGTGACTAAAAAATCTGTGTTGCTAGGAAAAGAGTTAGAGTAAATTTGAAGAGAACTGATTTGACCGGCAAACTACAATGAAATGTTTTCATGCTCTCCTTGTTTGTTTTTCAAACATTTCAAATTAGAACATTTTAAAATTAAGAATCTCTGTTGAGACACTGTATGTTATGAAGGCAGATCAGGAATAGTCCATTGCCACCTCCGCCCTCACCCCCATCATCTGCCTCTGCTTTTATTTTTAGTTTTCCACACCTGGAGTGAGGAATCAAACAAGTCTGCAGCAGAACAATGGTCATGGTATTTATTATCTTGTTGGGGTGGGAGGTGTGGGGGCAAAACAACTGTGGAAAGAAGGAAAGGTCTGTAAATTCCCAAGGGGCTGTCTTAGGCAGTTGTTTCTTGGCTTTGGACTCTTTATCTGAATACAAAATGACACTTTCTAAAACTATGAAAGATGGGAAAACAAGGCATGTTGGTCTCACATGCTATTTTATGCTGTAGTAATTCAGAACGTCAAGATAACGATTTGTTCTTGACTTATACTTAATGAAGGAGAATTTAGAATCAATACTTTTATGCAGCTATGGTTACCTGGGATACATTCTCAGCACACACATAAAAGACAAGCACTTTGTGTGTGTGTGAAGGAGATAGGGGTAGGAGGAGGTTGTGGGCTGAATAGTGCTAATATCAATTTTATAGCATCTCTTTATGACTGTAATTGCTTTTATGAGGCTAAGCAACTCCCAGTTAGATCAGCTTAAATTTAATTTGTATTAGAATTGCAGAATTCAGAAGGAAGAACCAATCCTTATGGATCATAAAAATTGGATGCTTGGGAGTTAATATGTTTTATGAAATATAAAATAACTACTCTTTGTATTTTGAGCGAATGTATTGTCAATGACCGGAAGGTGCTGCCACCTTCTTTTCAAGCATCTTCTTGTCATGTCAGCTTACTGAGAACTGTGTCTTTTCCCTAGCTTTACAATATTTTTTAATGTTTTAAAATTAAAATTTTAATTTTGAGTAAATAGAGTTTCACATGCACATTCTTTGCCCAACTTTCCTAAATGGTAACAACTTGCTAGTCCAGAACATACATCACTATGAAGATACTGACCTAGGTACAATCAAGATACAGAACATTTCTAACACCACCAGCATCTCTCATGTTGCCTTTGATATCCGCATCTACTTTCCTCCTACCCCCACTTCCTCACTAACCTCTGAGAACTAGTAATCTACTCTCCACTCTCTATTTTTGATTAAAAATGTAATATAAATGGAGACTATAAAATTTTTTTTTACTAATTATTATCTGGCGATTCATCCAATTTGCAGCATATACAAAGATTTATATATTTTTTTTAAAGAACAGAAGTTCATGATATGGATATACCACAGTTGAATCACTTATCCAATGATTGATATCTTGTATTTTCTTCCCCATTTTTTGGCTACTATTAATGAAGCTGTTATAAACATTCATATATAGACCTTTGTGAGAGTCAGCCTTCATTTCTCTGGGATAAATACTTCAAAGTGTAATTGTTGGATTGTGTAGTAATAGCAAATAATTAGCTTTTGACAAAACCTCCAGTCTTTTTCCTGAGTGACTGTACCATTTTACAGGTACCATTCAACACTATCAAACTTTTCTTTAAAGTATATATTTATTTCATAGGTGGGTAAATACAAAATACTGAAACCACTCTATTTGTAAACAAATACAGTTCACTTTAAACAATATTTGTCTAATAGAAGGGAGTAAGGAGTGGTATAAAACAGGATTGAGTGACTTGAGAGAGACTTGAGATATAATATATGAAAGATATATATTCATTATTTTAGTTTGGCCTTCAATATTATTTCATAGGTTTCCTTGGGCCATTGCCTGCTAACCTATACTCTAAGAATGCTAAGCTCTTTTAATACAAACATGTAATCCAGTGTTGGCAGAAGGTTATCTTTATAGCACATGAAACAGTGGCAATGAATCATGCTATCTCTCACTAATTTTTTTCAGAGATGAAACTTGGGTGTCAATTCTAGCTAAATACTCTTAAAAAAAAAGTACCTTCTTCGGAAATGAAAGAGGAAGATGAAATGTGAGATGAAGATTAAAAGATCAGGAAAATAGGAATGAAGAAAATTTGTTTGATTTTGGATGTTTTATTTTATCCACTAGATCAAATAAAGAGTTTCACCCCCATGCTAATATTCTCTATGTATTTGATGAAATTAGGTGAAGAATAATAAATGCATAGGTGACTCTAAAGAGAGAGAGTTTGCACAACACTGCTTATCCAAAACATATCCATGGTAGTATGGGGTGAAAATATGGAACACACAAGCTATTGACAATTTAGAACTTCATGGTGTTAACAGGACATAATGTGTTAGGAAAATTCTCTTGACTTCTAGATGCAGGAAGTCACTCAAATTATCTCAAGAAATGGGGAGATACTTCAAAGATATATGTATACATAAAGGATGAAGGATTTCATGAAAGAATATAAAACTTAACATCTTTTGAGCACCGTATGTACACCAGACCCTGTGCCAGTTTATGTCCATTTACTCATTTATCACTCCTATAACCAAACCAAGATAAGATTATTGTCCCTAGTGCCTGGGGCGACAGATATTGGGACTTGACCACAGTCATGAAGTCATGCCTGACTAGTCAATTCAGTGTCCACTCCTTTTAATTGTCCCTCACCTTCATATCAAATACAGTCACCAAAACTAATAACATAGTCACCAAGACTAGAGAATCACCTTGTTTCTAATATTTAAGATAACATGATCACTTAGCTAAATATGAGTTATATATCACACATGAAACCAACTATATATTTTTGTAAAAATTACTAACCGTAAAGAATAAACAAAATTCTATTCTGCTGGATCCCTACTGTATCCTATCTTATAAATGCTAAATCATTACAGGTTATAAAATATTA
Organism: Talpa occidentalis; assembly: GCF_014898055.3. Classification (NCBI taxonomy): domain Eukaryota; kingdom Metazoa; phylum Chordata; class Mammalia; order Eulipotyphla; family Talpidae; genus Talpa; species Talpa occidentalis. Next base: position 77,997,952 of record NW_023602073.1, on the reverse strand, counting down.
CATTAACATATAAATCTATGGCCTCTTCTTTTTGAAACAACTCACATCATTTACATAAATGAAGATACTTATTTAAAAACTCTTATGCAGTATACCCTGTAGAGAGAAAATGACAGTTTTGATTAAGATGATTTAAATTCCTATTGAGAGGTTGCATAAGGTCACAGAACTACACAGAACTGGAAATACAGCACAGGGAACTCTATTTCTAGTACACTGATCCACTTAGTGAAAATGGGGCTCATGTTATTCATAAAGCAACACCATCATCATAAATACATCTAGTTAAATGAGAAAGGAGTAAAAATTAGATTTTAGGAGAAACAATCGCTTATGAAGTAAATGCCAATTAATCTTCCTTTTGGTACTAATTTTATAATATCTATCCATTTGTTAGCCAAAAGGTTTTGTAGAATTAAGGCTATCCAAGAGGGAGGGTGGAATGAGGGGAATAAAGGGAAACAGGGTCCAATCGACTATGATGGTGATTATTGGTGATTTGACTTGGATGTGGTGTGGTAACATGCACCTGAAGAGGTGTGAGTCATATACAGTATTGTAAACCAACATTACCACAATAAAAATAATATAAAAAATAGATAAAAAAGCTGTTTACTTTAGATTGCCTCTAGTTCAAAGCGAAAGAAAATATTTTCTGATATTGTTCCAATTCAAATAATTGAAAGTGAATAAAGTAAATTAAAACAACTAAAGGATATTATCTAATCTCATTCAACTCTGATTTTCAATAAAACAAATTCAATTTGTCTGTAGTCATCTGCTCCCTGTTAATAAAAAAGTATAACTCACATTGACATAGCAATAAATCTTTTATCCTGAGATAATCATCAATCCAAATTTATGGAATACATTTCTTCCTCTTAAACACTCCAACTCTAGTTTTTTATTTATTTATTTTTTTAGATTTTTCTGTTTCCTTATTAAAAGAACTCACCCTCAGCAAACACACTCAGGAACTCAATAAATAATATGTAAACAAAGTCTAAAGAGGCTTATTCACAAAGAAGTAGCCCAAATCCTTCAGCTGTAGAATTATTCTTTATCTTTATTCAGTTCTGAGACCCTCAGGGGCTTTTCCCTTCCTTTTCCCACAATCTGCCTACTTAGCATTCACAGAAGCTGCCTTCCCTTCAGGCTACATTAATTTCAACCTAGAAAATTTTCTCTCACTTTTTTGGGGGAGTAAGATAGAAAAAGGTGTTAAAACTTTGAAGGATGGGCTTACCAATTATGCATTTAATTTCCAGAGAGCACAGACCAAATTATTATTTCTACTGTCAAAATAATTTTAAAATAATTGCATTTTAAAATATTTGATAAATTCTGTGTGCAGCACCTTTAAGTATTCCTATACTGGAATAAAAATACTGATACAATCTTTTCTATTAGTAAAGTAGGTTCACAAAATGATGTTGTTTGTTCATTGGCTTGCATATTTACTGTTGAATTTCAACTGTACAGCAGTTTCACAGCACACAGCAGCAACCTAGAATTTTGTACACAAATAAGGTTTAGAGAACCACAAAGAAACCATTGTTCAAAACATAAACTATCATTTTGCTAGGTTAAAATACACAGTTAATTCAAATTTTCCTATTCCTTTCTCTCCTCCTATTATTTCAGATTGTGTTAGATTTTGCAGCAGCAAGGGTAGAACATAAGACAATGGGTTGTTTTGCCAAAATAAGTGTAACACAGACTTACATTTGCTTGTTTTAAAATGGACACACAGAAATACAAGAAGATAAATGAATCAGAGCCAATAGCATTCTCTTGCTATCTGAAAATGTGAAGTTCTTTTCTATGTCATTACTAATAAAATGTGACAGTAGTACTAAAAGTATAGCTAATTTTTTATTTTTTATGATTTTTTTTCTTGTGGCTTCCACATTCAGTTTTCTCCTTTGCAAGGTGGGGCCAATAATGTTAAGTTTAGTGACTCATAGGGTGATTTTAGGAATTAAATGAGTTAACCTTTACAAGAGTCAGATCTTTCCCATATCTTCCTCCTTTTCTTCTTTTTCTTCATTCTGTTTGGATTTCATCTTTCTAGACTAAGTAGGAGCTACTACTTCCTGTGCATTGTGCTTAAAATTGTGCATCCTGAGATGATTTTGAGTGAATATGTTAGAGTAGGGTGAGGGGCACCCCAGGACCCAAAACTGCCTGTCCTAAATAGGTTCTGCCATCTGCCACACCAAGACAAAACATACTCTAGTGCATAAGACCTTCAATGGAAAGGAACTTTAACACAACTAATGTGAAACAAAGACAAGAAAAAGAATAGTTTTTAAATCAAGCATCCAAAGATACCGATTCCCTCGTGGGTTGGCCTAAAGGAGGACCCATAAAACACCCTCTGGTGGGGACCCACAGAACAGTGTCAGAAATGGCCAGACAAGTCTGGAAGGAAAAGAGCAAAATCAAAATCAAGATAAAGGCTGCCATTGTTAACCTCCCCATGGATCTCTCATGCATGTCTATTTCAAGTATCTTCTTCCATGTCCCCCAAGTCCCTGGTACAAGTCCAAGGCTGAGAAGCAAATGCAACATCTTTACATGTCTCTCTGTTCCATATGTCTCCTCCAGTTCTCTTTCTTTCTCTCCATACTTCTTCCTTTCTTTTTACAGTCTCTGCCACAGCTTCACCTCTTGCTTCTCCTCCCAGCTCAGCTCCACACTCCCTTGGATGGGGCAGGCAATGTGAACCTCCCCTTTCCCTGGGGACCACCCTGTTACAAATGTATATGTTTGTATAAGGATAGAAGAAAGAATCTTCTATTCTGCTTTCAAATCATTGCCTTATGCTGCTCAATGATCTGATGGCCATTTTGACTGCTAGAGTCACATTAGACTGACCACACAGCCTCTCTTCTTCTTGTTTTTCCAAAGGCATTCCAAATGAATAATGGCCATTATTCATTCTATTTATTTCTAACTCTAGGACCTGCATTGTTTCCTTAGGCTTGACATAGTAAAGTACCACAGATTTGGTGGCTTACACCAGAAAATTATCCTCTCACAGTTTTGGGGGCTGGAAGTCTAAGATAAAAGTGGCAACAGGGTTGTTTTCTTCTGAGGCCTCCCTCCTGGGCTTGTAGATGGCCACCCTCTTCTTCCTGTGTCTTCATATGATCTCTCTGTGTGTCCAACTTTCTTGTTCTTATAAGACCCTAGTTCCCTTAGTTTAATTAAATTATTTAAAGACTATATAAATGCCACATTCTGAGATAATAGGGGTTAGGGTTTCAGTATATAAATTTTGAGGTGACACTGCAGTTCATAATAGGCCCTTACCTTTCTTAGCAAGAAACTCCTATCTTAATTTTCTGATCTATTTCCTAACTTATGAAATTTCTTAAAAATTCCCCCTTGCCTTTAGAGCTTACCACCCACAAGAGTAATTTTCAAATTATGAAATTATACTCTACTTATATTTCTAAAATCAATCTCAGTGCTGACCTCTGTGGTATCTCTCCCACTGATTCTATTAGTATGCTCTAATTTTTGACACTAACGCATTTTGACACATTCATGATAACATATTTTCTGTGAATAAAATCCAATTATGATTACTGTGATCTCTAAAAAATTTGAATGTCCCTATTCATTTATTGATTTACCCTTTTATGGAATCCTAGTACACAACTGTGATATTCCCTTACAGAGACCACATAATCCTTCTTCCAATTTATTAGGTGTAGAGAATTTTCAAGAATGACATTTAATGCAGGCTTTGGCTAGTCACAGAGAAATTACTACTTGATGTAAATCACATGCAAAAAGCAAGAAAGGAAGTTGGAAATACGTAAGGGATAGTGACAAGGTAAGGAAATCAGATGGGGAAAGTCAGCAAAGCCCTCTGAAAGTCAGTGATATTCATTCCCAATATCTAGATTAAATATGTTTGCCAACTAAGCTACAAAAGGAAAAAGTTTACTTGATGACATGTCCTCTCCTACACAATTTTTGCTTAAAATCTTCATGTGTTCAGTTTTTCCATTATTCACAAAGGGTAGAGTCTTTTAAAAATATTTCATCAAACTTCCAACTAGGGATGTAGGAGTCTATAATTCCAAGGCACCTTTTAATAATTTATAGATGCTCAAACCTCTATTTGTAAAATTGCTTAGAAATTTTAATTTTTCAAAAATGTTGAGGGAACACTATTTGATTTCAATATATGAACACTAAGTTTATTGATTGCACAGAATACTGGAGATAGCAAAGCATTTGGTGCCTGAAGACTGTGGTTGAAGTTTCAGGCATTCTGCCTTTGGAATATTGGTTGTCTTTTAGCTGTTTATCATGATTTATAAGTAGGGGATAATGTGGGTCTATGAAGTTGAGTTGATCATGTCCACTAAAAAATAGGTTATCTTACTGATTTTTGGAACTGGTTTTGATTTTATTACAAGTAGATAGACTTGTAATTGCAATTTCCCCCTTAAAAAAGGCTAAATAACTGTAGGGGACAATTGAGAACCAAATGCTGGAGAAATTAATTATAGGTGGTAAGACAAAAGGTTAGAGACAGGTTGAAGGCAAAGTTTTAAAAGCCAACATTTTGGAAATAGAAGAAGGCTGAAGATGGGTCAGGAATAAGGGAGGAGAGTCTGGAGTAGTTGCTGAAACCACCTTGACTTGTCGAAAACTAAATGTTAGTAAAGTGATTCTATCAATAGGATGAATTTTAGCTATTACTGATAAAAAAAAAAGCACAGTTTAAAGAAAGAAATCAAGAAAATATATTTGTCTTGTAAGAGGAAATACGAAGGTAGTGTGACCTAGGGTTATTTACTTAAGTGGTTCAATGACTTCATCAAGGAAACAGGTTTTATTTGTTTTTGCTGATCTGCCTTACTCAGCATGTAATCCCTGTCTTTCTTACTTGGGTTCTCTACATAGTTGTAAGACAGATAGAGCAGTTAGCATCATACCAGATATCAAAACATTCAGTGACAGAAAGTGTTCTTTCTCCTTATGTCTTTTTTGATGGTTGTATTCGTTTGCTAGAACTGCCATAACAGAATACCATAGACTGTGTAGCTGAAACTATAGAAATAGATTTTCTCAAGTTAATGGAAGCTGGAAGTCTAAGTTCAAGGTGTTGGCAGGTATGTATACTGAAGTCCCTCTCCTTGGCTTACAGAGAGCCTTGCTACTTTCTCACTTTGTCCTTATACGATTTTTATGTGCATTCATAGATAATGTAGGATATCTGGGTTAAAATAAAGAGCTTTCTTCAAACTGTTTATCTCTAAGTTTTAGTTTAGTATGTCCTGGTGTATACGTATCCCCCTAGTGAGTATACAAATTCTGTTTTTATTAAGCAGTCATATATGCTCCTCCTTTCTGGATATGAACCTTTAAGTTGATTTCTCTTCTGTCTTTGGAAAAGACAGAGTTTAAAAGAAGTTAAAAAAATCCACTCTTTAAAGGAACATAAAAATTTAATTCTAAAGCAAACAAAAGCAGGCAAAAATAAGCATTCTTTCAAATTTGAAAGAAATATGCCTGTAGTTACTTCATTAATTAGAATGTGGATCTTATACCAACTCAGGGGGCTCATTGCATTGCAAAATCTCTTCTGTTTTTTTCCAGGCTAATGGTGATGCTTTTTCCCCATCATTTCACACATTGAAACCTAACAGTATGTGACAACTGAAATTCTTACTACATATAACTGCATACTGTATGGTTTTATCTTTTCTTGGGTTCGCCAGGAAGCAGAACTTCAGACAAAGGTTTGTTTTCAAACATTTCATGGAGGAAGATGAACCTTGAGAGTAAAGGTTAGTGATGGATGGAGCAAAGCAAGAAAGGAGGGAGATGCGAAATGAGACTGTATTGTTAACTGGCTATCTCTACAGACAACTAGCTGCCCAATCATTCAGCTACATAAAACATGCTAGGACTGACCTTTTGAAATAGGACTTAGTTGACCAGCTATTGGCCAAATAGCTGACCTTGCTCTTCTGGATAGCTCATACATTAGTACAAAGCATGATTTTGTTTCATCTCACACAGGAGGTCAATGGAGAACACCTAGGCAGAAGGTGTGAGGCTCTGGGAACTGGTCTGAGGCAAGGAACTGTTGATAAGCACCTGTATTGAAGTGTTTGAATGTGCTGAGACTAGTTATTTCACCCAGGGACAGGATAAAAGACAGGTTGTGGGGAGGCTAATAGAGTATAAAAGAGTGCATAAGACATACCTAATACACTATGTATGTGTACATCTATATATGCAAATCACTTTGGAAACTAGAGTTTTGCTGTTGAAATAAATATTTTTACTGGTAGGTATGGGAGGAGATATTTTATATGCATATACTTAGAAATATTAATTTCTCCACAATGTGGCATTCTTTATATTTTAAATACTCACCTACCAAATTTAATGAGTTTTGCAAAGGAAATATGATATTCATGGGTCCCCTTTTATGCTTTCCTTTTCCTCTTGAAAATTAAGAGATGTAATGAATAAAAAATAATGGCATTTGGGGACTGGCCTTTATTTTTACATTACTAGACAATTTTAATATATGTGCTGGTATGTTCAGCATAAGTGTGAAAACATGATATAATATTTAATTAAGAGCTGCCATGTAGTCAGGAAAGAACATCTTTACTTTGGAATTAAAGAAGCAATATTATTCCTTACTGACTTTATGTTGACATTCAGTTAATGGTAGAGAGACATTTCTGTTTCCCAAGATGATGCTATGCTTTCAGGTATAATGTCACATTCTGGGGACAATGTCTGAATTCCATTGTTTACTTTGTCTGAGTTTGGACAAGATGAACTGCTATATCAGCTATATGCTATATCAGCTATAGCTATATCTGAATTTTAATCTGTCTTCCAATGGTGATCACAGTCATCATGGCCATATGCTGATACAATTAAAAATTTTCCTAGAAACGTGGGTTGCTTTGCAAACCTATGCTGATGTGGTAAGTTGTAGTAACCTTTGTCTTTTAGGAACAACTTTAAAAACATAAAAAAATTGTATTCAAAAGAATTTATACTGGAGAATTTTTATTGAGGAAACACTAATCTGTTTGACATCACCTTTCTGAAGAAGTTATTTCCCAGAAGAAGGGGGCCTAGAGAGAAGATAAAGTTTATTTTGGCACAACTGTTCTTTTAGTACCAAAGTCGAATATCTCATTATTAAATTTAAGGGCAATAGTTACATTTTGAACAGAAGAAAAGTATTTAATCAATCAGTTATGATCACCACTTACTACCATAAGCCTGATTTGAACTGCTTCCCTATGATGCTAGCAAACAGTACACATGAGTTTAAAACTAATTTACATCCCCCTGTTTATTTGAAATTTTAATATGTAAATAATCTTCATATTTCTTAACCTCTCTTACTACTTACTCTCTTAACCTCTCTTACTATATTTTCATCTGCCTCAACTACTAAAGATCAAACATTTGAAGGAAACTAATTTGCTTATCATAATCACTACATGTCTTTTTAAAAAAAATTTTTTAAAAGATTTATTTATTTATGCAAGAGCTGGGGTACAGGCCAGAGGCGCGGGAGGGTGAGAGGATTCACCAGAGACAGAGCGGGGAGCAGAATAGGCAGACAGACAAAAAACACTGCTGAGGGGAGCAGTGGGCGAGACAGGAGAGGTCTGCCACACCATGTGGGTGTCTCCCTGGCTGGCCGGGAATCGAACCCACACTGCAGAGGCTGCAGACAGCTTCACTGTGCTGCACTCAACACACTGTGCCACCGGGAAGGCCATAATCACTACATGTCTTTTAAAGTATAAAAATGATATAAGGGCCTCCCTGGTGGCGCAGCGTTGAGCGCTGGGTTGCGAAGCTGCCCGCAGCCTCTGCAGCTCTGGTTCGTTCCCCGGCTGCTCCCCGGCTGCTCCCCGGCCACCGGAGGAGGGTCCCACATGGCGCACAGACCTCTCCTGCCGCCCGCTGCTCCCCTCAGCAGTGTACTTCAGTCCTTCTGCCTGCTCTGCTCCCCGCTCTGGCTCTGGTGAATTCTCTCACCCTCCCGCCCTTCTGACTGTACCCAGTGCTTGTATAAATAAATAAATAAATCTTTAAAAAAAAAGATATAAAAATTAAGAAGTAGAATGGTAGTAAATATTATTTGTGAATTTTCAGCACTTACAACATCACTGTCACTCAGGTGTTTTCTTCTTGTTGCTTTCTGTATAAATATATATGAACAATTGCACCATATCATACATATAATTGTTCAACCTTATCTCTTTCAGCTATGGACATTTGTGTCTGCTCTGTTAGTGTGAGTAAAATGTGTTAATTTCTAAGGGGAACATTGGCAAGACACAGAAGACTTAGGATGCTCATGCTTTGATTCAGGACTATCGTGCCCTGAAAATTTTTGAAGGAAATAAAAGGTGCCATCTTCATGAATATTAAGAATGTCCATCATGTTTTATTGTACTAAAAGTTGTGTATAAACTTCAGAGGTCCCAAAATAGGAGATTGGTTAAGTAAATTGTGGTATATAGATATCAATGGAATAAAGTTTAGCTACTAAAATTATGTTCTAGTGGTGGATATATTGATCAGGAAAATTGTTTATGGTCAGCAACTAAGGGAAGATTCAGGCTAAACTACAGTATGCATATTCTATATCATTCCTTTAAGAAAAAAAACTACATGGACTCATATATATATGTGTATATATTTGTATATACACATATAATTATAGTTATAGTTATAAAGGTTGATGATAATATGTTAAGTGATTGCCTCTTGTTTGTAAATTACATTAAAACAATTTGGGTTCAGTTGCAGCTAACAAAATATATTCTAGAAAGAAAATTAATAAGAAAATTATGTGCTTACAAAATAATTGGAAAGACTAGAGAAACAGGCTCTTGGCTGAGCTTCCATAACAAACTTGCCAGACCTGCCAAGTTGGCAGCTTCCGCCACCATCATCCAGAAGCTGCTGCCATGATCACTGGCTCCAGGACCAGGGAAACTCAACTGGGATCTATACCAGCAAAATGGTGCCGTCACTAAGCCAGGGAACAGATATTGCTATCTCTGTTAAGACAGTGGCAGAGAAAACTAACATTAGCTGGACTGTGTTTGATAAGGGAAGGAAGGGCAGACATAACCTCCTTCCCATTTTCCAAATCTATATGGGTACCTCTGCTTGATAGAAGCTAGGACATACAGGGACACTGAGCTGAATGAACTTTCTAGTCAACATCTCTCCAGCCTTCAAAATGCCAGAGGGCATTGAAAGGGGATTGCAATGGAGTTGTGAACCATTATATCCTAGTGGACACAAAAGTTGATTTCAATTTTATCCTTTATTTTCTGATGCTTTCTGAGTTTTTCAGTTTTGAGCACATATTACCTTTGTGATTAGAAAGAATAATGAAATTTCATGTTAGGAAGTTTCAAATTATTACGCATTTTAATAGCTAGTTGATTGGTTCTCAACCAAAAAAGAATTTCCTCTGCTTTTTCCTACAAAGTGAGATCTAGTTCCGAATAAAGTTTCCATGTTACCATGAAGTTACTGGAAATGTTTGAATATGTATGAATTGCAAAACAAAAAGTACTCATGTAAAAGGTAAATACAATTTGTGACATCTAGAATGAAGATAAAAGGTACATATATTTAGGAAAAGAAAACAACTATTTTCATTTTCATGCAATAATGACACACATTTTTCCTTGTTGGCCAACTTGCAACATGACAAATAAAAATGTTCCCTCCATTCCTTCCTTATGAGGGCTGAGAAAAATGTGTCTAGAAAGTGATCTTCTCAAGTCAATCATATAAGACTCTACCTGTCAAACATGGCAGATTTAGCTTGGTGATGCTTATGATGCTGTCTACCGAAAGAGAGCAGTTTGAACATAAAAATAGTTCTGTGCCCTAGGGAGGAATGCTGTTTCTTTTCCTGTGATATGTGTCTGCAGACTTGTCTCTATCCAGAATAACAATTCAGCTTGATTTTACTGCTTTCTATTCTATACTGTTTCTATTCTGTATTCTGTATATTTGCTGAGTGCCTCCCAATGTGCAATGTGGCACAGAAATTCAACAATAGGAAGATAAGGTCTCTGGCTCTTTGAAAGCTTTTTCCAAGTGAACTGAGTTAAGAAAGCTACATTTAAATAATGAGAAAAGCTGAAAATCATTAAAACCATTGTAGATTTTTGCATAAAAAATTTCATGGAAAATTAGACTTACATTGACTAGAGCAATGTTTTCCAAGACTGGTAAATTTTTGAAAAAACAAAACAACCACTAAACCAATCCTACTCTGACATTTGATTTGGTAAATTGAATGCATGGTCCAGGACTCTCTATTTTTAAAAAGAATTCTAAGGTGCTTCTGATAATTATCTAGATATTGTCCTCCAGACAAGAGGAGACAAAAAAGATGTGCTGTCATCTGCTTTGACACACATATCATACAACTATCTCTTAATATCAATCATTGAAAAAAAACAGAAAACGTGATTTTATTGGCAATCTAAAAAAAAAAATGATTTCAACTACTCATCCACTCTTCCTTCAATTTTTCTCTCTATATGCAAGCATTCACCACCCAGGGCACTGTGACTGACTCTGGATGCTATGCTGTGATCACCAGCACTGGCAGTCTACTGGGCTCATGTCTTTAGGACAAAACAATAACAGTAGTCTTGGGCCTCCCCAGTGGCGCAGTGGTTGAGTGCTGGGTTGCGAAGCTGCCCGCAGCCTCTGCAGTGCCGGTTCGATTCCCGGCTGCTCCCCGGCCACCGGAGGAGGGTCCCACATGGTGCGCAGACCTCTGGTGCACAGACCTCTCCTGCTGCCCGCTGCTCCCCTCAGCAGTGTACTTTGTCGGTCTGCCTGTTCTGTTCTCAGCTCTGGCTCTGGTGAATTCGCTTACCCTCTTGCACTTCTGACTGTACCCACTGCTTGTATAAATAAATAAATAAATCTTAAAAAAAAAACAAAAACAATAACAGTAGTCTCTCTATATTCAGCACTCAGAATTCAGGGTATCCCCTTCCATTAGTTCTTTTACCAAAGCAAGTCTGTGCCTGTCTCTGCCTGAATAATTTATCTTTCCCAAGGTTGTTACATCTTCAGTAGGAGTTCTGTTTTTATTGGACCATTTTCTCTAAAAGACTCTCAAAAAAGCACATGTTTTTAACTGTGAGATGGGGGCATTCAATTGTTCTGTTGATTTGAACCATCTCTCACTCTCTAATCATTACTTCCATGATTTATACTCATAGGAAGTTCTCAATAAATATTCATTGAATGGATGATTGAATGAATGAACCCATCAAGGCTGAGTTTGGAGAGCTAGGATGAAAGGCAGAGGGTGGGAGGCAGCATGGTAATTGGAAGGCTGCTGAAAATTTGCCTTTGAGGCATGCAGATGATTGTTATCCATCTCTATTCCACTACCTAGCAGAGTGCTGGGCCTCCTGTACCCTCCTGACATTGCCCTGTTAGCTCATCATGGTTTATCAGAGAAATGTTAGTATCTATTGACAAAGATTTAAAAATCCAAATGGTTCCTGAATACTAAGTAGCAAATGTTTACTACAAATGAGGTAAAGACTATATGAGATTAATTATAAATTAATGCAAAATTTGATGGCCGAAATGTTGTCAAGGAGAATCCATGCATATCTGTCTGCTTCTTTTTGAAGTATCCTTTGTACCCAAAGTAATTTTCTTAAAATGAGAGCAGTCTGTTCTAGATTCGAAAAGCTGAAACAAGGCACCCCACATAGTATATTTTTCTTTTGTTCTGTTTCTTTCTGGGTTTGACAATCTAGGAACACCATTTCCCTCTGCTGAGTGATGTTAGGATAAAAATAGTGGCCCTTTGTGAATGCACACCATTGTTAAATACACCCTGTATGTTTTAATGAAAGTTATTCACCCAGAAATCTCAGTCTAACTAGCAAATGGATTCAAACACTGAAAGCAGATGAGTAGGAAAAAAAAAAAATCAAATACCAATTTCCCAATTGCCTTTCATTTTAAGCCTATTCTCCAATGATTCCTTTCTAATATTTAAGATTCTATTGGGTCCAGGTAAGAGCCAGTCAGATAATTAGAAAAGAAATTAAAAAGAAATGCAATGGATGGCTATTTTTTAGACACTCATAAAAGGCTGAATGCATCCAGTGCCATTCACCCGAGTCTATTAAGGAGTTATAGTGCCGAATATTGAATCCAAGCATCGTGGTTTTTCTAGATGCCAGCATTAGTAGCCAGAGGGCTTGCTCTTCATCAAGACAATCTTCACCCTTCATAAGCTTGGCCCTGAATAAATAGAAGGAATTAAGAGAAGAAAGGATAGAGACTATTTTTGATGTTTCTTGGGTTTCAAATAGTACTCGTGGGTGTTTGTTATTTGCATTGCTCTCTGCTGAGGGTCGCAGGGGTGTCTTTTCAGAAATGCTCTGTGGTCTGACCTTAGTAATAAACATACTGGGTAAGTGAAAAAGAAAGTAAAACTTGTCTGCTTTTGAGGAGTGTATTAGTGGTCAGATAACACCTGAAAATTTAAGCACATTTAAAAAGCTGCAGGGGAACATGGGCAACATAGTCTGGCATAAAGTATGGTGTATGGAGTAAAGGATCATAATACATTGTTGAAGAACACGGGCTCCGGACTGCTTGGTTTCAAATCTCATCATTGTTATCTATATTTAATGTGTGACTTTAGGAAAGTCATTTCCAAGTCACTTGGTTTTGAGGCTTAAATAAGACACTGATAGATTAAATAGATATTATGATGTTTAGAACATAGTATGTATGCAAAAAATGTTAGCTACTATGGTTAATATCCTAGACAATATTGTTGATCAGGGAATTATCTTGCTTAGAGGAGTTACTTTTTTAATCACTTCCTAAATTCCTATCCTTTTTTATTCTTAGCTTTTTTTCTTAGCTTTCCAAATTCAGCAGTTTCTATACTTTAAAAAAGACAAAAGTTGATTAATAATACTTATTATTAAAATAACACACTAGTCAAACACAGAGTGCCTTGAGTGTACTACGTAATCTTTTCCACCACTCTGAGGTGAATATTATATACAGACTAATATATACATATTCACACAAATGAGTGCTGTTTATCTTGTTTCATATATTAGCTTAAAGAATCTGAATAAAAAAATCTTTCCATGTATGATCCAGGTCTTGCAATTTCAGTGCACATTAGTAGGAATGTTTTGCAAAGAAAGATCTTAATGATTGCCAATAGTAATATAAATAGAAATGTACAGAAGTAATAGCTAACCCTTTGCAGTTATTGCCAGGCATTCTTCTAGCACATGTGTACATCTATGTGTGCATGTGTGTGTGCCATGTATATTCATTTACACAATTATAGGAGCAAGGTCATTCTCATATATATAACCAATGTATAACTATCAAAATTAGTCAATTTACATTTAAAAATATTCTAAAGACATTCGTATTTTATTGTCCCACTGGTGTCCTTTATTGCAAATTAAATCATAATTCTGGCTCAGAAATACATTTTGTATTGTCTTGTGTCTTAAGTCTCCTTTAAGTTGAACAATTCTTCCACCTTTGTATAACTTTCATGACCTGATATTTTTGAAGATTACAGGTCAGTTACTTTGTAGAATGCACCTTAATTTGATTTCATCCTGATCTTACTTCACAATTTGATTCAAGTTATGCATTTTCTTTTGGCCAGAATATCACAGATATCCCTTTCAGTTTATTATAGGAATTACCCATATGTTCTTTGTCTTATTATTGATGTTAGCTTTGACCACTTAGGTTGTTATCTGGTTCCTCCATTGTAGTTACAGGATAACTGCTGTGTATCATGTAGAAAGGAACTTTGTGATGATGTAAATATCCTACTTCTCATTATAATTTCTTAATAGAGCACGCTTTTAAACCATAGGAAGAACCTCTTCCCCATGGTAGTGGGGAGGCAGTATGGGAGGTTGTGAGTCACCACTTACTATACCCTTGGAATGGGAGTCAAAGGTCTGCCAGCTCTACATGATACTGTCAACATGGAGCCTGTGCCAATGACTTCTGGGCTTTTGGTAGATCATCTTACAAAATACTGGATCGCCATTGCTGTTGGTAGTCTTGAAGAAAATAAATATGGGCATCAGTAAGTCTCAGCTCAAAAGTAAATGTGAACTTCACAGAGAATTTATAGGTGGAAAAACAGTCAATTTGTTAGTCTTACATTTTCCTTTTTTGTGCATGCACAAAACTGGTGTATAATAAAAATATGTATATTATTAAGCCCCCAAAAAGTTCTTTTAATAAATATAGTCATAGCATTATAAAAGTCTTCTGGCATTGTTTAATTGATAGGGCTTCTTTCTTTTTAGTACATAATGGTATGTTTTACAATTCATGGTGTCTTAGAAGAAACCTATTGTAGTTTATAGTAGAAGCTTTGAAAACACAGGATAAAGAGTTTGCTTATCTAATTTGTCTCATTTTATTCTTTACTGTTATTCCTATCTAAACTGTATTGTTGAATATCCTAAAAGGAACTTGAATGAAAGCAGCTTACAATATACCATCAACATAATGAGCCCTAGTTAAAGCTGGGAAGTATTATCAAGTCTGTAAAGAATTTAGAAAGTCCTTTTGGTGGTATCTAACTATTTCTTTTACCTTTCCTTTTATCATTCACTCCACAACATTCAGAGCTGCTCTTAGGAAAAAAAAAAGTCTGATCAGCATATTTAAATGGAGTTGTCAGGAAACACATTTTCTCAGCATATTTGCACTTAGATGGGGACAACACTTGGCCAGTTTGACCAAAGAAATGAAGCCTAATTGAAGGCTTTCATACATCTTGGTGTTTAGTGAGTTATTTTTAGAGAGCTGGGAAAATTTTTCTGATTACTACATAATCATCTCCCTAATCCACCTGGGATAGGAAGGACCTCTCCTGGGGTTCCTGAGATTTGGTGTTCCTGGAAGATGCTTTTATTCACTGTACCTCTTTTGCATGATAAACGTATCATGAAATTGCCTGTTCACCTTTGCAAATTACATGCATATAATTCCTAGAGTCAACAACTTGAGAAAGATCCAGTAAAAGATTCTGCATTCATCAGTGACCGTAAGTGTAGATTAAAGGCTTTTCATGAAAAGTGAAAATATTTGAAAATGTTGTATTTACTCTGTGAAAGGCAAGACTAAGGGAAAAATGTCTTTGCACTATAAAAATATAAAATAGGAAGAAACATTTCTTTATCAAAACTATTCCGGGCCTCTATTTCTCTTCCATCAACACTGTGATCCTGAACTTGGAAAACCTGCCCAACTAGAGGAACTTAAATGGATCACAAATCATTTCATATTTGGCTAGTAAGTCTTTATACTAATACTTTATACTAATAAAACATGTCTTGCTTTAAATGCTGGTTCTCATTTATAGGTGAATGTAGAAAAAATTTAGTCACTACTTCAGCAGCTGCAATGAATAGAGAATTATTACTTCCTTCCCTTTTTTGGCTCTTCTGAGTTCTCAGGAGGTACAGCAGAAAAATCAACACCAGATGGCTCTAAAGGAGGTTACATTTATTTTTTATTTATGGTCTCTTTTTTTTCTGAAAAGAATATAAGGTAGCTCAAAGTCTCAAATCATTGCCAGAGCAGAAATTTCTAATTGTTCTGGATATGTCTCTGTGGGGGGAAATGCCATTTTCATGGACTTACAAAGCAAATTTGGTTCAGTGGTTTATAGAGGTTGTTTGGTCCTTGTATGCTGAGGCCCTGTGATTTTAATTGAGGCAGCAGAGACCTTGCCCCTGCCCCCACTGCACTCCCTCTAACCCCTTAGTCCTGCTCCAAAGTACCTAGAAAAAAGAAATTTTTGGAAGAGTTCAACATATGTTCTAGATTATCCTCTAACTTCTTAGGTAAGCCTGAACAAAGATGTGCCTGTTAGTACTTCAAAAATTTGCATTGTTGACAGGGAATGACACACTGACAGAGATTAAGAGAATGATCCAATGTTTTTGAGACATTTGCTAGGCTTCCACTCAACAAAACCAAACTTTCTTTTTAATGTATGTACAAAAAATATGGTATGATGAAAATCTTTGTCTCACAGGCACAGTCAGTTATGTCATTTGCAGGGTCCAATACAAAATAAAAAGAAATTTTTCTTGTCCAAAACACAAGAAAAATGCTTCCTTCCCTGCCAAAGTTTCTCTTTCTGTCTGTCATAGTGCTTTGCATGTGCCATTTAGTAATTTGCTCCCCTTGCCGTTGTGCTATTTGGAGGACAAGTCAGACCCTCATAGGAGTAGGGTCCTGCACTGGGACTGATAAGCAGGGCTCTTGCCCCCAACATGTTCCCAAGCCCTTTCAGGTGGGAGTCAACAGTGGTTGGTGGGGAGTATGGACAGAATCTTTGAGAAGTCATCTGAACTGAAAGGACAAACCTCTAGTGCTTACTCGATTTTGTCCCCACAGACCGCACTTACCAAACTTGAATTTACAGGCAAAAATTATTAGGAATTTGAAGTCAGTGATCACAGAGCATTAAACCACAAACATTTCCCAGTCACCAGGCCCTGTTCACTACTACCTTTGGGGTAGGTTTGTCATCCTTATTTTATAATGAAGTTAAACTTTGAATGTTCACTCCTACTAAGTGAAGAATTGGAAAGTAATTCCATTTTGGTTAGACTTCTTCTTTCTTTTCTTTTTTAAAGATTTATTTATTCGTGCATACAAGAACCGAGGTACAGGCCAGATGTGCGGGAGGGTGAGAGGATTCATCAGAGACAGAGCAGGGAACAGAACAGGCAGACTGATTGAAATACACTGATGAGGGGAGCAGCGGGTGAGACAGGAGAGGTCTACGTCACCATGTGGGTTTCTCGCAGGCCTGCATCGAACTCATGCTGCAGAGGCTATGGACAGCTTCACAGCACTGTGCTCAACCAAGGGAGGCCCTGGTTTGACTTCTATGCCTGTGTATGGGGTGTCATGTCAGCACATCTTGCAAGTTCCATTCTGGAATCTACTTGAGGGTAACCACAGCAGTTAGCTATCACTTTGGAATGTGCCTTTGAGTGGAAAAAATCACACAGTGTTAATAATTTAAATGTCCTTATAATAAACTGAAATAATTGCATTTCCACAATCACAATGATAATGTCCATAAATCTCTGTGTTGTAATTACCTGGACACGAAATGTGACTTTTGCCTCTAGTCCTTTTTTCGAGAGCAGAAACTGCTAATTGTTCTGGCTATATCTCCCTGGGGGGAAATGTCATTTCCATGTATTTGAGGACTCTAGTCTTATTAACACAGTGTGTTTCTGGACAGTTCTGTAAACTCAATATATAAGTCTAACAGTTTCTTTTGCCACACCCTAAGAATATTTACTTCTTTATTGCCTTGATTTTCTACCTACCTGCATAGTAGAATCATCCAAAAAGATTAAGAAACTGCTTAGCTCCATTATTCACTGTTGAAAACAGAAACTCTGAGGGAAATTAGTGCTTACAAATCTTCCCAAGTGATTTCATTTGCAAAAAAGGGCTGAGAACCACTGATCTGTCAGTAATCTGTGTAGTCTGACATGGGGATTACACTCTTTTACTATAGGAATCTTTCCATTATCAGAATAAATTTCAAATCACCTAGCATTGTTTTCACTTAATATACGATATTTACAATTATATTTACTTGGTCAAAGGAATTGGCTAATACAGCTAATACAGAATTACTTCTTCCATATGTACTCATGAATCATAATGACATCTGCTTACACTTATAAAAGCAGCACATATATGTGTAAGCCACATGACTTATTTCATCTACAGATCGAGTTGAACATTTGATGGAATAATTGTAGGAAGTCCCTGAGTCAAGCTCTCCAGGTTTTACCTGCTTATGAAATTAGGTTGTCATAAAGCATACTTGATCTGAACTTCCCTTTCTTGTTAAGATGTAAAGACAAACCCTCACCCTTTATAAACACAAATGATCTGAGCAATGCCTGAAAAGATTAGTATCTCTGAATTTCTTGTCTATAATTAAAGATAATCCTCAGTGTTAATATTCAGATATGGCCCTCCTCATAGTGTTAATATTTAGATCTGGGACAAGGTGATGGCTTTTATCAACTGCCTGTTAGCACAAATACAGGGGCTGCTGATTGATTGTTAAGTTTAAATGATTGTTCGTTAAACAAAAGGTCATTTGCAGTTTGCTCTGCACCATGCCTCCCACTCCAGAGGACATCACAGTAAACAAAAAAGAAAAATCTTTGCTTTCATGGAGTTTACATTCCAATAGGAGGAAACAAAATAACATAAATGAATTAAAAATTACATGGTGCTATGTGCTTTGGAGAAAAAGATTGCAGAGAAGGGGAATAAGGACAGTTGAGGTAGCAACATAGTTGGAGGATTAGTTTTAAATGGGATGTCCAGGAAAGGTTCTTGAGAAAGTGCCATTTTAATAAAGACATGAGGGAGGTGCGGCAGATAGCCAAGAAGGTATCTGCAAAATAGTAAGTGCAGAGCATGGCTTTTTCCAGGAAAAGCCCCAGGAATGTATTTTTGGAATAGAGGGAACAAGTGACAAGAAATTCCAGTATAAATGATTCCTGACTTATTATAATCATTCAATGATTTTTTTTTTCCCCTTTAAAACAGTGCAAAATGAAACATTCAGTAGCAACCATGGCGATATTCTCTCATGATGCTGGGCAGAGACAGCAACTGCAGTTCCCAGTCAGCCACACCATCACCAGAGAAAACAAGAGCTACTCTGCAGTGTAATTACTCGGTGACCCTGTTGCTGTGGCATCCTCATCATGCAACAATTTTAGTTGCAAGCTTCAAGCATTCTTTAGGCCCAGCATGCTTTCAGAGTGGAGGTCAGCGGTGGTGAGAACCCATGCAGCCATTCTTTCTTTCACTTTCAGTACTGTAGCCAAGAAATTACACAAGATAGTCCATGCTTCATTATAAAATAGACTGGTTTTGTAACAAGGTGGTCCCCAGGAAAGGGGGAGGTTCCAGGTTTCCTGCCCCACCCAAGGGAGTGTGGAGCTGAGCAGGGAGAAAAGAAGCTGGACAGGAGACTGAGGAAGGAAGGAAGCAGGATGGAGAGCCAGAGGGGACCTGGAGGAGGCACATGGAGTGGAGAGACATGTAAAGAAACTGTGCTTGCCTTTTGGTCGTGGACTGCGTGACACAGATGTGGGTGACAGACCTGTGGGGAGGTGACAATGGCGGTTTTTGTCTTGATTTTGATTTTGCTCTTTTCCTTTCAGGCTTGTCTGATTGCTTCTGATCCTTTTATGTTGGTCCCTGCTGGAAGGTACTTTAGACTTTTGGCAGGCTTTGGGGCCTTGCTCTGGGCCAATCCCATTTGGATGGACTTTTATCCACGAGGGGATGGGTAACTTTGGGTGCTTGTTTAGAAAGTATATTCTTTGTCTTTTCTGTATTGTTTCCTAATTGTATTAAAGTTCCTTCCCATTAAAGTCTCATATGTTTTGTGTTGATGCGGCAGATGGCAGAACCTATTCAGAGCAGGCAGTTTTGTGGGGTCTGGGGTGCCCCTCTCCCCTGCCTTGTAACAGATTTGGCACGCAACGTGATTTAGGACAGAGCCATCCGTGATTAGTCAGCCCCATGGGGAAATTGAGCTTCCCTATGGCACTGGCTACCATAAGCGTAAATGTGATTTTCGGTTTCTCTAGTGTGTTTATTTCATATGTGGATTTGCTGTTCAAAATCTGGCTTGGGCTTTGTGAAGATTCTGTGTGTCTGTGTGTAATTTGTTTCTGATTTTGTGGAAATTGTTTCGTACAGCAGTTTTACTCAAAAGATTAGGTAGTCCATGGGACCATGTGGCCAGGTCAAAAATGGCGTCTGATGCCACTTGGCAGGCTCTTGTAAAACTCGGGTTCTTGTTGCTAGGACTTTGGACCATTTTTCTTTTTGTGATCTCTGCTGTCATTAGCATTTCTGAAGGCAATAATGATTGTTCAGTGATATGTTGCTTTAACTTTGCTTTGACTTCCACTACTTCCTGACCTCTGCCTGAGGGGTTTTGCAAGCCAACTGTGGAGCAGTGGTGTTTAAATTAGCAAATGTATGCCTGGGTGTTAAGGAAAGAGTAGCCTTAAGCAGTATCTGGTAATTGCTGGTAGCCTTCATGGATTCTTGGAGATAACTTGAATTTTTACAAAGTCTGGATCAGAAAAATTAAAAACTTTGAGTCGAAAAGATTTGCTGCTGTGAATTTTGTCTACACAATTTGTTTTGGGCATGTTTTCCATTTGAATTCTGGATTTAATTGCTGGTGTAAGACAAGATTCTAAATTTCTGCTTCCTACTGAGGAAGGTCTGTTGTGGAAAGCACTCTTTATGGTGCATCATGTAACTGTACCAGATTTTCATACCTGTGTTGTTGCTGTCCCTCCCTAGTGTCAGGGTGGTGTAATCTGTGCTTTGATGTTAAATCTGCTCTTTCAGCTTCTGTCCCAGTGTAGCTAACAGAAGTAAGGAGATGACTCCTTTTAATTGAAAGTTAATTGCTGATACATTAATTTTGCTTTTTCAGGTTCTGTTACAGGAAACCCAAGTATTGCCTGCTTGAAGGCTAACAACAGATGACTCCTTGTGCTTAAAGTTAACTGTTGATTTTGCTCTTTCAGCTGCTGTACGGGATATCCCAGGATTGGCTTCTAATAAAAATTCTTGAACACTGAAAACCCTAAAGTGATAAACAAGGTCATGTAACTCGTGATTATTAAGACTTTTTCTTTCTATTTCCAAAGCCTTAGGTTTGTAGGATGACAACTGGAACTGTTACAGGGCAGCCCCGATACAAAAGGGGTTGCCTGACTGTGGGTCCTCACCCGCGTGCTTAAAGGGACTTTTTAATACTCCACTGCAGGCACACACAAAAGGTTAATAAAAGGTTTATTTACAAGGGAAGGGCAAATGAGGAAATGTACGACTCAGGGAGAAAAATGGGAGATAAAGTCCTAAATATGTCCTACCCTATCCGCCGATCTGGAATCCCAAATGGCACTCCAGAGAGCTGGCCGCGAGCCACCAGCCGTGAAGCTAGGAGGCAAATGAGAGAGAGACCCCAAGGCCCACATGTTTGGTTTTTATACCCAACCTGGCTGCTTAACTCCACCCTCAGGTCCCAGCAACCTTCCCTTTGGTGGTGATGGGATTTGTCTTTCCCAATGTCTTGATGGCTTTGGTCTGGAGTGGGGGTGGAGTCCACAAAGCCTGTATGGGATTAGCTCAGGACATCCTTTCCCCCTAATGGAACCTGTGATTTCTGCTATCAACACTCCACATTTTTTTGGACTTTGACAATTTTTTCTGAGCCTATGGAGTAAAACTGCAGTTACATAAGATATTCCACATGGCATGATAAAAAAAAAAACTGTCTATATGTTGTATGTCTGTATGTCCTTGTGTCTGTCTTGGCCTCTAGAGGTTGAAAAAATTGGTATACATGGTGCCTATAGACACTGAAAAAAAAAAAGTCTCCAGTTATGAGAAAAAACTAAAGGTTATGGTTTGATTGTCAACATTATTCTACTGAACTAAGCCAGTGCCTTCATAGAGACTGAATATTGTTGCTGTTGTTTTCTGATGTTTATGGCAAAGCTTCCCAGAAATCTAAATTCAAGTAAAAATTTGGTAGCCTGTCATTTGGTTGATCTCAGGCAATTTTGTGGAACCTCAGTAGAGCTCCTGAGACACTCCACAAAGTTTCTCCCTTTCCTCCTGGGAAAGGCATTAGATGAATTTGTCCTATTGATTTACCTAGTATAGCAAAACTAGAAGGGAAGCATCGTCACTTGGGAAAATGGTGAAACTTTGACATGTACAGAAATGTTAACATTGGTTTTCTAAAATGTATATAAAACCTCCAAGTACCTGATATGTGTGTAAATTGTCAGTGGTGATTATTGCCTTGTAATATTGTATACTTCAATGTTTGATATCTACACAAATTGTTTCGGTGAAAAAATAGGGGGGAAGGGCCTCAACAGATTCCAATTGATGTAACTTTTGATAGGTTAAAAAATTTTTACTACAAAGGACTGAGGAGACTGTGGGAGATACACCTGATTTTTATTAAGTTTTGACATAATACTGGAAATTTTGCTGCATTTTGTTCTGATTCATCAAAGTTTTCTTGTTTTGACTGACCAGGACCTGCAGCAATGTTAAATTATTTTTCTTTTTTTCAGCAGAGCTAACTTGTGTATGTGTTTATTTTCTCCTTGATACCAACACAGCATGAAAATAGTGGTAGTAATTTTTACTACTCACGTGTCTATTTTTGTATAACTTCCATAGGGATTTTGTCTGCTTAAAACATAAACAATTGGAGATGAGTTTCATTGTGTGGATTTAAGTGGAGTTCTTCCAGGAAGTTGAAATAGAGCTGAACCAAGAAGAGGAGAACCTGCTGCTTTGTTTGTAGGATTCCAGCAACCTCCAAAGAAGGTGAGGACGCTTGCCTCCATTAGCAGAACTGGACAACCCAGA
The DNA here is from genome assembly GCF_014898055.3 of Talpa occidentalis. Taxonomy (NCBI): domain Eukaryota; kingdom Metazoa; phylum Chordata; class Mammalia; order Eulipotyphla; family Talpidae; genus Talpa; species Talpa occidentalis. The sequence goes on along the minus strand of NW_023602073.1, from coordinate 77,975,359 downwards.
AAACGATAAAACCCTGGTACCCTCGAGAAGAGAAAGCCCAGGTGGAGTCTGGTGACACCAGCTTTGTTCTTGAAGCATACGTGGACCAGATGTCAAGAGTTTGCTCTGAACCTATATGGAGTATTTCAACAAAGCCAGCTAAAATTGCTGTTTAGTTATTCTGCCCTGTGATAGTATGCAAAAATAGGTAACATGGTTTAAAAGCAGATTTAGTATGCAAACTTTTGGTATACTGTTGAAACAATTTGGGATCAAGGTTGAGAGAACTTTTTTTTTTTTTTTAACATAAGTTCAACCAATTTTAAGATTTTGATATATTTGCTGTCTCATTTTGGCTAATGCCTCCAGATGCTTTGTTTTGTTTTGTTTTGTTTTGGCTTGGATAATGGACTATTTTCCAGTAATGGAAAACTGTCATACTGGACATTCATGGACAGTGTTGCTAACTAAATTGTTGCTTCTCTTACACACATTGTAACCCTGAAAAAAAGACTGTCTCCTAAGACTACACCCTGAGATCCGTGCCACCATAGATATAGTGTAATTAAAATTAAAAGGGGGGATTGTAACAGAGTGCTCCCCAGGAGACGGGGAGGTTCCAGGTTTCCTGCCCCACGCAAGGGAGGTGGAGCTGAGCAGGGAGAGAAGAAGCTGGAGAGGAGACTGGGGAAGGAAGGAAGCAGGATGGAGAGCCATAAAGAGCCCTGGAGGAGGCACATGGAGCCGAGAGACAACGTGATGAAACTACACTTGCCTTTTGGTCGTGGACTGGGTGACACAGATGTGGGTAAGAGACCCGTGGGGAGTTGACAGTGGTGGTTTTTGTCTTGATTTTGATCTTTTCCTTTCAGACTTGTCTGGTTGTTTCTGTTCCTTTTCTGTGGGTCCCCACTGGAAGGTGCTTTAGACTTGTGGCAGGCTTTGGGGCCTTGCTCTGGGCCAATCCTGCTTGTGTGGACTTTTACACACGAGGGGATGGGTAACATTGGGTGCTTGGTTTAGAAACTATTCTTTGCCTTTTCTGTATTGTCTCCTAATTGTATTAAAGTTCCTTCCCATTAAAGTCTCATATGTTTTGTGTTGATGCAGCGGATGGCAGAACCCATTTAAAATAGGCAGGTTTCTGGGGTTTGGGCTGCCCCTCTCCCTGCCCTGTAACAGTTTGATGATTTTTCCAACTGTAGACTCATGTGTTCTGAGCAAGTTAAGGTAGGGTTGGCTAGCTGTGTTCAGCAGGTTAGGTGTATAAATGCACTGTTGATTTAATGATATTTTCAATTATGGTGGGCGTTGTGGGGTTTACCCGGATGTTAAGGAAGATCTGTAGATACTGAGGTTGGAGGGAGGATGAACCTCTGTTGCTAAGGGTGTAGGCATGCAAGTTGGTGCCATTTGCAGAAGGTTTACCATCAGATGAATACTTGGGCCAGATTACTGTTCTGGGTCCTTCTGAGAGCCCATGATTCCTGGGTGCTGTGAGCACTAATGTCACTCTCACTTGGCACGTAGCCTCAATTTTCCAGTGCGGGGGTGGTGGGGGTTGAGGGGTGTGAGGGAAGCAAGGAAAAAGTGAAATTGAATTCAGTTTCCCCTCAATGAAATATAAATTCCATGAGGGCAGAGTTTTACTTATTTTGTTTTTTTCCTGAATCTTTGGGAGTTAGGAATGTGCCTGGCACAGCATAACTGCAAAATAAGTATTAGCTTAAGGAATAATCATTTAAGCTTACGATCAATCAGTATACCCTCTATCCTTGTTAAAAATGATTTAACTTGTTTACAGTTAAAAAGAATGTAGTGATAATATTAATAAATCTTTTTTTATAATTATGAAAATACTTTAAAGAATGAAGATAATTGGTAATGTTACAATTTTGGCATTTAAAATCCTATACTTGCATGAACAGATACCACTTCTAACAGTTATCTATAAGGTCCAACCCCTAGTCTCTCTGTTCAAATCTCACCTTCTCTATCACTTTCTTGACCACTTAATCTAAATGTGCCTCCCTCCTATCACTTGTTACTTTCTATTCTTACTGTGCTTCTGCATTTTTTTTTTGTTATGTAAGTTATGAGTAGAAATGTGCCCCTCCCTCCAACCTCCGCCCTCACCCAAAATAAAGATGTGCTTCAGATTGTGACCTTATTTGTAAATAGTATTAGCAGCTTTAAAGTTAAGATGAGATTATTAGGGTGGATCACAGTACAGTATGACTGATGTCCTCATTCAAAGAGGAAATTTAGATACTGACATAGACATGTACAAAGGGAACAAACTGTGGAGACAGGGAGACTGCCACAGAGTGACGGAGGATTAGAATGATGTGTCTATAAGCCAAAGAATGCCAAAGATTGCTGGCAACCTAGTGGAAGGTAGGAAACCCCCCTCCAGTTTTCAGAGGGAGCATGGCCTTTTTAATACCTTGATTTTAAACTTCTAGCCTTTAGAACTGTGAGACAAATGTCTGCTATTTGAAGTCACCCAGTTTGTGGTACTGCTGTAGCAGCCCTAAGAAACAAATACACCACTTGACATATGATATGTCATTTGTTTAAGTTATGCTTGTTCAGACCAGGCACTGAGTTCCATGAGGAAGGGGACGTGATCTATTTTGTTTATTTTTGTACCCCAAATACTTAGAACAGTGCCTGGCACTCAATAAATATTTGCCAAAAGAATGTAGGGATCAAATATTTTTCCCCCCATAAATCTAAGTCTAGGATTTGTGAAGTAGGAAAAATTCTTAATAATTTTAAGAGTGTAGTGGAAAATTTCACTTTATATTCTATTATGGTTCTCTAAAAAAATTGTTTGTGGTAGGAAGTTACACTCTAGCGGGGGTCTTAAACATTTCTGAGCATGTCCTGGAAGGCTCTGGAATGGAAATGGAAACATTACCTGCCCAGAAGGACCCACGGGCACCTAGGGTTAGGACATTCTCAGTGTGTGTCAGCATCTTGCCTGTTGGTTGTGCAACTCAATGAAAGAGACAGCAAGTTCTGTCCAGATTGCTTCATTTCCTTCCCCTTTGCAGTTACTGACCTCTGCTGTTATAAAACAGCTTCTTGCTGGCCCCTAGAGCTGCTCTCTGACTTCCAAGCAGGAAAACATTCAATAACAAATCTCATCATTCTGGAAAATAAAAACACCCCCAGGTCTCAAAGGCCACAGTGACGTTGACCATTTATCTCCCAAAATGTCTTTGTAGGTTTGGAAGTTCTGTGAGAACCACATACAGGGTCACATGTCTTAAAACTTCAGTAGTCCTAGAAGATGAGGTTGTTTTTGCTCAAAAGAGAAAAAGAAACTTGATGCAGCTACTGCCTTCTCTTGACCACTGGATATGCGTCTGACAATCACTAGCTGCAAACTCTGATTATTAAGGTCAGACTGACATTTAAAAACAAACACAAACATTTAATTTGTATCCATATTCCCATTAATCTGCACCATTATCTAATTCAACTACCACTTCTGGTCAAGCCATTTTAAGAAAAAATTCTGACCTTTTGTTTAGTTGAACAATCTACTATGACTCACAACTAAAATGTTTTAAAGATAATTATCTTAATGAAGTCCTTCTGATAACACATATGCTTGAAATTCTAAAATAGAAACAAAAAATAAAAGTATGTGTTTAAACATAAATATCCCTTCTAACACATAAGTTTTAGAAAGTCCCATATTTCATGAATCGTTAGCTGTACTGTTTTATTTTGATGTTATACAATCATTTCAAAAACAAGACTGTGTAAATGTTGCCACCTACTGTTTGCCTGGGAACATACTAGTATAATTCACTTGACATAATAATCATCCCTTTAACTGCATTTCACTTTTCTATTAAGGCTTTTTTTGGCCTCAATTTCTTTTTTAAAATTTTATTTACTTATTCTTAGGTATTCTATCTACAAGGTCACTACAAGAAATTCTTCCATTGACATACTTGAAAATCCTGAGAAAGTGACCCAATTTTCTCCCAATATATTGAGATCAATTAAGGTTTAAAAAGACATTCAGTCTATACAATTGAAATCCCATTTAAAAATAGACCAGATCAATCTAATTCAAGGTGGTCATTTTGGTTTGATTTTAAGATTCAGATTTAAGATATTTATAAGGCAAACATCTGCTTTTTTCTGTAAATATATTTAGAAGTCAGTGACTGTCAGTCAAGTCCTTTTATATGAATAAAACACCAATTACTCTACTTAGCAATATGTCTTCTGAATAGTTTACTTTGTAGTTGGCTTATTTTAAGGATTTATTTATGCATTCAAGAACTGGGGTGCAGGGATGAGGGGATTCACCAGAGACCAGAGTGGGGAGCAAGACAGGCAGATGTACTGAAATACACTGCTGAGGGGCACAGCGGGCGTGACTGGAGAGGTCTGCTGTGCCATGTGGGTTGGCTCCCTGGCTGGGGAATGGAACTAGAGTCGCAGTGGCTGGCAATACCTTGATAGCCCTGTGTCCTTAACCACTGAGCTACCAGGGAGGCCCTACTATGTAGTCTTATGCTGTGCATCTAGAACTATTTTAAGTATGCTGTTGATTAAAACTGGAAATAAAGTAAAAATTTAAAAAAATTCTTGAAACCATATTTCAGGATTATTTAAATGCACTGAGACAATGTATAGTCTGCAGACAAATAACTGACTAGACCCAGTAAAACTTATAACTAAAGTCTGTGAATTATTTTATAGTTTATGAATTTCATTATATAGCTTAGTAAATTCGGTTCTGACAATACTGTAAAGTAATAAATATAGTAATTGTTTCCATATTACAGAAAAGGAAAGTAAAACTGAAAGAAATCCAGGTATTGTTGAACATTACAAGACCAAGATACCTCTGTTAGTCCAGTTATTTTAACTCCAAAGCTTATTTTTATTATTCCTTAGAAATTAGTTTAATTAACTTATATGTCAGGCACTCAACTCTTTCAGCTCTTGCTTGTTGAGTAAATCATTTATAGTGTTTTAAAGAATTAAATATCCACCTCTAAATCTTTGGGTGTGAAACATTACTAACCAAAATTTCCTTTCTTATCCTGTGAATTTTATTGGACAAACAGGTTCCAAAATGTTGCCTTTTCTCAGTATATACTGAATACTTGGTTTAGTAAAGCACAAACCCTTTAAAATGGTGTATTTCTTGACCATTACTATTTCTATGGCTGCTAACAAATGATAACAAACTGAGGCTTAAAATAACACAAATTTATATTGTCACAGCCTCTGTGGGTCCTATGTCTCAGCATTCATGACTAAGTCCTGTGCTCAAGGTATCATAAGCTGAAATCAAGGTATTGCCCAGGATGAGGTCTTACATGGAGACTTTGGGGACCTATCTACTTCCAAGTTTACTCAGGTTGTGGGCAGAGTTCATCTCCTTTTTGTTGTAAGGCTGAGGTATCTGCTTCCTGGCTGATTGCCGATGGGGGACCATTCTTAGTTCCCAGACATCACTTGCATTCCTTGCCAAGTTTATCCCCTCTCTATCATCATAGCCTGTAATATGAAATTACCCCTTTGTTCAACCCCTTTCATGCTTTGAATCTAATTTCACTGTCTCTGACTTGTGGACATAGATTTAAGAGATTTATATGATTAGGTAAGGCACTGCTAGATAATTTCTCTCCACTAAGGGCAGCTGATATGGAACCTCAATTATATCATACAATCCCTTTACAGCAAAACCTAGTAAGTGCTTGATTAAAGTAAATGGGAAAAGGTGGATTGACACTAAGGTCTGGGAATTTTGCATCCTTTTTAGCATTCAGTTGACCATGTCTGTTATCTGCAGCTACATTTTTTTTTTAAGATTTATTTATTTATTTATATAAGCACTCGGCACAGTCAGAAGCACGGGAGGGTGAGAGAATTCACCAGAGTCAGAGCGGAGACCAGAGCAGGCAGACTGATGAAATACACTGCTGAGAGGAGCAGCGGGCTGCAGGAGAGGTCTGCGCGCCATGTGGGACCCTCATCCGGGCGCCGGGGATCCAAACGGCGCTGCGGAGGCTTGGGGCTGCTTTGCCACCCAGCGCTCAACTACTGTGCCACCGGGGAGGCCCTGCAGCTACATGTTTTTGAAACTTTGTCCTGTAGCCTCCAGTTTCTGCCTTACTGCTCCTGTAAATTCATGTCAGAAAAAGGGCCCTTCAATGAATCTTTCTTATTTTGCTTAAGTTGATAACAGAACAACAAATACTGCAAAGGCCTCTCATGGCATTATAAGAAAGGTCTTTGAAAATCAAGATCTGAACCACTTGTTTCTCATGCATCACTAAACTGATAATTCTCCCTATGTTTCCTGGCACAGTGAGTTTGACACTTTCAGTTCTGCCCCTTTCGCTTACCTTTATCTTTACAAGCACAAATCTCAAATGTTGTTTAAGGGATGCATTCCACTGCTAAGTCACCAAGAAGCTTTTATTAATCTCCTTTAAGTGCTTTTTTTTTTTTTTTAAATGTGTTTCTAGTGCAGTGAACACTGCATGTTGGATTAAGGTAATTTAATAAGTGCCTTATTACCCCAGATTCTTCTAGGTTAGATCTGGATTTGGTTTGTCTTTGTCTCTACATCTGGCGGTCACTTGGAGATTATCTTCCAAAATATTTGTTGAGCCATCAGCTAAAAATCAAAATAGAAACCAGAATGTGCCAAGAATTAATAGATCTTCATTGTGCATGCTTTATTACATTTTCATATCTTTTGCAGTTCAGGCTGATAGCCTGAACTATTTTTCAAGGTTGTTGCCTCCAGAGTTGTTGTATTTAAGTTGGACTATATTCTTCAGTGCTTAGCTAATAATGATCAAGTAATTTATGTTTTCTTCTTTTATATATAGATGTTTTCTTTTTTTATTTTCTGGAGAAAATGTTTTCTGCTTAAATTTATTTTATTTATTTATTTATTTATTTATTTATTTATTTATTTATTTATTTATTTATTTATTTATACAAGCACTGGGCGCAGTCAGAAGAGTGGGAGGTTGAGAGAATTCACCAGAGCCAGAGTGGAGAGCAGAACAGACAGAAGGACAGAAGTACACTGCTGGGGGGAGAAGTGGGTGCGGCAGGAGAGGTCTGCGCGCCATGTGGGACCCTCGCCAGCAGCCGGGGATTGAACCGGCGCTGCAGAGGCTGCAGGCAGCTTCGCAGCCCAGTGCTCAATTGCTGTGCCACCAGGGATCCCCTATGCTTAAATTTAAAAAAAATTTCAAGAGCAGAGAGACATAGTCTTGTATCTTATTTGCGTAGTTAACTTTTTTCTAATATTAGAAAAAAGTTTTTTCTCTACAAGTCAATTTTTCTCTACAAGTCATTCCTTGACTTGTAGGCTCTGCTGAGTGAATCATGTATGACTCAGCAATTATTTTGGTTTTTTAATGAGTAGTCATTTATTTAAGTAGGTTTCAGAAGCATGATTAGTCATTGTGAGATTTAGATTGCACATTTCCAGTTAGTGATTAATTAAATATTAGAACAAAATCTATTTACTAGGTAGTTTTCTGAAATTCCAAAGGACTTTCACATTAATTATCTAATTTTATTTCATGAAGCATGTGTCTCAGTTGTTTTTAAAAGTAGTACCTTATCTTAGAGACCCATCAAATTTTTAAGACTTGCTGAAATAAGTCAAAAGAACTAATGAACAAAAAGATAAATGAATTGATGGAATATGATGGGTTATAAAATAAATGAAGCAGAAAAGAAATAGACTTTAAAATTCCATTAATGATGAAAAATGTTCATCATCACTTATCAGTGAAACAGAAATCAAAACCAACTCATTATTTGTGAGAATGGCCCATGTCAAAAAGAGCAAAACAGCAAGTGTTGGTGAAGATGTGGAAAAAAGGGACCCTTATCCACTGTTGATGGATATATAACTGATCCAATCCCTATGGAAAATAATATGGCGGTTTCTCAAAATATTGAAAATGGATCTACCATATGATCTAGTAATCCCACTCTTAGATGTCTACCTGAAGAATGCAAAACCACTAATTTGAAGGGAAACTTGCACTCCCCTCTTCATTGTAATGCTATTTATAATAGCCATACTGTGGAAACAATCTAAGTGCCCAAAATCAGATGAGTAGATCAAGAATATATGGTATATACACACAATGGAATACTACTCAGCAATCAAAAAAGAAACTCATGCCATTTGTGGCAACATGGATCTAGCTGGAAAGGATTATGCTGACAGAAATTGGTCAGATGGAGAAAGACAAATACTGGATTGTGTCGCTTATATGTGGACTATAGAGAAGCCAAACAAAAGATTAGATTAAAGCCAAACTTAATAACTAACCCTTAAAAACTATTTAACTGAGGCATCTGAAGAGGGAGAGAGGCAAAGGTGAAAACAAAGTGTTGAGGAAGCACAGTGGACTATGGGTGGACTGTGGGCGCTTCAGTGGGGGATGTACAAGGGTAACAATAGCATATACTTCTAAAGTACAAACAGTGATGTAAACCAATGTTACCTTGATAAAAATTTTAAAATACAAAAATCACATGACTGAAAAACAACCAAGATCTTAGACCTTAACTAAAGAATACAAAGAAGACACGAATAATAGATAATTGTATAATTATGATGAAAATATTCCAAATTGCAAAAAATCTCAATTTTCCCCAAATATTCCACAAACTGATGCAAATTCAAAGTTTCAAATATTTTATTTTTATTTTTTTTAAGGAACACTAGCTTTGAAATTCATCTATAAGGGCAAATGCAAAAATCTTCAAGAAACTTGAAAGGAAACAATGAAGAAAGATTTGCCTACTGGATATTTAAAGTACACTTCAAATTGATTGTAAATAAAATAGTGCAGAATTAGTAAGAATAATCCAATAGAATAATGGATTGGAATATGGAATTCAGAGGCAATTGTTTATTTTTGGAAATTTAGTTTATGAAAAGGGTGATCTTTTGTTAAGTGGGGAAATTAAGAAAAAGATATTAGACCAGAGAGCAGTAGTTGGCTGATTACTCTCTAGTTTCAGAATCCAGGCTATCCAGTCTGCAGTGACTGCCCCCAGCAGCGGCAATGCTTCCCAGCCTCTTCTGCAGTAAATGGCTATGTAATTCCAGACCAATGAGATGTGAACACAGTTGTGCTGTGATTTTAAAGTGATGGGCACACCACCTTTGCCTTTCATCCTTTCTGCTGTCCAAGATGAGGAGACAATATCTGCCAACCCAAAGCAATCTTGTTTCGCGTTGCAAAAACCATGGCTATCGTTGGTGGAGTAATGAGATAGAAGGAACAACGTCCCTGACACTATAAACTCTGGTTTGCCTATCTTTCCATTATATTTCTGGAAGAAAATAAAATTCTATTTTGTTTCAGCTATTATTTTGGATTTTCTGTTATTCCTATTCTAGCTGACATGGATGTAAGACTACTGGTTATGTAGTAAAGAAAACTAAAGTTTATAAAAAGTTATAAAAAGTAAAAAAAGAAACAAACCTGTTCAAGAGAAATCTCCAAACCTATATTAAGTATTTCTGAATCTAGTTTTCATCTCTCCATTGCTAAAAGCAGCAGTTATTTAACAGGATGTTTTTAATTTCGTGGGATAATAGTGTTAGTTTCAAAGTTCATTTGTAAGTCTCTCAAATAAGACCTGAGATATATTTTCCCACAGAAATAAAGTATGGATGATGGTTAGTTTCCCTATGAGTTAATGTTACCGAGCACAGTTGTAGGATCGAAGAACATGTAGGACTTTGGACAAAAACACTGGTAGTAGAGTGTCCATCCATGAAATAATCACATTATTGTGTTCACAGCATTAGGTATTTAAATGGTTACAGATATAAAAGTTATTTAATGTTCAGCACATTATACCATGATTATTTTTTTCATTGCCACACTTTGTTTTCCTTGAGGTTAATGACAGTTTTTCCTCATTTGTTTATATTTCTATTGACTAATCATCAATTTGACACTAAACTCTTAACCAATGTATTAAACCTCTTTTTGATACCTGCAGCCCCACCAGACCCACCCAACACACTCAAAGCCCATACTTTCAGGAATGTCAAAACCTTCACACTCACCTTGATCTGTGATAGTTCTCTTTGGGTCTTGGGGATAGCTGTCATCAAGGTGTTCTCTTTACCTCTTCCATAAATAGGACCCCGTTTTGAACCACCTGATTCTTTTTCGGCTTTTTTTTTTTTTTTGTAGTGGGACACATCCTCTTATAACCTCCTGAAAAAAAAAAAAAGTATAATGAAGAATGCAGGTATTTTTCTGAATATCCTAGCTTATCCCATTTGCTTGATAGTTTGACAAGATTTTAGATTTAGAAATGATTTTAGATTTGAAATTGTCCCTCAGAATTTTAAAAACATTTCCTTTTTCTTCTCGATTATATCTTTCCTGTTGAGAAGTCCAAGACTGCTGTTCCGTCAAGGGCTGGAGCTTGTGGCAGCCAACAAACAGGCCAGGATACAACTCACTGTAGCTGGAGGTGCTCACAGACTCCCACTCCTTTGCTTGTCACTGTTTGTTTTTTATATTTGTGTAATAAATTACCACAAGTATGGAGACTTAAAATAATAACTAAATTATCTCAGTTCTATAAATCAGAAGTCAGAGTGGATTCAGCTGTATTCTTTTTTAGAATCTCACAGGACTAAAATTGTCATACTGGGCTCTCCCATAGAAGCTTTGGGGAAGAATGTATTCCCAAATTATTTCAGATTTTTGGTTAGATTTGTAGGATTTAGATCCCCATTTCCTTACTACTGGTCAGCTGGAGGCTATTCACACTCCTTGTCATATGGCCTCCTCTATCACAAGAAATGGTGCGCTGAATCCTGGAGATTTTCACCTCTGACTTCCTTCTGCGACCAGAGAAAACTCTGCTTTTATAGGGCTCATGAAATTAGATTAAGCCCACTGTAATGGCAGGGATGGGCGCAGTGCAGGTTTTCTATGATTCCAGCAGACGGGTGAAGGAGAAGTCCTGGAGCCCTCTGGCTTTTGCAGGCTTTTCTTGGGGTTTACCAGGCACACGGCAGGCAGGAGTGCTGGGGGGCCGGGAGGATGACAGGCCTCCCAGCCCCCAGCAAGTCTTCATTCTACCTGGGCTCTCCGGCGTTCTCTGGTGGCCTTCCTCTCTGCTGCTCTCGTGGTTCTGCTTCTCCTGGCGTCTCCATGATGCCTCCCTTATAAGCACAGTCTTAGCCCAGGTGAATCCTATCTATGCCCACCCCTACTATGCCCACACCCTGCTCCAGGTGCCCGCCATCAGGCATGCATTCATGATCGCAGGAATCTATCATTAATCCTAATGGTGGGAGGGCAGAAAAGCCTGATATCATTCACTTACCCTACACCCACCTAGGTATTTTTATATCAGGAATTTAAATTTTTAATTGTATTAACAAAATCCCTTCATAGCAGTACCTAATGTTTAACTCGATGAAGGAAGTTTATTGGGGCCCATCTTTGAAATCCTCCCTACCACAGTATCCATCTGTACTTAGCATAAGTCTGCCCTAGTGCAGCAGAGCTACAATTGTCCAAAGGACAGTGACCAGGTAGAGAATAGGTCACAGTTTGTGGGTTTTCACCCATGCACATAATCGCAAGACCATTCAGGCTCAGAGAACAATGGGATTTATTTAACAAATGGGGGAAACAAGGGGTTTTGTTTGTTTTTCTTTTTGACCACAGGTCACAAGTGGCTGCTATCTCACTGCAGATAGTGTCCACAGTGTCCAAAAGTCCTTAATAAAAGACTGCTCATTCAAGATGGTGCTGTTCCGTCAAGGGCCAAAGCTTGTAGCAGCCAACAAGCAGCAGGCCAGGATAAAACTAATGTAGCTGCAGGTGCTCACAGGCAGGACTGCTGAGAGCCCACAGCAACAGTCTGAAGATTGGGATGAACAGCACCAGATGTTGGAATGGACAGCAATGGTAGTGGCATCACCCAGAGTCAGTGCTGGATGATCAGACACACTGTGTTCACAGCTCTCAAAAGTGACTCAGGCACAGAGTGCCAGTCATCTGTCAGCAGGGCTGGTTAGCACTGGTCACTAGAAGATGGCAGTGTCAGAAACACCCTGTTAACAGCTCTTAGTCAGTTGTTGGCCCACAACCCCTACAAACAGCTTTGAGACACCAGGTCTGTGGTGCTGCTTTCAGGTGGTGTCAGAGGCAGGCCAGAGGCAGGGGCAGCCGGCCTAGTAGTCTGGAAGCTCTTTGGCTTCTCTGAGAAGTTTTTCGGCTTTTCTTCACTTCAGGAGGTCAGCTACTGGATGCTTCCTTTGGAGTTCAGGAACAGAGTCCAAGTCAGTGAGAGAGAGTCTCAAGCTGGTGCCTGCCCTGCCTTCTATCCCCACCTATAGGTCTGATGGGATCGTTTTCAATCTTATGGCTGACTGAACCATTCTACCAGTCAGCTTACATCAATTGCTTGTACCTGATTGATCTATTCTACAAATCCAAGCTCCAAATCCACAGGCCTTTCTACTGTCTGCAGCTGGAAGTAACCACAGCATTGGAGCTGGCTCAGTGGGGTTCCATGCTCTTCCCTGCAGCCCTGACTGAGGGCTGCATGCCCTGGGGTGGTGTGGTAGGAGAACCACCCCTGACCTCCATCACTGCTGGCCTTTGTCTGCAGTCTGAGCCCCAGTGGGGTCAGTGGTGGCGGGTAGTAAAATACCTGTCACCTAGTGCCACTTGCACTGGCAGAAAACAGCTTCTGGGGCTGAGCTCTGGAGCCCTGAGGGTTGGGAGAGAGAGAGAGAGAGAGAGAGAGAGAGAGAGAGAGAGAGAGAGAGAGAGAGAGAACGACAGGGATAGAAAATTTGGAGAAGATTTGCTGGGGGCTGGGAGGCCTGCCAGCCTCCCGGCCCCCCAGCACCCCTGCCTGCCATGTACCCACTAAATCCCAATAAAAGAGCTGCAAAGAGCTGCAAAAGAGCCACTGAGGACTCTGACTCCTTTACCCGGTCTGCTGGATCAGAAAACCTGCTCAGTGTCCTTCCAGCCCCTACACTCTCCTTTGTTGCTTGATTAGGGAATGTTTTCCTTACAATATTCACAGTGGTCTGCTAGTTCAAAATCATTACTGCAAGAGCCAAGGTTTCCACTGCAAGGACTGATCATTTGTAAATTGAGGAATTGTGAGCTGGATAACCATTTTTTGACATAACATTTATTTTGAACATGCTTTTGACTGTTCTGTTTTTAAACACAAAATTCAAAGTGATATGAACACTTACGTGTCAGATCATCTCTCAGACTGACTGAATAAGTAGGAAATAATAAATATGTAAAAAATGTTTATTTTTTATGGAGATTTGTGTTAAAATATGAATAAGACTTAATTAAAAAGTTATGCCAGCATACATAAGGAGTTAGCTTACAGACTGTTTTCTTTCAACTATGCTATTGCCATGAAATCATAATTAACACTACTCAATTTAATATCTTTCTATGACATGAGCTGGTAAGGCATTACTCTAATTAAAGTATAAGAAACTTGAAGACTTTTATATTAAACAAATCTTATTATATCATTAAATCAAGATGTGAAATGAAAAGGTCTTACAAGTTTGAGAGGAAGCAATGTTTTGATAGATATAGAAAAGCTTTCAACTCAGAAGGAGGCTGAATAAGTGAGAGAAGGTAGAATGGAGATTAACTCCACTATTGTTAATGGTTGAATCTCAAAGTGATATCACTGTAAGAAGCAGGCTTAGTGAATCATCAATTAATGCTAATTGGCACCTTCGAGCTGATACACAATTGGACCAAGATTTGGTAGCTGAGTTTTTGTTTCTGATTCTCAATGTATGATTCTGATTTATATAAAAAAGGGAGTTTTGATTCAAGTGATACATTAAAAAATTGATGATTAAACTTCACTATATAGGGTAATGCTAGTGTCTTCATGAGATCTCAAGGACCATAGTATAGTGAAATTTTTGCTGGAGATTGGGGTCTGACAACTGCTCTCCACTCAAAAGCCAAAAACACATGAGACAAAAGTTGGTGGAAGGAAATAAGGTTAAATCAGGAGCTAGCATTCTGAGGAAATGGTGGACTCTAGGGAGCCTGCTGCCCTAAAGGGAGCTGGTGTTTTTGGAGAATACCTGTTTACTCTGCATACGGAGTTCCAGGACATTAGAAGTTCTGCAAACAGAACTTCTTCACAGAATTGACTCCTGTTCTCTGAGGACACGCTGGCTTGTGCGCATGTTCCCTACTAACCAGGAAAACTTGTTTTCAGCAGTAACTTATTAATCTGTATAAGCAAAAACACAATTGTATGCTATTTTCTTGTTCCTTTCTTCATATCTGTAATAAAAGTTTGGGCTGGGAGTGTAAAAGGCAAAGCTGCTCTTGATGGCACTCTCTCTAGCCTCCCCCTGCTGCAAATTCATTTAGACTCTGAGTCTTCATTAACGTCAGAGAACTTCATTGGCTGTCCTATCGTGGCAGTGGACTACTGTCTCAAAGACCTCTCCAAATTGAGGAAAAGTAGAGACTTATATGGGGTCTGCTAAGGAAGTGGAGAAGCAAAGGGGTCTGTCTCAGCAGGATTTCAGAGATATAGGCAAGATTTCCCAGGAACTGTATTCATGCCCCTTTTCCTTCCAAGTTGGCCTTGACTGAATCTGTCATGGCGCGGGTGGGGTGCTTTTTATTATGGAAGTGAAATTGTGCTTAATCCTTGCCTTCTACCTCCATCTTGGTCACAGCCAGTCTAGTCCTGATTTCATGGGTTCTGTCTACAAAAACAGAGCAAGGACAACCAGCAAAAACAAGGAACTCATGGTTACACCACTGGTGACAATTCCCTCCTCTGTCTATATCCTGTTCCTCATTCTTGAAGGGCAATAGGCAGAGGCCCATCTTCTGGAACTACTTCCTGTTGAATAGGAGCAGAACTGTAGGGGCCTGTGGAGGAACAGAATCTTCCCTAACTTGAGATGTGACTGGTTGGCACAGGGTTGTTATATTCCCTTGATTGAAAATTATTTCCAGACTTTAATGTCTCCAATCTTTTGAAAGCAAAAAGAAGGAATCCAAGAAACAAAGGACAGGATCAAAAGAAGTAAATATAACATGATCTTGGAACGAGTAGAAGTCCCATTCATGGAAACCAACTAGATAACTTTAGGTGTCCAGGGCAAAGATTCTGTTTTTCAAGGTGCCCCACTTCTGGGTAGCCCCTTTCTCTGTTTTCAATTCCTAACTAGCCTTGGAACTCAGTTTAAGGTTGTTGATCTTATTGCATCTGTAAATACATACTTAGAGAGACAGTTAAATAAGTTTTTTTTCTTTTTCTTTTGTGCTCTTTAGGGCCTGAAAGTAATTTATTCAGCCTTGTTTACAAAAATCATTGAGTTATTTTCTGTGTGGTAGTTCTTAGCCACTGAGATTTAAGTTTAACTTGCTTGCTGAAGGAAAAAACATATTTCTTTCTTACACATATAATCTAGCTATCTACTTATCATGTACTTTGTGATTATTGAAAAATATGTGTTATGATTATTTCAAAACATTTAAAAAACTGTCTTAAATCATCTTTTACATATTTTTATAGATTATCTATTATATACCAACAGAGAAATAGTAGAGTTTTGAATGAAAAGAAATGCTATTGCTAATATTCATTTGACTGAACTATTTCTACAGTTGTGTCAATGAGTATGTATTAGTTGGGGTTTCTGGTGACAGAAATCAACTTTGATTTAAGCAGAAAATGAACTTGTTGTTAAGAAATTGGACAGCTTGCAGGGTTATCAGGAGAGCTGAAACTGGCCTCAGGAAATAGAGAGGAGCAGACTGAACTATGCCTAAAAGGAAATACAGAGCTGGCTCCACAAATATACCTCCACCAGTGAGCACTGGGGGATGCAAGCTCGCCAACCTTCCCTTCCACCTTCCAAATCACTCATGGACACCAGACCTTGCCATGTGCACATATGCCACTTTTGCCTCTGAAACTGGATCTTTCAGTCACTATTAGTACCTCCAACACCAACAAAAAGATCTTCCCTTCCCTGTTCTTTGCACCAATAGCCTTTGACTGAGACTGTCTAAGGAGAGGGCAAATGGCTGCACAAAAATGAGGCGTGCACAGGCTGACTGCAGGGTTTACACATTTGACAATCTGGTATTTTCAACTTCTGGAATGAGAATTAGTTTACTGATCCCACCAAGACTCTCGAGATGGGTGTCTTTTCCCCCAAACATAGCAAGGGTTTTAGATACTAAGCAGTAAAACAACCAAAAGTGACACCAATGTTTATAATAAGGGGCCATATAAACAACACACTTTATGAATCTAATTAAATCGATAAACAAGCAATACATTGAGTATTTGTAATTTTGTAATTTTAAGTTTTACTGAAAATGAAATTTTAAATGACTTAGGTTTCATCATTTTTCCCAAAATCAAATTTCTTTATGGGATTTTTGCATCTTGTTCTAAAATATCTGCAATATTTCCTTTCTCTTTTGGGTTCTTGAAAAATGGTTAGGTGACAATAAGGGCCTAAATACCAGATGGTTGCTATGAAGGTATCTGAAGGACATCTCCTGCCTCCATAACCTCAATCATGGCATTATAACAGTACCCAAATGCTGCTTTGTTTGTTTCAGATTCCACATTGCCTTTTTTTTTTTTTTTTTTTTTTTTAATATTCAGTTACTCTACACACAGAAACTTTATAATTCTTACTGGGACTAATAATAGGGACTTAATTGGAATTAATTTATAAGGTCAATTTTCTACGACAATGACAACTTGAGACTAAGTAAGTATATAACACTTGGACAAACTAGGGGGCATAAATAAGTATAGGGGACTCTGGGGAAGTCTTCCTTTATTATTTTACAGAATCACAGAATTTTACAGTTAGGAGAAATCTGAGAGATCACCTTGCCCCAAACTTCATTTTGCACAAAAGGGAACTAAGATCAAGAAAATTAGATGATTTGCCTTTAAGAAATAAGGTGTTTAAAACTCAGGTCTTTTATTTGCTTGCTCTTCGACTATGGCAGCAGTTTTTTGTGCGGTCTGAGGACCCCTGCAGAGCCCCAAATCCTATGAGACTTTGTAGTCAGTTATTTTCATAATAATGCAAAGATATTTGCCCTTTTCACTGTCATTCTCTCAGGAAAACTACACAGTAATGTTGTGACACATGAAGTTGCAACAGAATGAAAGCAAAAGCAGATACGAGATTCTAGTGGTTTCCTATTATGCTATGTATTAAAGAGAATTTGCAAATTGTAAAATAGTGTCAATCTATTATTTTTTGTGTTTTCAATAACATAGTTAATTTTCTTAAAATATGTTACTCATGTTAGCATGTATATTATTCATCTTTTAAATATGGAAAATATTGATTAATTAAATTAAATATTAAATTTAATATTAAATTAATATTAAATATTAATTAAATATGGAAAATATTGATTAATATAACTCATACATATGAAAAGTTCTCAACAATGTTAGGCACTGTACCAGCAATTAGAATGATGTCTTTAGTAAGAGAAGGAAACATCGACAATACCAGCTATCAAATTTGCTGAATAGTGATGTTATAAAAATGCATTCTGTTGTACTCACCTTTTCTACTAAATGTAACTGACTGCGAATTTTTTTTAACATATGACTGCAGGGTTTTTTTAGATGTTTTATTACTAAGCTTTTCCTGCTTCCACATACATGGTTGACTTCATTTAACTTTGTGAGGTTTGTGCTAACCATTTGAATGATTATGAATGTGTGTCAATAATAGAAAATGCTAAATTAAAATGATTTTGAACTAATTTTTTTTTATAGAGGCATGTTTTTATTTTTATTTATTTGTTTGTTTATTTGTTTTGTTTTTGTTTATACATGCACTGGGTACAGTCAGAAGCACGGGAGGTTGAGAGAATTCACCAGAGCCAGAGCGGGGAGCAGAGCAGGCTGAAAGACCAAAGTACACTGCTGAGGGGAGCAGCGGGCGGCAGGAGAGGTCTGCGCGCCATGCGGGACCCTCCTCTGGGTGGCCGGGGAGCAGCCGGGGATCGAACCGGCACCACAGAGGCCGCGGGCAGCTTCGCAACCCAGCGCCACCGGGGAGGCCCTTGAACTAATTTTTTAAATTAAGTTACATCATTGTCATGTACTTTTTTCAGGGAGTTACATTGTTTCTTACACGTTGCTTACTTAAGTTTACAGAGGGGGCAGATAACAGGAGAAAGTTTTTTCCAGAGCTAATGAAAAGGACAAAAAGAAATTCCCTCATATTCCCTGACAATGTGTATTTCTGTTCATCCATGAATTTGCTTATGTCTCTTCAGCCCCACCCACACTACTTTTGGCTTAATGATGGGCTTTAAATCTCAATCCTACCTCTCCTGTCTCGCCTGCTGCTCCCCTCCGCAGTGTATTTTAGTCAGTCTGCCTGTTCTGTTCCCCGTTCTGTCTCTGGTGAATCCTCTCACCTTCCCACACATCTGGCCTGTACCCGGGTTCTTGTATGCATGAATAAATAAATCTTTAAAAACAAAACAAAACCTCAATCCTGTAAACAGATTTATGGTTTCCTAAGAAAAATGAGCTACTTTGTCTTTGTGGGGAATCCTTCCTTTCTCTGGCAGATCATTCCGATGGCTGCTCTTGGTTTGCTGTCTGCGCCTAAGGCAGAAAGGTGGTGGCCACGAAGACAAAAAGTCGCTGGAATCAATCAACTCTAGCGCTAACTCATGGAAAACATGTCCTGGGGAAAAAGGCAGATTCTGAAAATGATCAGACAAGGCAAAGCAAATGGGTCATCCTTGCTAATAGCCAGCTAGCCTTGAGGAAATAAGAAAGAGGTACTGTGCCATTTTGGTCAAATTGGTGTCCTTCACTACAGTGGCAATAATTTATTCCACAGCTTGTAGGAAATGCTGCTATTATTGATCCAGGTGATTCTATATCATTAGAAGCATAAGAACGGACCAAAGAAAGTAGATCACGCAAACTTTTTCTTTAATATAACTGGCCAGAATTTTTTTTTTTTTTTTTTTAAAGACCTCTTTCTAGGCAGAATTGGAAGAAGGAAGAGGATGAGAACAGGGGACTTCTGGGAACTTTTGGGATTGGGAGTTCCAGAAGTACGAGGAGCACAAATATTTCACTATAATTTTTGCATTGCATTCTCTTTAATAAAGGGTATAGATGGCAGCATTTTGGTTGTCTACGACACAACTGGATGTATATGAAAGAGGAATAAACCCATGTAATTTCTAAAAGAACCACAAATCTGGAGACATAAAAAAGAAGTTTTCTGCTATTATTGCTCTCATGGTCTTATGCTGATCTTAAACCACATCTTTGCGATTGATAGAGATGGTGAGAAAAACTACTCTTTTCTCTGGACTCATCTCTTATTCTCACAAAGCTGTTATTTCCTTAGTCCTATTGGGCATGTTTTATCCTATTTCTTTAGTAGTTAGTACTGGGAAGCCAAGAACTTTGTGTCTTCATACATTATTTTGTAACAAAATATCATAAACATTAAATAAAAGCAGAATCATTGCCATTTAATTTTCTTCCATTGTTTCTCCTACAAAGAAAGACTAGGTTTAATCTTTTATTTAATTTGCATCCTTGTTCTTCCAATCCTTTTAAATAATTCATCAGGAGGCAATAACTTGGTGGTAAACAACATACTGTTTCCCCTTGTTGGCACTTGGTAAACTTTAGCTTCGGCAATCTGTTCACATAAAATGAATCCCATCATTCTCTTAATCATTTTAGTCACTCTTCTCTGGATCCGTTCAATTAGATTATATCTTTTTGGCAAGTGAAGCACTTGAGTTGAACAGTCCACCCATATGTTATCTCAGAAGAGTGGCAGGGGAAAAGACTTGACTCACACATTCATGACTCAGTGGCTATAGTCATTTTGATTGATACAGCCTTCTGAATAGAGTAATACTGTATTAATGCTTGTGAATGAAAAATGCTGAATATGGATTATTGACAATTATTTTTTCCATGTATATTTTAAGTCTTTGCTGACATTTGGTTTCTGGAAAACTGGTTTTAAAGAATTTTTAATGTCTCTCATGCTAATTTTCAGGGATTTGGTTATATACTAAATACAACAAATTATAGTAGCTGCCCACAAGTTAGCCTAAAATGCAGCAATGGAAGGCAGCAGAAGTGGGATTACAGACTCCTTTTGAGAATCCTTTCTCTGTTTCCTCTGACTGAGTTTGGATTGTTTCTGAGACCATGTAGGTTTGCCTGTAGATGATTCTATGTTCCAAGGGTCTAGTTGGGATGTGCTGGTTATGTCAGGAACTGACATTTGGAGAATTGGAAAGTCTAAAGAAAGATGGACAGTTTTTTAATAAAGGACCAGAGTTAATTTAGGAGCTGGAAGGGACCCTGGACAAAAAACTATAAATGGGAATTACAATTGAGTGTATCTTGCCATTGGTGGAAATCTGGGTCACTTACAGCTGTAATTTTCAATTGTATTTTTGTCTGTGGACTTTGATAGTATGGTTGTCTAATAAATGTTTCATCATCTGAGTCTAACAATAGATTTCATTCCAGAATACAATGTTATATAACAGAAATTCAGTAGGTTGGAGAAAAAGTCAATCAGCACAGTTTTAAGCTTTGTGTGGCCTTTGTTTATAGGGAATCAGGCATAAATGAGCATTTTTCATTCCATTCTTCTAGTGTGTTCTTAGCATCCTGTGACTTGGGCATGACACATGAGAGCATGGTGTTTATTTTTTACTACCTTCCAGATCCCTCTGGAAAGAATCTCCATGGATTTCATCATCTGCAGTGTTTGTTTCAGGTATACATATAAATAAATGTTGAAGTCCTTTGCTGGGAGATACTGGGATCTTAAATAAGAAGTACTGGTGTGAATGACGAAGGGGACCTTCTGCAGGGGCATGAAGTTAATAATTAAAATGTTATTTACCAAAGTACTGACAATAGGTTTTTTTGTTATTCCAGGTCAACAATTTGAGTGACAGCATGAATTAGGGAAGCATGATTATACTTGTTTTATGTGTGCTTTGGAGGTGGTTGTGAAGAAACTCTTCTCCCATACACATTGATTTTACAAATACAATAAAAATTACAATCAGAAATTGTACTAGGTAAACTGTTTGAAATAATCATTTAATAGTCATTTAAAATAACTTCATTAGCAACTGAGTTTCAAAAGCATAAGCCTGCTATAAATTTTTAAAAAAGATTTATTTATTTATTTATTTATTTATTTATTTATTTATTTATTTATTTATTTATTTATACAAGAACTGGGGTACAGGCCAGATGCGCAGGAGGGTGAGAGGATTCACCAGAGCCAGAACGGGGAACAGAACAGGCAGACTGATGAAATCACTGCTGAGGGGAGCAGCAGGTGAGACAGGAGAGGTCTGCCACACCATGTGGGACTCTCGCGGGCCGGCCGGGATTGAATTGGTGCTACAGAGGCTGAGGACAACTTCACAGCACTGCACTCAACCACCTGTGCCACCAGGGGAGGCCCTATAAAAATTTTTATACTTGTTTTGGTTCTTACTGAGAACATAATCTTACGTTTACTAAAGGCTTTTGTCTCATTCTAATAAATAGGCTTTGAGGTTGTATGACTAAAGGTGAGAACCCATTTCTTTTTTTTTTTTTAAAGATTTATTTATTTATTTATACAAGCACTGGGCACAGTCAAAAGCGTGGGAGGGTGAGAGAATTCACCAGAGCCAGAGTGGGGAACAGAACAGGCAGACTGATGAAATACACTGCTGAGGGGAAAAGCAGGCATGGCAGGAGAGGTCTATGGTACCATGGGACCCTCGCTGGTGGCCGAGGATTGAACTGGTGCTGCAGAGGCTGCGGGCAGCTTCGCAGCCCAGTGTTCAACCGCTGCACTACCAGGGGAGGCCCGAGAACCCATTTCTTAGCATGCATGTATCTAACTTTTTGTATTAATGAGAAACCATTATGAAAGACTGAAATGTAGATGTGGAGGCAAACTGTGGTCCATTCTGGGGAGATATGGAGTTTTATAGATAAAGTTAAGAAAATAGGCAAGAAGCAAACTGACCACATGCAATGCAGTGTTTGACATAGTGGCATAAAGGGATTAGTCCTGCTCTCTATCTACTGGAGAAAACAGTTAAAAAACTAAGAAAAAACAGGGTCACTGCTGTGTGTAATGACGGTATACCCGGTGTTTTGGGGTGAAGACAAGAACAAGTGTACTTCCCCTAGCAAACTGGATAACTCTCTGTGAAAAAGGGACTCACTGAGGAGTAGCTATGACTTACTAAGTAGTGTCCTGTCACTGTCAGAGGCATCAGATAATGACTGTGTAAGAGAATGAAATTATCTGAAAGTAAATTTGTAGTTGCAAAATGGCTTAGAGAAGGAAAATAGAGGTAGTTATATATATCATTAATTTTTTAGAAATTTGATTTTTAGCTATTTAAATTCTTAGAGTAGGTTATACTACTCCTGAGTCTATGGAAGAACTATGTTTTTCCTATACCTCCTAAGGATTTCAGGTAATCCAAATTTTGCAAAAATCCTCAAGAATCACACTCTCCTCAAGACCAGTTGATACCAAATGTTGATTGTTCACTCTTGGGAGAACAGAAAAACCAATGGTATGATCTTAAAGTACACAATTTTCACAGTATCAGACGTATTTTGTCTTTTGGGGAAAAGTTCCTTGATAACTGAGATGGAGCATTATATTTAATATCAATTGATGTAATAAAGGTGAGCCCTGCTGTTCACTTGACCCACCCAAATAGCTATTGAGTAAGCTCCTGTGCCTCCTGCATTAATAATATTTTAAGGAAGAGAACACAATACAGGTGGAGGGAGGATAATGGTGCATGGTTTTCCTTTTCTAGTTAACTAATGTCTGGGAAAGGACAATTATTGTGTTTCATACCAGATGTTCTAGTAACATGAATAGTAGCAGCATAAGGTTAAATGCAAAACACTGTGGCTCAACAAAGGCTTGAAGGACTTAGAAGGACATTTTATGTATATGAAAAAAATCCCCAGGAGAATCACTTCTCTAACCCAAATTCCTCAGCAGAATTTTCAGCAAAAATGCAGTTATTAATCTTAGATTTGTTATTTCCCTAAAGATTTTTCATTTAGATTGTCTATTCAAAACAACATTGTAAAATCATGCATTCAGCCAGACTCTTAGCAGCAGTAAACAGAAACAGATCAAAACACTTCTTCTTAGCACCAGGGGCTGTGGTGATGGATCATGGGTATGACAGTGGTAACAGAACTACGGGGATTACACCTGAGGGAAGAAATCAAATACTGCCCCCAAATGAACAATATTGTAGGAAAATAAATAAATACATTTAAGATATAAAAAACTATTACACTGAGTTTGAAAAGTAGTTCTTATTAAATGGCAAATTAATTAAACAGAATTACCATAATGAGTTGAACTTTTTCAATTGTTTTTTTATGCTACATTCACATTTCAATATTATAATAAAGGTGGCACTGGATATACATATAAATTTATATATTTTGGATTATTTTCTTTAACCAAGTTGCCAGAATAGGTATAGGTATTTTTAAATTAGTTGATGAAAGTTTGTGATGTGTTCTTTGACTTATCTATACTGTAAATGTTTTGAATACATTTTTCTTCCTTTTCTTTGAAGAATACACTTTATAGAAATGGATGGCACATTTTCTCCTCTTTGACATAGTCTCCTAAATTTGATAATCATTGATTCTTTTTTTCCCATTATTTCTAGCAGAGGTTGAAACTTGAGCCTTTTTGTCTGTCTTCTTTCATGTACCACCCTCATTTAGGAAATTGGAGTGTTTAGAAAATTCATTAATGATTATACTTCAGACTAGCCAATATATAAGGCTAAAAGAGAGGTTTTTAAAGTATTGGCATTAAAAGGTAACTTAGAGAAAATTAAAAGCAAGTGAATAAAATCAGTGATATTTAGAATCTAATTACACTGGTTCTTATTTTGGAAGGAAACTTATTAGGTAAAATTAGGTCAAACTTCTTTTAGTTAATTTGGTAAAATCATTGAGTTGAAATGCAAAACGACAAACTTATATTAAGCAAAAGCATTGCCATGAGAAAAGCCTGAATTATAGAAATATGTTGCATATGAAATATTCTTTAAGGGCATTCTTGTGTATGAGAAAAGAAACTATCTGATGGAATGACAGCAGAAACTTTCCTGAAGTGGGAAAAGTTTCTCGGTGGAAAATGTCAAAAGAAATCAGGATCAACCTGTTGTAGTAGAATTTTGAGATGTTCTAAATGAAGCATGAATTTGATTTGCATATTTATGCCATGTGATCAAAATGAAATTGCACATCTGTGCTTATGCTCATGGTTTTTCCAACTCGGTTTATTTCACCCTTCTCTATCTTCAGGTCAAATGTCCCTTCTGTTTAAGCTTGGCTAATTTCCCTGACTACCTGAAGACTCTATGTATAAAACATTCTGCCTGTTTAATAATAGCAGTGCTACTGAGCCCAAGCATAAGAACGTCAGTCATGCTGCCCCTCTGAGGACATTCAGACTGCTTGATATATCCTCACCCATCTGAGAGATTTTCTAACTGTGTTCAGCATTGAGAGCTGCTTAGATAGGCCATCACCCATGAGTCAGGGGCCCATGAGGTAACCTAAAATAGGTACAACAGATCCCTAGCAATGCATGGTGCCTGCGCAATAATACTCACCACTAACATCTACTTAGTATTTACTGTGCTTCATGCACTGTTTGTCAAACATAGTGGTGCAACCAGATTTGTCAGTTGAAATTATATTGCTTTCCTGTTTGTAAATGCTGAGATGTTTCTTAACTGATTGGAAAATAGCTGCAGACCATGGTGCCTTCCCTGCTACATACCCTGCCCCCACTCCCCCCAACAAAGTCTCTAAACTTCTCTAGCTGTCATTCTGCTCCCCTGTACTGTCAAACCTTTCTACAACTCTTCTGCTGAAGAATTAACCTGGTCCTGCAGAGACCTTCTAGAACCCTGTCCTAACTTCTCAGTACCCCATCAATGATGTGGGTGCACTGTTAATGACTGTATTCATTAAGGATGTGTAAAGTACTTGTATTCTGCAGCCAATTGCCTATATTCAATCCTAGCCCTTAAAAGATATGTGATCTAGTTAACTAGTCATTGATTGACTCAAAGAAAGTCAAAGAAATGGGGATGAGAATATACCTAGTTCAATGGGTTGTTTTGAGACCAAGTAAATTAATACATACAAAGCATTTAGACCATGGGTTCTTTGGTGGTGGCCAGGCTATGGCAACAATATCTGAAGGGAGGGGCACCCTACAATTCTTAAATGCAAATGACTATGTAAACCAATGTTAATTCCATTAAATTATTAATTTAAAAAGAGAAGAGAACTGATATGATGTAGGTACAATAACAGTTTGTTATTTTTGTTAGTTGTACTAATGGCTAAATATTTTGACCATTATCTCTTAGTACCACTCTAGATACCCCTGCTGCTTTCACTGTGCCCAGGGGCCCTCTAGTACTACTCATATTCTGAACACCTTGCTAGTTTTTTGAGACCTAGTTATGTGGTAGTTCAGTAACTTCCTTATTTATTTCCTAGTTTATACTTTAAATCAATTGCTGACATTAAAAATCCTAACATTTTGCATAAAAATCCAGATATCTGGCTTTCCTGCAAAATTTGGAAAACTGGCCACACTGGGGTCATTTTGTCATGACAATGAATGCTAGGAGTAGTGTAGACTCCTTCCCGGGAAGGGGTGTCAGCTCCAGTGTTCACCATCCAGCCCACAGCCTCTCTGCACTATCTGTCTGGTGTGTTTGCCTTTGTTATCCCCAAGGCGAGGTAACTGAACTACATCTATCTTTACCACACAGAAGCCTTCAACTTCTGCAATAACACTTTGTTACCTATTTCATATTGTAAGATTCTTTATGAAAGAGACCATGTCTTATTTACTTTGTGTGTTTGACTGTCTTACCCATAGTAGATTGCCCATAGCACCCAGGATTTGGACTTACGACGTTTAAGCTGGTGGTGACTTAGTTAAGATGATTCTCACATGTACACAGGAAAGACACATAATTGAAAAAGAATAGATAATGGAGGAAGTTGAGTGTACAAATTTTATGACTCATGCAGATAACATTATGTAATAGAAATGGAATTCTATCTCGGTCAATTCTCCGGCTGTGGTGATGTGGGAAAATCTCCAAATAATTCCCATTCTTCCTTGACAGTCAGATGACCTTGAACAAGGCACTTAACACTTGTGAACCTATTTCTGCCTTGCCAAAAATGCAGGTAATAGTAGAGGTTTCCTCGGTTGTTTTGGGAATATTAAATTAAGTATAAAAAATGCCTGTATGAAAATACTTGTAACTATAACTATGATTATATTCATAGCAGATTTATGGATTAAATAATCAAGGCCCCAAAAGGACTTATACTTAGGAGAAAAATCAGGATGAATCATGGTCATAGAATTTTATTTTATTTTACTCAAACATCATTCACATTGTAACTAAGTATAATAGAAAGATCGAAGAATAAAAATACTCTACTAGAGGTGGGATAAAGCAGGCATCCACTAAATTTGTTTCAGCTATTATAGCTATGTCAATACTCTGATCATCCTAGTACATAAAAGGAAATCCAAGGACTGAACTAAATCTATCTTTCAATTGAAAAAAAAAAAAAAGATTTAAAGCACCTATATGGAGTCAGAGGTACATACTATGTCTTAGTTCTCAGGCTCTTTTTAGTGAAACTCTAAGGTTGGTAGGTAGGTGAATTACCTTTGTTTTATCTTTGGAAAAGGATTGTATGCATTCAGGTGAGTGTTAATACAATGAATTTCTCTGGGCTTGAATCTCTGGCATTTAGGAAACAGACTAGTGTTTTGAAAATCAGAGGACCTGTGTAAACTGTATTTTCCATCCACCTTGTAGTCTTGGGCAAGACTCTGGGCCTCAAATTTCTCCTTTGTAAAATGAAGATTTACGATCTTGAGGGCTATGCTGAGAAAAAATGCCCCACAAAGTTTTCATTTTTAGTATAGTGTTGTTCAATTGCAGGTTGGAGTTTAAAGCTAGAAGGAGTGTTAAAGGTTTCTCATTTGATTCCTTCGATATGTATGTGTGGGGATCTTTAATGGGCCAAACTAAGTCAAAAGTTAGTCTGCTGTGTTTCCTTTGTTATAATGTTCCTGGCAAGGAAGATTTAGATAAAAAAGAGATATGTATATAAAAACATTTATCAAAAGATAATTATGTATATTTATGGCAATGCATTTTAGAAGTGGTGAAGATATGCAAGTGTTAAGTACAAAGTGTTAAGACTATCACTGTTAGAGTCCTATCAAAAGTATGTGGGAAAATTTATACATATATTTCTATAAGATCCTAAGTTACTAGAAAAAATTAAACTATGTCTCACAAATGTCATATGATCTAAGTATAAGATTATCTGGAGTGAAAAAAACTATAATTTTCTAAGTGAAACTTTAAAATCATTAAAAAGACCGTATCTGTGATATCTTTAATACAGTAACAATAGTAATAATGTGTCATAATTGTAAACAAACACATAAAGTGAAATTCTTTTTTCCTCCTTTAGTCTACTGAGGGTAAATTATTTTTACTGAGAATTGGTATAACTGTTCCTCAGAAGCCAATCTGGACATATATTTGTATAATCTCTCAGAACCTGCTCTTGAAAAAGACAATGGCTCAAAACATTTTAGAATGTGGTTTTTGACACTAACCTGACACTTTTTTTCCCCCCTCAAGTCACAATGAAGAATTTACAAACTCATGAAAAAATACTAAAGTCAATTTCTTTTTTCTTAAACATTTAAATGATTTTCAGTGTTAGCTTTTGGTCCTGGGATTGCTGGGCTGACTCAGCCTACTGTTGTTGCAGAGATACCTGCACTCCCCAACCCCAGCGTCAGCCTCACTGCCTGACTTCCTGCTGGGAATAGCCTTTGACAAGTCCTTCAAGGGACCCTGTCAAAGAAAAGAACTACATTCTAAAAGTTAGGTTATTTTGGCTTAAAATGTTGTTTTGTTTTTTTTTTATTTCCCCAAGCTATAAAACAGTTTGATTATGACATTTGTTTACACATGTAAAATATAGTCACAACATAGCATTGTATGAATGCAACTATGTTTTTGAAATAAAATAATTATTAATACAATAAAAATGACGGTAAGGAAAATGAAAGACTATCTAATTCTTTAGGTACGTATACCTTTGCTCAAAAAGTTAGAGACTTTAAAATGACAGAAGTCACATAAAGAGGACTTTTTCTTTAGCTGAAATGGGTTTGGTAAATTTATTTAGGAATAAATAATATAAAATACCTCAGAGTGGTAAAAGTTAGAAAACTTGACCAACTGGACAAACGCTTTACTTGATGATATTTTTGGTGCGCATATAAAAGGAGATACAGAAAATTCAGCCTGTCAGCAGAATGTTGGCGTTCTTAAATTTTTTTTTTTATAGATTTTATTTATACAAGAACTGGGGTACAAGCCAGATGCGCAGGAGGGTGAGAGGATTCACCGGAGACAGAGTGGGGAACAGAACAGGCAGAGTGATGAAATACACTGCTGAGGGGAGCAGTGGGTGCGACAGGAGAGGTCTGCTCGCCATGTGGATTGCTCCGAGGCCAGCGGGGATCAAACCGGCACTGCAGAGGCTGCGGACAGCTTCACAGCGCTGTGCTCAACCGCCTCCACCGCCAGGGAGGCCTGGGGTTCTTAATTTTGAATTATTCAAGTGGATATAGAAGTGACAAAATTTACCTCATTACAGAAGTTACTTATACTCAATTTGAAATTTAGCTATCCCATCATCATACTATCTTAACATCAAATTTATTTGTATGCATGATCTGTTATTTGGCATTTTATTTATTTATTATAGGATGCAGGGGATGAAAGCAATGAGAATGAAACCAGTAGGAAGAGTAAATTAAGAAGGAAAAGGAAGAAAGTTATGAAGTCACATAATTTTTCAACTGAAGTAGGATAAATGGACATGTCCAACTTGTAAGGTATCTTAGTTTCCATGACCCATCAAGAATATGTGGTCACTGACATGCTCTATTTTGCCCTCCTGTTTGGAAACAATTTCTTTTCTTCTGTGAGAGCAACAAAAACAAAGAAATAAAATTTATTCCTATATAAGTAATATAAAAGATGCCCAAAATATTTACAATGAAAATGTTCTAAAAATAACCAAATGTTCAGAATTTAAGAGGTTAAAACTAGGATGATGATAGTGGAAAAGAAGAGGAAGAACAAAAGGACTTATATGTTGAAAAAGAATCACATTTCTGCTCTGAGAAAGAGTACAAAGGTCATTACTAAGGATTTGGGAGGTTTGATAAAGGTGTGGAACAAATTTTCATACCACATGTTGACATTCCAATTGGACTCAATATATCAAAGCTGTGCTGAAACTAGGAGTTCATTTTGGATAACAACAGGATCAATCATAGTAGTGTCCAAAGGCAGGGACAGTAGGGATGGTCAGTGCATGGGACAATAAAAGAAGTTGGAATTTTTATAGATTTGATTATATTTTTAAATTCTTTAAGACAATGCACTCCTTTATGACATGCAAACAGGGAAAATCCTTCTCACTGCCTCTGATGTGGTATGTTACTACCTACAAATAAATTGTTATTTTCAAGTATTCTTCTCCATATCATATTGAAAAAAGGTTGAAAACAATGGCAGCATATCTTAACATTTTTCTTTATTGCTATTCTTTATTGTGCCACAAATGGAAAGATACAAACAAACCAGTCACAGAACCTGATTCGGCTGAGGCTCATTTGCCACAAGATGACAAGGACCTCCCAGATAGCAATGAAAAAGCCCTGTCCCCCCAACATCAGCTGGTGCTCCAGGTGGTGAATCAAACCCAAACTCCAGGCTGGTAAGAACTCTGGAGCAAACTGACATCTACTTCTGACCACTAGTCTCAAATTTATATTTGAATTAGAGATAATGAATGTTGATTGAGGACTACCAGACTGGAAGTCAGAACTCTTAAAATAATACACCTGTAATTTAGAAGTTCTTTATAGTTTTCTTTACCCACTATACAGCTCATCTGGAGAATGAAGGGGCTGTGATGAAAATGAAGGATGTTTCCAGTCTTTCATTTTTTTAAATTGTATTTTTTAATTGTATTTTTTTTGAGGTAACATTGGTTTATATTGCTGGATATGATTTAGGGGTTCTCAATTTTTTTCTGAAAGTGAATGCTATTCTAAATATCTGACTTAGGTTCCTGTTACCTTGCTGGTTGTCAACTGGTGGCTGACGTCAGTTCCTAGAAGCTGCTCTGTATCTCTCAGAGCCAGCAAATCCTTCTCATGTTTGGAATCTCTGAATTTCCCTCCACAACTCTTTTCTACTATAGCTGGAGAAAGATTTTTTTTTGCATTTAAGGAGTTCCCTGGATAATATAAAACATTATCCCTATTTGAGGTTCATAACCTTAATTACATTTACAAAGTCCCATTTATCCTGCAGTTTAACATATTCTATAAGCTCAATGGCTTAGGGAGTGCACATTTTGGGGGGACAATTCTACCTACCACAGTCTTACATCTTTGCATTTTTCTGTGCTAGGGCTTCATGGATTTGTCCAACAAGCAAAGAATTTGAGCACTGACAGGTTTAGGGGTTACCTATACAAATACCACAGGGGCCTGGTAGAGAGTACAAATGAGTGAGGTGGGCTGGTGAAGAAAATAGGCAATTGTGCTCATTATGAGAAACTACAGCAGAGGTTGACAGACTGTGACCCATGGGCCAAATTTCAGTTGCTGGCTGGTTTTTGTAAGTAAAGTTTATGTATTGACTATGACTCCTTTTGTGCTGCAATGGCACAGTTGAGTAGTTATAAGAGATAAAATATGGCCTGCAAAGCTACACAAATATTAACAATTTGGTCTTTTACAGCAAACATTTGTCAATCTATGAATTAGGGTCTGTGTATCCCCCTCAGGATTACCTAGGCACCCAGACAATGGTTGCTATGGGGAAATATCTACTCAGTGCTGTCAAATCAAGTTTTTTTCAATAGAACTTGTACTCAAGATTTTTATATAAAATTTTCTAACATTTAAGTGTCAACTAATTTAAAAAAGATTCCAAACACCAGGAAGACTACTAAGAAAATATGTGAAGGGGCTAAAATGAAAAAACTAGAAAGAACTCATACAACTCAATAAAAAGAAAGAAAAGAACCCAAACAAAAATTGGCAGAAGAGGTAAAAAGGTGCCTCTGCAAAGAAGACATACATTGGCCAAGAGGCAGAGGAAAAACTGCTCACCATCACTTATGTTCAGGGAAATGCAAATCAGGACCACAGTGAGACACTACCTCACTCCCATGGGAAACGGCCCATATGGAAAACAAACAAACAAACAAACAAACAAACAAACAAACAAACAGAAACAACCATGTTGGTAATGATGTGGAGAAAAAAGGAGCTCCTGTATATTGTTGGCAGAAATGCTGGCTGGTTAACTTCTATGCGAAACAGTTTGGAGTTTCCACAAAATATTAAAAATAGATTTCCAGGGCCTCCCCTGGTGGTGCAGCGGTTGAGCGCCATGCTGTGAAGCTGCCTGCAGCCTCTGCAGCACCGGTTCCATCCCCAGCTGCCGGTGAGGGTCCCACATGGCGAGCAGACCTCTCCTGCTACTGCTGCTCCCCTCAGCAGTGTATTTCGTCGGTCTGCCTGTTCTGTTCCCTGCTCTGGCTCTGGTGAAATCTCTCACCCTCCTGCGCTTTTGACTGTACCCAGTGCTTGTATAAATAAATAAATCTTAAAAAAAAAAAAGATTTCCATAAGATCAGGCAATTCTATTCCTAGGTATCTACTTGAAGAACACAAAACATTAATCTGAAGGGATATATTTACACTGAAGCACTATTTACAAAAGCCAAGGTATAGAAACAACCTAAGTGTCCAAGGACAGAGGAATGAATCAGGAAAATGTGGTATATGTATGCAATGGAATTCTACTCACCTATAAAAAGAGATGAACGCTTGCCATTTGCACCAACATGGATGGAACTGGACGGGATTATGCTAAGTGAAATAAGTGAAAAGGAGAAAAACAAATAATATAGAGAAACAAAACAAAGAACTGACAAAACAAAACCAAAAAAAGCCCCAAAACAAAAAACCAACAAACCACAGAAATATGAATACAGAATTGAGACTACTATAGGGGTTGGGAAGGTAGCATGGGAACAAAGGAGGAAGGGGCCTTGTGGGTCTCTGATGGACTCTGGGTGCTTTGGTGGTGGATATGGTGTGGCAGCATACATCTGAGTAGGTAGGAACCTAACCTTAAATTATATACACTGGTGCAAACCAATAAATTATTATAATAATTAAAAGTGGAAAATATCTGCTGGTTATATTGGCTCTTCCACAGTTTGCAGCCTTTGCTTTACATAGTCATTTAAAAATATGGAGTTTCAGCATTCAAAAAAGATAAACACATGCAATTTGCAGCAACATGGATGGCGCTGGAAGGGATCATGCTCAGTGAAATAAGCCAAAAAGAAAAAGAAAAATACCGGATGGTCTCACTCATAGCAGGAATCTAGAAAACTTAAATAAGGGACCAGGAAAATGAATAACTATAAGAAAGTGAAAATCAAAATCAACAAAAAACTATGAACCAGAGACACTTTTTGGGGGTGGGGGGCGGGAGGGGAGGGATTGGGGTCAGAATGGGGGGTTTGCAATTGTATGGGAGAATATAAAAATAAAATTTATTATTTAAAAAAA
Organism: Talpa occidentalis; assembly: GCF_014898055.3. Lineage (NCBI taxonomy): Eukaryota > Metazoa > Chordata > Mammalia > Eulipotyphla > Talpidae > Talpa > Talpa occidentalis. The sequence goes on along the minus strand of NW_023602073.1, from coordinate 77,942,445 downwards.
AAATAAACAAAAATATGGAGTTTACCAGATACTAGTTTTAAGTTAAAAAATCTGATGAAATAGTAGTCATGAACTCTCTTTGCACGAATCAACTATGACTAGGCATATAAGTACTATTATTGATTCAACTTGGTTAATTCGGACACTCTCTCTTTGACCCAGCGCTAGATTAAGTTTTTTATAGGCCTTCATCACCAAAACAGTTATAACCCCCAACACCACCAAACATAATTTAAAAATAAATATAAAACTCATTCCCAATAAGTCATTTCAACATGATATTTTCTTCTCTGAGATAACTATTTTGAGTTTTCAAAATGAAGTTGCCCCCCCCCACCCTAATATTTATTGTTTTTGCTTTTGTCCCTGCTGTGTACTGGTTATTCATTTACCTGGGCTTTCTTTCTGTACAAGTGGGCTGACATAATATGGCTGGAGGAGGGGGTCCTCTTTGTACTAATAGGGTACCTCACTGCATAGCCACATGGATGAAGGTGCCAGAGCCTGGGAAAGGAATCTGCAGATCATCCCAGACCTGCTGTAAACAGAATGTATTACTGAGTTTACCTTTGAATGCACTTTTCCTTTTCTGAATGGATAGCTGAAAACCTAACTGCCTATTCAATCTGACTTTGATAAGTGGCCATGACTTGTTCTCTATAACTGAAATATGTCCTCATTGTCACGGAACACGGACAACAATTCTCTAAGGCCTTCTAGTTGCTATAGAATGTTGGTATATTTTTTAAATGTTTTCTTATTTTCCCCCTAAACACTCACAGCAGTAAAACTTCCTCCATAAAAGCACATTGATTTAATTTATCAGTCCTCTGAGGGATGGAAAAGGAGAATACCTCCCAGGAATCACCCTGTAAGAAAAACAAATGAGCCCCTGAACCCGACAACTATCTGCCTGTTATTCATCATGTGCATCTGGGGAGGGATGACCAAAAGGTTTAATTGTAACTCATAAGAAAGACTGATTTGAAGAAAAGAAATACAGATAATGATGCAGCAAGATTAGTTGATTTCTGAGGATGAAATTAGATTAGATAGGGTTTTCATATTTGGTGAGATAATTGAAATTTTAAATGAAAAAATGGATACTGAAGATACTGAAATAGGTGATGCCACTTTGTACAAGTTAATAGACAAGGTCAGATCACACAGGATGTATCAATAAATCAATATATTACTAAATTAATATGTTAATTAAATAACTAATAACCCACTTAATAAAAGGAATAGTTACTGAGTGCCTACGATATAGCTGCACTTCTGCACATACCAGGGATACAGCAGCAAGTAAAGCTAAGTCCTGGAGCTCACATGAAAGTGGGGGAACACTGATAGCAAATATGTGATTACACGTTATGTCAGATGGTGATAAGGACTCTGAAGAAAATGGGTATAGGATGATATTACTGGTGAGCCAATAAAATGACCTTATTCCTCTCATAGAATATGTCTTCTGATGTTTTCATGTTGTTAAGATATATGTAGCTTACGTAACTGTTTATTACGTTTAGAACACTGGTTATCAGAAAATTTCCATATTGTAAAATGTTAAAATGTTAAGGAAAATGTTATTTTCCTTAAGGAACATTATTCAACTTGGACAGGATACAGAATATTTCAGAATAGGCTGGGAACACAACTACTAATTTAGCATGAAACATTGTAATTGCTACAGCTTAATTGTTTGTGTTAAATGGAAGGTAGTTATAAAGCCTCAGGAGTTTTAGAGTAGCCAAATGTATCAGTGACAGGACATTATCTTTAATATATTTGCATAGGTGGAACCAGTAATTTGTTTTCCTCATGCTTCATGTACTTAAAATCTACTTAATCTATGTTTTTAAACTGTCAATCTTTATGCTTATTTTTAGAGCCTAATTATATCTTGAAAAAGGATGCTCAGGTATCACATTAAAATTATACCTGCTCCATGTCAGTAATGTGACAGATTGATGGGTATTCAGATGCAGGAGTGATCATGGTGCCATTTACTAGGGTTAGAATAATCATGCTCACCTTATATGTTTAAGAAACACTTATATGTTGCTTACTATCTGCAGGAACTGTTAAATAACTTGAATTGGCATAACAAGCCTATGAATTAGGTACTATTTAATCAATGAGAAAGCCAAGGCATAGAGGATAAGAAAGTTGTCAAGACAGGGGCCTCCCTGGTGGCGCAAGGGGTTAAGATGCAGATGCAGCACTATGAAGCTACCAGCAGCCACTGCAGCACGAGTTCGATCCCCGGCCAGGGAACTACCCACATGGCGCAACAGACCTCTCCTGACTGCCTGCTGCTCCCCCCCACAGTGTATTTCAGTCAATGCACCTGTTCTGTTTCCCACTCTGTTTCTGGCGAATCCTCTTACCCACCACATCTCTGGTCTGTACCCCATATCTTGTATGCATAAATAAATAATTTTTTTTTTTTAAAAGAAAGTTGTCAAGACAAAAGCAGGATTTGGAGGGAGGCAGATGGGCTTTGGTGTTTGTGCTGAGTGGCTACACTGCTTGCTTCTAGTCTTCCGACAGGGGCTAACATTTAGGATGTATACTGGATGCCTGACTCCTATATGCTTTAGATACATTCAATTATTTAACAGTAATGAGACACCCATTGGAAGTTAAAAGGCCCAGATTTTACTTTAAGTTTTGGCAATAAATTGAGAGTATGATTTGGGGTACCTAGTTACACTATTTTGGGACTCCAGCTAATGAGCTGTTTGGATTACATGATTTATCTCCAAAGTCTCTTATAACTCTAAAGTTTTAGAATATGCAGGCTATCTTAAAAGTCTTGAAAATAGGCCTTCTCTGGTGGCACAGGGGTTAAAGTCTTAGGGCTATCAAGCTATCTCCAGCCCAGGTTGCTAAACACATGGTGCAGCAGACCTCTCCTGTCTCACCTGCTGCTCCCCTCAGCAGTGTATTTCAGTTGAAGCACCTATTCTGCTCCCCACTCTGTCTCTGGTGAATCCTCTCACACCCCACACCTCTGACCTACCCTCCAGTTCTTGTATGCATTAATAAATAAAAATAAATCTTTAGGGCCTCCCCGGTGGTGCAGCAGTTGAGTGCTGGGTTGTGAAGCTGCCCGCAGCCTCTGCAGCACCGGTTCGATCCCCAGTTGCTCCCCAGCCACTGGAGGAGGGTCCCGCATTGCGAGCAGACCTCTCCTGCCGCCCGCTGCTCCCCTCAGCAGTGTACTTCGGTCCTTCTGCCTGCTCTGCTCCCAGCTCTGGCTCTGGTGAATTCTCTCACCCTCCCGCGCTTCTGACTGTACCCAGTGCTTGTATAAATAAATAAATTAATTTGAAAAAATCTTTTAAAAAGTCTTGAAAATAATGCAGTATTTAAGGTTTTTAATTAAAAAATTGAGTAAGCAGCCTAGATATTTTATCTCCTACACTCATTCTTGAAAAACACCTTTGTTTGCTGATTTACAGAAAGTTTAAATTTGACAGAGATGAAGACTTCTTAGATTCATGTGCCACTGTTAACCCTTTTGTTAACAAAGCAAAAGCAAAAAACAAAAACAAACCCCAAGTCCACAGAAAATAAGCAAAATCAGACAATTTTACCTTCAGGCATATAGGAACTTTAAAGTGTTAGCTCAAGAAGTTAAAATTCTTTTTTTCCTTTTTTTTAGATTTTTAAAATTTTAACACTTATCATTTTTACATTTTTTAGACAATATTTGCTTTCCCCCACCCTCAGGTGTAGTCCCCATAGAATTTCCTTCCCCAATGCACCTGTGCACCATCACCTCAGTCCCCTGTGCTCCTCCCTCCCTCCCTCTGATCCCTCTCCCTCCTCCTCCCCTGCAGGATGTCTCTGATTTATAATAGTCTGGTTTTAAGAAGTTAAAATTCTTTTTTTTCTTTTTTTTTTAATAGAGGCATGTTTTTATTTATTTATTTATTTATTTATTTTTATTTTTTTTTAATTTTTTATAGAGGCATGCTTTATTTATTTGTTTGCTGGTTTGTTTGTTTGTTTTTTGTTTATACATGCACTGGGTACAGTCAGAAGCGCGGGAGGGCGAGAGAATTCACCAGAGCCAGAGCGGGGAGCAGAGCAGGCAGAAGGACCGAAGTACACTGCTGAGGGGAGCAGCGGGCGGCAGGAGAGGTCTGCGCGCCATGTGGGACCCTCCTCTGGTGGCCGGGGAGCAGCCGGGGATCGAACCGGCGCCGCAGAGGCCGCGCGCAGCTTCGCAACCCAGCGCTCAACCGCTGCGCCACCGGGGAGGCCCTTATTTATTTATTTATGCAAGCACTGGGTACAGTCAGAAGCGCGGGAGGGTGAGAGAATTCACCAGAGCCAGAGGGGGGAGCAGAGCAGGCAGAAGGACCGAAGTACACTGCTGAGGGGAGCAGCGGGCGGCAGGAGAGGTCTGCGCGCCATGTGGGACCCTCCTCCAGTGGCCGGGGAGCAGCCAGGGATCGAACCGGCACCGCAGAGGCCGTGGGCAGTTTCGCAACCCAGCGCTCAACCGCTGCGCCACCGGGGAGGCCCAAGAAGTTAAAATTCTTAACGTAGTCCTCTCCATACAGAGTTCCATGGTGCCAACACTGTGCAGTCATGCAAATGTATCCTAATTTCCATAAGCAAAGGCATTTTCATTAAGTATTTACATATGGCATTGCTGTATACTTGCACAAAAATGTTAACTTTCACCCAGTTTGATGTGATAGATAATCTCTAAGCTACGCAGAGACTGTATTCTTGGCAATATGCTGAAGGGAAAGAATGGTAACATCAACTCTAAACCGGTATCAGATACATGAATGAGGCTTTTGTTAATCATAATGACTAACTCACGACTCTCTAGCTTCCCTTTCTTCTCAGTCATCATGATGTAGTGACTTAGAATTCTCATTCTTTACAGTTGACACAAGGGACAACACTCAAATTTCTTTAAAAGATTTATTTTTTTTTAATTTATGCATACAAGAACAGGGGTGTAGGACAGAGGGCTGGTGGGGGAGGAGGGAAGGTGAGAGGATTCACCAGAGACAGAGCAGGGAACAGAACAGGCAGACTGACTGAAATACACTGCTGAGGGGAGCAGGGGCATGACAGGAGAGGTCTGCTATGCCATGTGTCACCTCCCTGGCCTGGGATGGAACTCAGGCCGCTGTGGCTGGCAATAGCTTGATAGCTCTGAGACTTTAACCCTTGTGCCACCAGGGAGGCCCCAACAGTACTTAAATTTCGACTTCACTTCATTTCTTTAGAATGAAGCACATTAAACAAGAGATGGCCAAAAATCACCTTCCATTATGTGAGATTTGAAGATACAGACTTCCCTGGTGTGTCCAGATCTAAGAGTATCCCTGCATATTTCTTCCAAGAGAGTTTTAACATGTAAAGTAATGGTTGATATAGCTTCTTGATTATTAGCAAGCAAAGTTTCCTTATTACTCTTTCTTATTTTCTTGTAATCTATACAACAGTTCAGTTGAAAACCAATAATTTATTTTATTTCTTCTCTTGTCCTTCCCCAAACACATTACTGCTCCTTAAGAAGCTGAATATATACTCTTAGTTACCAAGCAGCAATTCTTTACCCAACAGAATTACAAAACTAATTAAGACTGGTAATTTTTGCCCTTCCTTGAATAATTTCCCTCCACAGAATTATCTTTTTTCTTACTGCAATTATGAAGATTATAGTTTGTTTGACATGAGAAAATTGCAACAGAAGACCCAAGAGCAAATATGAAAGGAATGAAGTGATTAAATAGAATGAACTTGCTAGATAAAAAGCATATCCCTTTTAGCTTCTAATTCTGATAAGAAAAAACCCTATTGTTGTTGGATGACTTAATGAATATCAAACCCTTGAAAATAGTAACATTAAGAAATAGTATATTTTTGGATATACTTTGAGATTTTCTGAAAATTTTTTATTAGTTTATGTCATGTATTTGTTATCACTGATTAATCATTGAATTGTTGAAACATCATTTTTTAATTTAAGGACATGTCAGTACTAAGTATTAAAGTATTAGAGCTAAGCTTTGTCTAAGTTCATTTTTAAAAAATTTTATCTTCCTTTTATTACTTTAATATTGAATTATAATTTTGTTCATTTGCTTTATGTTAGGGAAAACTGGGCTTCTTCAAAATATTTTTTAAATGAAATTCAACAGATTCAACTTTCTTTTTTTTTTTTTTAAAGATTTATTTATTTATACAAGAACTGGGGTACAGGTCAGAGTCGTGGGAGGGTGAGGGGGATTCACCAGAGACAGAGTGGGCAGCATAACAGGCAGACTGACTGAAATGCACTGCTAAGGGGAGCAGCGGGCGAGACAGGAGAGGTCTGATGCACCATGTGGGATTCTTCCTGGCCGGCTGGGAATTGAACAGCCATTGCAGAGGCTGCCGACAGCTTCACAGTGCTGTGCTCAACCCGCTGCGCCACCAGGGAGGTCCCTTAACTTTATTTCTTAAGACATTCTTTAGACTTGCCTGAAGATATAGCTTCCTCTTCATCCAGACAAGAACATATGCTACTTAATTTTGATAATAAAACTTGAAATTTACTGTGGACAGGCCATTTCTAATTCACATGAAATTTTTCAAACAATGAGACAACAGGGTCTCCCTGGTGGTGCAAGGGGTTAAGACACAGCACTATGAAGCTATCTGCAGTCACTGCAGTGCGAGTTCAATCCCTGGCCAGGGAGCTACCCACATATGGCACAGCAGACCTCTACTCACTTGCCTGGGTATCTCCTCAGCAGTGTATTTCAGTGGATCTGCCTGTTCTGCTCCCCACTCTGTCTCTGGTGATCCTCTCAACCCCCCTTCCCCACACCTCTGGCCTGCACCCAACTCTTGTATACATAAATAAATAAATTAAAAAAAAAAAAAGAAAAAAGAAAAACAATGAGAAAACATACCTGGCACTTCAGGTAGGCACTTGTGAGTGACTTCACTATAAAACCAATTGCTATTCAGTTTTTGTTAACTTCTAATAATTTACTTCACTCATGGCATGTAAAAGCTACAGATTTAGAATATTAGTGTAGAACTACTTTGCAAGCGTAATTTAATATGCTTCCAACATTTGGTAGGATTGGTAGAAGTGACATAAAGAGAAAATGTCTGCATCCTTTTCTTATTTTCAAACTGCTATTGAAAATACTTAACCATTATTTCGTTCAATACCGTACATATAAGAACCACTTCTCCCCTTGTCCCCCGCACCCCCACCCCAAGTTTAGCTAGGTGAAATAGCTTGTTTATCATGAGATTTTTAATATAACTCATTGTACTCTCTCTCAATTGCTATATTTATTCTTAGCCCCAGTTTTCTAATACATTCCATTACCTAGTAATTATTATTTCATTCTTATTTAAGGATTACACAATATCTATACATATATTTATTTATTTATTTATTTATTTTTATATAGAGGCATGTTTTCTTTCTTTCTTTATTTGTTTGTTTGTTTGTTTTTTGTTTATACATGCACTGGGTACAGTCAGAAGCGCGGGAGGGTGAGAGAATTCACCAGAGCCAGAGCGGGGAGCAGAGCAGGCAGAAGGACCGAAGCACACTGCTGAGGGGAGCAGCGGGCGGCAGGAGAGGTCTGCGCGCCATGTGGGACCCTCCTCCACTGGCCGGGGAGCAGCCGGGGATCGAACCGGCGCCGCAGAGGCTGCGGGCAGCTTTGCAACCCAGCGCTCAACCGCTGCGCCACCGGGGAGGCCCTATATTTTTGACAATACTTTAAATTCATTTCAGAATTTGTGAAGGTATAAATAGTAACATGAATATTTGTACTTTAAGACTAAATAATTCATTTTGAAAATTTATTATGAATAGACATTAAAAATAGTCTCATCCTCACAAATCTATTTAAACATTGTGTGTTTGCATATATATAAAATTCTGTGTGGGAAATTCATGAAACAAAATGTGGAGTCAATAATTCTAATTTACTTGGGGCTTAGTGAAAAGCAATTTCAATCTTTATAAAATAATATTAAATATTTTACTATTTGTAGAAAATGTTTTGAAAATTATAAAGTTCAACCATGAAGGGATAGAAGAGATGATATAACCTATTCTCTTCATTTATAGATGAGGGACATGAAGACCAGAAAAGTTAAGGAAAGTTTTCTAAAGTTTGTACAGGCAGTTAATGGCAAAGCTGGCTATCAGATTGTGATTCTTTATTTCCAGTCTCAGGGTTTGTTTTTACTATACCTTCTTAACCTTTGTATTTCCTTTCAGTCTTCATTTGAGCTATGGTCTTTCTTAGTAAATCAAAAAATATTGATTTTTTAAACAAAAACATTTATTAAGAATAGAGGGAAAACTTCGGAAAAATCCAAAGGATAAACCTATTATAAATTGGTGGTGACTATTCTTATTAACTTATTTAGACCTTACAGCCAACTTACATTGTTTCTGTTCTATCAAAGGATTGGTTTTTAATTTAAATTATATGCATATAAGGTGTATTCTTTCTAATTTTAATCAAAACATGCTTATACAACTCATAAATCTGGTTATTTGAAAAAGTGACATTTACTGTGTTCCAAATTTCAGTTGTTAAGGATTTGAGCTATTCTGCAAGAATTTTTATTGAATTCATGATGATCTATAGTGTGTGAAGCTGTTCTAGTGCTTTATGTCCATAAATATTGTAATTTATTGTTTTGAACAAGATATGCTTATAAATTATTTCCCACAATTTAATAAAGAGTAGTTTAAATTTAGAATGTTCAAAAAAGAATAAAGAAAATAACAGTGTTAGAAAGAGTGCTGAGAAAAATACAAATTAAAATCCCTGAAAAGTAGTGTGCTGTTTTACATTTCAAGGTCTATTAGGGTGAAATGGTAACCAGTTGTATTCTATTATTCACAATCAAATGAATGTAAGAAAAGATTTAAATCACAGAAACTCTTGGAAGCCTTATGAATAAAAGACACTGGCATTATAGATACAACAGAACTAACTTGTAGGTTTTCAAATTAAAAAAACTGACAAGTAGGGAAATATTATTTTTTACAGTGAAAATATGAATTAAGAGATTGTCTATTAAAGTCCTCTAAAAGTACTACTTAAGTACATTAAAATTCCACAAGGTATGTGTGTATAAATTCAGGATGCATTATATATTTATACAAACATACCCACACAGGTGCTTGAGTGAGTTGAAATATTAAGGAGACATTAAGAAGTGTACAACTTATTCCATTTATTACTGATAACAGCAGATTTGGATCAGTGAAATCAAATAACATTTGAAAATATGTGTAGAAATGGTAGAAAGTACAAGAGTCAGAGGTTCATGGTCAGAGGCAGAAGAACAGACCAGTCGATTGTTTATGCTAGGATTACTTTCTCTTTGTTAGCCATGCTCTTTGGGATTTGGAGGTAACATCATTAACAATCAGTCTTGCAGAATGTAACTATGTTTTTCCAACTTTGCGGTATTCATTGACATTATACGAACCAAACTTTATAGTCAGTTAATTTTCTTATCCACCCATTAATATAGCTAATGTGTCTGTTTAAATTGATAACCTCATCACTTCCTTATTATGTGGCACATAGTAGAAATTAAATAAATGACCAAGTCCATTGAACCCTAGAAGTATATGGCTAGACAGTGCCTAAGCAGTCATCTAGTCTAATACTTTCATGTTATACTCTTGTGAGCTGAGGGACCTAATGCAGTGGCTTGTTCAACTCCATGCCAGTAATTAATGAAAGATCTAGGCCTAGAAAGCAAATTTGGTGATATCCGGTCATGCTAACTTGATGGCTCCAAATACTTTCCAATTTTGGAAATTATAACTTTAGGGGTATGGGTCACATCACAGGGAGTGGTTCTAGGAATATCAGAGAGTGGGGCAGTTCATTCTTAGGTGAAAATGGATAAGAGTAGCTCAGCGGTCAGCAGGCCTGTTTGGACGACTGTCCTGTATGCTGTAAGGCTGGCAACAGTCTGTTCTCAGAGGACTGAAGAGGATTCTTTATTATAGATTTTTGAGAGTCAGTTAACTATGGGAATTAAAGTACACTAAGCCCAAATAAAGCTTCACTGAAATAGTCTCAACTATGCCATAAAATAAAAAACTTCTTTTTTTTTTTTTTTATAGAGGCATGTTTTATTTATTTTGTTTTGTTCGTTTGTTTGTTTTGTTTATACATGCACTGGGTACAGTCAGAAGCGCGGGAGGGCGAGAGAATTCACCAGAGCCAGAGCGGGGAGCAGAGCAGGCAGAAGGAACGAAGTACACTGCAGAGGGGAGCAGCGGGCGGCAGGAGAGGTCTTCGCGCCATGTGGGACCCTCCTCCGGTGGCCGGGGAGCAGCCGGGGATCGAACCGGCACCGCAGAGGCCGCGGGCAGCTTCGCAACCCAACGCTCAACCGCTGCGCCATCGGGGAGGCCCTAAAAAACTTCTTTAAAAGGTACTTCTGACTATAATTATTTCAAAAATTCCGTAAAGCTTTACCTTTGTCTTTTGCTAGGAAGATATTTTCTTTAACATTATACCTTTTTTGATGACTGATGTTTCAGATCTAAGAGCATATAAAGACTTCAAAACTGAAAAATACTGAGTTGCTTATAAAAGTATCTCTTGGGGTTTTAAGATATTTAAAATTTATCTGATATCAAAATAGTATTAACTAACAGATGCTAAACATGTTTTTTTCCCTCATTATCAAAGCTTCTTCTTCCTCCCTTGTTTGTTTCCAAGTTTGAAAACCTGATTTCTCTATCCTTTAATTTATTTAGGAAAAAGTGATCAATGGTGTTTACATGCCCCAAGGTTATCTTGAATTGATACCGAATCCTAAGAACAGTGAAGTGGATCACATAAGAGCAATAGGTTTTAATAGTGACCTAGCCCTAATGCCAGAGTTATCAACCATTAGAGTTTTGCCATGGGCTGAGAGAATTGCAAGAGTGATTTGTGACACATTCATCGTGGCTGAAGAGCTTCTATTGACTTCCCCAAGGTGCATTGCAGGCAGACTGCTGCGTCAGCAGCAGGATTCTGGCTTTGCCCTGCTCTCTGCCTTCATCTATGATTTTTGTGTTTTTGTGTGTCTGATTATCAATTCAAAGACCATATATTTTCCTGCATCACCATTACTAAATAATCAGGACCAGCGCTTCCTTCAGGAACTTGTTGATGGCTTATTTCACACTGGAGCCAAAGTTGAGAGCTTTTCGTCCTTTACCAGACACAGTGAGATGGAAATCTGTTTTCTGCCTGTCTGGCATCCGTTCAGCTGATAATACATTTACCCTCTGAACAGGTGTCAAAGAAATGGCAAAGAAATATATATATAATCACATTATCAAATTTTTCATTGTGACCTAGTCCTGCAATTCAGGAATTTTGTCTCATAGTCTCTAGGCTGTTGAAAGAAAGAAAAACTTGCTCTGAGGGCCTCCTTGGTGTCCTAGGGGTTAAGTCTCAGCAATAATACCACCACAGCCTGAGTGCCACCCAGGCCAGGGAGCTAACCCACATATGTCACAGCAGACCTCTCCTGTCTCACCTGCTGCTCCCTGCAGCAGTGTACTTCAGTAGATCTGCCTGTTCTGCTCCCCACTCTGTCTCTGGTGAATCCTCTAACTCCCCAAACCTCTGGCCTACACCTTAGTTTTTCTATAAAAAAAAATAATAATCTTAAAAAAGAAGGAAAAACATGCAGAAGTTTTGGAATCAAGGAGCTCACAATCACTGGGAAAAAATGATTGGTAGAACCCTGGAAACACTCCATTGCTCTCAGCTGCCTGGTGGCTCTTGCTGTTAGCTGCCAAAAGTGCTAATCCAAGGAGAGTAAAGACTGAAGGAGAGTGTGCCTCCAACATGGGGATTTAGCAGTAATGGCTGTCCTTTTAACATCAAGTGTCGAACTGTTATAGGGTAGCCCCGATACAAAACAGGGTGCCTGACTGTGGGTCCTCACCCGCGCGCTTAAAAGGACTTACCAATGCTCGACTGCAGGCACACGCGAAAGGTTAATAAAAGGTTTATTTACAAGGGAAGGGCAAATGAGGAAATGTACAGCTCAGGGAGAAAAATGGGAGGTAAAGTTTTAAATGCGTCCTACCCGATCTGCCGATCTGGAATCCCAAATGGCACTCTGAGAGCTGGCTGCGAGCCAGGAGCTGTGAAGCCAGGAGGCGAGCGACAGAGCGAGAGACCCCAAGGCCCATGTGTTTGGTTTTTATACCCAACCTGGCTGCTTAACTCCACCCTCAGGTCCCAGCCACCTTCTCTTTGGTGGTGACAGGATTTGTCTTTCCCAATGTCCTGATGGCTTTGGTCTGGAGTGGGGGTGGAGTCCACAAAGCCTGTATGGGATTAGCTCAGGACATCCTTTCCCCCTAACAAAACCTCCATGGTGGCGCAAGGGGTTAAGACGCAACCTATGAAGCTGTCTGCAGCCTCTGCAGCACAAGTTTGATCCCCGGCCAGCCAGGGAGCAACCCACATTGAGCAGCAGACCTCTCCTGTCTTGCCCGCTGCTCCCCTCAGCAGTGTATTTCGGTCGATCATCCTGTTCTGTTCCCCTCTCTGTCTCTGGTGAATCCTCTCACCCTCCTCACCTCTGGCCTGTACCCCAGCTCTTGTATGCATCAATAAATAAACCTTTAAAAAAATAAAAATAAAATGTTGAAGGAAAGAATAAACAATAAAAAAATAATAATATCAAGTGTCATGGTGCAAAATGTGCCCAGATAGAAAATAAAATGGGCTTAGCCACAGCATATCCTTACCTGGTGCTGCTGCAACTGTTACTATAAGCTTGGCAGCAATGGTGTCTTGGTTGGTCCAGATGACAGCATAGTGCTTATCACTCAAAGCCTTTCCAGATCCCTTTGCAACTGGAAGATGCCCTTGTGGCACTGGGAGATCAATGTCTGAGCCAGGCTCTCAGAGAAACTTTTATTTGATGTTTTGTTGCCATGAAGAAATATGAGCTGGAAAATGAAGAATCAGATGATGAGAAAAATAAGTTCTTAGAGTATTTTATTTAGAATGGAATTCTTCACTTATTCCTTTAGAGATGTGATTTTCACTTTAATAGCTAATCTACCAGAAAAGATTGGAGCTTTGTAATTAACAGCAATAACAACAAAAAGACTACCAAAGTTTTCTCTCTTTTTTTCCCCATGGAGTATTTGACAGGTGATGTGGGACTGCTGAGAGAATTTTGATAACAGAAACAAACAATAGTTAGTTGTGTTAAAGCAGTAATATGCAAATTTACAAGGTTTTTTAGTCAGTGATCATTTCTGTGTATGTTTGTTAGGGGGAAGGGATGTTCTAAGCTAATTCCATACAGGCTTTGTGGACCCCACCCCCACTCCAGACCAAAGTCATCAATGGCCTGCAGTAAAGTATTAATAAGTCCTTTTAAGTGCGCGGGTGAGGACCCACAGCCAGGCACCTTGTTTTGTATCGGGGCTGCCCTATAACATGTTGACCTACATAGAAACACTCATTTTTTTTTTAGGTGATAAATATATTCACACAAAAATACTTAAGAATTAGAAAGCAAGATTTAAATGACTGAAAAAAAAGGAATAATTTCAATCATACACATATGTGGCTGCCAGAGAGATTAAAGTATCAATATAATCTCAAGACACATTGAGTATCTATTTTGCAAACATCATTGTGAATTTCTAAATATGTTAAATATGTTTTGAAAAAACATGGCATCATGACAAGTCAGTAGAAGTTTTCACAAATGTCTTCTTTTTCACCCTCTTCCCCAGCTCCTAAAAGGTTTAGGGACTTCAAAGTTATGAAGTTCCCTCAAGAAATAAATCCATATTTAGAATTTGGGTTGGGAACAATGAGATCAGATGTTTAAAAACAGTCAAAATCTTTCTTTAGACAACATCTCAATGTTTCCAATGGGTAAAATAGAGATGGAAGGGATGTGTGGGTGGGGGTGGGTGTGCTCTGCCTGCATTGCTGCATTTGAAACTAGAGATTTCAAAGATACCTCTAAAGCCTTGTTGGGTATGACAACAACTGCCTAGATAACCAGGGCTATGTTTGCAGCTAAGATTTATATTTAAATTACTGATTGTGTTACTCGCAGAGGGTGGTATGCCCCAGAGAATACTAATTGTGTCAGACCTTTGTTTGAATGAGATAATATAGCAACTATCACTAAAGTTTAGCTTCTTTTGGGAAGAAATCCAAAATCCACTTACTAGCAAATGAAAACCCTATTCTACCACTTAGGATCAAACAGGAGATTTTATGTTCAATTAAAACTGACTATGGTCTCAATTTAGATAGCAAAACACAAGAAGAGGATTAGAATTTGGCTCAGATCCTCCTATTCAAATTCACAGTACTCAGTAGCTTAAATTGGGAAAGTCAGTCTGTTCTTCCTTAATTGCTCCTCTATTTCCTCCTTTGAGCAGGAGATGAGTGTTTAGATACATGCATATGTGTCTTTTGGTGGATTAAAATATACAGGCAAAGGTAGTGTTGGTTGGTGAGGAAGGAAAGGAATTGTTAGGGGGAAAATGATGTCCTAAAGCTAATTCCGTACAGGCTTTGTGGACTCCACCCCCACCCCAGGCCAAAGCCAAAGACACTGGGAACTCCAAATCCCATCACCACCAAAGGGAAGGTGGCTGGGACCTGAGGGTGGGGTTAAGCAGCCAGGTGGATAGAAAAGGCAGACAGGTGGGCTTTGGAGGGGTCCCCCATTTTGACTCTCTGCCAGCTCTTAGCATCCGGCCAGCTCTGAGAGTGTTTTTTGGGTTTCCAGGTCGGCGGATCAGGTAGGACGCGTTAAAGACTTTATTTCCCTATTTTCTCCCTGAGTTGTACATTTTCTTATTTCCTTCTCCCTTGTAAATAAACCTTTTATTAACCTTTTGTGTATGCCTGTAGTGGAGTATTAATAAGTCCCTTTCAAGCGCACGGGTGAGGACCCACAGCCAGGCAATCCATTCAATATCGGGGCTGCCCTATAACAGAATCTGCCCTGAAATCCCACACATTATGTAACAGGGTGGTCCCAGGAAAGGGGGAGGTTCCCTGCCCCTCCCAAGGGAGGGTGGAGCTGAGCAGGAAGAGGAGAAGCGGCAGAAGAGACTGAGGAAGGAAGGAAGCAGGATGGAGCCAGGAGAACTGGAGGAGGCGCATGGAGCCTAGAGACACGTGAAGAAACTGCGCTTGTCTTTGGGTTGTGGACTGGGTGACACAGACGTGGGTGAGACCTGTGGGGAGGTGACAATGGCAGCTTTTATCTTGATGTTGATTTTGCTCTTTTCCTTCCGGGCTTGTCCGGTTGTTTGTGACCCTTTTCTGTGGGTCCCCACTGGAAGATGCTTTAGACTTGTGGCAGGCTTTGGGGCCTTGCTCTGCGCCATTCCCATATGGATGGACTTTTACCCACGAGGGGATGGGTAACTTTGGGTGCTTCATTTAGAAACTAGACTCTTTGCCTTACCTGTGTTGTTTCCTAGTTTTATTAAAGTTCCTTCCCATTAAAGTCTCCTATGTTTTGTGTTGATGCGGCGGATGGCAGAACCCATGTAGAATAGGCAGGTTTGCAGGGTTTGGGCTGCCCCTCTCCCTGTCCTATAACAATTATATCATAGAGGGGATAGCAGGGAGGAAACCTTTGGTGACTTGCTAGTAGTTGCCAACCAATATTCATTTTCTCCTCTGTTCTCAGCAGTAAAACCTAAATGTGTCAGTTGGAAACACACTATGAAAAATGAAAATGGGGGCTTCCCTGGTGGCGCAGGGGGTTAAGCACCACACTATGAGGCAATCTGCAGCCTCTGCAGCACAAGTTCGATCCCCGGCTGGCCAGGGAGAAACCCAAATGGCGCGCAGACCTCTCCTGTTGTGCCTGCTGCTCCCCTCAGCAGTGTATTTCGTCAGTCTGCCTGTTCAGTTCCCTGCTCTGTCTCTGGTGAATCCTCTCACCCCCCACCCCTGCATCTCTGGCCTGTACCCCAGCTCTTGTATGCATAAATAAATAAATCTTTAAAAAAAAATAAAAATGGTATCTCTGAGCTTCTGTTGGTACTGAATGTGGTCATGGTATTAGGTTTTCGTCAAAGAGCTGTAAGTACAGGGGCCTTCCTGGTGGCACAGGGGTTAAAGACACAGCTCTAAGAAGCTAATGCCAACCACCGCAGCATGAGTTCGATCCCCAGCTAGGAGGCTGGTCCACATGGCACAGCAGACTTCCCTTGTCTTGCCCGCTGCTCTCCTCAGCAGTGTATTTCAGTAGATCCACCTGTTTTGCTCCCAACTCTGTTGCTGGTGATCCCCTTACCTCTGGCCTACACCCCAGTTCTTGTATGCATAAATAAATAAATCTTTAGGAAAACCAAACCAAAGCAAACAAAGAACTGTAAGCACAAGTGTAAGGAAATTCTAGGAAACTTCCTCAAAGGACAGTTGCTGTGTTCCTCCCCCTTCCCCACCTTCCTGCTGGCTGGCCTGCGGATGAAGTCCTGGAGTGATGCCTGGGAATGGAGGCTTTGCAAGGTGGAGAAACAAGGAAGCTCCGCTTAGTTGGAACAGAGTTTGCTTTACCTACACCCAGATTTTTATCTGAGAGAGAAGCTTTTATCTGTTTTAATGCACCATAGTTTGGGAACTTTGTTACTTGTGATAAAACTCACTTTCCTTTTCACTGGTGTGGGTGTGTGTGTCCCTGTGGATGTGAATGTGTGTGTGGCATGTGTTCATACATGCACATGTTTGGGGAGTGAAAGGTCGATGCAGGGGGCTGGAATGCAAAAGCCCACTAGGGGCAGGAAGCCCACCAGGGGGGCAAGAATGTGGCAGCCCACCTGGAAAAATCAGACAGTAAACTTCTTCCTACAAATCTTTTCTTTGTGCCCTACAGACTTTTTCCCCGCCATGCAAACCCAGTTTCCCACCAACCTCTCCTCACCCTATAAAAGTCTGCCTCTCCCTGGCAATGTGGGCAACTTCACCAAACCCCCATCTTGGGTCCATGAGTCCTGCCCAGGGGCGCAATAAATTTTCCCGGCCTTTGAGAAACTTGGCCTGGCTCTTCTTTTCTTTACTGCGCTTGCAACAGGGTGGTCCCCAGGAAAGGGGGAGGTTCCCTGCCCCACCCAAGGGAGGGTGGAGCTGAGCAGCAAGAGGAGAAGCAGAAGAAGAGACTGAGGAAGGAAGCAGGATGGAGCCAGGAGACCTGAAGGAGGCGCATGGAGCCTAGAGACATGTGAAGAAACTGCGCTTGTCTTTTGGTCGTGGACTGGGTGACACAGATGTGGGTGAGACCCATGGGGAGGTGACAATGGCAGCTTTTATTTGGATGTTGATTTTGCTCTTTTCCTTCCGGGCTTGTCCGGTTGTTTGTGACCCTTTTCTGTGGGTCCCCACTGGAAGATGTTTTAGACTTGTGGCAGGCTTTGGGGCCTTGCTCTGGGCCGACCCCATATGGATGGAGTTTTACCCACGAGGGGATGGGTAACTTTGGGTGCTTCATTTAGAAACTAGACTCTTTGCCTCACCTGTATTGTTTCCTAGTTTTTATTAAAGATCCTTCCCATTAAAGTGTCATGTTTTGTGTTGATGCGGCGGATGGCAGAACCCATTTAGAATAGGCAGGTTTGCAGGGTTTGGGCTGACCCTCTCCCTGTCCTATAACAGATTTGGCGTCCAACGTGATTTAGGACAGAGCCATCCGTGGTTAGTCAGCCCCATGGGGAAATTGGGCTTCCCTATGGCACTGGCTACCATAAGCGCAAATGTGATTTTTGGTTTCTCCGGTGTGTTTGTTTCATATGTCGATTTGAAGATCTGTGTGTCTGTATGTAATTTGTTTGTAGTGAATTGTTTCCGGAAATATAGGGAAAAAGGTCTCAACAGATTCCTATTGATGGAACTGTTGAGAGTAAAAAAACTTTACTACAAAGGACTGAATAGACCTGGAAATACACCTGACATTTACTAAGTTTTCCTTGACATAATACTGGTAATTTTTTATGCATTTTGTCCTGAATCCACAAAGTTTTGTTTTATTTTGTTTTGTTTTGTTTTGAGTAACCAGGATCTGCAGAAAGGTTGTAATTTTTTTCCAGCAAAGCTAACTTGTCACATTTTCTCTCCCCTTGATACCAACACAGCATACAAATAGTGGTAGTAATTTTTGCTACTTATTTCAGAGTCTGTTTTTGCATAACTTCCATAGGGATTTTGTCTGTTTTAACAAAAAATTGGACATGAGTTTGATTGTGTGGCTTTGTGTGGAGTTCTTCCAGAAAGTTAAAAAAGAACTGAACCAAGAAGAAGAGAACCTGTTTGCCTTGTTTGTAGGGTTCCAGAGACCTCCAAAGAAGGTGAGGAAGCTTGCCTCCATTGGCAGGACTGGACAACCCGGCCAACGAAAATGCCCTGGTACCCTCGAGAAGAGGAAAGCCCAGGTGGAGTCTGATGAGACCAACTTTATACCTGAAGCCTACATCGACTGCATGCCACCGGTTCGCTCTGATCCTGTGTGGAGTATTTCAACAAAGCCAGCTAAAATTGCTGTTAGTTATTTTCTGCCCTGTGATTTTATGCAAAAATAGGAAAAATGGTTTAAAAGTAGATTTAGTTTGCAAACTTTTGCTTTGCTGTTAAAAGTTTGGGATCAAGGTTGAGAAAATTTGTGGTTTTTTACATCAGTTGAACCATTTTAACATTTTTTCCCTGTGATTTTGATATATTTGCTATCTTGTTTTAGCCAATGCTCCAAATTTTTTCTTTTGGCTTGGATAATGGACTATTTTTAAGTAATGAAACTGTCATACTGGACATTCATGGACAATACTGCTGACTAATTGTTGCTTCTCTTACACACATTGGAACCCTAAAAAAAGACTGTCTCCTAAGACTACACCCTAACATTTGTGCCACCATAGATATGGTGGAATAAAAATTAAAAGGGGGGATTGCAACAGGGTGGTCCCCAGGAAAGGGGGAGGTTCCCTGCCCCACCCAAGGGAGGGTGGAGCTGAGCAGCAAGAGGAGAAGCAGAAGAAGAGACTGAGGAAGGAAGCAGGATGGAGCCAGGAGACCTGAAGGAGGCGCATGGAGCCTAGAGACATGTGAAGAAACTGCGCTTGTCTTTTGGTCGTGGACTGGGTGACACAGATGTGGGTGAGACCCATGGGGAGGTGACAATGGCAGCTTTTATTTGGATGTTGATTTTGCTCTTTTCCTTCCGGGCTTGTCCGGTTGTTTGTGACCCTTTTCTGTGGGTCCCCACTGGAAGATGTTTTAGACTTGTGGCAGGCTTTGGGGCCTTGCTCTGGGCCGACCCCATATGGATGGAGTTTTACCCACGAGGGGATGGGTAACTTTGGGTGCTTCATTTAGAAACTAGACTCTTTGCCTCACCTGTATTGTTTCCTAGTTTTTATTAAAGATCCTTCCCATTAAAGTGTCATGTTTTGTGTTGATGCGGCGGATGGCAGAACCCATTTAGAATAGGCAGGTTTGCAGGGTTTGGGCTGACCCTCTCCCTGTCCTATAACACGCTGACCCTTTCAGGGAGGACATTTGAGGGATCTGGGAATGAAAGAATAAAAATATAAGAACCAATGAAAGACCTCTTCTTCAGTCTTGTAGAGAGCAGAATTGAATTAGAGGAATCCACATATGCAGACAATCCACATATTCTGTCTCTCACCCTGACTGAGCAGTGCTTCAGGAGACATTGCTAGTGATTAGGCTTGGTTTTACCACAATGGGTAAGAGCTGTTACAAAACTCTGTTGTTCACAGTGTTTGCATCTTTATTATTGTTCCTTATTCATTTTATTGACTTAAAAACACAATATTCAAGATGTCAGTGTGAAGGAATATTATATTACTTTTTATGTTTAGCGTACAGTAGTGAGTTGACAGAAAATATTCAGTTTCTAACATAACTTGGTGAGGTAATCTTCACAGAGATTTCCCTGAGGAAATATATAACACCTATATATTTGTTCTTTAAGGCAAACCAAAAGCAAACATTGGTCAAGAGAGTCTAGTGCTAAAGAATAATTGGGGTAAATATACAATGGATTATTTGTTTCTTTTCTGTTTATCTGTTCATAGGTTTTTATGTTCTGAGGAGACATTCCTGCCAATGCTTCTAACTTCTTAGTCTAGGGAAGAGCCAGACAGTCACTCCATAGCATTTACGAGGCATGTTTTCCGTGCTAATCCTTCCCTGGGAGCCACAGTACCGAGGAGACCAAGACAAAGAAGATGAGCTCATCTGTGGGTATTAAGGAGAGCACTTTTTGTAGCCCTAATGATGAAAAAAAAAAGCCATTTCAAAGGCTGCTTTATGATTTGAAAAGGATGCTCTATGAATCTCTTTACAAAAATTACTTTCTTATTTTCATTTACTATAATTGTTCTAATCAAAGCTTAGGGGAAAATGTGACTACTGAATTTAAAGTTGGTTATTAAATGAGTATACATAAGAAATGTAAATTAAAACTATAATGTTTTAAGACTAGAAACTAAAACATTAGTATCATAGTAAGATGTTTCTATTTTCAAGGACATTTTATGATCTAAAATTTCATTTTACAGTGTTTGAATAAAAATGAAGCTTGAAATGATGATTTGAAGACAATGAAAGCTCTAAAAACTTTAATATGAATAAAAATTGAAAGCATACACTAAAATCTGAACTTATCAGCAATATTCAATAATCTATTGACATATCTCCAGTCACATGTTTAACAAAATAGACTTGCCAGTATTGTGATATAGGTTTTGTCTGACAGTACCTTTAATCTTAGGTTTCCTATTATGGGTGTTAGAACGTGTAGCTATAAATACTACATATGTGCACAGTGTCTCCCCTATTAAAGCTTGTTATGTTCCTTATAATTAGTAGTTTACATGACAGATTTCTAATTAGGATGTAAGTTCCAAGAATGAAGGGCACAGACCTTATTCATATTCATATTTCTATTTCTTATTCCTTGCAGATGTTCTGGACTTCAATAATTATTTAATCACTCAATCAATCGATCAATCAACATAGTGTAAGTGCAGTACAATTCTATACATGTACAGTATAATACTCTCACATACATGCACATACACAGAGAGAGCAGCAGATAAGAGAATTGATGATTGTGGTTTGTGATCAGTTCTAAAACCTCTGCCATTAGATGTACATCTTTAGCTTCTCAGGTTCTAGGAGTTCCTGAGTAAATATAATTTTATTTTATTTTTTAAAGATTTATTTATTTATACAAGAATCAGGGTACAGGCCAGATGTGCGGGAGGGTGAGAGGATTCATCAGAGACAGAGTGGGGAGCAGAACAGGCAGATGACAGAAATACACTGCTGAGGGGAGCAGCGGGCAAGAGAGGAGAGGTCTGCTGAGCCACGTGGCTTGCTCCACAGCTGGAGGGGATTGAACCGGCACTGCAAGAGGCTGCAGACAGCTTCACAGCACTGCGCTCAACTGCCAGTGCCACTAGGGAGGCCCAGTAAATATAATTTTATCACCTTGATAGGGGTCATAACAAACAGTGGGTGAAATGGTCATGCTTTTCGGGTATGTGGCACTTTCCAATAGCTTCCTGATGTTTATGGGTGTTCATCTTTCCAGTTTCTCTTGCAGCCATGGCTCTGCCAATCAGTCCAACCTTAGTAGACTCCACTCTGCATAATGGAGAGGCAGCAGTAGTGACAGGTGTCCCAGTGGGAGCATCCTGGAGTGGCATGTGTGGCACTGCTGTTGTCTAGTGACACTGATTTATGGTATCAATGGAGCAGTCTAGTGTAGCTCCTGAACCTGGTTTTGTGACTCTCCTAGATTCTGTGAATTACCTAATATCTAATAAATTCATTTTTTTTGCTTGAATTAGCTATACTTTACAAAAAAGGAATCTGACTGAAAAATAGTATAAGAAGGACAAAGAAAGAACAAGAAAACTTTGATAAATGAGAAGAGTGGAATAAAGGCAGAGAGAGCACCTTAAATCAGAACAGTTTAATGTTTATATTTGATTTAAATAAGGGCTTACAGAACTTTCACAGACCCTACTTCCGAGATATAAGACTCAGAGAAGTCAGATGTTGAGAACTGGAACCCAGTCTAGGTTTCCATTGGATCTGTTAGTCTCTGTGCTCCACTAAAATGCCACTCCCTGTCCAGTTGCAGCCAAGTACAATACAGAAGATTATGCTGTATATTATATTTCAGTTTTAAGGCTTGTGGGTACCAAAATGCGGGTAAATATTTCGATCTATCCTTTTTGTTAATATGCAGTTCAATTTAGTGTAGTTTCAGTCAATATGTTTGACCACAAACAAATCTCAGCAAACCAGATGTGGAATTGTTCAGGTAATAGCTATTTGTTTCTAACTCTACCTAAACCAGGAAATCCCATAGCTAGGAATTCTCATGCCCTGAAGAATTTATTTGGGAATTATTCTCAGGGAAAGAAAGTAACTCAAGACTTAAATAGTTGTATACATTTTTAAAAAATATAGAAACACCTAGTTGACATTTCTGACAGCCCTTGCAATTTGAAATAAAATTGCTTTGTTCCATATTCAGAAATTCATTTGAGAAGTACTCAGCATTCACTGAGAGCATAAAGATTTGATACTTCTTTCTGCCTTCTTATGTGTTTAAGAGATAACAAACAAGAAAGCACATTGATTTATAAAAACAGTCAGCCTACATGAAGGGAAAAGATATAAATTAAGGTAAAAAGAGAATTGGCAGAATGAGATCATATAATTTTTTCTTTCCTGGTTAAGATTTTTCCTATTAAAATTAATATGATTAACTGAGATCACATTAACCTTATTTAGAAAATAAGGACTTATATGTAACTTTAATTAACCATGCACACTTAATTAGTATGAACTGCCAACATATGCGTCATTGAACACTAATTTATATCTATTTGTTGGCCATATATAAGAAATTTATTGAATAAATTGTATTTTAGAGAACTTTTAAAACATAAGCTAGAGGGCAGCAGTGTACCATTAAACAATCAGTGCTGGCATCTCAGAATTCATCGCAAAACCAATATGAAACATGAAAGTAACCAGATCAGAAATGAATGGAAATTGGAAAAATGTAATAGAAATACTAACAGCAGAAGTGCATTTCCAATCATATTACTTGCATTTGAATATATTTAGGTTAACAAATATTAAGAACAGGCTCAATATGTGGGGGAGAGGTTAGTGGGGCATTGGAAGGATATAATATTATTGATATTAAAGGATATATTCAAGAACCATTAGAAATATGAAACCATGGAAACACTAGCTGCGTTATGTGGTGCCTGAAACTAATCCAGGTTTTAAAAATTCTGTATGAATCTGCAACAGATTTGGAATAAATAGTTCTGAAAAGAACTAAAAAAGAAATGTTTAAGGAACTACGAATGGAATAATAAAAAATCTAGCTATAATTTGTTACTTATTTGGAGGTTCATTTAAAAAAATAAGATTATAAAAACCTCTAAAACTTCCACAAATTAGCCTAATTCTACAAAGTATTAGTTTTCTTTTTGAGACCACTAGAAAACACATAGGCCAACTCACTTTTTATGAAATAATTAGAAATTAAGATACATTAGTGTCCAAAATGAAAGAGGATTGGCTAGATTTTTAAATGGTTCAATTTATTAAATAATTGTTTGAGTCATTTATATGTAAATTATCAAAGAAGAGGACACAAAACTTGATAATACAGGTTTTTTCTCCCACAGAGAGCTTTCTATTTAGTCAATAAAGGCATATTGATAAATGTCTATGGATTGAGGACAGAAGACATACATTGTGGAAAAGAACAAAACAGTGTAGAGGAAGAAGACATTGATCAAACAGAATTAAGGTCTTGTCTGCATCACAAATTCCCTTGGCTCTAACCTTATTTCTCCCAGGTTGCAAGGGATATCAGGCCCCATGTCTCTTGAAGAAGGAAAAGAAGTGTGGTTTAGGAAGGAGAGAAGAAAACTAAGAGTTCTGTGTCATCCACTCTTTCCTTAATTCCCTGCCCTCAGCCTCATCATGTTCCATTTCATTCTTTCCTCTACTTACAATTTAAGAGCTGTCCTTCAGGTATTCTCAACATCCCATCCTATTGCTTCTCAGGCATTAATACTACCAATTACTCCCTTCTCCATCATGTCCCCAGTATGTTCCTCTCCTGATGTTTCTTTTGCATAAGAATTCAAACATGTCGGGCCTCCCCTGGTGGCGCAGCGGTTGAGCTCAGGGCTGAGAGGCTGCCCATAGCCTCTGCAGTGCCAGTTCGGTCCCCAGCCACTGGTGAGGGTCCCACAAAAAAAAAAAAAAAAAAGAAAAAAAAAAAGAATTCAAACATGCCAACGTGTTTCAATGTGTGTAACACAGAAGTACATACATATACCAAGGGGAAAAGAAAGAAATTTAATACCAAGTACCCTTGGTACTTCTGTTTAAAATTAAATTTTTTGATTAGGTTACATAGTCTTGCTCTTTCTTCTACCCTCTTTTCTATTTATTTCTCAGAGCTCTGTACCAATACACACTAAATGCCCTCACCAAGGTTAATCATAAGCCCCCCTCATGTTAAATACTTTGAGTACATCTCATTTTCTATGTACCATGACTACTGACTGGACAGGCAGAATTTCACATAGTTGACCTTTGGCACTTTGTTGAACTAGTTTTCTCTTGACTTGTAAGACACGTTAGGCTCCAGATTTTCTTCTCACTCTAGCTACTTCTCAATCTCCTGTGAACTTTTCTCTTGTGAACCTTATCTGTTTAGTGTTGGCTATTATTCAGGTTCCTTTTCCTTTCTCTAAAATTCCTCTCCTCATTCAAAAAAGTGTCCCCATAACATCTCATCTATTATTCATACTTTTCACTGATTAAAACTCTTGGTTTGAAGTCATGGAAAAAAGTTGAACTTAATTAAACAAAACGGAAGACTTTGGGGGCTTCAGATAGATGTCTCATGGACCTTAAGACATTCAATGTACAAAGGTTTCAGGATTGGATCTAACCAGGGACCAAAGCACTGTTGGTGACTGAGAATATTTTCTTCCTCTCTCCATCTCTTTTGGTCTTCATGCCAGAATCATGCCTTCTTTCTAGCTTTGGACTGGCTTTCTCTGTTTCTTTCTCTACACAATGGAAAATGGCTGCTGAAAAAACAGACCATATTTATGTATTTTATGTTCAACAAGCAACCTGCCTAAAGTTTGACTTTCAGAGTTCCATATCTAAATTGCCTGGTTCAGTTTGGGAAATGTATCCAATCCTTATCCAGTTCACTTCCCTGGAAGGCAGTAGTCACAATGCACAATCACAGCTGCTCTCTCTATTACAATGTGAATAGAGCAGAGAAGAAGGTTTCTTTGTGGGAAGACAGCGAATGTCTATGGTAAGTCCCATACCTTCAGTTTCCATCTATAAGTAGATGATGACCAGTTTCTCCACTGGAATGTCTACAAGCATCTCAACTCAATACAGCCGGTGTTTAACTCATGTTCATTTGACCTAAGACTCAACATATTTTGCTAGTCAATAAGTCTTCACTGACCTCCTTCTAGAAGGTCTCTTGTTATGTTTATCATCATTGTTCAATTCCAGGAGGACAGTTGAGACCTGTGATCTCTTTTCGTCACATGATCAGTTCCTCCTAATCTGCCAAGCTGGCTCCACACATCTTCTTCTCACACTAAAGTTCCTCTGAGTCTCAGTCATGTCCTCCATCCACAGATGGGCCTACATGGTCCTCAGGGCAGCTTCATTCAGGCTTCATCTCACCCCGTACCTGTGGTCAGCAGTGGGTCTACTTCTTTCTATGCTCTTGGGACAAGATCTTAATTTCTTTGAGCCATAATTCCTTCATTGAGAAAATCAGTCTATTCTCCTTATCCACACCGCAAACCTGTCAGAATAATTTCCCTAACTCTCCTTTATTCTTTTTTACCAAAAAATCATTCAAAATCATACCACATTGCTAAGAAGCTTCACAAATGTATTATTCTAAGCTCATATGAGTATTCCTTTAAAAGTGTGCCACCAAATGAATGATTATATAATTTAAATGGGCAACAGTTACTGAAAACGTCACTATGAGTTGGATTAATAGAAACCTAAAGCTGAGTGAAGAATAAATAAGGTACTGACTGAATTGAACCCCCAGGTGTTCCACTTCAAATCCTCTTGACTTCTCTTTATAGTATGAAACTACACCCTAAGGATTCAATTGGCAAGGTCACCTGCCACAGATAAAACTCATGGAGAGGGTCAAATAGAATGGCTTTTCCACTTCGGGGATTGTCATTTTTTTTGTACTCATGTGCCCAGTCAAGGAAGCTCTGTGCTCCACGAAGGCCTTATAGTTTGTATTTTTGGAGAGAGGATAGTTACTGTTTTTGCATGTCCTGTTTACCACAGCTGTTTCTGTCTTGCTGGTACAAGAGAAGAGGAAAAAAATAGTGAAAAAGTGAGGCACTTTCCAGAACCACAGTGGTTGCAAGGCTGTCCTGAGGTAGGGGTTATTCCAGGCTGTTTGAGGGGGTCCTTGCAGCAGTGGGAGCAGCAACTCTCAGCTTTTTACAAATTCCTACTCTCAGGCCAGGGAGGTGTGTTTTCACAAGCGCTCTAGGCCATTCCTTTGCACGCTTAAATTTCAGAAACTCTGCCTCGTAATATCAAGCAAGACCTGTCCAATAGTTCAACGAGATTTCCATAAGCCTTGAATCTGAGGAGAAAAAAGCACACAAAGGCATCTGCTGCTTTCAAGATGCTACTTTCACGTTTCTAGTTTCTTGTGCCCCTGGGGCTAGTGTTTGCTATTCTAAATGGCAACAGGAGCTGAACAGTTGTTCTCACACCTAGGATATCTTCTTAATACCCACAGAAGGCTTTTACACGCTTCAAAAAAATATGTTGTCTGCTGTGCTATTAGGTCCAATGTGAAGACTATTAATCAAGTTTGCAGCTAAGACAGTTAAAAGCTTCTTGACATGTAATGATCTCACTTTGCTTCATCACCTACTCTTTTAAGAAAGGAAAGAGACTCTATAAAGAATAGTCTCTGAGTGAATGGCTCCCAACTTACTGGATTTGGGATATTTTTAAGAATAGAATTTTGGCTGCACATTTAACCTTATTGTGCTATCTGATATTCCTCAGAGGTGAATTTTTGCATGATCAAGAAGTCATGTGGTGGGTCTCCCCTGGTGGCGCAGTGGTTGAGCGCTGGGCTGCGGAGCTGCCCACAGCCTCTGCAGCGCTGGTTCGATCCCCGGCCCCCGGCGAGGGTCCCACATGGTGCGACAGACCTCTCCTGCCACGCCCGCTGCTCCCCTCAGCAGTGTATTTCATCAGTCTGCCTGTTCTGCTCCCCGCTCTGGCTCTGGTGAATTCTCTCACCCTCCCACACTACAGACTGTACCCAGTGCTTGCATAAACCAACCAACCAACCAACCAACCAACCAACAAACAAACAAACAAATCTTTTTAAAAAAGAAGTCATGTGGTTATTGTTCAGTACTGGTTGGAGTAATGCAATGCCTCTTCATTCTGTTAATACCTCAATTCTAATAATAAGCTTGTTTATTGTAGGGCAAAATATCTACATTAGGACACACCCATAAAATAGGAAACCATTTTTTACATGCTGCATTGTCCATTTTCATAAAGGCTTATGACTTTTTGGAAATGTGTTATTCACATCAGACACGCGCGTGCGCACACACACACAGCAACATGAGAGACAGAAATGGTGCATTTAGCCATAATAGATCAAAGACTCTATATAAAGAACATGAACTATACAATTTGAAAGGCTCTAATCACTATGCCTACTGGGGAAGTCTACTGTAGAGTTTCCTGTAACCCAGTCTCTGAAATGAGGTGAAGTCCCAGTTCTATTACTTGCCATCTCTGTTCTTAGACAGTTTTTAAAAACCTTTAGGGCTCAATTTCCACATCTGTAAAATGAGGCACATGTCAAAATCTTAAAAGTCTGTGTGAGGATTAAATTAGTTAATGAAATTACTGCCCTGCTTATGTTAAGCATGCAGTGAATATCTGCTGCAAGTGAACTACAGAATTATGTGTTTGGGACAAGAGAGTCAACAAAGATTTTCCTTTACCCTGTTCTTTTGGTTTGAGACCTCTGCAGTTGGGGGCTATAATTTAAAAAGAGTTTCTTTGGGGCAAGGTATACAGAAGAAGCAAGTGTAAGGACCAGTCTTAGTCATCTTGATATCTTCTGTCTGTAGGTTTTTTTTTTTTTTTTTTTTATCTTTCCCGTGTTAAATAATTCACATTGCTCAGGACAGATAAGGTAAAACTTTTTTTTGAGTGTGTATGATTCCTAAAAATATATTTTATTGCTTGACATACACTTCAGAAAATATGATAGTATATCAGATTCTACTAGTCCCTCAAACATTCTTCACAGTTATATTTTTTATACATAGAAGGTGGCGACATCCCCAAGTGAAACTTTATGGAAGAAATCCCATATAGCATAGATTTTTATCTGCCTGTGAAGTTGAAAGGACTCTTTCTAGCATACTAAATTATGTTTCTTGAACAAAAGATACAAAAATGCAAACTATTCACTCATTTTGTTACTACTAAGTACATTTTTCATGTTAAGTTAAGAATAAGAAGAGTTAAGAGAAAGATAACAGCATTAGGACCAAGGGAAAAAGCACAAGTTTATGGCTTCTATATCATTTTCAAATTAGAAAATTATGTAAGGCTTTTTTTCCTGAAGAGTTTTTTCCCCAGAGAATTTTGCCACCGGATAACTCAGTTGGTTTCACACTACTGCAAGGTGAATAAGAGTCTCCCAATAAAGCTACACCATGAGCTTCTATACATCATGCAGGTAATTGATAGCATTTTACAACAGAATTACATAGTAAGCTTCCCTGTGGTTTACTCTAAATCAATGGAGATTCACAACAGGATTCACCTTTTAGCTTCTATGAATTGCATGGTAAATCAAGTATCTTTGTTTACTTTAAAATGGGATAGCTGTTATCACATATGGCAATAAAGCTATAGTCATACTATTTCTGATAAGAATGTAGTCTTATTTCCAAGAGTTGCCTCAAGATCACCAATGAGGGCCTCCCTGGTGGCACAATGAGGTAAGCACAGCACTGTGAAGTTATCTGCAACCTTTGTAGCACAAGTTCAATCTGGGTTGGCCAGGGAGCTACCCACATGGTGCAGCAGACCTCGTCTGTCTCACCCACTGCTCCCCTTAGCAGTGTATTTCAGTCAATCTACCTGTTCTGCTCCCTACTTTGTCTCTGGTGAATCCTCTCACCCCCCAACTTCTGGCCTGTATCCCAGTTCTTGTATACATAAATGAATTAATCTTAAAAAAAAGATCAGTAATGAGTTTCTGAAGAATAAAGAAATTAATTTTGATGATGTGAAATATTGTAATCACTTGGAGGAAAAGAGAAAACTTACTGGAAGTGACAAAATTTTTTGAACCAAAAACTAAAGAAGAAATTGAGGGCTAAGGGAAGTGTTTCTTTTGGTGGGAGGCAAGATGGTGAGAAAAGAGCTTCAAAGAGAATGAGGAAGTTGCAGGAGAAAAGTGGAGGCATGCTGGTCAAGCATTGATTGAAATTTCCCTCCATTAGTAGGAATTTTATTCTTTCTTGCAAAAGAGAAATAGTTAATTGATTCTATGTTCTCTTTAAGCTTATTAAGAAGAAAAAAATTTCTAGAGGAAATATTTTACCAATTTTGAAATATTTTCTCAATTCTGGAAACTTTTTGTCTTTTTCGGTATAACACTTAATTTACTATGGACTAAATTTAAGTGAGGTGAGTTCAGGTTAGGTTTAGTCTATTGTAAGGGAAGGAATTATAATTATCAAAAAGCAAATGATATAGAGCTTGCAGAGAATTCAGTGTGATATTTACTAGCAGATACAGAATCAAACCTTTTGGGGATGTGAAAGATACAGTGATCTCGTGCCTTTCTTTTAGGGATGAGAAACCTAAATCCTGAAAATTTTATATGACTTGCCTAAGGCTGTTAGTTACTGGTAGAGCCAAAACTATATCAGGATCTGCTAATTTCCATCTAGTGCTTTTTTTTTTAAATGCTGTACAATGTCAGCTTTCTGCTATACAATATTTAAATAGAATTTCTGTGCTGTCACTGGAACTTGTAAAATATTTTTACCCTTGACTCTGCCCTTTTATTTGCATTTTGCCATGTTTTAAAGTCCTATTGGTTTTCTGCCTAGAGGAATTTTGAATTAAATTGCCTTTTGGGTACTAAATTTGTTTTAAAACTCATTTTGAATTGGCTCATAAAACTGTGAGCTTGTCCTGCTAGAGTTTGGGCCTATCCCCTGATTTAAATTGACTTAGACATAAACTGGAGATAATTTCCAATTTTTCTCTACTTCCCAATCACCAGACTTTTGCCGTTCTGTTTTATGTTCTTATGATAGATACTGAGGAAAGCATCCCAATCCTTGAGGTGATTTCAGAGCTCTTTGGACTAGATTCAAACACGTTAAGGTGGAAAAACAGAAGTGGTGGGAGATTTTAGATAAAAAATGTATTCAAGCCTATTCCAGAAAAAATGCCAGCAGGTGTCGATGACTCATAGTTCTCCAGTACTTTATCACCTCATTAGCTTTTGATTGCCTGACCCTCAATGCTCACAGCTATGTCAGCGTTGGCCTCTCATTTTCTCTCAGGTATTGGAATTATTCCCCTGCTCCACTTAAAGCTTTTACTGGCTCTATTTTGGGCACCTCTAACACTCAATAATCTTTGAAATTTTAATTTTACCTTTTATGTGTCTAGTCTTTCACAGGAGCCTGGAGCACCCAAGACTTCTGCCTTCCTATCTTCCCATTACAGTCCTGCAGTGCCCCAAAAGATGAAATTTAAATAATAGTTTGCAAAGGAGATTACATGAGTAAATTGGTGTGTGTTTCAGAGTTTGTGTGAATGTGTGTAAGCAAGTTAGAAATAGAAAATCATCTACTATATTTCGTTCAATAAGTGAAAGATAATTTTACTTTCAGTTTATGTAACTAGAGGGGAAATAAATGAAATTATGAAACATTTTCTTTTCATGTTTTAGTTTGTATACCTAAATATTTTGATCCAGTGGGAGACAGGCCACTTGAGGCTGCAGCTTCAGTTTCCTGCTCCCTATTGGGACCTCAGTCAAGCAGCAGATACATGTTCATATGTCATCACATTAAGGTGACAATTTTCAAGTGCAGCCCAGAGAGTGGAAGAAGGAATGAAGAGAGAGTAGCTGAGGGAAAAACCAAGCCAAATCAACTCTGTCTGATGAATTCTACCTCTTAAAGTTCTGGTTCTCCCATTGGCTGCACATGGTAGCTTTCTGAGGAACTTTAAAAAACATTGGTACTCAGCTTCTACCTCAGACATACTGATGTGATAGGTCTGGGCTGGGATCTTGAGCATCAAGGATTGAAAAAAGTTGAGGTGATTCTAATGTTCAGCTGTTTTTTTCCTTCATGCTGGCCTTAAGGAATTACTGACCGTCAATTCTGCTTTAGATTTAGCCAGTACTACTCACCCTAGCCTGTGATAGAACCTTGGGAGACTGTTAAAGATACAGATTCCTAGGCCTCATTCCAGCTTGACAAAGCAGAATTACTTGAGGGTGTGTACCCCCCAATCTGCTTTTATGAAAATACCACCTCAGTGATATTTTAGGTAGTCAGCCACTTGAGAAAGAGAATTTTTTTTCTGTGCTGACAATTGCAAAACAATTTCTAATGACCTAGGCGCAGCAAACCTCTCCTGACTCACCTGCCGTTCCCCTCAGCAGTGTATTTCAGGGGATCTGCCTGTTCTGCTCCCCTCTCTTTATTGGTGAATCCTCTCACCACCAGCACCTCTGGCCTACACCCCAGATCTTGTATGCATAAAGAAATCTTAAAAAGAACAACTTCTACTGGCTTATGGCCTCAGTCCCTCAGAAACTTCAGTTGACACTATTATTCACAGATGAGAAGAGGGAAGAAGTTTGCAGAGAAGTGGAAGTTATGCTAGAAAAAAATCTTCCAAGTAGGAAGAACAGAGGGAAACATAGAAAATATTTTTTGACGAATTTAATACTATTTATTGAT
The DNA here is from genome assembly GCF_014898055.3 of Talpa occidentalis. NCBI lineage: Eukaryota > Metazoa > Chordata > Mammalia > Eulipotyphla > Talpidae > Talpa > Talpa occidentalis. The sequence goes on along the minus strand of NW_023602073.1, from coordinate 77,910,257 downwards.
AAACCCATCTTTTCAGACAATTTTTTTTTTATTGAATTAACATTGCATTGTATATTTCAGGTGTTTGTCATTGTAAATCAATATATGGATATATTATATTAAGTTCACCATGAAAAGTCCAATCTATCTTTCACCATACAATTGACCCCTTTCACCCAATTACCCACCCAAACCTAGCTTAAGTAGAAATCAAACAATTAACTTTCGAATGATGCAAAAGAGCTGATGTTACATCCAGGAACTGTCATTTTCCATTGTGTAAACTCAAGAAATCTGTGTTTTCATCTGTGAAATGGATATGAGACCACATCTTTTATTGAGTTCTCATGAAATAACCTAAGTAAGGTGCCTATTGAAGTCCTCATATGGAAATAGTAGGATGCAGTTGTTATTTTTATAGCATATGGATTTTTTCTGAAAAATAATACATGTTTAGAGGATGACAAGGAGACAAGGATAATTAGACAGAAGCATATCAAGTCTGGAGCAATCATAAAGCTTAATTGCCATCTATTTAGAAAAAATAGAAATTTCAAGGTTATTTTTATTTTGGTCTTATATAGTTTTTAAAAAGTAGGCGGTCTAAAAAATGGAATTTTATTTTGAAGCATTTCCTATTAAGATCATTAGTGTCTTCTATCTAATCATCCAGGAGCATTTGCAATTATCACTAGTAGTATAATCATTCACAGAAATATTATTTTTCTATCTTAGTTATGTAAAAATAGCCTAAGAGATTGATTTTGGCTTTATTATTTTGAATACTTTCCTCTTCTCTAAAACCCTGCTAAGTTTCTTAAAATACAGGAAAAATTAGTGAATTTGACATTCGTTTTTTTTTTTGTGGGACCCTCGCCGGCGGCCGGGGAATGAACAGGCGCTGTAGAGGTTGTGGGCTGCGTCTACGAATTTTTGAGAAAAGAAACGATCTTAAAAGTTACTAGATAATTAAAACTTAGACTCATTATTTCAGCCTAACCAACTACCTAGGTCAGCTAATAGTCCTTGGTACCGCCCTATCACCAAGGCTACAATATCAGCAGACTCCTCTATCTATATGGCTGTAGCTACAGACCAGTTGCTTTCAGGTAATCGGTTGTTAGAACTTTTTTCTACCTAGACACTCCTAACGTAATCAACTTCATGATTCATTACAAGGCTTCTCTACAGAACTTCCATATGAGGAATATTATTATGACCAGGTCTGGGTTGCTTATCAGACATGCCCTTGCACAGTAATTATTTCCCATTGTCAAGTGGGTCAAATTATTCAGTGTTTAATTTTTAAGCAAGTAATTTTCCATGCCATGTACTTATAATATTCTTATACGTGTAATTTATTACCCAGTGTATATTCCATGAAGTTTTTTCTTTTTATGACCAAGAATAAAAAACAAAGGGATGTTTAATCTTCAGCCCCATGGTGTGAAGCTCTTTAAAATTCAGCCCCATGGTGTGAGGCCCTTTTCTTAGCTGCTTGCCAGTGTCTTACCTGGCTGGGGCAGCAAGGCCCCCTGCAGCAGGTTTGAAAACCATAGATAATCTAGAGGTACCTCCAGTGCCAGTAATGATGAAAAATGGAATTCACAGTAGCTTAAGGCTATGGGGTGAGGACTTCAAGTTTCAAGAGATACTGTAACAGGGTGGTCCCCAGGAAAGGGGAAGGTTCCAGGTTCCCTGCCCCACCCAAGGGAGGGTGGAGCTGAGCAGGGAGAAAAGAAGCTGCAGAGGAGACTGAGGAAGGAAGGAAGCAGGATGGAGAGCCTGAAGGGGACCTGGAGGAGGCACATGGAGCAGAGAGACACGTGAAGAAACTGCCCTTGCCTTATGGTCGTGGACTGGGTGACACAGATGTGGGTGAGAGACCCGTGGGGAGGTGACAACGGCAGTTTTTGTCTTGATTTTGATTTTGCTCTTTTCCTTTCAGACTTGTCTGGTTGTTTCTGATCCTTTTCTGTGGGTCCCCACTGGAAGATGCTTTAGACTTATGGCAGGCTTTGGGGCCTTGCTCTGGGCCAATCCTGCTTGGGTGGACTTTTACCCATGAGGGGACAAGTAACTTTGGGTGCTTGATTTAGAAACTATATTCTTTGCCTTTCCTGTATTGTTTCCTAATTGTATTAAAGTTCCTTCCCATTAAAGTCTCATTTGTTTTGTGTTGATGCAGTGGATGGCAGAACCTATTTAGAGCAGGCAGGCTTGGGGGGGCTGGGGTGCCCCTCTCCCTGCCCTGTAACAATACTACAAAGCACACATGAGAAATTAATGATTTAAAGTATAAGGAGAGAAAAGGAGATTTCAAATAGACTTCTTTTATGAAGAAAATTTATAATGTTGATGGGGAATAGCTACTTAATAGTAGTTTGGATTTGATCACAATTATAGAATAACTGGCTTAAATGTGTGGTTATTCTACAATCGCTCACACTGGTTTTGAGAGACCAACAGAGTCGGGTAAACCAGAGAAATTTGCATTAGAATATACTAAGAGTGCCAGGGATTCTTACAAGATCTGAATAGCAGTTGTTTTTGTGAACTTAATATACTTTATGTTATTCACACAAAAGGGGGATATCTCCAAGGATTGGACTCATATCGTTAACAAAAAGGCAGAAACTTCCAGGATTCAGGTCTTCTTAAAAGGTGGATTCTCCAGAAAAAAATTTTGGGCAGAATAATGAATAACCCAAAATCTTAATATTTGTGGTCTCCCAGGTAACTTACATCTGGTCATTTTTCTTGATAAGCGGAGGCAACTTAGGTAACCTATGCACTAGTCATCCTATGTTCCCTATTTCGGTTTTTAGGTACCAACACAGCATACCTCTTCTCTTAATGAGTTTCATGTCTTTCTGGGTTGATATCTTATACATGGAGGATCTTATTTTCTCACATTTTTCCTGCTAATAATATGAATATTTAATCCTACTCACACATAAATTATTATTTTTTTTTAATTTAGCTCAGATATCCTTCTAGGGGGAAAAAAAGATGTTATTAGCTCACAGCTACCTATAGAACAATAATTTACTTTTTATCCACAGCCAACCTTCATCTTCAAAGACCCCATAACTCAGTAACCTGAACTGTTCACAATTCCTGTTTTCACTTGGTATTTCTCCACCATTGTATTGCTTTTGCTCTTGGTTTATTTTCAGATGGACTAGCTGCAGGGCTTCCTTGGTGGTGCAGGGGTTAAAGTCTCAGGGCTATCAAACTATGGCCAGTCACTGCAGAATGAGTTCAATCCCCAGCCAGGGAGTGACTCACATGGTGCTGCAGACATCCTCCTATCTTTCCCACTGCTCCCCTCAGCAGCGTATTTCAGTAGATCTGCCTGTTCTGTTCCCCACTCTGTCTCTGGTGAATCATCTCACCTACCTGCACCTCTGGCTTACACCCCAATTTTTGTACAAATAAATAAAATAAATCTTAAAAAAAAAAAAAACTACCTGCAATACAATGTTCATCACACTGTCTTTTATTTCTTATTTCCTTCAAGTCACACACTATATAATTTTTTGGGGGGCGGACTTTGAACTCCTGGTCTAGCTTGAATATTAGAAGAAAAGTATGGATCCCATAAACTCAGCCAGGATCTTCTGAGTAATAGACGCAGCATCCAGACTCAAAGACGCAAACATGATCTCACATCCAATATCGACAAATCCTATATTAATGGTACAACATCTTTTATAAACAATTGATTAGTTCAACTTTCTTCACATAGCAGAAAAACCTGACTCTTCGTTCTGAAAGGACCATTTTTTTAAAAAAGATTTATTTATTTATTTATACAAGCACTGGGTACAGTCAGAAGTGCGGAGGGTGCGAGAATTCACCAGAGCCAGAGTGGGGAACAGAACAGGCAGACCGACTAAGTACACTGTTGAGGGGAGCAGCGGGCGGCAGGAGAGGTCTGCGCGCCATGTGGGACCTTCGCCCAGCTGCCGGGGATGGAACCGGCGCTGCAGAGGGATTGAACCGGCGCTGCAGAGGCTGCAGGCAGTGTTGCAGCCCAGCGCTCAACTGCTGCGCCACCAGGGGAGTCCCTGAAAAGGACTATTATTAAGAGAGTTAGAAGAGGATGCAGATGGAGGGAACTTTGGTATTTTTCTTCAAGTGTTTCATCTGGTACTTTATTTCTTAATGTCTTATTGTCTTAGCTCAGGTTGCTTTAACAAAATACCATAGACTGGGTGGTCTTGACAACAGATTTTCATTGATTTTACAGCTTGGGGGTTGGAAAATTCAAAGTAAAGTGCCAGCAGATTGAGTTCTTGGTGGGGGCTTTCTTTCTGACTTGCAGATTGCTGCAGTCTCACTATGTGTCCACTTGAACTTTCCCCAGTGACTTGTCAGGGGAGAGAATGAGGGCTGTTCTCCTGACTAGGGCACTAATACCATCATGAGGACTCCCCCCTTATGAATGAATCTAAATCTAATGACCTCCCAAGGATCCAATACCAAATAACATAACCTTGCAAATTAGGGTTCTAATAAATGAATTTTGAATGGATATACTCATTCAGTATGCAACACTTGTCTTAATATATTTGTAGCTGCTCAGTTTCCAGTACAAGTTCTAGGTACTTTGGAGAGTGTATGAAATCTTGGCCTGAAGTATTCTGCTAATTATTTACTCTCTTCATGTCCACAATCCATAGATCAAATGAAAATGAGAACTCATCTTAATTAAAATTCTATAGAACAAATAAGAAGGGTATTAAAGGAAGTGCTTCTAATTACCTAGCTAGACTCTAAATGTAGGTTGTAAAATATTTCAGGAAAAAAATAGAATTCAGAGAATTCTTCATTTTCTCAGATGATAAAATGTAGGTTATTAGAAAAGTTGCTATTTATGCTAAAATCTCAATCTGACACTGAAGAAGGAGCTGAGACAGGTAGACCAAGGTGAGGTTTAAGCACTCTGTACATTTAACTGGATGACTAGATAAATTCTATCCCCATTTGAGTGTTCTCGTTTTAAAATTCATCAAACAGACAGTAATCATCTTGAGGATAAATTCCACATTTTATTCTCCTTTATAATTCGTGTAGCAAGGTGCTTTGTAATGCTTGGGCAATCAGGAAATAACTATTGAATTAAAGAATGAAAACTGGTATTTCTACCCATAAATACCCTCAAAGCAGGTAAAATGATGTATACCGATTTTATCTCAATATACATAATTAAAAATAAAAGGAAAAAAGCCTGGTATTGCAGTGTGGTATGGTGGACAATATTTAAGATTTTGAGTTGAGGTTTAGCTTGGTTTTTTACTAATTGCATGATAAAAGCACACCATTTAACTTCTCAAATTCTTAGTCTAATCTTCTACAAAAATAAGTTAGTAATGATAGCTAGTTTATTACAAGGAATAAAATGTAACTCAAAAAATTCCTACCCTGTTTATATTCACTTATTCAGCATACATTAATTAATTGTTTGCTCTGTCCCAGGAAGAAAGCTATCCTCTTGGGACACATTAGTAGACAGAACAGATGAACACTCCTGCCATCATGGAACTTGTCTTATAGCTCAAGAGAGAGAATCAATTAACCAATCAATCAGTTATGAATCAATCAATCAATCAATCAGTTATATAAAATGTTGCAAAGTCACAGTGACACAGAAAGGAAAAAAAATAGAGTACACTGGAGGGAACTGGACCTGTGGGGTTGGTGTACACGCACCATGCGATAGTGTCGGAAATGCAATCAGAGCAGGACTCACTGAGGAAGAGATATAAGCAAAGATTTGAGGAGGCAGCCAGTGAGCAAATAGCTAAGTAGATAACTGGAAAAAGAGGGTCCCTGGGCTTTGGTGAAGGTCTTCAGACAGGAGACAGCCTGGGGGCATGTCTGGAAAGGGTGCCCTCCTTTCCAGATAGGAGCAGTTGCTGAAATCCAGATGTAAAGAGGGGAAAGCAGAACATTTGGGAACTTAGAGGTCCCTGTGAATATTTCTGCTTTTTCTCTGGGCCCAACTGGTGCCTTCTGTTTTATCCTCAAGTAGTGCATGGAACATAGCAGATATCCAAATATAAGATCATGAATCCTATGAATTAAAATCCATATTTTAAAATCATCATTTATGATTATCTTCAATCTGAATAAAATTTTGGCTTCATCTATAGTGTGCTAAAATGATCAGCAAAATAAAACAATAAATATGGAGATTTTTGTTAACACATTGCCAACCTTTTAGGTTGAATGAATATATTATTGATAAAATATTTGGATTAGCATTTTCCAAAGACTTATTTCTTAGGAAGTGAGCAAATTATTATTATTATTTTTTTAAATAAAAGCCAGTATAAAATGTCCTATCTTTTCTTTTTAAGTGCTGTAGAAACTTAAGGGGAGTTTTGGAGAATTTAAAGCACTATATTTTTCTTAAAAATAACATTCTTTTTCTATGAAGATGCTTTTTTTTCTGACCTATATCTGGTAGAAAGGACAAGATAGACTTTTACTCTCTAGTCACTGAAGTGATTTCACTGTGCTGTCATATGGGTTGTTCAGTTGCACTGCTTTTTCCTTAAGCTCAATCCACTAATCCAGGCTTCTCTGTTTCCCATACTGCTTGGCACAGTCAGAACAACAATAAAAAATGATCAGATTCAGCATTTGAAACTTCTCAGAGCTTTTAATTTTCTTCTATACTTACGTGCCACTGCTTCTATCAAATCCTCACTTTTAATCAGAAGAAATGATTTGAATCATTCTTTTCATATTTTCAAAGAGTCCTGAGGGTATAGTAGCAACAACTATCCTAGTTACTATTTAATTAAATGATGTTCTTTGCTGAATAAATTACTGACATCCACATTTAGTCTTTAAATTGTCCTTAAAAACTCAAAGGGAAAAAGCCCCTTGCATATTTAGCAAATGCTCACTAAAGAAAGGTTTGAATACCTCTATCCATAAAATGACTTCATGGACTTTACTGACACAACTTAGATCCACTAAAGGACAACATTTTCTGAAAAATTTTATGCTATTCAAAAATTGATGATATATTTGATTCAGTAAAATAATACTAGTTTTTACTCAGTTGTCAACAGAGTTAAATTCTTGTTTATATCTCTATATGGGAGAACCATGTATAATTTCCTTATAATTGGAAGAAAAGATAATCAAAATTAGTAAAGGTGATGTGATAAAAGCAGAGGATGGTGAAGGGGCCATAAGCCAAAGACTAATGGTAACCTCAAGGAGCTGTAAGATAAGAAACAGATTTCCCCCTAGAACTTCCAGAGGAACCAACTCTCTGATACCTTAACTTTAGCCTAGTGAGATTGATGTTGGACTTCTGAGCTCTAGAGTTATAAGACAATACATTTGTGTTGTTTTAAGCTATCAAACATAATAGTTTGTGGGGGCCTCCCTGGTGGTGCAGTGGTTGAGCACTGGGCTGTGAAGCTGCCCGCAACCTCTGCAGAGTCAGTTCGATCCCCGGCCCCAGCGAGGGTCCCACATGGCACGCAGACCTCTCCTGCTGCGCTCACTGCTCCCCTCAGCAGTGTACTTCATCAGTCTGCCTGTTCTGTTCCCCGCTCTGGCTCTGGTGAATTCTCTCACCCTCCCGTGCTTCTGACTGTACACAGTGCTTGCATAAATAAATACATAAATCTTTAAAAAAAAGAATTAAAAAACAAAAACCAAACATGATAGTTTGTTACAGTGGCAATAGGAATATTCACATAAATATCCATATGCATATCCATGTAAATAAAACAAAATCTACATTTTAGAAAGCTGATCTACTGATTAACATGGTCAATATACTTGATAGTATATAAAAACAGTAAGAAATATGATTCAGAATTGTGTCTGTGCAATTAATATAGATGCAGAGCTATAAGAATACTATACATTCTTTTTGAATCCATGATTACAGGCATTGCCAATATTAAGCAAGCTATTGGGAATGTCTTGGAGATTAATGTCTTTGAATGGGATACTAGGGACAACTGTCGTTAAAATTGGGAAGAAGCAAAACTCACTGGTGATGTGATCACGAAACTTTTTCTGGAGTCTTTTATCATTATTGTACTTTCTCCAGCTGAGTCTTATGTTCCACCCATCAAAAGTAAAATATCTGGTAAGTTACTACTGTATTATGGCTAGTGTAGTTTGTTGAATATAACCATAGATATTTGTCTTTTTGAAGAGGTATTTATATATTTTGAAGAAACCCAAAGCACGAAAAGCAACAATGGGAAAATTTTAGGCATCTTTCTAGAATTGAAATGGAACATGACAAACCCTACACTTGTGGGACAAAAAAGTAAACTTGGCTTGGTTCAACTGGCAAGTGAATAAGTAACTGTAAGTAAATAATATCAACACTGGTGTTCATGGCATTGGGATAAAGATGTAAAACTCTTATTAACTAAAAATTCTGAAACAATTGGACTAATAGTACTTAGCTCACAGTTGAGCCTCAAGAGGCCATTGTCCTCATTTCTTGTCTATGTTACTGTATTTCTTTCATATTAATCTGATTCTGTTGTGTTCCTTCTGAAATTGTACCTATAATATAATATCTCATTGAGAAAACAATCAGTTCTTTAAGCTATGGATTATCTGATACAGGTAAGAACATGTTTACATTGAGCACCTACTGAAGATACATTATAATTTTTAAATTTCTTTCAAAGGGAACAAGGGGAAAGCCAAAAAAGGGACTTGAACTATATTTATATTTTTTTCTATATTGTTTGGAGCTTTAAAGACAATATATTCATGTATTTCTGTGTAAAAAACCCTAATATTTTTTAATTTAGAAATATGTAATAATTTTGTTATATGAATCCGTTAGTCCCAGTGTCTATCTTTTTTCCCAACTTTTTAATTTATATGATTCAACTTTTAAAATTATATAATTATTAGATAAAATTTTTATTATGTTGAGATTTCTTAAGAACACATTAATAGTATTAAAACAGAGTTAGCTGTCAGGATCTGCATGTGTATCTGTATACATGTGTGTATGTACATGAATATGTATCTGGTACTTGGAATTCAGCTTTTTAAAAATTTTTTCAATCAAATTTATAGAAATCAGTTTGTCTCTGAAACTAAAATCTTAGAGCATGCACTTAATGTTTAGATAAGTAAGGATAATCTGTGTATATCTTTAAATTGTATTCATCTCATTAAATTGCTTTGCTTTATGCAATGTCAATAAAATATCAGATATGACTAAAACAAGATGTGACAGAGAGATTAAAGTCTATTTTAAAACTGTACACCTGTTTTAATTGGAAAAGGAAAGGCCTCTTCAATTTTTTTTTTAAAGAGGCATGTATTTTTATTTATTTATTTGTTTGTTTGTTTATTTATTTGTTTTTTGTTTTGTTTATACATGCACTGGGTACAGTCAGAAGCACAGGAGGGTAAGAGAATTCATCAGAGCCAGAGCAGGGAGCAGGGCAGGCAGAAGGACCGAAGTACACTGCTGAGGGGAGCAGCGGGCGGCAGGAGAGTTCTGCGTGCCATGTGGGACCCTCCTCTGGGTGGCCGGGGAGCAGCCGGGGATCGAACCGGCGCCACAGAGGCCGCGGGGAGCTTCGCAACCCAGCGCTCAACCGCTGCGCCACCGGGGAGGCCCCTCTTCAATTTTTTTAAAGAAAATATCCAAATAGGTTTCACAATAATTCAGTTACTGAGTATAAATTAACAAAAAGCCAAAGCACATTCTAAGCAGCAAAATGTTCTAAGAAAAAAGTGTAAGTTAATGCAATTGTAATAAATATTTAGAGCAATTTCCCATTGGCTATGGAGTAGGACTTTGGGCGTTTAACTGCTAGTTTTTTTCAGTGAGTATTGGATGCTTTTTTTTTTTTTTTTGAGTTAGAAATGAAGGATTTTTTGTAGGTGAGAGTATACACTCAAGTATGAGTGTGGGCAGATTCAGAGGGGAATTGCTGTTTTTTACTTAATTCAACTTTCTAATATATAATAGTTTAAAAAAGATAAATAATAATTTCTTAGCTTATGACAAATGCATAAAGCACAAAAAAAAAACTAATTGTAAGGAATATAACAAATATTTGAGACTGCTTGTTTTCAAGAGCTCAAAGTAATCCTAAGTATTTTTGAATTTCTGAAATATTCTAGGGATGACCTAAACATTCCAAGTTACTACACTTAGTGTGAAAGTAGCACTTCTGGAACCAAGTGTTTCCGTCTCTATTGGGTGACTTTCAAAATGAGTTTTTGCATGAGAGTGCATTGTGCAATAGTTAAGAAAACTGACTCAGCAGAGTAGAATCTCACAGTCCTTTTTAGATTGACAAGAGTCAGTGTTGTGTGGAGTATATATTGGACAGCAACTAAATCCTCAATAGACCTCAACTAAATGAAAGTCACTGTTTAAATAAGCATTGAGTTTAAAAGGTTTGAAGTCTAAAACTCTCAAAAATTCCTAGATAAGAGTGCCACAAAGTTAGAATACTGATATTATACACTAAATAGAAAGTGACAACTGGCAAAGAATAGAAAAGAAAGATTGATGTTTAACCTGAATAGAAAATTCAGTTTTCTCATCATATTTTTCAGGGGATACTACACATTTAAATCACAACCTGACAAGGTAGTATTTTGGGGGCTGTCAGGACACAGCTATGTGGGCTTGAAGGACTTTTCTTCCTTTTGGGTCACTGACCCTGGAAAATCTTTGCCAACATCACACCAGTTAATGTTGTTGTTTGGCAAATATTGGTCAAATTTTTTCATGATGGGTAAATACTTGGGGTATTATAGAACATTATATAATCTATAATCTAGAATTTAATCTATAAATTCTATAATCTATAATCTAGAACTATATCTATAGTTCTATAATCTAGAACTATAATCTAGAACTTACTGCCACAGGATATGGAATTTCCACAGATACTTTTTTTTTTTTAAAGATTTTATTTATTTTTATACAAGAGCTGGGGTACAGTCTAGATGCACGGGAGGGTGAGAGGACTCACCAGAGACAGAGTGGGGAACAAAACAGGCAGACTGACGAAATACACTGCTGAGGGGAGCAGCGGGAGAGACAGGAGAGGTCTGCTGCACCAAGTGCGCCCCTCCCCGGCCAGCTGGGATTGAACCGGCACTGCAAAGGCTGCAGACAGCTTCACAGTGCGGTGCTCAACTGCCTGCATCACCAGGGAGGCCCCACCATGGATACTTGTAACAAAGATGGCAGAACCTACACCTTCAACATCCCAGTTACTGTGGTGATTAGTCAAATGCCAGTACTACTGGTAACATTTCTAAAAAGAAATGTTAGGAAATGCCCTCCCACTGTGGCTTTCTCAGTACTGACCCCCTGTCCACTTCCCCTGACAACTCCCCACTGTTTCTCATCACACACACATACACACACCATTTTCATTTCTTGGATGATTCCCCGCCCCACCCTATTGCCTTCCAAAATACATAGACTGGGGGCCTGGTCTGGATGGACCTTCCTCTATTGAGATTCCTCCTCTGTGATTGGAAAGCATTTTTGTTTTTTGGGTTTTTTCTAAATATAAAGATTCACTAAAAAATAGACATAGGCTAAATTAATAAAATATAAGTATGCATTCATTATTTTCCAGCAAATTTTATTCATTATTTATATTTTAAAATATAAATTTATTCATTATTTCATTCCTTATTTTCCAGCAAAGTATCTTCTCTTTTAAAAATATTATTAACAAACAACTAAAGATAGTGTTTCATAAGCAGATCTGTGATATTTGGGTACTACTGGTAATAATGATGACTCTGAGTTCCACAGGAAAAAAATTATGTCAGTAGAACTACTCAAAATGGCCTTTTTCAACAGTGCTTTATATTTGTGTGGGCTTGCTTCCATAGCTCAAAAAAGAAATCTTACTATAATTCTTATGTACTATCATTTTAAAGTACAGTATTTTAAATAAAATTTAGATGTGAAGGAAAAAAAATAAAAGAAATCCAAAGCAACAACACACATACACCCCCAAGAACCTGATATGCTAGGCCCTAAACTATAGTATGTGAATTAAATCAATTATTTACTCTCTATAGCTAGTTCCCTCAGCTTGTTTGTATATTTGAAGGTTGCAAAAATTCGGTAAGTTAAATGTGTTTGATACATAGAACAATGCCACATTCATAAAAAGAGTGATGAAATGTTTGCTATTATTTGCATTGTTTTTACCAAAAGTTGAACCATTCCTATCTACTAAAGCAGGGAGGGGGTAACACTTCTTTTGTTTCTGCCACCTATAATGCTGTAAGCCTTACTCTAGACTGATTCCCAAAGAGTATACATTATCCTTTTAAAGATATATAGAAAATTTTTTATGTCAAACCATCTTTAAATAGTTCCATGCATGTTCTTTTTCCTGAGGTATCAGTTAAAATATATATAAAGAGCAGGTATAAAGAGCAGGGTCAGATCTAACCTTCTGATATGCTTAAGGTCTAGGTATCAAATGCCTGTTTATCTCTGCTTAAGCACTTCTACCTGAGTGCCTCTCCAGGATATAGGAACATGGGGATAACCATGAAATATAGGTTAAGCATATTGAGAAAACATTGAGAAAAATAATTTATGATGGTCCTCCAGACATCCTTCTAGGACATCTCCCATTCATAGGAAGTAGGATTTCTAGATACTGGATCCATAATTATAGCAAAATCATTGTTGTTCCTCTGAAATTCAGAAAAAAGACACTTTTATATATACTAAATCTGTCAGCACCATTAGGAAGAGTGAGACACACAGTATCTCACTTAGTCTGAGTAAGCTAAACTGAAAATAATTATACTTTATAAAAGCAGACCCCTCAAGAATTGCAGTGTCCCCATGTAGGCTGTGATGGTTCTTTGGTATTCACCTTTGTAAGAACCACACAAAGTGAATCTGACATGGTCTCAAAGTTAACAGATTCATTCCTTGGAGGCTGTTACTGGTATCCAACAGGACAAAAGAAAAATCCTAGAGGACTCTCAGAGATTCACCAAAATTGGTCCTACAAGTGTTCCCACTAGAGGTAAAAGTTCTGTCTACAAATGCTTCCTCTCTCTTTCAATTTATCAACACTAAAACCCTTTTTATTTCTTCCTTGTCCATTCAACACAGGGCTTGAATTTCACTTATAATCTTTTGTCTTATTGATAGTGAAGCAGAATTTCACTTATAATCTTTTGTCTTATTGATAGTTTAAAGAAAAAGGCAAATAAGAGAATAACAAAGTATTTTTCAGACAAGAAATAGTTCTTCATAGCATGATAAAATGTCCCTGATATCTATCCCTATCATCTCTAAGCTCTGAAAAGGTGCTCAGTTTTTGAAGCTAAGCATTTCATCCTTCTTCTTAGAGCATTCTGTACCTTCCTTGGCTTCTCTTTCTAGTCTCAACTTGTATGAAGTTTCTTCCGTGAAGTGCTTCTGGAATCCCCAAACCCAGGGTAGGTGTCCTGACTATGTGTTCCTTTAGCTTTTATTCTCCCCTCTCAGCCCTTCCATACTGCAGTGCATTTATACACTCACATGCCAACTTCTACTGCAAAACTCCAAATTCTGTGAGAGAGAGGTCATGTTTGTAGTACAGTGCCTAGCACACAGCAGTTGCTGAATAAATATTGATCAAAAAATTACTTTATAATAATCACTTATTCCTTAGCTCCTATTTAAAAACAAATATCATTCTTTTTTAACACGAGTATTACTAAATAATAATTTCCATCATGGGTGGAAATTTTCTCAGCCTATTGCACAGGCAGAAAATAATGTAACATCTTTTCTCCAGACCAGGAGGTGAGAGATTTTTGAAGTGAGCTAATTTTTTATTGCCAACTATTCAAAGATTTATTTAGAGATATAGTTCCTTCAAGCCAAGAGAAGGTTTTTTTTTTTTTTGAGTTCCATTAATTGAGACCTGAGTCCTCAAAAACATTTCAGAAAACAGCTCAAACAAGATGATAGCTTCAGAGGTCAATGATATTTACTCCTTAGCTCCCAAGGAAAGAAATACATAATTTTCACAAAGTTTTTAAAAACAATATTCTTTTTTATCTCTATAAGTTGGCACAGACAGGGTCTCCATGGTGGCCTTTAGGTTCTCAGTGTTATCACCACGATGGCCTGAGGTCCATTCCTGGCCAGGGAGCAAACCCACATAGGGCGCAGCAGACCTCTCCTGTCTTTCCTGCTGCTCCCCTCAGCAGTATTTTTCAGTAAATCTGCCTGTTCTGCTCCCCACTCTGTCTCTGGTGAATCCTCTTACCCTTCCCCCCCTGAACCTTGGGCCTACACCCCAGTTCTTCTATGTAGAAATAAAAAAAAAAAGTTGGCATAGAACAAAGTGCTTTAATAAATACTACGTAAAATGTATGAAGTTTTGGTACCACATAAATTCATTTCCTACTCATGCAACGGTTAGATTAGGCATTCACCTGAGTGGGGTGGCTCTCCTCCATGTGGTCATTTAGTGATCTAAGCGATTTTCTTCTTGAAGTCCTACCACCACCTGGACCATGCCATTTTTGTCTAGTGCTTTGGAAAAGAGAGGAAGATAGAAGAGTGAAGAAAGTATGAAGGAGGTATGTCTGCTTTACTAAATGTCCTGACCCAGAGGGCACACACATCATTTTTGCTCACTGGACAAAATTTAAAATACAAGGTTGACCATAGGAGGAGAATCAAAGCATGACCATGCTTAGAGAATCAAAGCATCTCCTATAATTCCTTAACTAGGGAAGAAATAAGAATGAATTTTGGTGGAGAGATAGTGGTCTCTGTTTCAAAATTGTAGGTCTCTGGAAGTACCAACTACCACAACCTATGCCTTCAAGGAACTACTACAAGGATTAATTTCAACAAGAATTCAACATTACTCTATTACTCTTAGCCATCAAACAAACAGTAGAATCTTTATATTTCCTTGATTTTCTAGCATGAATCTTATATGCAGACTAATGGTACATTCCCTAACATGGGCCATCTTATTACTTTTGTTTTCTCTTGCAACATTTCTCATTATGCCTGATATAGTAATCAATCAAAAAAATTTGTTGAGAAAATGAATAATACGGTGAATGTGTTCTGTGTGATCTCAGTTCCATTATTAATACATATCATTTTACCCATCACATATTGGAAGGTGGCATTTTCTTGAAGAGAATAATTATCTGTGGTTCCTTTTCCATGTTCTGTGTTGAACAGTGCTGGGAGGTGGATTGCTTACTTTTCTGTAGCACCTTGCCTTAGTGAAAATATGGCAGAAGATTTGTGTTAACCCCTGCAATTCTTAAGCTGTCTGGATGTATCATCACGAAACATCACTGTCATATTTTGAATTCCACAATACTCATGTTGACTGAGCAGTGTATCAGCTAGTATATTCCTTTTCTATTACTAAACTGTTTTATTTTCATTTTGTGATTAAAAAACAATGTCATATTTCTTTTTATACACTAAAGTGTTATGGCAAGAGGTTCAACCATGTTGATGGCAAACGGTTCCCTGTCATGATGACCCACCTTGTATTGCTGTGTTTTCTAGAAGGCTTTCTCACTTCTATCTCAGAAATAATCTCACATAATTCATCTTTCTAGCTTTCCAGTCATTCTCCCAGGTCATTCTACTACTATTAGTCCCTTAGAAATTGCCATTTCATTGGGCACAGCTGCCCTGTATAGTAGACAGCTGTTGATATACATCTTAAGGTGCGCCTAGTGCATGCCAATGGAAAACTGGCAGTCTCACCCCTAGCCGTAAGGGTGTCACTTCACTTTCAGCTCCCAGAAATATCATTACACTGCACAAGGAAACAATGATCAAAACACTAAAAATTCTAACTTTGTCAGGTTTAGTCTTAACTCATTTAATAGGACATCATCAGGCTTGTCTTCATCAACTGCCAAAGGCTCAATTTAGTTAATTTTCCAAGTCTTAATTTCAGTTTAACTTCTGGTAAAAATCAGTTTTATAAGTACTTCCTGGGGTTTTAAGGGCCATTAACCCTAATTTTTAGTGAGAATGTGCACAAACAACACACTTCACAAGAATATGCAGCAATGCTAAATGCTACCTAGTTTAGCAATACTAAAATGTAGCCTACATCCAGATTTGTCACACTTTTTTCTTTAAAGCAAAATAATCCATAGAGATGTCTAACCTGTGGCAATGTTTGCTATACCACAACATTTACATTGCCATTTGGAACTCTTTATTGAAGCTCATGATATAGTTTCCCATTGTTGTTTTGACTTCCATTTCTCTACTGATAAGGATGATAAATATCTTTTATGTGTCTGTTGCCATCTTTGAATGTGTTGTTCATCTGCCCATTATTTTAATTAGGTGGTTTTTTTTGGTTAAGTTTTATGTGTTCTTTGTATGTTTTGGATATTGACATCTTGTGGTCAGATGTTAAACGTGCAAATATTTTCTTCCATTCAGCAGGATGCTTTTTGTTTTGATGATAGTGTCTTTTGCTATACGGAAATCTTTTACTTTGATATAGCCCCATTTGTTTGCTTTTGCTTTTGCTTGCCTTGCTGTTGGAGTGAGTCTCCAAACATATCTCTGAGGTTCACATCAAGGATAATATCACCTATGTTTTCTTCTGTGTACTTAATGGTTTCTGGTCTTACATCCAAGTCTTTCATCCAGTCTGAACTAATCTTTGTGTATGGTGTGAAAAGTGGTAGATCACCCATAATTTAATGCCAGTCTACATTTATTATGTCCAGTCTCAGCACAATTTTTAGTCTTCCTCAGTAATCTTTTCATTTCACACAGATTATCTTTTTATATCTAATAATTTGATAGAATCATCTCTTTTCTATCTAATATTACTATTCTAAACATTTTCCATGCTAAACTCTTGTTAATTTCCGTCCTCTTATCCCAACAAATGACTTTTCTGCCATAAAATGAAACTGAAGTCATCAACTTCCTGGTACTACTATAAAATGTCCTGCCATATTATATCTTCCCTCTTATCACCTGTGTAAGAGGAGTAGATGTTTCACATCTAGGTGACTTTCTTCATATGGCTGTGGATCCTGCCATCTTCCACCTATGCATGATTTTTGCTCCATCAATTATTAATAATGTTCTTGATTCACATCTTTCTACAAATTATTGTTGGAATAAATTATGAGCTCTTGTGAGAACAGGTTGCCACAAATGTAAGTTTGTCCTATTTGTACTATTTTGAGTCATGTCAAAATGATCTAGGACAGAATAAATTAGTAACAAACATAAGTGGGTGTTTCTGTTTCTGGCTTTCTGCCTTATTTTTCCATGTAAACATACTCTAAGTCATTCAGAGGAAGATAATTTATAGTGATTTGTGGCATAAATGAGACAGAAATAATAGCTGTCATTTGTTGAGTGGCTGTTTGGACCAGATCCTATCGTAGATGCTTTATGTACTGTCCCTCTATTGATTCTCAAATGCCCTGTGTTGTAAGAATTACTCCCCTTGTAAGTATGATAAAAATGAAACTCAGAGTTATTCAAAGAGGTGGTTTATCTGGGGAGTGATTCTGAAAAAGGGAGCAAGAAAAGTTCAGAAGAAAGGAAAGAGAGAAAAGCAATACAAGGCCACACATTGTTGAGTTGGCCTCCATTGTGGATGACTGGAGAGGATCTCACTGGTACCTTCTGAGGAGCCTAATGAAATATATTGCAAAACTTTTTGGGGTGGGCGTGGGGGGCACAAAACTGGGAAACATTTAATCATCAGTTCCCACCCTCTGTTGGTCATGGCTGGTCTTGGGTGTAAACTCCTTTGCACTTTGGCTCTGCATAAGTAAGAGAAGTGACTGGACAGAAAGAAAAATATAGGTACTGTTAAGCTGCATCTGCAAGAAGCTGTATGAAGCCTGCATGAATCTGTATGCACAGCCGTAGTGAGAAGTGAAACTATAGGATCTGAAGTGATATAATAAGAGGTGGCTCATCCAATCCATTCTTGTTTCATTCAGACCTACTATGCCTTCTCTATGAAGTCCATTATTATAGAGTCAAGGTCATGAGCTGCTGCA
Source organism: Talpa occidentalis (assembly GCF_014898055.3). NCBI lineage: Eukaryota > Metazoa > Chordata > Mammalia > Eulipotyphla > Talpidae > Talpa > Talpa occidentalis. The sequence continues at coordinate 77,892,212 of NW_023602073.1, read as the reverse complement.
ATCTTGGGGACTTAATACAAGAGTTTCCCCAAGCAGGTCTCACAGCTGTAACTGATATTCATCATCTCCTTCTTCTGCCTCCCATGCTAAATTTCCCCTATTTTGGGACAACATTTAAGTTGCCAATGCCTTGATGAATAAGCTGGTTCTTATTCCTGATAGTTCTTTTGACCTTGTTGGCTAGCAATTTCGATTGTTTGCTCATCATTTATTCCTCTGTACAGACAAAGGAAGTCATGATCTAGCAACTTTTATAAGTTTGAAATATATATGTTTCTATGCCTATTGTTTAGTAGCTACTTAGCTCCTCATAGTAGTCAGAGCTGATCCTCTCTGCCAGCAGAGTCTTTGCCTATTGGTCTTTATCTACGGGTCTAATGCCTTACTGGCACGAGGAGTCCAGCTATACCAGAAAGTGTTTTCAGGGAGCTACAAGTAGAAATCCTCTTGGATACCCTGGTGGAAGTGTTTATCTCTGTCTGGCTAAAAGCTTCCTTCCTATCCCCCTACACTTGTGGTCCGCAGGGAGAGTATTTAAGATCACAAGAATATCTTGTTCTTCCCCCACTAATAGCACTTTTATTACATTCCTTTTTCTGCCCTTCCCTGAGGTTTTGTTATTTGTTTGAAATACAAATAACATTTGGATTCATTTATTTCAATTTTAGTTTCAGTTTATTTGCTTTCCGTTTCAGTCTCTTTCACTTATCCATTTTTCATACTTGTTGATTTGATTTTTAAAGAACATATAGAAGATTAATTTGCTTGTAACAGTTAACACTATGCAAAAAGGTATTTACATAGAAGTGTCACATACTTACTTGGCAGGGAAGACATGTGATCACCAAAGTGATCTTCCCAGGCTGAGGCTTATCCATGGCGCTCTGAATGTGCTGACCCCTGTGATTTCCCCAAATGTGGGAACCTTAGCCACATAATTTGTGGTGGCAAGGGATTAAATTTGTGCTTTCTCCTGGAAAGAAAAGAAAAAAGAAAAGCTAAAATAGTGGTGATCACTTCCCGCTATAGCATTCTTCTCCCTTCTAGCCTACACCTTGTAGGTAGCAAATGTTACAGTTTTCTTATTTTTCTGCCTTGTTTCTTTTTGTAGAGATAGGTATATATATGTTTATTTTTATTTTTTCATTCTCTCTTAAATAAAGGTAGTATATATTTTGTATTTTGCTTTTTTCACTTAACAATGTCATCTGGAAAATAGTCCATAGAATATGTTATGTTTTTTAGTGTGCTAAGTAAAACCTTACAATCAAATTTGTAAAAATGTCACTAGGAACATTAAGAAATGATCTATACTCCAATTAGAACAGAGGCATCATTTCATTCATTCATTGAGCTAAGATTGTTTAAGAAGGATCTTCAGATGTCCTGTCTGAGGTTGATAGAGCACTTTTTTCGACCTTTTCTATTGGAAGTTGAAGATTTTTAAAGTAAAAACAAAACAAAACCTGGTTAATGTATTTATCAAGCTGATGTTTCAATTATTCAAACAAAATCTAAAATTTCAACCTGTCAGCATACACATGTTGGTAAATTCTCATTAAAATTATTCTGGTTTCATCTTTGTTTTTCATTTAAATGCACTGGGTTAAAAATTCTCTCTTTTATCACTTCAAATAGCTTGAGTGTGGCTCTGTGAGTCATTACAAATACATGGGATTTCACCTGTGAAGGGTGAATATAATGTTTTTACTCTCATGAAACATGTGGCTCAGGTTTTGAAAGCTTTTTTATTAAAGGGGAGTAAAATTCTGCCCTTTACAACAACCTATTCCACTTATTTTATTAGGATTCAGTACAAATGAATAATTTAGACATGTTATCTTTGAGTTCTTGAAATGAGATTGCATAATCACCTAAATTATCTCTTAGTTCCTTGAGTTCAGAAAGTATCATGCTATATAGGTTCAATATGAATGTTATGATTATAAATTTGAATGTCAATTTTGTACAATACCAAAATGCATCTTAAACTATTATTTCTTTCAGTGCTAGCACTTACATTGCTCATATTACTAATGTTTTTTAGTTGTACACAATGTGGTCAGGTACTCTGAGATCTTCTAGCATGTAGCACTAGAAAGAACCCTGGGCCAGACAGAGCCCTTAGAGTCTGGATCATCGTCTCCTGGCTCTGAAGGATTTGACAACGAAATATTGTTGGAAGATTGTTTGAACATTAACTAGTCTAATTCTCTGATTTATGGATATCACTAAGAAAACTTAAAAAGGGGGAACAAACTTGGGGTTGACAACTTTTTATTATACCAAAAGGGACAATAGAGGAATTGGAAAATTGAGAGAATAGCCCAGATGAAAAGATCAAGGTGTTTGTGATGGGCAGGATGGTGAAGGGAGGGAGAAGCAGAAGGGAGGTGAGGGAATAGAGGGAGAAGGGAAATTTATGGATGTGAAGTATATACACTGAATTGACTGAATATTAACTTGGGAGTTCAGTAAAAACAATGTTTGGGTTATGTGCATGTTTGTTTCACAGTAAGATATGCTTCTGGGCAATGAATTGCTCGTTTCCCATTTCTAGAGTATTATGGGCATAAATTAAAAGCTCAGTGCTTTTTTTTTTTTTTAACATTTTTTCCCCCAGTTGTTGAAAACTTTGTCAAGGGGCTACCCTTGGGGATCCATAGATTCAAAATATTGTCAGGCTGTCAGAAACTCAGGGGTTCATGCTTCTATATGTTTTTTTTCTCTCTGCTTCAAATATCCGCTGTCCCTTTTCTATATAGACGATTTCTATTTACTTATTATGATTCATTATAAACAGTACTTTAAAATTTTTTCTAGTTTCTCTTTCTAAATCTGATGCCCTTCCTCTGTGTTGTCACAAAACCCTTGTTTTTTTTTTTTGAACTTTTTATTACACTGCATCAACCTGTCTTATTTTAATTGTTTTATCTCTAAAGTTCCTGACAATTGGAACTATAACTTAACTTTTTTGCCTCTCACTTTAGGTTGCAAGAATAAATGTCATTTCATGTTTGTGAATCCTTATGCCTGTTATTTCCCCTGCCTAGGAGTTATTTCTTCTTGTCAGTTGGGAAATTTCTTCCTATTTCCTTTAATAATCTTTATGTTAAGTTGCTCTGTCAAGTCTTTCTTGACCTCTTCTCTCATTGCAGGAGATTTAATCATTTGATAATGTGTCTTAATTTTGTGCTTTTCATTAAGAGGTAATTTTCAAAATGATGAAATTATGTCTCTCATACAAATATAAAATAAAAGCATATGTGAACAATTTAATTAATCAATTAGTGAGTGAACCAGATGTTATACCACTTCAAATAAGATTGGACTTAAATGAAATTTATATATTTACTGGAAAAATTCATTTGCATTGCCCAAAACAAGTGTCATTTACTTTACTGTGGACAAGGAACATCTGAACTACCATTACTTTTCTTTTTTTTTTTTTTCAGGAATATTTCTTTTTATTTATTTTATTTATTTAAATATTTTATTTTATATAATTCTTACATCTTTTTTCATCTTTGCACAATGCAATGTGCGCATTTTCTTTTTGGGTATACACAATGGAATATTACTCAGCAATCAAAAAAGATAAACACATGCAGTTTACAGCAACATGGATGGAGCTAGAAGGGATCATGCGCAGCAAGATAAGTCAGAAAGAAAAAGAAAAATACCACATGGTCTCACTCATAGCAGGAATTTAGAAAATCTAAATAAGGGACCAGGAAAAAGACTAATTATAATAAAGAAAAAATCAAAATCAACAAGCAACTATAAACCAGAGATATACTATGGAGGGTGGGGGAGGGAAGGGTGAGGAAAGGAAGGACTATACCATTACTTTTCTAAGGGCTAACTTCCATCGCCACAAAGCTGTGGAATATTCTGATCAAAGACAATGAAAGACACAGATCCTTACAGAATCAGAAAACCCACAACATTCCATTGTATGGACTTGCTTTTCTGAAAGCCATTCACATCTTTCCCTGACACTTACAAGTGTGTATTATTAAATTTTCAACCTTTTGAAATAATTCTCATATTGCCCTCCTTCCCCTTCTCTTCCATACTATTTGGCCTTTAGGAAAAAGATTTGATCCTATACTCTTTGGTTTGGTAAATAATCTCCCACTTCTCACTTCTGCTGAAACTAGCTTAAATGATCTCTCACAAGGGAAATTAGTTAATTAGCAAGCTAAAACTAAAATGTGAGTAATTTAAAAAACCTAAGTGTGAGCAAGCATTGGAGAAATGGTTTTGGAAGCATCAGTTGATAATTCTTGTACTTTGCCTTTATAGTGTCTTTAAGTCCCATATCTTTTAGACTAGGAGAGAATGGAGGATTCTTTGAGAATCTGAGAGCATGAAAAAATGACAGAGATGACAATGAGAAAAGTATCAGCAATCGCAACAACTGTAACTAATCTAAAAGAACTACATAGACCCTTCATAATGTCATCTTATATTATTGTAGTTTGAGATGGAACCATTTTCTGCAACTTTCAGAAGAGAGGTTAGGTAGTATGTGGAAGACCACACAGGGAATTGTGTCACACTAGGATTTACACCCAGCACACTCCTACTCCAGGCTCTGACCATTAAGCATTGGGACTGAGAACAGCCTGAGCAAAGGAATGTCATGCCAGGACAGGCTGTGACCTGCGGGGTTTCAGGCTGAGCTTCTGGGGAGTTCTGAGCAGAAGTTGAGTCTATGAGCTTTTCTACTAGTCAACACAGGGAGAGGCCAATAACTTCCAAATACTCATCCAAATGGTAGATGTTGATTTAAAAATTTACCTTTTAAAATACTATATATTGTAACTGGGTTCAGTACTCTTTTAGACATTTATATATTATAATTGCATTTAATCCTCAAAACTACCTTATAAAATGGGTGCTAGACCATCTTATGGATGAGAAATGAAGGCACAAGTGTTGGAGTTGAATTTCAGATAAACCCAGTCTGGTTTCAAGAGCACATGCTCATCACTGCAGGGGTTGCCCATGGTAAGGTTACCCTCAGCAATGCCCCTTTGTAAAAATTATACTTCTTGTCTTGTAACTTACTTGTCTCAGCTTATGCAGTCTTTGTTCTTTCTGCACACTTCCTGGATAGATAAGAGGGTTGGATTTTAGAAGACATTCTTTCACAAAGTAAATAGTTGAGATCTTAAGAAAATGACAGTGAACACAGAGGAATATAAATAGTAAGATCAATTTCTCTTCTTTAGTAAGCATCAACCCTGTTAACTGGAAGCAAATCTAAGGAAAAGTGTGGTTAAATAGGATAGCTAACTAAGCCAGTGAATATGGGCAATTTTAAAGATGATTGCAAATGATAAATAATAGAAAGTGGAAGTAACCTCTAGGAATGTAATAAAATTTATTGCAATATCACATCCTGACTCTAACTCTTATTACTTGTATGATCTTCAACAAAGTAACAATACCAAACCTCAGTTTCCTCACTTGTAAAGTGGAGATACTGAGTATCTACTTCATAGAAACAATGGGAGAATTAACTAAATAACCCTTTGTTAAAATCCCTTCTTATAGGGCCTCCCTTGGTGGCTCAGCGGTTGAGCGCTGGGCTGTGAAGCTGCCTGCAGCCTCTGCAGTGCTGGTTCGATCCCCGACCACAGGCGAGGGTTCCACATGACACGCAGAACTCTCCTGCTGTGCTCGCTGCTCCCCTCAGCAATGTACTTCGTCAGTCTGTCTGTTCTGTTCCCAGCTCTGGTGAATTCTCACCCTCCTGTGCTTCTGACTGTACCCAGTGCTTGTATAAATAAATAAATAAATCTTTAAAAAAGAAAACACCTTTGTATAATCTGGTAGATGATTAAGTGCTCAATTCATGCTAGTTATAAATGACGCTAAATTGCTCTTCCTCAGCCATTAAAAAATATCTTTGGGGGTATAGAAGATAACTAACAGTAGAAATTTTTACTTCAGAGTTATTAAAAACCAACATCTGTTCAGCATTTCATAACATTTTACAAATTATTTGGTATTTGTTTTAATCCTCAAAACAGGTTGTACAAGTTGACAAAAATTGTCCCCAAAATTCCATGAAATAATTAGCTAAGTTTGAAGTGGTCTGCATTTTGGTGCTGTTGTAGACATTGTCTATGCCAGAGAACCATCAAAATGTAAACACTTTCCAGATAGCTGGAGCTTTGAATCTAGGAAGACTGATATATTTTAACCTTAGAGTCATTACATTATTTCTTTTAGTTTAAAAAAAAAAAAAAACTGGACAGGGCCTCCCTGGTGGCACAAGGGGTTAAGCACCGCACTATGAAGCAATCCACAGCCTCTGCAGCACGAGTTAGATCCCCAGCCAGCCAGGGAGCAACCCACATGGTGAGGCAGACCCCTCCTGTTTCTCCTGCTGCTCCCCTCAGCTGTGTATTTCAGTCAATCTGCCTGTTCTGATCCCCATTCTGTCTCCGGTGAATCCTCTCACTCCCCCCAGCTGTGGCCTGTACCCCAGCTTTTGTATGCATAAATAAATAAAATAAATCTAAAAAAAAAACTGGACAAAGACAAATAAAAATAATTATATATCGTGTGACTTGGTTCAGTATTTTTTTAGGCATTCAGTTATCAAAAAATATAAATCAATAAGAAAAGAGGGGAAAACAATAATAAAACAACTGAAACAATAAGAAATATATTCCTAGTAAAATGAATCATATAAAATAAGTGATATATTTAACATTATCCAATTTATTATTCTGGCTAGTTTTAAAATATTGCACCAATTTAGAATATACTTTGAAGACTTGACCAATTTGGTCTATTTTAATTAATGTGTAAGACTACAGAAATATAAGTTTCTATAATTTTTAGGTTAGTCCCTCCTATTCTTTTTATGTGCTTTGTCTATTTTTCCCTGGTGGACTCAAACAGAAAATCTTCCCACTACAAGCATTTACACAATGGTTGAATGTTTTGGAGCTCTCATATTGTCCTTTCTGTCCTCATATTTCAGCAGCATTCAAAGCACTACAGCTGGCTGATCATGAGATTTTTTTCCCATAGCCATTGGCTGCTATATTTCTCTTTGTGTTCTTAATGGCTCTAGATAGCTGCTAGGCCAGCATCTGCTTGAGATACAGCTACAGCGAGAAATTCACAACCTCAACCTTAAGCCTCCGGGTCTTTGTAACTTACATAGTAGTTGGGGCTCAGATTGTTATGTATATCTGAAAAACTGAATATCTGTTCACCAGGGAAAATAAGAGAGAAAATAGAGAAAGAATATAAAAAACAAATGAGAATTTAACAGTTGTTCATTTTACATTACTGGACAAAAATCTTTTTGAGACAGGATGAAAATGACAAGAATATGGTTGTATTTTGAATTTAGGTAAATTCTCTAGAGAACATGTTAGCTACCATATTAGTTCCAGGGTATGTTGGAACTTTCATTTACTGATCTCTGAAAATAGCAGACCTCTGTAATGATTAAAAGAGTCACCCACTATTGTTGTATAGATTCACTTTCATGTATAAATCTGCATATATCTATTTTATTTTTACACATCCCTGTATTATGTAGTATAAAGGCATAAGATCTTGGTCTGCATTTTTTTTTGGTGAATTTATGATATCTTGTATTATATTTGCTTTACATTAATGGATGCTACAGTAACTTATTTGAGTATACTATTTCCATAAGTTTTTGAAATATAGAAGTTTTATTGTTATATGGGGGAGTTATAAAAAATAAAGATGGCCATAAAATTTTAGCTGTTTGAAGCATTTGATTTTAATTTCCGCAGGCTTAAGTATTTTTCTCCCATCATGAACTAAGTTGTATTGCCTATGTTTGCACTGATCATCATTTACTTAAGAATAAAGAATTAAAGGCCTGTGGGAAGGTTTTAGTATCACTTAACCCTGTTTCATTTGGGCAACTTTCTGTGTGATAATTTATTATATAGTTAAGGCCTGTGGTCAGGAGGTTTTTTTTTTGGGGGGGGGCAAAATGTAAGGAAATAAATTTTTGTTTATTTAATAGAATCTATAATTCAAATTATTTATATGTGGAAAACCATAGCTTTAAAAGATATTATGATATACAAATGAGACCTACAAAGTAATTTTAATAATATTTGGCTGATGTATAAAATCTTTTTCCTATGACTGCAATCATATATGTACATATTTCCTTGTGCATCTTTATAATAGAGGCATGTATCCATAATGTAATGTGGGAATCACATTTCTGAAATTTCTATAAATTATATAAAGATATATATATAATTATATAAAGTTACATAAAGATATAACTCAAACATCTAGATAATAAATGACATTCCAAAACACAATAAGTGAAAAATTATACACAAGTATTCCCTGTTTTTTTGAAAGTTTACTTTATACCACTTTTACAAAAAGCTTCATTAGTGCCTATTTTTCACTAAACTAAAGAAAATTCAAAAAATATTTTCACTTTTGTAGCAAAACTGAAAAACAAAAGAAATACTAGTTTCTAGCAATTGTTTTGCAGCAGCCATTCTAGAAACAGCTCATTCTGAGCAGCAAGAACCACTTTATTTAGCATTTATATTTATCATAGCATTCTGCTCTTTATGTTAGTGTTGTTTTAGGTTTTACGTATTTGATATTTTGTGTTTTATGTTATTTGTAATGATTTGGTTGGTTATTTTTTGGGATTGGGAACACTCAAGAGTTTTTCCATAGAAATGAATGGTAATTGCTTCTCTCCTTCACACCAGTTTCAACTAGGATAGATTTCATAGGAGTGCTCTACTTTTGGATGGTGTGAGGATCTATATTAGAAAGTAAGAGGAACAATTTTATAAAATACACTTTGAATGGAGTAAGCACAAAAACAGAGAAAGACCCAAAACCCATACATTAGGAAAAGATTGTTAAAAGTGCTTACAAAAAGTTTTTTAAAAGCTGTGAAGAAAAATAAGAACAGTCTAAAAACAAACAACAAAATCTCATTTTCTTTAGTATTCAAGCCCCTCTTATTTTTCAATAAAAAGGTCAAGAGACATGCATAGTCATTTCACAGAAAAAATGCTAAATAAAGTTCATTCTCAATTAAATCTGCAAATTAGCACAATCTCATTCATCATGTTTTTTTGAATTAAAAAAAGACCTTGATAATATCCAATTTGACAACAGCATGAGGATTTAGGTGGCGGCATATTTCTGCTAAGTATATTTTCTAACATTTTAAAGTGTAAATTTGCAATATCTATGCAATAGAAAAGGCACATTGACCCAGTAATTGCACTATTAAGGATTTATAATTCAGTCATATGTGAGTGAACACACACACACACACACACACACACACACACAGAAACACATTATAATATCAAAATATTGGAAAATACCTGAATGTGAAGGTGATTACAGGAATATTAGTAATCTATCTGGTAAAATACTATGGATGCCCCAGAGAAGGATGAGGCAAAGGTGGACATGATGACTTGGAAATATTCCCATGATATTGCAAGTTAGCCCGACAATGTCATTTATCATGTCTTTTTGATATATTGCTGAGATATGATAGATCTCGTGACATATAGCTGAGAGGAAAATAAACAAGTTCCAGGATACAATATATTGTACAAAGTATATATTATAGTCCCATTTGTGTTGATAAAATAACAAGCAAGTTGTGTTGAGTGTATATTTATATTTCAAGATTTATTTGTTTTACAAATTTCAACATCAAAACAACCTTCATCTTCCCACAATGCAGTAAGAAAGTATTTTTAATTTTCCCAAAGTTCTGCAAGTGGCCAAAGCCATTTGCTTGAATTGAGTTCCAGTCTCAGTATCTTATTGTTAAGGTTGCTGGGGCAAGTTCTTAGTATTGCTCCTGAAATAAAATAAATTGTAGATACAGAAAGAACCTGGGCACAACCTCCATAGATAATTTCAGGTGAAAATGAGAGTTTAGTCTACATTTCTTACCATATCTTGTTTGCATATGTATGGTAGTTTTTTAAAGTATAGTACATTTGTGTCTTTTCTCTTTAAAAGAAGTAAATTCATCTTTTGATTTAGCCATACAGAATGAGTTTAAGGTCTTCCAACAGTCACATAGATTCAGGTCCCTTGGGGGTAGGAGAGATTGGGCTGTCATTCACAGGGCAAAGCAGTGGTCCCTCGGGGGAGTTACACGAGTTCTTTACCTTTGACACCAGATGTTGCATTTTTCTCACCTTGAGATGATACATTTGATGTAGGGCATCAAGTGAGGCTCAAGGGCCCTGCACTAAAGTGCTTCATCAGCTTAGCAACACTTACTAACACTTCTTAAATGGAAAGGGCAATTGTTTCTTGCCTTTTCTTTCTTCCTTTTTCCTTATGCATTATTCATGCAAGATTATTCATCTGTTTATCATGCTACTCTATGATCTAACAGAAGATTAGAAATGAGAAAATAAAACTGTTTCAGCCATGGAGTCCGGAATAATCTTTTGCTTTTAAACATAATCAATTTATTTTGCTCCCTGAAATGGAAGTCTCATAATTTGGAAATCTGAAATATCCTTGTTAAGAAAGTAGTACAATAATGGTGGAAAAAATCGAAAATATAAATATGTAGCCCCATTAATGAGTTTGCAACTAAGAGTAGAGAACAATATATTTGTCTAATACTTATAAGTTGAACTTTTATAATTTAAGAAATGATTCATATAAATGGATGACCTAGATCAGTTAGGGTATGGGCTAGGCTGTTGTAACAAAGAGACCCTAAAGTGGAGGGGCTCATACTAGACAGAGTTTAGTCCCTTTCAGTTAGCAGTGCAGGGTGAGTGGGTAGATTCTGTTCCTTGAGGTCACTCAAGCCTGCATGCGGACAGGGTTGCCCCTCACTCCTGAAACACCTCAACATTGTTACAGCCATTTCCAGCAGGAAGAAAAAGGAATGAGAAGGTGAGGATGGGAAGCAATGTTCCTTAAAGGCAAATGATGCTGGAACTTTCTTTTCCTTGAAGCGTCCCTTGGTAGGAATGTAGACACAGGGTGACTCTTATGTCTGAGGGAGGAATAGGAAAGGTAGTTTTCACCTGACTGGCCATGTGCCTAGTTGAAATGTTTTTCCCATGGTAAAGGGGGAGAATGGATTTGGGGGGCAATAGTCTATTGATGTGCCTTTAATTATTTTACATTTTTAAAATTCATTTTTACAATTGCATATATTTTCTAAAGGGGTAGGAATCAATAAAGCATAACTTGAAACTGCTACAATAAGAATTAAAATGCATTTTGGCTTCAAGCATTTAATTTAAATGTACTTTTACTTGGTGTGTTGAGTAATCGAAACTAAAATGTCAGGAGTCAATAGTTTAATCCAATTCATTTATAGGAGGACCTATAAGACAAGCCACATTACCCCTCTTCATTGTAAAAATTCCACAGCTGAAAATTCATACCATGTTTTTAAACTTTAAAAATCCTTTTAGTACCTTCTGAGGAAATTTCTTGAGTTAGTCACTCAAGAATCTCTAAATTAACTTTTCCAACTCTTCCGCAAATGTTACTATTTTATTGCAAACAGTCTGTTCATCATCCTTGGAGTTAGATCTATCACAAACCTCTAAAACTTTTACTCAGACTAATTAGCTGTTGTTCATCTAAAGAGGGTGCTGTGATTAGTGAGACACTGTTACCAAGTTTTTGCCAGAAGAGGGGAGACAGGGGGAGAGGGAGGGATAAGGAGGGGGAGGGAGTGAGGGAGAAGGAGGGAGAGAAAGTCTGATTTTAAAGATAAATGACAGGATTTAGACAGTTGAGAGTGTCATTCAGTGCTTTGAATATGGATTCACATTTCTGTTACTCTTTCTGTGTGTTCTGTCTTGCACTATGGTAACATAAAAGGCTGGAGGATGTTTGGGATCTGGTTTCCCGGGACAGAGAGAGACACAGTGGGCCAGGCTGACAATGCAAGCACCTTTGGTGACAAAAACACCAGGTCAATGGAAAAGTAAATTTAATTTGCAGTATTCTTCACGATACGTTTTTCTGTATATATCTTTTTTTTTTTTTATGTGGTAAGAAAATGTTTTCATTCTTTGTTGCTGTAGATGTTATGCCTATGTACAGTTTGAGATTAAAAAATAGTAGAATTGCAAACTTCTCTTCAGGTTAAATATATTCCATGTAGCTTATGTTTGCCATGAGGGCTAAGCACACTACACTGGGAATGGAAACATATTTGACTTACATTGCAAAATTTTTTTATTAGAATTCTTCTGATAATACTTCACACATTCCATAGCCATCTATATGCTAATATTTCCAACAAATTATCAGATGCTATTTCTACATAACCTTTTTCTCAACAAATGACCTGTCATGTTAATAATCGCCTCAATTTTTGGTGGCAGTTTTAATTTTATCTAGCAAAAAATTGAAGGCCCATAAAGAAACTAATTACATAGTTTCACAGTTAATAATATGGTATCTAGTTTTAAGACTTGTAATGTGCAGATTTATCTGGTTAAATTTTCTAAGATCCAAGGCTTTTTTTTTTTTTTAAGCATGTAGAAATCTTTTTAGCAGCTTTCACACCATGGACATAGAAACATCAAATGTTGATTTTCCACTTATGTTATGAGCAGTTTTGTAAGCCCAAACTTCATTAAATGACATCTTCATATACACTCCTTGTCTTATTCAGGTTTCCTCTGAAGAATTAACAGCTCTCCAAAGTGTAATCAGAACAAAGACATTTTAGCTGGAAAATTTATGTGAGTTCTTTACCAGTGATATTAATATTACTGATTCATCTACAACCTTGAGATTTTAAACCATGAGATTCTTAAGGTTTATTGATTTTTCTGACTATTAACTATTGAAAGGCCCACTGTGCAAAGGAAATCCATGATGTGGCCCAATATTCCATCTGGAATATTTTAGCAAAGTCCCAATTAAAAATGATTTTCCACATTTCAGTTTTGTCTGCATTTTGAATCAGATACAAAACAGATATTACTTGACATAATTTTATTGAGAAACAAATATTTAAGAACAAGTACTAAAATTTAGAACTTTTACAATTTTTTTAATTAACATTATCCTTTGACAGCTTGAAAGGATGTTTAAACTGGAAACAGATAAACAATAGGAGAGAAAAGATAACAGAAGAGCTTAGAAAGCAAGAGATTGAAAGTTAAAAATGTTACACAATAGGAAGGAAGAAACCTATCAGGAAGAAAACAATGGTGGGAAAGGAAAAAAAGTAAGAAGTTTAAAATAAAATTGAGGTTTACTAATCTCTTTCAGTTAGATATTCTGTCAGGCAAATATTTTCTTTAACCTATAGAGATTGGATATTCCCGCATTTATTTTCTGAGCAAATAAGGACTCTACTATTCATATGTCCTGCAGAAGGATCTCCATATTGACACCAGAAAGACTCTAAGCACATTTTGTCAACTAGTTATTTTGCTTTTCAAATCTAATGTGAAAACATACATTCCTCCATTCTATTCCCTTAATAGCTTTCTCTCATAATTGGTTTGGTGAATGAATGACTGAAATGTATTCATTGTGTAATGGCATTGCACTGTTTCACATAATTGATATGATTACCCACTACATTATTTAATTATTTTTCTCATTTTGTTTCATAAGACTTTGGGGGCTCAGCTTATATGAAAGACATATTTAAAAAGCTCACATATTTTGTTCTTTATGTCAAAGTTCTGTTTCCATTAAGCTTAATGGTCTTTTAGAGAAATTGCCTTTTACGTATACAAAGCTATTTTATCATTTTGATTGAAATAATTTTAATTTGGGCACTTTGTTGTCTGTAATGGACTGAATGCTTGCATGATTGGGTTTAACTGCACACACTATGGGTCTATCATAGTGCAAACTCTGTGTTTCATCTGCATCCTTCATCATTTCCACTGGTTCACTTTCACACTCCAGATTTTAACCAGCATAGTGTTGCTCAGTGGCTAGCACTTTGCTTCAGAAATTGACTTTCCAGTCTTAATAAATTTCAGAAACAAGTCCTATTTCTTTTCAACATAGGGAGTTTAAAATGCAGACTGAAATCTCCCATGACTTAAACTGTCACAATATTGTAAATGTAGTATATAATCACACACTTGATACAGCTAAATTAAACACTCGAGGCACTGATGAAAGCTACCAAAATTTCAGCTCTAGATTGTGTAGAAAACATGAGGTATTTTCTTCCATGTAGGTGATTGATTACTTTGTTTAGAAGAAAAAAAAAAGGAAGAAAGGCAGTTTATAAACCTGGATTTTGGAGAGATCATTTCTTTAAGAATTTTTATTTCTCGGGCCTCCCTGGTAGCACAAGAGGTTAAGCACTGCACTATGAAGCAATCTGAAACCTTTGTAGCACGAGTTAGATCCTCAGCCAGCCAGGGAGCAGCCCACATGGTGAAGCAGACCTCTCCTGTCTCGCCTGCTGCTCCCCTCAGCAGTGTTATTTCAGTCAGTCTGCCTGTTCTGTTCCCCACTCTGGTGAATCCTCTCACCCCCCTCACATCTCTGGCCTGTGCCCCAGTTCCTGTATAAATAAATAAATCTTAAAAAAAAAAAAAAACTTGGAGTCAGACTTTATCCTTAAATTAAAATATCCAAGAATTCATCTTTAATTTTTTAAAAATATGGATGAAATTTTAATTTCTCAGTAATAGGTTTTTGCAGCTAAAAGTCTTATAAGCCAGTACTTTGAAAAGCTATTTGCAGAGGAGGAAGTGGCAGAATGAAGAGATTTCCTTGAGGAAAGATGAATGGTGACTATCCATTGTTTGGGTAACTAGTAAATGATTATTTTGTAGAATGGGGGTTGGCAAGCTAAGGGAGGAGTTGATTGTTCAGTACTATTTGGATGTGTCTTGGGAGCTTTATGGGGGAAGAGAACAGACTAAGTGGTCAGGTTGGGAGAAGAATTTTAGAAGGGAGGAATGAAAAATAGAAATATTTAATGGAAGGTTTTACTGCATGGTTGCTGTGTAATATTGATAAGAATGTTTTCCCTTAAAAGCCCCACAAAATAGTCAATTTGTTATCTTTTTGAATATATTATTGAATTGAATGTTTCAGTGAATTTGACAAAATACCTCTGTCTCACAGATTTGAAGTGATATCAGAGAAATGAGATGCTAGACCTTGAGTATTTTTCCTATTCTCCCAGGCCACACAGATTTTCCTGTTTCTGAATCCTTCTATCTTTTGATAACTATTTTATCAAATAGTTTATTTTATCAAATAGCTTAGACATTTTCTGTGAAGTTCAGTATGAAAATGTTAGTAAAAGTAAATTGAAAATATATAGATTAAACACAATTCAACAACTTTTCTTGAAAGTTTTTCAGTTATAGGTATCTACTTTATTATTTGGAAAAATGAATCTTCAAGCAAATTTTTTTAATCTTTAAGATTGAAAAAATATCTATCTTCTAGAATTCATGTAACTTATCTTTAATCATTTGTTTTTGTTTCCCAGCCACAAAATACATGTCAATGCCAACAAACTGTATTCAAAAATAAATCTGCTAGGTTAATGAAACAAACAGCAAGATGTGGAGGTCATTGATACTGAATACTAGAAGATAGTGAATTCTGGGTTGAACACTACAAGCAGGTTCAATTTTTTTTTGCTGTATTTTGTCGCCATCTTGTGGTAGTTATCTGACATAGCAGAAATATCAGTGGGAAAGATTCTGAGTCCTTTCAGAGATTGGGATTTCCTGCATGTGGTAGTGATTTCAGGAACCTTCTTGTTCCTCAATACAGGAGAAGACAGGGGAAGAGAGATTCTCCTCTGCTACTTCATGGTTCCATTTCATATCCTGAGATATTAATAGCTCCCTGGGTTTATTCCTCTCTTCCCACAGAAGATTAGAACTTACACTACATCTGCTTCCATTTGAGAATGGAAACTTGGGGGAAGATGAGGATGAATCACAACCAAGCTATTTCTCAATTTGAGTCATCATGAGGTTTTGCTTCATGCGTTCTTAGAATTCAGAAAGTATGTTATACTCTGATCAGTTTTCAAGGAGGAATTTACTTGTGACTATAGAGAATGAAAATAAAACTTTCTACTATCAAGGATTAACTGTAAAGTGGGGATGACTGAAAATAGGCAATGCTAATAAAATTGCCATAAATGTTGTATCATTATACCTAATACTCAAGAAAGCCTAAATAATGTGTGAGGTACAGCATAAAATGAAAACATAAGACCCTTTGTTAAAAATTATTACGATTTTAAGGACAGCAATAGCAGAATATTAAAGCAAATCAAGGTCTAACAAAGTTCAGGGCCCAGTTCAATTGCCCAGATCACATGTCTGGAGGCCATACCTACAGATGTGTATTGAATTCACAGTACAATAGGAGTGACTGCATATATACTTCATGTACCTATTGGCCATCTATATGTCTTCTTTGTCTATTTAA
Source organism: Talpa occidentalis (assembly GCF_014898055.3). Lineage (NCBI taxonomy): Eukaryota > Metazoa > Chordata > Mammalia > Eulipotyphla > Talpidae > Talpa > Talpa occidentalis. The sequence goes on along the minus strand of NW_023602073.1, from coordinate 77,875,748 downwards.
ATATTTTTGATTAGGTTCTTTGATTGGGTTCTTTGTTTTTTGTTTGGGTTCTTTGTTTTCAGTTTGTTGAAGGTTGCATGAGTCCTTTGTAGATATTGAATATTAGCTCCTTGTCAGATGTCTGTGTGCAAATATTTTCTCCCATTCAGTAGGATACCTTAGTTTTGGTGACAGTTTCTTTTATTGTACAGAAACTTTTTGTTTGAAGTAGCCTTGTTTTTAATTTTTTCCTTTGTATTCTTTGCCATTGGCATTAAATCCCCAAAACAACACTGAAACCATTGTTGTGGAATGATTTGCCTATGTTTGCTTCTATGTATTTTATGGTCTCTGGTCTTATGTCCAAATTTTTATTCCATTTTGAGGTCATTTTTGTGTATGGTGTAAGAAAGTGGTCTAGTTCCATTTTTCTGCATGTGGCTGTCCTGTTTTCTCAGCACCATTTGTTAAAGAGACTTTTCTTTTCTCCATTGTATATTATTGGCTCCCTCGTCATAGTTTAACTGTCCACATATTGATAAATGTAGTTTTATTTTTGGGCTCTCAATTTTATTCCATTAGTCTGTGTGCCTGTTTTTATCTCAGTCTCTTACTGTTTTGATTACTATGACATTGTACTACAGTTGAAGTCTGGGATCATGATACTGCCATTCCTCTTCTTTTTTTGTCACGATTTCTTCAGCTGTTAAGAATCTTTTATGGTTCCATATAGATTTCAGTAATATTTGCTCTATTTCTTTTTTTTTTTTTAAGGATTTATTTATTTATTTATTTGTACAAGCACTGGGTATAGTCAGAAGTGCGGGAGGGTGAGAGAATTCACCAGAGCCAGAGCGGGGAACAGAACAGGCAGACTGATGAAGTACACTGCTGAGGGGAGCAGCGGGCACGGCAGGAGAGGTGGGACCCTCGCTGGCAGCTGGGGATCGAACCAGCGCTGCAGAGGCTGCGGGCAGCTTCGCAGCCCAGCGCTCAACCGCTGCGCCACCAGGGAGGCCCTGCTCTATTTCTTTTAAGAATTCCATTGAGACTTGGAGAGGGGTTGCCTTGAATCCATATATTGCTTTGGGAATTAACATTTTAACAATGTTAATTCTTCTAATTCACGAGCATGGAATATTTTTCCATTTCTTCTTATATTCCTTTTAGCATGTCTTATAGTTTGCATTGAATGGGTCTTTTACCTCTGTTAGATTTATTCCATGTACTTAAATATTTCTGATGCTTCTGTAAATGGGACTGTTTTCTCGATCTCTCTTTTCTAGCTCATTATTTTCATATAGGAATGCAACAACTTTTGTATATTGATTTTGAAACATGCCACTTTCCTGATTTATAGTTTCTATTAGCATTTTTTAAGAGTTTTTAAGAGTTTTCAACTTTTTAAATTCAGGTTTTCTATATATATGATTATATCATCTGTAAGTAGTGATAGATTTACTTATTCTTTTCTATCTTGGGTTCCTTTTATATCTTCCCTTGTATAATTGTGCTAGCTAGGACTTTCAATACTATATTGAACAGTGGCAGTGAGAGTGGACATTCTTGATTTTGGTTTCTCTCCATTGAGTATGATGCTAGCTATGAGTTTTGCATATATGACTTTTATTATGATGAGGGCAGGTTCCTTCTGTTTCCATTTTACTAAGAGTTTTTATCACTAATGGATGGTGAATCTTGACAAATGCTTTCTCTGCATCTACTGATATGATTATGTGATTTTTGTCTTTCCTTTTGTTGATATGGTCAATTACACTGATTGATGCTGAATCATCCTTGCATCCCTGGAATAAATACCACTTGATATCATGTATGATCCCTTGTATGTATTGTTGAATTCAGTTTGCTAAGACTTTATTAAGGATTTTTTGCATCTGTGTTCTTCAGGGTTATTGGTTTGTAGTTTTCCTTTTTGTGATGTCCTTGTCAGGTTATTTATTTATTTATTTTTAAAGATTTATTTATTTATGCATACAAGAACTGGGGTACAGGCCAGAGGTGTGGGGTGGTGGTGATGGTGAGAGGATTCACCAGAGAGAGAATGGGAAACAGAACAGGCAGATAGACTGAAATACACTGCTGAGGGGAGTAGCTTGCGAGTCAGGAGAGGTCTGCTGCATCATGTGGGTAGCTCCCTGGCTGGGGATAGAACTCATGCTGCAGTGGTTGCAGTTAGCTTCATAGATTGTGTCTTAACCTCTTGTACCACCAGTGAGGCCCCCCCTTGTCAGGTTTTGATATCAGAGTATTGGCCTCATAAACAATGTTTGGAATCATTCCCTCTTCCTCTATTTGCTGGATCAGTTTGAGAAGAATAGGTATTCATTCCTCTCTGAAGGATTGGTAGGACTGGCTATAAAAACCATCTGGTCCTGGGCTTTTATTTTTTTGGGAGACTTTTGATCACTATTTCAATTTTCATGCTTGTAATTGATCTGTTCAGGTTTTCTTCTCTCCCTTAGTCTTAAAAGTTTGCATATTTCTAAGAATTTGTTCACTTCTCCCAGATTTTCCAGTCTTTTCACATAAAAACATTGATAGTAGTCTTTTAAGATTTCCCATATTTCTGGGGTGTCTATTGTTACTTCTCTTTCATTTTTGATATTATTTATCAGTTTTCTCCATTTTTTCTTAGTAAGCCTAGCTAGAGGTTTGTTTAGATATTTGTTTGTAAAGGAAGATTATAGTTAAAAGCAATTACAAATACATTTGTATGCAATCCCTGAGATAATTTTGAGGTTTTTTGTTTTTCTTTTATCAAAGTGTGTGACCTAATCTAATTTTAAGTTTTGGCTATAAATTGGCAAAATTCATTCCATAAGAAGAAAGCCAGTCTCATGGTCTACTCCACAGGCAGAATGGGATTTGAGTGTGCATATAGCACCCTTGTAGAGATCCTGAGCATATGATTTTTCCTTAATTCCTTTCATTTGATTGCTGTCACTTAAAGCAAACCTAAATGATCACACACATATCATTCATATATTTTTGTTTATTGTAAATCTGAATAAAGTTTAAAATACAGGAAAGAAAATAGTAACATACACTTTTTTAAGTAGATTTTAAGTAGTTTGCTTTTGAAAGTACATTCTTTTCATTTTCCTTAATGTTGGGAATTAATGAATACTTTCATTAATTGTATTTATAGTCCAGGGGTGCATAAGGAAGTTAAAAGTATATATCATCAAAACACTTTGATTTCCTTGGGAAAGACTATATTTATTAGAGTAGAGGTTTCTTAGGCATTCAGTTCTTGATTCAATGAGACTATTTCCTTCAAAGAAAATAGTGAAAAATCATTTATTTAAAACTCATGTGATCATTTTTTCCTAAAAAATCCCTATGAACACTAGAAATAAAAACCAACATTTTTCAGAGGTTTCAATTCTATTTTTCTGAGCATTTTATACAGAAGCCAGTGAGCACCACAGTTATACCTTAAATGCCGAAACAAAAATGTTAAGCTGTAGAAATTCTGTCACCATTTTTGAATAGTTTTTGAAGGGGTAGTTCATATTTATTATGTGATAAGGAAATAAAAAGAGAGTCATTTTGCTAAGGAGATTGGTTTCTGAAAAGATTGGCTGAAATACCAGATCAATTTAGGGAACTATGTTGCCGTAGAGAATCAGTAAGATTCTCTACGTTATAGGTTATAATGTAGGTTATAAAAAATATCTGAAACTAAACATCACACCTATGACATTTAAAGTAGACACAAACTGTCTCCTCAAGAGGTCAATAATTATATTTCTTTTATATGCTTGAAAGAAACTCTGTCAGCTTTCTATAATGAACTCAATACTACCTGGAGGCATGTTAATCTTAGAACTTTTATAGTCATGCACCAGTACTGAAATTATGGATCTCATGTGTTTTGTGATTGATGAGAACTCTGGACACATATGATTGGATATTGCTATTTTTCTATTGAATTTTCTTGCTAGTGAGTTTTCACTGTAATTTAAATTCCCTTATTAACAGTGGGCTAAAAACCAAATTTTAAATGACAAATACAGCAAAAAAAACCCAAAAAAACAAAAAACAAAACACAAAACCAAAAAAAAAAAAAACCTTGAGGAAAAATCCAACAAACATAACTGAGAGTAAAAATTTTTGATTCCATATTAACCAATTAAGAACTAACAGAAGGTAAATTATAATTTACATTAATTCACAGGTAATTCGTCATTATATAATTTATGAAACCATGCTTTGCACAATTTGCTATTCATGAATGCTTCATTTCCATAAACAAAACATGTCAATATTATATTATAATATCATCCATCAAGTTATAGAATAAAATAGGACATTTTTTAGGAAGGGGGAAGGTTTTCTTTTCAACTGAAAGCATTCAGTTTCCAACTGATTCAGGAATTTGCAATGGAAAAATATTTGCTTGCTTTATACAGTCAAACATTAAAAAATACTAGTAACTTAACAAATAGATCAAATTTACTGGTATCAAAATTGCTGGGCATGTTTATTTTTAGATCCTGCCTGGTGGATGGGTTAGGGGAGAGAGAAGAAAATGTAAAGTTGCTTAGGAGAATTTCAAATAACTAAATGCCTGAAGGGTCACTTCCAATTTCTCTGAAATATCTGAAGATTTCTCAGGAGAGTGCAAATTAGGCTTTTTAAAAAATTTTACTTTCCAAGTTAAAGATCTTCCAATGCTATCTTTTGGAAATTTGTTGAACATGATGTATCACCTCCTGAAAACATGTATCCCTGTGGTAGTTTACTCTTTGTTGTTGTAATTTATCTTTCAAGCATATTTTTTTAACTAAAGACAACTACAGTCAATAGCAGCAAATATCACTAAGAAAACTCTCATGCTTTCTGGAATCATAGTCAATAAAATAATCTTAGGTGATACTTAAATTATTTTCAAAAGTTCTATTTACTTATACTTAAAATTTTTGGAAAAAAGTACATGAATGACTTCATTTAACAATCAAAAATTTTCTAATTTCTCCTTTGTTAGGATTTGTGTTTCCAATCCACTTATCCCATAAAATTCCATATGAATGTTATAAATTTATGATATATAAATTCATAATTAGACTATACTACCAACTTTTGCAACTAAAATAAAATTTAAAACTAAATTTTCCATAGTCAGTGATTTTAGGTGCTAAAAATTTCCTCTAATTATTATGTTTATTAGAATACAATTGATCAAAAAACTAAACAATTTGAAATAAGTAAATGTTAAATATGATTGGAATTTTAAAATAATTCCTACATCTGTGCTTAGTAACTTTTTCTAAGAATGCTATTCCTTATTTTCATTATTATAGCTGTAAGTACTGAGCAAATTTGTTTATATAAAAATGCATTTAAATGAAAATACCACTTAACTGTGCCTTTCTTAGAGACATGCAAAAATTATATTATGATGTATCATTGAAGATTATGTTTAAAGTTCAGTTAATAGTTTCATGAGGGTTTTAAATTTTGTTGATTTTTAAGGTCTGGATATCTTGAGCATAACAATTTGTTACACAGTTGCTAGCGTTCAGTTACATATTTTCATTTTTTCATTGTTTTGAAGATTTTAACAAATCCATGCATGGAAATTCCTAATTATACAATACTACCAACTTTTGCAACTAAAATATATTAGTTAAAATTTAAAACTAAATGTAATATAAGATAGAGGGTGGGTAAGATATATAATTTCCTTTGAAAAGTGATGGTTATTATGGAAAGGAGCTTCAAGCAATATGAATCCTGTCAGAATGAAACTGATAGGACATAAAAACAATTTGTAGTAAAAACCCTTAAACAGATTCCTTAAGCATAGAACCTATGGAACTATCCTTGAATATATAATCTTTCCAAAATCTCTCTGAACCATTTAAGTTACATTGTCCCAGTTGAAAACCAAAGATTTAGCCAATACTAATCTTTTATAGGTTTGGAAGCTAAGGTCCAGAGTGTTAGAATTGGTAGCAGAAATATGGCTCTATGTGGACTAGTGTATAGAATTGTTTTTGTGTGTGGTTAGACTTACAGTGGATATAGTCACTACTTTGTGGCATACATTAATCTGACTTAGCAAAAAATGTCAGATAATTAAATATGGTTCTACTTTTTACCCCCAATCAGTATTGCATATTGAAATAAAAGTGAGATATATTTAATATTATCTAAATTATTTTTAAATTATTTTTTCTCGGTGTTTATATGATATGTCTTTGGGTTCACTGACACTTTCCTCTGGATATCATGAAATTTTATCATTTTTTTTCTTTAATGCCAAGAATTCTTATAGCAAATATTACAATTATACCATTTTTGGATCATTTTTAAAGATTCCATTTTTCATCTTCATTGCTATTCATCTTTTGTTTTCTCTATTTAAACTTTTTTTTTTTGCAATGGACTAACCTATTTTTAAGTCTTTTTTTAGAAATTTTAACATTTGGATCATACTTGGTTTTACTTCTATTGATTATCTTTTTCTTTTATTGTAGGTCATATTTCCTAATATTTTATTATTTGCTAGACATTCTGACTAGAAGACCATAGAAAACAAAATTGATATTATTTTCTTCAAAGTGAGCATTCCTTTCTTTTCTCAAAGCTAGAGTAAGGGATTTATCACTTAGATTCAATCAGATGTTGAGCTGGATTAGGACCGGGTAGCTAGTTTAATTACACTGGTTTCAAATGTCTCAAGAGAAAATCCTTACTTGGAGTTTACTCTTATTATAATTCTTTTAAGCAAGACTTTATCATCAAAACATATCTTCTGTTCTTCTTGTCCAGCTCCTAGCCATACAGTGAAGAAATCAGTTGTAATCCCAAGGTAGAAACTGAGAAGGAAAGAACTAGCTTTGCAATATAACTCTCTCCCAGATCCAATCTATCATGTCAAACTATGTGGTTATTAAAAGATATCCCAGATTTTTCTTCATTGAAGTAGTGTCCCTCACATTGTGAAAGTCCTCTTCCAGTCTTTGTTCATATTCAGAAATACTCTGAAATAGGAAAGCCAGTTATTATCTCTTAGTAATGTCTTATTTCTCTTCAGAATGTATTTTGTTTAAACTTCTTTGCAAGTCTTCAGGCAATATAAAATATGATTTTATTATTGTACATTTATTTCCTTGTTTTTACAATGGCAGTAAACTATATCCTACTGAGAAGTGTATATCATTATTTTTAAAGAATAAAATTGACAAATTTTGGTTCTCTGTTACTAAAAAGAAACAATTTGTGACAGATCTGAGAATTGAGGTGACTCAAGAGATTTGAAAAAGCTTATGCAAATTTTTCATTATTTATTTTTATTATTTGTGTTTTAAAATTTTATTAACTTCTCTCATTAAATATTTAGAATTTTTTTTTTAAAAAAATCTCATTTCTCTTGAGTAACTGGGAGCTCTGATACCACTAATTCAATTTTTTCTTAAGTGTCACTCATCAGTCATTGCTGAGCAATCCACCCTTTTCAGAAAGGTCACATACTCACTACCATTATCACTTTATTCCAGTCTGGCCCCTCTAGACATAGCTTATAGCTATGCAAGCCCAATGGGTAGGTATTGATCATCTTGGTGGATGGGCTTATCTTCTGTCAAGATCTCCCTTTAAGAGAACCTCTTGCAATAGATATGGGTGATTTGGTGGTAGGAACACTATGGTGCAATACCTGATAGGGCTATCCAAATATTATCTCAATTAAAATTAATTTATTAAAAAATAGAGAACCTGCTGCAGAGAGCACAGTTGTCTGACATTCTTCATCTGCTGTACCTTCAGATTTACTGTGTTACTTCTGCATACACCACATTCCTCCTCGGCTGCTCTAAGCCAATGAAGGATACTGGAGGTGGGTCATATCTGCTGGGTGGGGGTGAGGAAGGGGAATTCCTCTAACAGGTGATCTTTGCTCAAGAATTCTCCTTCAGCCTGACTGAGACATTCTCTGAATAGCACTATTCATAACCTGGCAAGGAGGCTTTCAAGAAGAACCCCATTCTGAGTGAAATGTGTGCTATGGAGATTTTCTGGATCATTGTGGCAGCCTGACTGCTGATGATTTAACTATAATATCCCAGTGGAGAGAAATGTCTGGCTGAAGTGATCATTTAAGCAATCAGAAGATAAAGTGCTGGAGGCAGTGTTGGACAATGCCTGGAAGAACAGTAGAGTTAGCTGGTTATTATCAAGTTGCACTGTTACTCTAAGGAAGAACTGAGAAATTGAGTGTGGTTAACACACTGTAAAAGGCTAATTGTGAGAGACAGAGGATGTATTAGTGTGTTACAAACAGGCCCTAATATCTTTTAGATATAAGGAGGAGACAGACTTGATGATTAAGGTCATAGAGGTCCAGAAGATATTATTTACTTATTTTTTAGGAACCACTCAGAGAGTGTCCTGTCCCTTTCAGAGGACAGAACAGTGATCATCACTGGCATAAAGTAGTTGTACATGCACCATCTAGAGCTTCATGTTCAGAAGAGAATGTTGCACACCTTCTTTGTGGTTAGAGCAGCAGACATTTAAATGCTTAGTGAAGATCTGTTATCCTAAAGTCAGGACCATAGCTGAAAAAAATTTGGGGTCCTGGAATATAATGTAGGGAAATCTAGGTATATGCCCTTGGAGACCTCTCCAACCTCTTGGAGGTTGCAGAGGTCCCCCACACCTGGTAAGAATGAGCATTTTACCTTATTACAGAGTGAAGCTGCAGAGGCCTCTCCCCCACAAAGCAATAGTGGTCCCACCTTGACTGTCCTAACTCCTCTCCTGGTTGCCAAGTTGGTAAATAGGATTATCTCCCAAAAGAAACCTGCTGGATCACATTGGGTCTAGTAATGAAGGAAGAGATTACACTCTGAGTGAGCTACAAAATTGAGCTAGCATTTACCAGTGAGAGTCAGGGGAATGGCATATTGGAGTTTTTTTTTTTTTTTTTCATATTAGAGTTTTAATGGTGATCAAGGGAGCCAGCACACAGGCTGGGTAAGCAAGAATCTGTTGACTTGGGGACACTGTCTCAGGACATTGGATTTAATACCTTGGCAAGAACACAATGGGATATGGAAAACTCACTGCTAAGAAGGATCTTAGAGGCCTTGAGAAAAGGATTATGGCCCAGTAGAAATTCTTTTCTTGACTTTAAAGATGCTAAAAAAGAAAGAAATGGGCCAAAGCAAGGAAGTGTACCAGGAGGTGGGGGGGTAAATCATATGAAGTCAGAAAACACCATTTGCCATGGCCATTAAGAATGTTCTAGTGAGAGAAATAAAGTCACACATATATGGACATCTAACATATGATAAAGGAGCAAAGAATATGCATTGGAACAAGGACAGTTTCTTCAATAAATGGTGCTGGGAAAACTGGACTGCTACATACAAAAGAATAAAACTGGACTAAGTACCGAACACCATATACAAAAACCAGCTCAAAATGGATAAAAGACCTGAAACCATACAATACGTGGAAGAAAACAGGCAAAACACTCCATGGTATACATCTCAGAAACATCTGTAAGGACTTCTCCCCCAAAGTAAAGAAAATGAAAGAAAAGATAAACAGCTGTGACTACATCAAACTAAAAAGCTTCTGTAAAGCAAGAGACAAGACAATAACCAAGATGAAGAGACACTCTAGATTCGAAGAAAATATTTTCACTCTACACAATTGGTAAGGGAACAGTATCAGAGATTGACAAAGAGCTTACACAACTCAACAAAAACAAAATAAAGAATCCAGTCAAAAAATGGGCAGAAGAGCTAAAAAGACACTTCTCCAAAGAGGAAATGCAGATAGTCAACAGGCACATGAAAAAATGCTCATCATCTCTTATAATCAGGGAAATGCAAATCAAAGCTACAATGAGATATCACCTCACACCAGTAAGAGTGGCCCACATTAAAAAAAAACAAAAAAAACTAACAGCAGCAAATTCTGGTTAGGATGTGGAGAAAAAGAAATCCTTGTGCATTGCTGGTGGGAATGCAAACTGGTCCAACCACTATGGAAAGCTGTGTGGAGGATCTTCAGATTACTAAAAGTAGATCTACCATATGACCCAGCAATTATGCTCCTAGGAATCTACCCACAGGATAGAAAATCATTAATTCAAAAGGAAATCTGCACTCCTATGTTCATCACAGCACTATTCACAATAGCTAAGTTATGGAAACAACCTAAATGTCCAAAAAATAGATGACTAGATCAAGCAGATGTAGTATATATATATATATATGTATACATATATATATATATATATATATATATATATATATATACACGATGGCATACTACTCAGCAATCAAAAAAAGATAAACTCATGCTATTTACAGCAACAGGGATAGAGTTGGAAGGGATTATGCTCAGTGAATAAGCCAGATGGAAAAAGAAGGACGTTGGATGGTCTCACTTATTTCAGAGGTATATAGGGAATAATTGGAGGTATATAGGGAAATGAAACAAGGGATAGGGAAAGAAAAACAGACACAAAACTATCAGGTAAACTATAAATCACAGACATACAGCAGGGGAGAGGGAGGGAGAGGGACTGAAACAGGGGAAGGAAAAGCACAAGAGACTATGGTGACAGTTCCTGGGTGACTTGGTGGTGGGAATTTTATGGGGATCACACCTGAGAGGAGAAATCAAACATTCTACAAAAATGAACAATGATGTAAAATATGTATATATATATATATATATATATATATAACAATAATAAAAGAATGTTCTGGTGAGAGTGGCACCAATATCACTAGGAGAAGCAAACATAGTCATTCTTGTTTACAGCCAGGGGGATGATATAAGTCCTGGACTGAGAAAGGTATGGGCCAATGGCTCATTTGAAATGAAGATTTGTATAACACCACCAGGTAGTCTACCTGCTGAGTGACAAATGAGAGAGAAAAGAATTTAGAATGAAGAGGAGAGGTGGATGAGTCATAGTTATGGTCCTTGGACTATCTGCTAGGTTTTGGACTTGCTTGGGACCTGTCACCCCTTTCTTTATTTCTGATTGGCTCCTTTTCTGGAATGGGATATCTGTTATATGCCTTTGTATTTTGGAAGCACATAGCTCATTTGGTTTCCCAGATTCATAGCTGGAGAGGAATTTGGCTTCAGGATGAACCATATCTCAAAAATCACCCATATGTTATTTAGATGGTATTGAAGGTGACTATAAACTTTAGAATTGATATTGGAGTGGGTTAGGAATTTTGAAATTGTTGGAATGTAATATATGTGTTTTGCTTGGAAGAAATATATGGAATTTGAGGGGATCCTGGTAATATATTATGTAGCTATGTTTTGTGTTTCCCAAAATTCCTATATATTTGCATATAGTTTGGTATCTATGACTAGAACAGAGAAAAACTATTTTAGACAGGGATGTAAATATGGGTACATCATAAGTATGTGTAAGAATGACCTTATGACGGGGTAAAATTTCAAAATGGAAAAGATTTCATATATATATATATATATATTTTTTTTTTTGTCCCCAAAATGAAAAAAAAAAGTTTTCTCATAAAAGCAGTGGCAGAAAGAGATCATTGCAGTTAGTCCATCTATCATGATCTTACCTTCTGGAACAAGATTCATTCCATTCAGACAGAACATCCTAGTCACTTATGACACATTGGAGAGAACCCAGGAAGCAATGGGCTTAATGATTCCCCCACCCACTTCCTGTTTATTCTGAAATTAAACTGGTTTATGACTCCCAAGATGCAAAAGCTAGAGAAAAAATGTTTCCTTTTATCCTTTTGCTATTTCAATAATGAGCAAAAATTTCTTCTATAGGTAATATATAGTCTGCTAAATTTAGTTTTTTCTCAAGTTTGACTTCAGTCTATCATTTCATTGTATAACATTTCTCTTCATAGCTATAGAGAGCAATTCTCTTAGGTAATGTCAATAGAAATGGAGCCCCATAAATTCCACTGTGGCTGACAAAGAAAAACGTAAATACTTTCAGAAAAAGTGTCTGGCAATTATTAAAATACTCTCATGTCATACCACCTAGACTATGGGTCACTGACTTCCCATAAAGATGAACTAATTTTAGCACTTCATTATTCCAGGTTAGACAAATTTAAGTTATACCTATTGATTAATTTAATATCTCTTTCTTACTTAAGAGACTTTGGAATACTGAATTTAGGTCCTGGGAAGGAAATAACTGATAAACTATGAAGTTCTACTCTTCCAGATGAGAACACTGGCACAGAGGTGTAACTGGCTCAAAGCCCTGTAAGGTGTTCACTCTACCAACCCAACATTCTTTCCATTGCTGTCTACTTCCTCTATGGCATCTGGTGTTTTTTAAAAAATATAACTATTGGTAGTCTATAAAATTAAATCAACATAATCCTGTTGGGGACAACCTCCATAGAGAGCAGTAAGACATGCTATACACATACGATTAAGACATGATAGAAACATATGACCATGGTAGTTTGCGTATCCCAGAAGCAGAAGCTGAGACAAGGACTTGGATGCAGAGTTTACTAGAGAGATCATTTAAGATAGCAAGAGTGAGGATTAGGGGAAAGAGAAGACAGAAGAAAAAGTTAATATTATGGCATATTTCTAAGGCCACTGCTCTTAGGAATGAGGATTCTATTCCACTGGGATATCCTGGGAAATAAATATGAGAGTCTGAAGAATTAATGATCCAGGCAAACGGGTAGCATTTACCCTTCAGCTCCTCTATCCATTGGTTGAGAGTTGGCCATGTGTCAATAACTCTCTCACATTTCTGGGCTGAAATTTTACAGGGCAGTGGGGTATCAGAAAAGCTAGACCTGAGTTAAAATCCTGGCTTGTTTTACAACTAGATGTGTTTATTATTATTACTTAGCATTTAGGAGACATCTATTCATTCCCCTATCTGCTATTTTAATGTTACCTCATTGGATTGTTGTGAAAAATACTTGGTACAATGTGGTTCTCTCTATTTTTTCTTTGCTTAGAAGAATTTAGCATGTGAAAAATTTATACTGGACTTAAAAATTCAATGGGAGAGACAGCATAACCTCAAAACCCTTTCACATGACTATACTGCATGAAGCCAAAGGTATGTAATGGAGTGATTCCTGCCTACATTAAGAAAAAAAAAAAGCAAGAGCAACACTGAAATTATTTTCTTGTGGGGTTTAATATAACTCTGTTAAGAAAGCAGGAAAGAAGCCAATTTTAATAGTATGACAGTGGCTCATATTTCACGAATATTAAGAATTACAGGATGTTGATGATTGGAAATTGAGAGGACTGGCAATTACCATGAGACAGGAATGCAGCTTTTGAAATTTATTCTTATTATATGAGTGTCTGTGCCCTGCCAAAATTACATGTATCTGTATAATCCCCAAGGATCCCTCATGATGTATTCCTAGCTCATATTTGCATGAGATCAGAAAACTCCAGTTGTTAGCAAGAGAAGAAAATCTTCAGTATAATGGATTAAATAATTAAACTAGCAATGAATTTATACTTAGTCTGCATGGAAAAAATGTTAGAGATTCCTTATACACTAGATATCAGAGTTTGTTGCTAAACTTTCTGAATGTATTGATAACATAATGATGATAATTTTTATTTCTTTATATACATCACTGACTGTGTTATGGTATTTGGAAGTTAAATCTTAAGTCGAAGATTTATTCTGGCTCTGAAAATTTGGAGTTGTCACATTCTGCACTACAATAAATGTTTGAAAAATTCCATTTTCAATTTTGTACACTATGGATGACAAAAATACAATGACATTTCCACCATGAAGGGTGAATGATTACAAAATTTAGAATTCAAAATTTATAACATTGTGGAGCTACATTTTTTCTTACCTAGTTGCTATGGGACAACACCAGCATCTTAACAATTATCTGCTAAACTCTGACTTTTTAGTTGTGAATGATAAGGTACACATACTGGTTTTAAAATGCAGTCACTTTAGAGGAAAAACATTAACCCAAATAACAATGCAATACTTCAATGCCTCCTGTATTTCAGGATGTAAAGGGAAGAAAGGAGGAAAAATACGATTATTTATAAACTATTGGTAAGATGAAGATAATATTGAGTCAGTTACATGTAACAGCTATGGCGTAGTCTTCACCAGCCTGTGTTTACAAATTACAATAAAACTGTTTATTTTGAAATTAGAATTCCATGAACCTTCATCTCTGTGGGTTGTTGAATGTATATCCCTCTTAAAGTGTTTCCCATTAGTTTCAGAACTACTCAAACGAGACTGCAGATGTTCTCATAATCCAGCCAGTTGGCTACAGTTATAAAGGGTATTACTTTTTTCATCCTCTTCTGATAGCCATCTGTCCACATTTACTGATCGAGAAGCCACATGGCCACTGAGTGTGTTGGAACTTTCAAAGTCAATGTAAAGCAACCTGATTCTGACTGTTCCCTTCTAAACCTGCCAGTCTTGGGGGTTCTGGATTATTGTTGGTTCTTATGAAGAATGAGGGCAAATAGTTTCCTTTCTAATTATCTGCCATATTTGTTTCCTCATCTTCAAACCACCTATGTCTACACCTAGATCTTACCAGATACATCAGTTGCTGGTTCCATGTTATTGAACCACAAGAGCTTGCCCAATCCATCAGTCCAGTGGGGAACAGGCTTTGTGGAATCCTATTTGTCTTATTTCCTTTTTTACTTCTAGGAGGAAGCAGAGGTTGAGGAACCCTGATATGGGGTGAGGTATATTTCTTCTAATAAGGTTTGTCCCACAATTAAGCCAACATTGCACCTCCATTCTAATTTAACCTATAAAATCAAATAACCAAATACACACTTCATTTTGTTGATAAGGAAGCAAATTAGGCAAAGGTAACTAACATTATCGAGGTCATACAACTAAACCAGGAACTAAAATCCAAGGAAGTCTGTCCAAGACCATAAAACCACTCCAAGTATTAGTTGATTGAATTTTAACTATGCAAAATTTGGTACTTTAATGATTGCTGTTTTTCTTGCCCTTGTGTGGTTATAGAATGCAAGTAAAAAGGAAAATTTGAGAAATGCAAATCTGTAATATTAAAAAGAGAATCTATGATTCTACTGATGAAATTTTAATGTAATATTTTTATAGTCTAGGTAATGTAGATCATTATTAACAGGATATTTGTTATAATTTTTTATTGTGGCAAGATATACAATTTAGCATCTTAACTATTTTCAGGTGTATAGTTCAGTGGTAATAAATACATTCATAAAGTTATGCCATTGCAATCATTCATCTCCAGAACTTTACTTCTTTTTTTTTTTAAGATTTATTTATTTATCCATATAAGATATCCATATAAGAACTGGGGTACAGGCCAGAGGTGTGTGTGTGTGGGGGCGGGGGTGAGAGGATTCACCGGAGACAGAGTGGGGAACAGAACAGATGGACTGATTAAAATACACTGCTGAGAGTAGCAGCGGGCAAGTCAGAAGAGGTCTGCTGCGCCATGTGGGTTACCTTCCTGGCCAGGGATCGAACTTGTGCTGCAGTGGCTGTGGATATCTTCATAGTACTGCATCTTAACCTCTTGCACCACCAGGGAGGCCCCTCCAGAACTTTACTTCTTGTGAAACTGTAATTCTTTATCTATTAGATAACTTCACATTAGTCCTTGGGAACCACCATTATACCTTCCTTTGTGATAATACTCTGTGTGTGTGTGATTTGTTTATATATACTTCATCACTGATGTTCTATCTTTTAGCTACCATGAATGTCTTAGTTTGCTGGGCTTCTATCACAAAATGCCATATACTGGTGGCTATTACACAAGAGATTTTTTTTTTTTTCACACAGTTCTGGGTCTGGGAAGTCCAAGGTCAAGGTACCAGCAGATTCAGGGTCTGGTGATGTCCTGCTTCCTGGTTCACAGATTACTTCTAGCTATTTTTTCACATGATGGAGTCTCTTTAATAAGGACACAGATCCCATACATGAGGGTTCAACTCTCATAGCCTATTACTTTCTAAAGGTCCACCTCCTAGAACTATCATTTTGGGAGTTGGGATTTTGATATATAACTTTTTTGGGGTATGTGTTCAGCCCATAATAGTGAATAATGCTGATATGAAAATAGGTATATAAATATTTTTTAATGACCATGCTTTCAATTCTTTTAGATACATGCCCAGAAGTGGAAATGCCAGCTTATATGGTAATTATATTTTTATTTTTTTAAGTAATGGCCATACATACGGCAGTTGTCTCACTTTGTATTTCCACCAACACAAGGCTTCCCACTTCTTCACATCCTTTCCAACACTTACTGTCTTTTTTGATAATAGCCCTTCTATTAGGTATGAAGCAATATCTTGTGGTGGTTTTGATTTATTCCCTGATGATTAGTGACATGAAAATCTTTTCATGTACCTGTTGGCTATCTGTTTATCTTTTTAGGAAAAAATGTCTATTCAGATCTTCTGCCCATTTTTTAATTTTATATGTTAGCTATTGAGTTGAATGAGTTATGTATTTTGGTGTTCTAGATTTTAACCCATCTCAGATATATGATTTGCAAATATTTCTTCTATTTGACAGGTTTTCTTTTTATTTTGTTGATGGTTTCCTTTGTTATGAGAAGCTTTTAGTTTGATGTAGTTCCACTTGTTAATTTTTGCTTTTGTTACCTATGATTTGGGCATCAAATCCAAATAACCATGGCCAAAAGATATGTTAAGGAGCTTACCATCAATGCTTTCCTCTAAGGGTTTTAGGGTTTCAGGTCTTATGCACATGTTTTTAATTCATTTTGAGTTAGTTTTTTTGTATGGTCTCATGTTTTGTATGTCAATGTCCAATTATTGCAACGCCATTTAGTGAAGAGAGTACTCTTTTCGATTGAATTTGGCAGAGAATGCAACAGAGAATGGATGAATCACATTCTCCACATGCTTCTCTAGAATTTCATCAATGTAGCTTTATTATTTATAAATATAATGCAAAATGAAAGAAAGGGCTTTCATTGTTCATGTTCACATGATTGAAGGATATTTATTGCTGAAGTATCAGCATTAAAATTAACATTTTTATTCAAAGCGAATGCAGTGAGTTGAAACATAATAACAAATGTTCAGGCATTTAGGTTATAGAACCATACTCAATTCAGGATGAGAACCTGAAAATGCCAATTATCTTATTTACTTAGTTTGCTGAGAATTATTTTATTTTTAACATATACATATAATGATATTTTTGTATGTATTTTACATCAAATTTTAAAGTGATTCACTTTTAAGGTGTTCAAGATAATGTTAATTTGATATCCAATAAGGAAAAACAGAAGACTGATTTATAGTACAGCTTCCATGGTGCTGGATTCTTTATTCTATATGTTTTGTCTAATGGATCTTTCTAGAATAAATTTAAGTGTACCAGCTTCATTCTAAATGCAATATCAAAGTTTCCTGGTTTGAATTGTTTTTGACAAGCTAATTTATGATATCTTCTAAAGTGGAATTTAAAGTAAAAGTGTGAGTTATATAATGTATAAATAACCAAAGCAAAAGCAATATAATAAGGAAAGCAGTCCCCTCTGATTTAATCTAACATGATGGCAATTTTATAAGGCAGGCATGTTGAATTTTCTAACAGGGATGAAAATATATGAACAATACTTCCTCCAACTAGAGAGTTCTCGGTTCCCTTAGGTGATTCATTTCTATTCAGTAAAATAAATGTCTTCAGTGTTCTGAGTAATCAGTTTATCTCCAGAGAGAACACAAAGCATACAAGGGGTATTATTTTTCAGTAGTATAGAGTTATCATTAATAATCCAAAGAACAATGGATATTGTATTCAAAGGAATTCTGGGAACTTCTATCATTCGGTATGATAGCTTTCCTTGAGACGTTCTCTGATCAAAATCACTTATTTTTATTAGAGAGCTAAGATAAAATTCATAATTCAAATAACATATGCAAGCAGAATGCTATCTCATTTCAGGTTTCTCTTAAATGACACTGAAAAAAAAAAACAACCTCTCAAATGAGGCTGCTTTTTTATTTGCAAAGTCACTGACTGGTATATAAATTCTTAAATTGTTTTTTCTTTAAAAAATGATTAAAATAATATTTTAAAATGTCAACTTCCAAATTATTATTTGAAAAGGCAGAAATACAAATGGAGCACATAATATTTTTAGTGGTGTATTTCATGTGACAAATTGATAAAACAAGCAGACCTGCCAAAGATAAACCGAAGCTTCAATACAGTTTTCAAATTTGCACATGTAGGGCCTCCCTGGTGGTGCAGCGGTTGAGCGCTGGGTTGCAAAGCTGCCCGCAGCCTCTGCAGTGCCAGTTCGATCCCCGGCCACCGGTGAGGGTCCCGCATGGTGCGCAGACCTCTCCTGCCACCCACTGCTCCCCTCAGCAGTGTATTTCGTCAGTCTGCCTGCTCTGCTCCCCGCTCTGGCTCTGGTGAATTCTCTCACCCTCCCGCGCTTCTGACTGTACCCAGTGCTTGTATAAATAAATAAATCTTTAAAAAAAAAAAAATTTAAAAAAAACAAACAAACAAAAAAAAAAAACAAATTTGCACATGTATTTCAAAATTAATGGGCACGAATGCTAAAACTATTACACTAAGAAACTATGGGCAGTTATTTTTTTGCACAGTATTCCATTTTGTAGATGTGTCATAGCTTGCATAACTAGTTCCTTTATTATGGACAGGGCTGATTTCCAATCTCTTCTCATTATGCACCTATGACATTATGTAAATATGCAGATTGGAGAATGTCTTAACTGGTTGATGTGGAAAATGGGGATGAGATTTGACAAGGGAAACAAATAGGGTTGCAGCAATAGTGAAGATCCAAGTGATTCTGGAAACCATAAATGTGTTGAACCACAAATCTGAGAAATAGGATGCTTTCTATGCATAGTTTTAAAATGACAAGAAATGCGGTTACAGCCAATGCTACACCTCTTCCCCTTTCTCCTTCTTTATTACCTCTGCCCTTCTTTTCTTTTGGAGGGGAGCCTTTTGGAATACCTTTTAAAATTTCTTAATGAATAAATTCTTATTAATGCTAAATGATAAGAAAAGGCATATTGTTTAGCTGAATTTCCAATTAACCATTATAAGATATGAATGGCAAGTTTTAAATGAACTAGAATATAATACAATTAAGCCATAGTCATACTACATAGGTTTTAATTTAGGGTTTATTTCCTGAAGGCATTTAGGATCAAATAGTCCTTAAGGGTCATTATAATGAATATCAATTGTGTTTCATACCTTAGGAAAAATTCTATCTGCTTTTTGAAGTGGTCTGGATTTCAGACATGTGTGATTTTAATATGCAAATACATCTTTCTGAGACTTTTGAAGATTCCCTTTAATATGTATACACCTTTTATTTTTTTTTTCTCTTTATCACAGGTTTAGACTTGGGTTGTAAAGCTGTCCTGTGTTTTACTGAGTTATAAAAATCCTTACACACTGATCATAGAACCACATAACCATCAGTGGATTTATCAGATTGACTATTCTATAACTTTGCAGTTTATTGGGCCATAAAGCAGTATTGGGATATGTTGTACTTTATTTTGGAAAACTCTAGATTGGTCATGTTAAGGATATAGAGTAGTGCTTTCTTTCTATCCGAGGATTCCTTATGATATTAGCTAAGAATTCAATGAACTATATTTAACACAGTCTTTAAGGAACCCCCTTGTACATCTTATGTATGAGAATAGTCAAAGTTCCAGACTGTGGGGGTGTCAGTAATATGACATAGGTTGCAATTTAAACATTTCTTAGGAAATCTTGAAGGAAAGATTTCAGTTTCAAGATAGCCTCTTAGTACAACATGGTAGGCCAACTTCATCCACAATTGAGAAGATAGTTTAGAGATGTGTAGGTTACTAGAAAGGCTATGCCAAGCATTAGCAGTATATTTTTAATGAAATTAGCAGTATATTTTTAATGAAGCAAATTCTAATGGAGCTGCAGCCTCAGTCATGCCCCTGAATTGCATAATCCTAACACGGGGAACACAGCTGCCAGCAAAATCACACTTGCCCTGATTACTCACTGTAAATGAAACAGAAGGTGCTTATTAGATAAACGCTGCTTTGATTAAATTTCTATTTTCTCACTGAAATCATTTATAAAATCTGCTTTTTTGAGAATGTTTTAATTTTTGTTATTGGCTTGGCTGGAATATATGAGGCATTAACATTTACAGACACTAAAAATGCATCAGAAATATCCAACAGGAAAACCTGAAATTACAGCATATTGAATATTAAACTTTGAAAAATTTTTAAAAAATCAAAATTTGAGTATAATATTAATTTCAGACCAGTAATATATGCCCTCTACACTGACTATAGTAAAGCTCATAAAATGTGATTGTGTGACTCCACATATAGAAAACATGAGGTTTCCCTCTTCTAAATATTGGTGAAGTAAATTTCCAAAAGCAGATATTAGGATCAACAACTCCTTTTCTATAATTGTCCTTTGAAGAAGCAGATTAGAAAAGCATTTAGAGGAAATGCTAATATTATCTTCTATAACTGACATTGATAGAATTTTTTACACAATTCTTTTGGAAATTCTTTTGGAATTTTAAAACATTTTGGAAATGCTTGGGCATATTCAAGAGTTTAAATGTGTTTTTGTGAATAAATAAAAATAATGATGAAATAAAGTTATATTTTCAACATTCAGTGTAAAACAATAGACAACTAATTATCCTTGAAGTATCATTGATGTCCTGACACTTCCTTCCTCTCCTTCAGAGACTATACTACCCTGAAAATTGTGCCATTTCTTGCTTTTACAATCATTTATTCTCTCTCTATCATTTATCTGTTATCTACTACCTATCAATCATCTATCAATTATCTATCTGTCATCTACTTACCTACCTATCATATATCTATCATCTATTTATCCATTTATCTAATTCCTAAAAAGTACTTCATAGCAAGGTAATAAAATATTTCTTGTAGATTTTAAGAAAAGTTTTAAGGTTTTACCATTCATATTTAAGTTATTTAACATTCTTTTTTTGTGCATGACATGAGTAAGGGGGATTCAGCTATTTTCCCTCTGATCCAGGCAGCCAGTTTTCCAAATACCTTCATTTTCTAGTTGATCTGTAATTCTGTTTCTATACCATATCACAAATTTCCCTATATATATGTTTATTTTAGCATTTACTATTTTATTACATTGAATTATTTGTTTACTTCTTAGGGTGTTGCCACACATTCTTAATTACAATAGTCTATAGTTAGTTTTTGCAATGTCAAGTCCTATTATTTTGTTATTATTCTTCAGAAATAGCTTGTCTTTTCCACAGAAAATTAAAATAAGCATCTCAAGTTCTGTAAAACAGAGTTGGGAGTTTTGATCAAAAGTACAATTATTCTGCTTTTTGAAAAAGATACCTTCTACTTCATGAATTTCTAGGTCTCCTCATACATTTCAACTTTTTTGGCATCTTACAGAAGCCTTAAAATTTCCCACAGGACAAAGAACATTATTTTTTGCAGCTTATATTTTCTGTTTCTAATCTTCCAAATTTTTGCTGCTGGTGTATAAAATATATTTGGTTGGAAATGTTGTTAACACCCACCAGTTCTAGGAATTTATAAATTATTTTGTAGGTGTAAATAATAGTGAGGGAATGAGTTCTCCTTTTAATTATTTCTTTCCCCCCTCTTTTATTGTGCAGGTTGGGAACTCTACTACAATGTTAACCAAAGGTGCCAATAGAGAGATAATGTGTCTTGTTTCTTATATTTTAAAGTTTTGCTATTTTTGTAAGGTATTTTCTGCAGGTTTTTTGTATGACACTCTTATTAGGTTAAGACATACATCTTCTATTTCTATTTTGTATACAGTTTTTAAAAATCATAAATGGTTATTAATTTTTATCAATTTTTAAAATCTATTTAGGTACAGCAATAGATTTTCTAATATGCAGTCATTATGCATTACTTGACTAGACCTAACATTGTCAAGATGTAATCTTTGAAAACGTTGTATTTTAGTTTTCTAATATTTTGTGAAGGAATTTTATATCTAAGTTTGAGGTTGATATTGACCTGTAATACTGTCCTTATCTCATGTTGGAATGAAAATTATACCACTTCTATAGCTGCTGATGGTTCTATAGTTACTAGCCTTTTATTTGCCAGGGGCACTTCTACACACTTCACCTGTAATAACTCATTGAGTTTTCACAACAACAAAATGAAAAAATAATGTCCATTCTCCATTTACTTATAGGGAAAAGCATGGTACAGAGAAGATAGACAAGACAAACCTACAATTGGAACTCAGTCATTGTGCTGTATTCCTGGATCTAATTCCAACGTGAGTGTGTGGGGGCTACCCCATACCACAAAGCTATTCTATTCTCCAACACCAACAGATTAACTGAGAATACAACTCAATTCTGAAACTATCTACCCAGAGATAGCATCAGATTCCACATATTATGGGCTCAGAGTCTCAAGACCACCCCTTAATTCAGATGCCAACCATCACATCAGGTGTACTTGGGCTTCTGACCAACTGGTTATAAATCTGAGTTTCCCAGGACCCCTTTCTGACTCTGATTACTTTGCTAGAATGGCTCACAGAACTCTGGAAACTAGTTTACTCTAGATCACCATCTCTTAGAAAAAATAATAAAGGATGTGAATCAACAGTCAGATGAAGAGAAATATAGGATGAGTTTCTGAACAAAGGAGCTTCTGTTCTCCTGGAGCTTGAGGTCTGGCAGTGTGGCCCATGGGATCACTCTTGTTCCCCAACCTGGAAGCACCTCCCTTTTATGGCAATTTCATTATATAGGCATGATTGGTCAAATCATTGAACTTTATAATTGAACTCAACCTCTATCCCCTAGCCTCTCCTCAGAAATCAGGTTTTTGATTGCCTCTCGCATGTTGGTTTCCCTGACAACCAGCCCCCATCTTCAGGTGTTTTCCAAAAGTTACCATCATTAATATAGACCCACTAGGAATAACAAGGCAGAAGGAGAAAGATAAATACTGGATGGTTTCACTCATAGGTAGAGTATAGAGAAAAAAAAGAAACAGACAGAATGAATCAAAGTAAATTCTAGACTTACAGAATTAAGGCTACTAGAGGGGTATGATTGAGGCTGGGAACAAAGGCGGGAGGGGTCCAATGGTCTGCGGTCTATGGAGGACTATGGATCATTTGATGGTAGGCATTGTGTGTAACATATCTGAAGATGTGTGAACCCATACTCCTAAATCATATACAGCACTGTAAACCAATACACCTCAGTAAAAATTATCACAATCTTAAAAACATAACTGGAGACTCAGGGTGAGCAATTTTTCAAGCCCGCATGATGATGCAATTAAACTTCAATTTCCTGGAATTTTGCATCTAGGGAGAAAGTTAATGGTTAAACATAATATCATAGCATCCTTAATTCTATTCAGTGGGGTCCTCCTCTATTTTCCAAAATAGTTCCCTAATAAGGAAGTTAATCTTCCAATCAAAAGGAGTTCAAACACTTGCTTTGGAACACAGAGGAATAGCTTTCTCCTGATAGTCTAGGACACAAAGACATAATTCACAACATTAATTCTAAGTTGCTGGCTCAAAGGGACTATGCAAATAGAGTGAGGTTATTCCTCAGGTAACAAGTCTAATTATTCAACATCTCCATAGTCCATTTAAACTAATATTTGTGGAGTACATACTGTGAGTCAACCTGTGCTATATCCAAAGAAAGGGGTACAAAGATGAATTACAATCTGTGTACTTTTTTTTTTTAAAGATTGATTTATTTATTTATACAAGCACTGGGTACAGTCAGAAGCATAGGAGGGTGAGAGAATTCACCAGAGCCAGAGCGGGGAGCAGAGCAGGCAGAAGGACCGAAGTACACTGCTGAGGGGAGCAGCGGGCGGCAGGAGAGGTCTGCGCGCCATGTGGGACCCTCCTCTGGTGGCTGGGGAGCAGCCGGGTTTCGAACCGGCGCCGCAGAGGCCGCGGGCAGCTTCGCAACCCAGCGCTCAACCGCTGCGCCACAGGGGAGGCCCACAACCTGTGTACTTTAGGATATTATATCTTAGAGGAGAATACAGACATGTAAACATGATAAATGAAATATGGAAAGTTTATTGATAGAAATATGCACAGAGATCTGTAAAAGCAGAAAGAAGTGGGAAAGAAAAATTTACAAAGAAGGTAAGCTTCAAGGGTGAATAGCTATTAGAGGTAAAAAAAAGTCTGGAGAAGCATATTCGAGACATAAGAAAACTTATGAACAGAGACCCATGATGTGGTATAATTAGGCAAACACTGAAACTAGGTCATGGAAAATGACTTAAACCAACAGGGAAGGTTAGGTTAGGAAGGGAAATGTATATAATGATTTTCATTGTCTCAATGGTAAAAGCTAATGAAGGTTTTTAAGAAGGAAAATAATATGATTTTGAATAGATCACATTCAAAACAGTACAGCAGATGGATTTTAGATGGACATACTAAAGAAAAGTTATTGTATAGCATTGCATTCATATATACACAATTGCAATCATTTTCTTGCTGACTGACGTAATTGAGACCCTCATGAACATGTCCTTGTATTATGAATGGAGGGGAGAGGGTAGATTTAACAAATAGCCAGGAAGCAAAATTAGTAACATTTAGTATTGACTATTAGAGGGAGGGAGGAAGAAAGTCTTAGATGATTTTCAAGTTTTTCCCTGGGTTATTAAATGAGAATCTATGAACTGTGATAGGGAACTGTGATGGCAAGTATATGTTCGGAGGACAGGAAGTTAAATTTAGATTTATTCATGTGCTCTTAGAGGTGTTCATTGACCATCAAGTTGTCTTAGATCTATTTGAATAAATAAATCTGAAACATGGAGAACAATAAATGCTTTGTAGAATCATCAGCATGTAGGTGGTGGTTAAAATCAAGAGTGTAGAAGAGATTATAAGTGCAGAACATGAAGAGATGAGAGCATTGTGTCAAGAGAGAGCCCTAAAACTACCAACTTTTAAACTAAAATTTAAAGGATAATTAGAACTCCCTTTTTAAAATATAATAAAAATAACCTTTTTAAAATATAATGACTTTTGGAATATTATTAAACACTGCTGGCACAAGGGGTTAAGTCTCAGCACTATGAAGCTATCAGCAGCCACTGTAGCATGAGTGATCCCCGGCCAGGGAGCTATCCACATGGCACAGCAGACCTCTCCTGTCTCGCCCACTGCTCCCCTCAGCAGTGTATTTCAGTCCATCTGCCTGTTCTGTTCTCCACTCTGTCTCTGGTGAATCCTCTCACCCCTTGGCCCCATGCCTCTGGCCTACACCCTAGATCTTGTAGGCATAAATAAATAAAATAAATTTTAAAATAAATAGATAAAAACTCTTTTCATTTGTGACTATCAAGAATGAAATTGGGAAAAACAAAAAGAATGAAATGGGAGGGGATTATGCTAAGAAAGTGGGATCATGCTGCTTGTCCAAAGTTCTAAAGCTGGAAAAGAGAGGGCTCAGCTATGTTCATTTTTTTAAGTTCAACATGGCTGTTCAGCAGCCCCTATCCCTCCACATTGAGAAAGTCGAGGTTATGACATGCTGAGTTGTAATGCTCAATACCTGATGTCAGAGGTGCAGAGGTGGGAGTGGAGTCCAGAGCATCCTGCCACACTGCAGCCTCTAACACATCCTAATGCCTGTACAGGAGAGCAAAAATCTGTCCCCTCCAAACCTGTCTGTGACATAAGGCTAATTTCATGGAATGGGCTATAAAGACTAAGTGGAGGTTACTTTTCAATAAAGTATTTATACACATTTCTGTAAGGGCATGCAAAGACCTCATCTCCTTACCCCTTTTCAATGGAAAAGGCAGAACTAATCTGCAGGCCTTTTGTTTGTTGTGCCTTCCTTGGTAAACTCCCTAACTGAAATTCCCCTTCCTTCTCCCAGTAATTCTTTTTTAGCTACACAATTCAAGATAGCATCTGAGGTCACTTAAGGGAGTTACTCGGTTTTGCTGGGTCTCTACCAGGAAATAGGAAGTATCTATGTTGCTTTACTTTTTTTCTCTTATCAATCTGTCTGATACTATTTGCCAGCCTAGAAGAACCCAGGGGAGTAAGGGCTGATTTCCTTTGGACCCCAACAGCTGGAATATATGAATATTGATTTATATGGCAAAGGAGTGAATATTACCTTACAGAACGAGAAATATTATCTTACAGGAGAGAATGAGTGAGAGAAGGTTATCCTGGGTTATCTGGGTGAGCCCTAAATCTTCTCTACTTCTCTCACTCAGTCCAGAAGGAGTATGGCTAACACCTCAATTTCAGAAGTCTGACCTCCAGAACTGAGAACAAGTTTCTTTTGCTTTATATCATTTAATTTCTGGTAATTTGATATAGCAGCTTGAGGAAACAGGTACACTATAAAAATAATAAAAATGTCTGCTTTAAGTGGAAATAGATGTGAGGTAGTGGTCAAGCTTCATTCTTTTGCATGTAGTGACCCAGTTTTCCCAGCACCATTTATTGAACAAACTTTCTTTGCTCCAATGCATAGTCTTTGCTCCTTTGTCATAAGACCTGAAATCATAAAATACATAGAAGGAAATATAGGCGAAACACTACGGGATTTGCACATCAAAGACATCTTTACAGACATATCACCCAAAGCAGTGATAGTGAAGGCAAAGATAAACAGCTGGGACTACATCAAATTAAAGAGCTTCTGCACAGCAAAAGAGACAATAACAAAAACAAAGAGAAACCCCACCAACTGGGAGAACATTTTTGCACCCAACACTAATGATAAAAGACTGATCACAAAAATCTGTAAAGAGCTGATGAGACTCAGCAACAACAAAGAAAATAATCCAATCAAAAAATGGGCAGAAGAGCTAAAAAGAAACTTCTCTGAAGAGGAAATGCAAATGGCCAACAGGCATATGAAAAAATGTTCAACATCACTTGTAATCAGGGAAATGCAAATCAAAACTACCATGAGATACCATCTCACACCAGTGAGAATGGCACATATTAAAAAAACTAGCAACAACAAATGTTGGCGAGGGTGTGGAGAAAAAGGAACTCTTCTGCACTGTTGGTGGGAGTGCAAACTGGTCCAACCACTGTGGAGAGCTGTGTGGAGATTTCTGGACCTACTAAACATAGAGCTTCCATATGATCCAGCAATTCCACTCCTAGGTATTTACCCAAAGGACACAGAAACATCAATTCCAAAGAACACCTGCACCCCTATGTTTATAGCAGCACTGTTTACAATAGCTAAGCTTTGGAAACAGCCCAAATGCCCAAAAATAGATGACTGGATCAAGAAGATGTGGTACATATACACCATGGAATATTACTCAACATTCAAAAAAGATAAACACATGCAATTTGCAGCAACATGGATGGCGTTGGAAGGGATCATGCTCAGCGAAATAAGCCAGAAAGAAAAAGAAAAATACCGGATGGTCTCACTCATAGCAGGAATCTAGAAAACTTAAATAAGGGACCAGGAAAATGAATATAAGAAAGTGAAAATCAAAATCAACAAAAAACTATGAACCAGAGACACTTTTTGGGGGGTGGGGGGCGGGAGGGGAGGGATTGGGGTCAGAATGGGGGGTTTGCAATTGTGTGGGGGAATATAAAAATAAAATTTATTATTTTAAAAAAAAAAGTGGAAATAGATGCAATTATTGCTAAGAATTTTCTTCTTTTCCATAGACTTGGATTCATTTCCCTAGTGTAGCTAGGTTTGTACAAAGCAGGGGTGGTGCACAGAGAATTTGGTCTTTTATGTCACTGAAAAGAGGAAAAAGAATTCTATAAGTCTTAGAGGAAAGAGAGGAATGTTCTGAATTTCCTTGTCCCCCTCCTGGAACAATATCAGGGCGATTTTACTAGCAGGTGCCATGAGTCAACAGGCAAATAAGAGTGAAGAGGTCACAGAGTCTAAGAGAAGATTCGGGTTTGTAACAAGTGGTAAGAAGGGGTGGGAAAGCAGAATACCAAAACCGTGGCAATACTTCTATCTCTCCCTTGGAAAAGGAGAGGACATTTGGTCACGCTACACAATACTCTTACAGCTTTTCAAGATTTAACTACTTCAAATAATTTTCTTGATTTAATTACATTTATTGGGTTAGATAATATTCTGCCACTTGTGTACTGTTAGTCCATTCAACTTCACTAACTGAAGAATAAAAACATCTGTTTTTTTTTCTTTTTTTTTTTTGGCTATAACCAAATAGCGATTGGTTATTTTGTCTAACTCTGTAATATAATCAATTTGGTAGCTCTCTGTGGATGCGGCTATGATCAGTTGGAGGCAAAAAGACTCCATTATAGTATGATATTTCCATTATCTTCTGGACAAACATGCTGAAAGTTTTCCCTTGATACAAAGAAGTTATAATGACCCATGTGTTAAAGTGTACTTATTTGCCATAAAGAGGCATTTGTGGTTGATTAAACACATCAGATTCATTTTTCATTTAATCAACTGCTGGGGCCATTTATTACTTGAATACACCGGTAGCCTGGACATTAGCCTTAACTAATCTACACTACCTAATTGAAGAGCATTTCAGGTGCAACCAATTATAATAGAATGAGTTTTATTCCTAGACTCCACTTAAAAATTCTTAATATATGAGCCATACTGAGAGCTTCTATCCACCTAAGAAGGCCATGTTTTCCACTTGGATAATTAACTTATAGCCAGCTATACTTGTAAGCCAACATAGTGCAATCTATATCAAGCCCTCATGTCCACTAGCCCTCTATTTTTTGTTTCCTAAAACTACACATACATAATTTTGGAGATTTTAGCTAGTAGAGAAGTTGTATTTGGCCATACACTTTCTTGCCCTCAAAATGCAGTAGCAGTCCTGTGTCATTTTTAATGCTATAAAATAGAGGCTATTTCTTTTATTCTTCAAACTGTAGTTGTGAGATCTTTCACCTCCTACAGTTACTATGCCCTTTCTTTCCAAAATGTACTTTCTAAAATTTTCTGTTTTTTAAATTGTTCTATTGAGTTATGAATAACATATAAAAGCTATCCATATTTAATGTATACAACTTGCTAAGTATGGAGATATATATATATGTTCCTGAAACCACTGTCATAATCTATCCCATACATACATATCTGTCCCACAAACGTTTCCTCCTACCCTATTTATTCATCTTCATTGTTCTTACTATGTGAAATGAACATAAGATATACCTTATTAGCAAATTTTTAAGTGTGCAACACAGTATTGTTACCTATAGGCACTATGCTGTACAGTTGATCTCTAGGACTACTCATTCTACACAACTGAAACTTTGTTCTCTTGACCGATACCTTTCATTTCCCTCTCCCCACAGTCCCTGGAAATTATCATTCTATTCGCCACTATTGCGAGATTCACTCATAGATTATTCATATAAGGGGTATCATGTAATATCTGCTTTTCTATGTCTGGCTTATTTCACTTAACATAATGTCCTTTAGGTTTATCTATGTTGTCGTAAATGGTAGGATTTCCTTATTTTTTAAAATATTAGTATTCCATTGTATGTACATACTACATCTTCTTTATCCATTTATCTCTCACTGAACATTTAGGTTGCTTTTATGCCCTCATTGTTGTGATTAATGCTGCAATGAACAGGGGAGTACAGATATCTCATTGACATCCTGAATTCAATTCCTTAGGATATGTACGCAGAAATGGGATTGCTGGATCATATGGTAGTTCCACTTCTAATTTTTCTGTGGAAGCTCCTTACAATTTTCCACAGTGGCTGTTTCAATTTACATTTCCACCAATAATGTACCAGGGTCTCTTTTATTTTTCACATCCTTATCAATGTTTGTTATTGTTTTTTAAATAGTAGCTATTTTAATTGATGTCAGATGACATCTCACTGTGGTTTAAGTTTAGATTTTCATGATGTTTAGTGATGTTTAACACTTTTTCATGTCGGCATAGTTTTCTTTGGAGAAATGTCCATGCAGATTTTTTGCCATATTTTCATGAAGTTATTTATTAGTCTGTTGAGATTTTTGGACTTCCCTATATATTTTGGACATTAACCTTTTATGAGATAAGTTGTTTGAAATTTCATTGCATTATGCAAGTAGCTTTTTCATTTTATGATGGTTTCCCTTTTTGTACAGAAACTTTTTAGTTTTATATAGTCTTTCTTGTTTATATTTGCTTTTGTTGTCTTGGCTTTTTGTGTCACATTCCAAATGTCACCGCCAAGAAAAACAACAGGAAGCTTTTCCTCTATACTTTCTTCTAGAAATTTTGTGGTTTCAGGTCTTAAGTCTTTCCATTTCAAATTAATTTTTGATTATGCTGTAATACAGGGTCCCAATGTTACCCTTTTTCATGTTGATAGTCAGATACCCCAACACAACTTATTGAAGAAATTATCCTTTCCCCATTGTGTACTCTTGGCATCTTTGTTGAAGGTAAGTTGACTATAAATGCATGGGTTTATTTCTGGGCTCTTTACTCCATTTCATTGGTGTGTATGTTTTTATGTGAGTACTATACTGTTTTTATTTACTATAGCTTGCAATATATTTTCAATTAGGAAATGTTATGCCTTCAGCTTTGTTTTTCTTGCTCAAAATTATTTTGACTACTCAGTTTTTTGTGGTTTCATATGAATAAATCATTAATGTTTTAAATCTCTAGGTTTGGAAAAAGTTTGTTATATAGAAAAGTTGATTAACTTTTCATTTCTGTAAAAAAGTATCTTTGGAGTTTTGCTAGGAATTGTAGTGGTTTTTAGGTCACTTTGCGTACTCTGGATATTATCTTAATCTCAGTTCTAGAAAGAAAGTGAGTCTAAATTAAATTTTGATCATCAGGAAATAACAAATAGTAACTGCCCTGAAAGGAAAGAGAAATTATTAACTTAAAAAACTTTACACTCTAATTTCTAGCATAAGTTTAAGCTGGGTATTTTATATTAGGTTCATAACTAGGATGTGTCAAGGCAAGTTCTTGATTTCTTAATTCCTCTAATATTTCCTTTCTTATTTTCTCTAAAGACTGAAATTTCAGTAGATGATACTGTTGCTTGCTTGCCTAAAACCAATACATTTACTTTCCTGTTAATATATCTTCATTGTTTCCTCTTTTTATAGAGGCAACACTAATTTACAACACCATATAATTTTCAAGTATACTCTTTTTCACCTCAACAAGGTGGTATTTTTCATACCACTCTCAACATTATATGTCTAGTCACAATCTACCAACAACCAATTGGCATCCTCTTCCCATGCTTTCCTTTCTTCTTCCCCTCTGGCAACCACCATTTACAATCTACTTTTTATTCTGGTGGTTTAACATGTCCAATGTCAAGGAATGAAGTAGCTCAATAATTATAATTCCCTCTTTGCACGCATGTGCTAGATATGGAAATGCAACTTGGCTTCTGACAGAAGCAATTTAAGGAAAGGGCTGATAGAAGACATATTAGGTAACTTTTCTGGATAATAAACCTCTTCCAAGCCTATTCCTAGTGGTTTAAAACATTAATGACTTATTTAATTCATGATTCTGTGGTTTGGTGGGTGTTTCTTATGGTCCAGGTAATCTTAACTAATCTATCCTGGGTTTGCTCATAAGTCTGCATTCATCTGACAGTTGGGCAGGTAGTTGTATGATCTAGAATGACCATTCTCACACATCTAGTGCTTAACAGTCTTTTAGCCAAAGCAAAGGAATAACAGACTGAATTCCATGTCTGTCGTCAACTGGGCAGGCCTTTTCATGTGACAATTAATCATATAATATGTATGTGCGTGTATGTGTGTGTGTAGAAATGGGCAGTGTTTCTTGGAGTCTTGCTTTAAAATTATCACAGCATCACTTCTGTGCCATAGGGTATAGGCTGTTATAGAGATGTTTTTAATCTCTCACTAGAGGCTTCTGGGAAGTTTTTTCTCTCCTACTTAAAAGAATTACTCAAGTGAAAAAACATGTACTCTGCTTGACTTCTTCCTTCTTAGTTTCAATACTGACTAAACTTGATATTTAAACTTTAATCACAAGGAGAACCCCAAGAAAACCTCATATATGTGGAACTACAATATCATTGAAGAACTGAATATCACTGGATGCCCCAACTTCCAGATATTTCACTGAATGGCTAAATTCAGTGTTTTAAAATAGACTTAATGGAATATTTTATTGTTTGTGGCAATCAGGAGTTTCCCATAACTTGATATGGGGAAATTAGTTTACAAACTGAATACGCTGCTTAAATTCTGCAAGCTTAGTTCCATTTTAGTTGAAGGTATTTCTCATTCTATTGTTGCTAGACTGAACATAAAAATGTTATATTTAATCTTTCCAATTATAGTTAATCCAAGAATTTTTTTTTTAAGAGAAATTTTTTTTTAATATTTATTTATTTATACAAGCACTGGGTATAGCCAGAAGTGTGGGAAGGTGAGAGAATTCACCAGAGCCAGAGCGGGGAGCAGAGCAGGCAGAAGGACCAAAGTACACTGCTGAGGGGAGCAGCGGGCAGCAGGAGAGGTCTGCACGCCATGTGGGACCCTCCTCCAGTGGCCGGGGAGCAGCCGGGGATCGAACCAGCGCTGCAGAGGCTGTGGGCAGCTTCGCAACCCAGCGCTCAACCGCTGCGCCACCGAGGAGGCCCAATCCAAGGATTTTTATAGTAGCTTTTACCACAGAAGTATACAGTCTCAGATCCTTTGAAGTAGATATTTGGTTTCTTTTGACTTTACATTTTTTTAAGGGGGAGAGGAGAACCTTTATAAAAACTGGTGTGCATAATGCTTTAATATCACCAATGAATGATAACATTCCTCTGCATTGGGCACAACTGCAATTATAGAGCAAAGATATATTAGGTTAAAAATAAATATTTAGCAAGCTTTAGTATGTTGATTCTAAAAGTGAAGTGAACTGATTCTTTACTTTTTCATTTCTTCATTTCTATGTCAATAAATTGAGAGCTTGATGTTAATGATTTTGATGGTACTACAAGCAGCAGGATTCTATGATTATAAGAATCTCTTATTCTGCCTGGAAAAATGTACTAATTCTCCTTTTTTTTCCATAAAAGCTCATTTCTATCTGCCTCCTCCCACCATGTCTTCTTTAAGCAGCCTGTCTTATGATAAATTCATCTTTTGCAATTATACAAATATTTCCTTGAAACACTCTTCATTTATGACCTAATTATATAGAAAGATAACATTTCCTCTTGATTTCAGTAAAATAAGTAAAATGTTCCCAGATTATTAGAATTTTATAAATATTCACATTCTAGTTATCTACATCTACATCATTTATATCATCTATATCTAAATGTCCATAATTTTGATTTTGCCCAAGGGAAGAGATAGTGATGGTTCTTGAAGGGTAGGTAGGGTATAGGCTGTTAGACTAGAGATGAAAGTGGGGATTTCACAGAAAAGAAAAAATATAGGCTAGTACCTAGAGCCAGGCAATAATCTGGTTCATTCAGTGACAAATAAGCAGGACAGATAGGTGAGATTAGTGAAAGAAAATGCTGAAAGCGGAGATCAGGCCATGAGATAATTCATGATATAAATGAATTTGAACTTTATCTGTTAAGTAATAAGAATATAGAATTGATTGCTCCTTACTCTCTTCCAATATACTATCTTTATTACATCAGTGTGTATACTGCTATTAGAATATTTATAAGACCACATCATATTACCTGAACATATGTCGGTCTTTTCTAATAAACAATAAGCCTCTTTAAATGAGAGTCCATGTCATGTTATTATTGTGTTTTCAATGTCTATCCATATGGAGGACTTTGTGATGCTACCCTAAAGTACAATTCCCAGAATTCCCTTTCCAGCATGTTTTCAGAAAAATTGCTATCAAAAGTGTTCACCAATAAGACTTAAAAGACAGAAGGGAGACAACTGTGATTTTGTAGCAAAACAAAACAAAACAAAACAAAACAAAACAAAACAAAACAAAACCTTCCAATAATTCAATCCAACACCAATCTAGGTATTTCTGTGAAGAGATTGACAACCACCTATGGACTTGTTAGACCCTACAATTGGATGTCAATTCTTTATAATAAGTCCTTTTTTCTCTATCTCCAACTGATTCCTATTCTCTGGTTGAAAAGCAAATATACAAAGCACGTGCTCAGTGAAAGATAAGTGAATATGCATTCTCTAGATTAGTTCTCCAGTCATGCTTATGAATGACTAGCAAGTGGGAAGGCATTCTGAAAAATATTACAAGAATGTATGGCTATTCTTTCTTTGGGAACATGTCAAAACTAATTTTGATAGGATAAATTTAAATTTGTGTTTTGTGTTTATTTCCAAATCATTATTTCCAAATATCGTATAGATGTGCAGAGTACCCAAATGTTGAGAGTAAAGTTAGCAAATCAGCTACATTTATTCAATTAATATTTATTGATTCCCTACTATGTATAGATATTCATCAAAGCACTGGGAATTATCAGTTAAAAATGAGGGAAAAAAGCAAACTAACAAGTAAACAAATAGCAAACATTCTTATCCACACAATGTTTGCTCTTGCTATTAGGAATTAATCAAATTGGCTATTGAGAACTGGCACTGTGCCTTTTGAGGATGAGAGAAACTCAGGGTTAGTTCCTGCTCCTGATGTGTATGAGTGTGTGGTCCCAGATCAGGCTGCCCTAAGATGTGGAAAAGTAGCCTATTGAGTATTTTGAATTAAAGAATTAGTCAGTGAGGGGTCTCCCTGGTGGTGCAGCAGGTTGAGCGGCATGCTGTGGAGCTGTCCACAGCCTCTGCAGTGTTGGTTTGATTCCTGGCCAGCCAGGGAGCTACCCACATGGTGCAGCAGACCTCTCCTGCCTCGCCCGCTACTCCCCTCATTAGTGTCTTCGGTCTGTCTGCCTGTTCTGCTCCCAGCTCTGTCTCTAGTGAGTCCTGTCACCCTCCCACACCTCTGGCCTGTACCCCAGCTCCTGTATAAATAAATCTTTAAAAAAAAAATTAGTCAGTGAGTGATACCTTACATCTTACTTTCTCCTAAAATTAGGAATTTTTTCTGTCTCCTCTCTTTTTCCCCTGAAAGCATGAAATAAATTATCTATGTGAAAGGTAGCTCCCCTGCCCAGACTTGGAAAGACACCCTATTGTAGAGCCAGGGATGAGAAACTTTTATAAACTAGCTCTGGTTAACTCATTTCTAAAGTAGTTGTCCAAACCAAAATTTTTAAGTTTCTTTGTCCTATTTTTTTCTATACAATTTTATTGTTTCTTTTTCTAAAAACATCTGAACTGGGTAGTTCAGTCATTTAATATGTTCTATATCATATGGGCCTCCATGTGCATGAAATTACATTTGTCTTTTCTATTGCTAATATCTCTCATGTCAATTTACTATTGGGCCAACCAAAGGAACCAAAGGAGGTAAGAGTCCCCTTAAAATTTCCCTGGATTTCTCATTTAAGACAGACTCTTCAAAGGGTCATTACATCTGTCTACAGTCTCTACAAGGCTTTTTGTTTTAAAACAAGATTCTCTTTGTTTGGGGTAGAACTTAAATAGATACTTGGGGCTATCCAAATATTAAGATTTTTTTTCAAAACAATAATTCTCTAGATTGTATATTAAATCTCTTATTAAAACTATTAATTAGACTAGTCACCTGCCACCTGTTCTTTGATTTGATTGCTGCAAAATTACTACCCTATCTATAGAGTTCCACAATGATCTATTTCCTGCTTCTAGTTCATTGTTTACAAAAATCTCTTCTCTCTATATATATATATTTTGCTCATCCTCGTTCTAACATTTTCTTTTATATATTAGCCATTTTCATTTGAAATAACAATTCATTTTTGAAAAAGCGGCTGGGATTTTTCTATTCTTTGTGTTTCCAATGGCATTTCCACACATTTTCCACATATGCACTTATAGTAAGTTGATTATACAAATGAATAGATCATAATTATTTTGTATATTTTATGTAATATATTTGAACAAGGTATTTAAAATATTACATACAATGAAGGAAAAATATATACAGACCTTAAAAAAGTAATACATAAATGTAAAAAAGGAGTTTTATCTAAAAGAACATTTCGGATTGATCTCCCTTAAGAAATTATTATAATCCGTTAGTCAAAACTGAGTCTATTTGAAAATGTAACAGTCTTCAAAAACTAAAAACACACAAAAAACAATAGCTATGTAAACATGTTTGATAAACAAACATATGGAAATGGAAATATTAAGATACTGCTCCACTTGTGTTTCATTCTCCTTTATGCAATAAATTACCTGATTTCTATTGCCTTTTTGCCACTCCAAACTGCACAAATTTTTGATTATGAGTTGATTAGCTTTGGTACATTTGTACCAAAGTTTCTTGTATTTCCTGCACTGAGATTGAACTGAATACTGTTTGTAGTTTTGCCTAAATCTGAAGCAAGAACTCACCTATTTGAAAATTTCTAAGGACATTTAGTGCTGTAATAACAAAGACATATTCAAGGATTAAGAGATTGTCTCATCTTTCTTTCCTTAATTGGTCCATAGGGAACATCAAGGATATCCTAAAGGAAATCATGACTCTTTTTAAAAGGAGAGAGGAGAGCTCTGCTGCATTTGGGAGACTTTTATGATCTGAAGTGGCTATTCCAGTGGTTGCTGCCTAAGAGACAAAAGCCAAATTTCAAATCTTTGCCTCTTTTCTCTTTTCATTCACTGTCTCGCTGTAGCCCTTGTTGTTTTGACACTGATAGCAACTAAGAATTCAGGATTTTCCCAGTAACAGGACAAGCGCAAGACAGAATTTAATTTTCTGTGTGTGAAACTTTAAGGGGGTCTTTGTAAGTCAGATTTATGAAAGTAGACACTTTCCCACATAGCAGTATTTTAGATTACCCTGTTTATGTTTAGTAGATATTTCTTAAGATAATTTTAGCAATTGTTTACTTGAGTCATTGAAGAAAATAAAGATGATTCTTTGGCAAAAACATACATTTTAGTGACAGTTTCTCTGTACTGACAGCCTAAGAAACTTAGTGTTTTAGTGAAATTCAGTGAAGTAACATATTGGTCTCATAATTTTCTTCATCAAACTAATTCCAAAATGTCAGATACCAGTATATCTAGAAACTAGCTTACTAGATATACTAGGTATACTAGATATACTACCAGTATATCTAAAAACTAGTTTATAAAATAATTAACTTGTATCCTGAAGTTCTTATTTGTTACACATATGAACTAGCACCATCCCCCAAATCAGGTTATATACTACATTTTGAAGCTGTCCCCAATTCTATATTATCATAGTCAGATGTATGTAAGTTACTGAAAATAGGAATATTGAGGGGAAAATCTCAAATTATAGTTTCTGCTTCTTAGCTCCAAACTGCACAGAAAAATTCTTGATTATGAGTTGATTAGTTTTCTGTAAGCTGCCATTCATCTGAATTACCAACATATTAAATGTTTCCCCCAGATGGCACACAAAATCAAGTTCATGAGATTGTATTAAACATTGATGGTAAGAACAGTGTAGACATCTTTGCCTATCATTACTGTCAAATGTCCAGGTAGCAGCATTTTCCTTTGTGCATTCATTTGTTTAGTATATATATATATATACCAGATTCCTACTATATATACACCAGACATCTCAGTAGATGTCCCATCCCAGAGTCCATGGTTTTGTGTGGGTGGTAGTGTAGGAATACTGAGGTAAAGATGGATGAAAATGAGTTTGAATACTCAAAAGATACATTTTTTTTAATAATCAGGTGTATGGAGGCCACCTCTTCTTATAATTAAACACTGCCACTTTACCTGAGTCTTCTCTAAGTTGATCCCATTAATTTGTTGCAAATTTGTCATTCTCAAGCTGTTTTAGTTCCATGTCCCAAATTACCTCAGGATTCACTCTCTCTCTCATTTCAGATTCTCTTGTCTTTGATATTTTTGCTTTTCTGATAAAAAAATATTTGGATTATCCCAGGTAATATCATTAGAGTTCTTTTTCTCATAAGCTGTCATAATTTTTTCAAATAATTGCATTAAAACTATTCCCATATTTGGAACAAAACTATATACTTGATCACTTCAAATTAGTTATAAGGCTCATTTAGGTGATCATGATGTTTCAGACTTGAGTATTAGAAGCTTACTTAGGTATCAATTCCAGAATAGTCTAAGGATTTTTTTAAAAT
Organism: Talpa occidentalis; assembly: GCF_014898055.3. Lineage (NCBI taxonomy): Eukaryota > Metazoa > Chordata > Mammalia > Eulipotyphla > Talpidae > Talpa > Talpa occidentalis. Next base: position 77,837,467 of record NW_023602073.1, on the reverse strand, counting down.
TTAAATGTACTTAAATAGCAGTGGATAATTGCTGACACTGCAGCAAGAAAAGGTTAATGACAAAGAAGCAAGGCTTAAAACAGCATGAATACTATGTGATCATCTGTGAAAAAGGGAATGTGTATTTACAGGTTCCCTTATATGTAGAGAATGTTTTTTAAATGATTATGGAATTAATCTGTTCATGTTTTTAACTGTGCAATGCTAAGAATTTTTAAATGGGAAAATTCATTTCAGGACAAATCCCTTCATAATTATTGACTTTTTTTTCTAACTATATCTATGTATTAGTTTTTAAATTAAAAACTCTACAAATATGTATATTTGAAATATCTTAGAAGTCATCCATGCAAATTATCTTATTTTTTAAGGTAAGAGAGGTTGTGATTTTGTCATAATCATACAGTAAGTATGTGAAGGAAGTGAATTCACATTTTTCAGCGTCCATTCATTTTCCTATACTCATCTTAGCAGTACAGGGAACACAGAAGATATGTTCTTGAGTTCAATAGAATTACTGTCGTGTCTCCTGCTGGAAGTATTTCTTCCTCTAGAATCAAGACTCTGAGACCTCTAGGCCAGCAAAGCATAAACTTGAGGGAAGGGAAAATGAAAGTGTGGCTAATGTGTCACTAAGGTGAACAGTGATTGATGCCACCCCTATTTTCTTCTGCTGTTTGGTTACCAGGCCTGTGAATCCTGATAATTGAAGAAAAGTACCTTATATTGGACCCTGATTCAGAGTACATACCTTTGAATGTGTATTTTGACATATCCTGCATAACTAGGCCCCTAGAAATGTAAGTGAGACTTATTTATTTCCTACCCTCTGATACACAAAGGTCTTGCCAATAAATCAGGTGCAGTTGCTACTTTTTAGTCACTAGCATAATATCATCAATGCAATGAGTCTGTGATATATTCTGAAGGAAAAGATGATCAAGATACCTAGGAATTAAATTATGACACAGGTCTGAGGAGTTGATATGCTCCTGAGACAGAAAAGTGAAGGTATATTGCTGGCTTTGCCAACTGAAAACAAACTGCTTCTGGTGGAGATTATGGACAGGTATGGAGAAAAGGCAATTTCCAGATCAATAACTGTATACCAGGTACCAAGGAATAAGTTAATTTGCTCAAGCAATGCAATCACATCTGGTACTTTAGCTACAATTGGAGTCACCATGTGGTTGAACTGACAATAATCCACAGTCATTCTTCGAGTTCCATCAGTCTTCTGCAAAGGGCAAACATGAGTTGAATGGGGATGTGGTGGGAATCATTGCCCCTGCATATTTCAAGTCCTTGTGGTGGCACTAATACCTGCATTACTTCCAGGAATGAAATATTGCTTTTAATTTACTATTTTCCTAATATTAAAGTTCCTAAAATTCTAATGGTTTCTACTTGGCCTTTCCTGCCATTATAACACTCATCCTATAGGACAGGGAACCAATTTGGGGTTCGACAGTTGCTAAATATATCCATTACAATTATGAACTCTGAACCTGGGGACCCACCAGCTTCACTGTGAGAGGTGTTTGAGCTAAAACCTAGAAGTAGGGTTCTACTATAACAAGTTACTAAAATGGCGGAAGGGGATAAAGGGTAGAGGCTAGAAGAGTTTTGATGTACATTTTGGCAAAAGCCTATAGTGTAATGAACAGGGAATTAAGAGTATTGTTGACAAAAGTACAGAAAGAAAAGAGGAAAACAGAAAAAAACTCTAAAAGGCATAGCTGAATTGACAAAGGCTCAAATGTTTTTATATGTATTCCAGAACAGATATCTGTGGAAATATGGGTTTAACAGTCATTTACATGAGGACTCAGAGGGCAATGAAGGGAAATGGAGGAAAGGTGTTATAAACTGGTAAAGAACTTGGCTAAATTGTATTCATGTACTAATGTTTTATGGAAAGTAGAACTTGTAAGAGATGAAATTTGATTTTTAGTTGAGTCTCTTTCTAAGCAAAATGTGGAAGGAGTGCTTCATTTCTCCTGAATGCTTATTATAAAATTTGAGATGAACTAAATGATTTAACAACTGAATTATTAATCAAAAAGAAAGCAGAATTTAAAGATTAGGAATATAGCAGTCTATTCAGATTATAAAATATGAGGAAGAAAGGTTGGAAGAAACACTAAGGATGTGGCTGAAATTTTTACAAGGATATTAATTAGCTCCCTTAACAAGGTTGGGATCTATTGTTTAAGACAATGAATGGATTACCCTGAAAGCAATTCAAAAATTGTCATGCCTGCTGCACCCACCACAGGCCCAAAGTGCAAGTGCACCAACAGAGCAGTTTCTAGGAAGGGCTGCTGGTGCCTTGAGACCAGCGCCTGCCTGGCTCTGCCTGCCATTAGCAGGCCCCTGTCCTTGTGTTCTTCCTCCACCTCAGGTGTGGTTCCAGCAGAGCAGGTGAGGCATGGACTTTGGTGACCACCTTTTCAGAAGTCAAAGACACCACAACTATTAACACAGAGAATGCATGCTGTGAGGGCATGGCTGCCCCTTTCTCATTTCAGTGTACCCAGCAGAGTCACAGGCTCAGGACCTCAGCCCAGGAGAGCCTACAACTGGGATTCCAGCCCTGAGGAGTAGGACCCAGGCAAGATCAGGGCCAGAGCAGTGAGCCCTTTTTAGGGCCCCAAGATTGAGAGGGCCCAAGAGGTCCCATACAAGTAGCATCTGTGCTTGGGGTTCCAGCTTTAGAGAACTACAGAGGTGGAGCTGCAGCCCCAATAGTCAGGAAGGCAGAGCATTGCACCAAAGGTGGAATGGGTGAATGTATTTTGCATGTGAGAAAGACTTGAATTAGGGAGAGCAGAGGCAGACTGCTATATATTGATGTTTGCCCCCTACCCCCCCATTCCCACCCTCAAAGGTCACATACTAAAGCCTAATCCCAATGCGATGCTATTTGGAATTGGACCCTTTGGGACATGATTAGGTTGTTAGAGTGAAGCTCCCATGAAAGAAATTAGTCCCCCTATAAAAGAGACCACAGAGAGCTCCCTCTCCCCCTCTGCCATGTGAGGACACAGTGAAAGGTGCTTCTGTAAACTAGGAAGTGGATCCTCAGTGAATCTGCTTGCACCTTAATTTTTTTTTGGACTCAGTATTTTTTTTTAATATTTTATTTTATATAATTCTTACACCATTTTTCATTTTTGCACAATGTAAGCATTTTCATTTTGGCTATATTCCCCATATAATTGCACCCTCCCCTTATTTTGACCCTAATCATTCCTCTCCCCACCCCCACCCCTGTGTGTCTCTGGTTTATAGTTGCTTGTTGGTTTTGATTTTTTTGTTTGTTATAGTCTTTTTCCTGGTCTCTTATTTAGGTTTCCTAAATTTCTGCTATAAGTGAGACCATTTGGTATTTTTCTTTTTCTTTCTGGCTTATTTAGCTGAGCATGATCCCTTTCAGCTCAATTCATGTTGCTGCAAATTGCATGAGTTTATCTTTTTTGATTGCTGAGTAATATTCCATTGTGTATGTGTACCACATCTTCTTGATCCAATTATCTATTTTTGGACATTTGGGTTGTTTCCAGAGCTTACCTATTGTAAAAAGTGTTGCAATAAACATAGGGGTGGAGGTGCCCTTTGGAATTAATGTTTCTGTGTCATTTGGGTAAATACCTAGGAGTGGAATTGCTGGATCATATGGAAGCTCTATCTTTAGTAGGCTGAGGAATCTCCACACAGCTTTCCATAGTGGTTGGACTAGTTTGCACTCCCACCAGCAGTGCAGGGGAGTTCCTTTTTCTCCACATCCTTTCCAACATTTGTTGTTGCTAGTTTTTTTAATATGTGCCATTCTCACTGGTGTAAGATGATATCTCATTGTAGTTTTGCTTGCACCTTAATTTTGGACTACTCAGCCTCTAGAGCTGTAAGAAAGAAACAAAAACTCTGTTTATAAACCATCTAATCTTTGCGATAGCAGCCCAAACAGACTGAGGCCACTTGGATTTACTATTATTGTGCAGCTAACCAGCAAAAAGAAATTTGATTCAATATATTCAACTGAAAATATTTCTAAAAGTTTTGATACTGAATTTCTGCCTTAATAGTTTCTGAGTGTATGAAACTTGGCTCATAACTCAAGATTCTGTCATATGTGTGAATCATCATTTTTAGTGTCAGTTTTCTAAGAAATGAGACTCTGAACAGACTCTCAGATATCCAAGAGGAAACCTTCTGTTATTTGTTGAATTGTATAAGTAATTCCTGATACTTTAAAGTTTTCATATAAGAAATAAAAGAATATGCTATTAAATAAAAGCCTCAGACATCACCGTTTCATAAAGTACCAATATCTCCAAAAAAAAAAAAATGCCAGTATCTATGGGAGAAGATGGTGTTTATTGTCATGATTCTTGTATTTGTAAAGGAATTCCTAATAACAAATTGAATGATTTCAGGTGAAAAAACACCTGGCAATTAAACCTTTCTAGGAAAACTAAAACCTATAAAATCACTTATATAAAAGATGGACAGCCTTAATGCTTTATGAGACAGGATAAACAGTTAAGGGCAGGTAATACTAGAATAAATTTTAAACCAGGAAAGTTAAATCAAATTCCAAATGATTGAAGTGTAACCTGTAGAGAACCTTTGCAGTTTTCTCAGTCATATAGGGGCCAAAATGTCCAGATATTCTGGGTTTTAAGCTTTTCACATATTTCTTAGGTTTGCTAATGCTTCATATTTCTTGACCAACATGAGGCCAAGAGTACCTCCTCTGTGAGGAAATCTTTGGAAAATGGAACATAACCTGATAATGGGGGTAGGGGTGGGTGGGAACTCATCATCATTTGTTACATAGCTATCTTCTCCTCATTTAGAGGAAGATGAGCTTTATGAAGTGTCACCAGTGTTCCTAGAATAAGTGCAAGGCAGTAAGGAAAGAAAGAGATGTATGAAGAATCCTGCAGATTTCTTATCTCTCTGTTCTGTGTCTTGGGATATTAGTTATACAAGCAACTTTGTAATATTTCCATTAGAAAATAGATGAAATCCTTCTATCAGGCCCCGCCCCTTCAAGGACAGTTGCAATTGAGTGTCACTATTATTAATCATGGAAGTCACAAAATAGGGGTATGTTGAAGATATGTCATACTGGTATGTGAAAGTCCATTGTGCTCAATTCTTCCCAACTCTGGATTCAGTGACATCATGTGATGGGAAAATTTATATATGAAATCAGCAAATGCATCAAATCATCCTTCCCTCCATTACTCCTTCTCCCACTGGAGATCAGGCTGATAAACATCTAATAGCACTGTGCATCAGGGATATAGTGTAGGGGTTTTGAACTGGAGTATTGAATTTCTTTGGATTGCCCACATCACCATAAATATTAGAAATATACTAAATTTACATGTATTCCAAATAGGTGCTTAATTAACAAATCTAACGGTCATTGGAAGTGAAGAGTATGTCTTAACTTTAATCAAAAAACTTGTATAGATGTAATCAGGGCAAATGAAATCATTTAACCTAATTTACTGTGTCTCTGAGATAAAGATCTGAATTTCAGACATTAGATATCTGGAATAGCATTTTTTTTGTATTTATTATCCACTACCCGAAACTGATTTTTTTCTTGCATCATTGCTTGCATGCAGTTCATTTTCTTACAAAGCAGATGAATATTTAAAAACAATATCTGCCAACATTGTATTCCAATAAAATCAGATCTTCTGTCATTTATTGATAAAGTTTATAAAATCACTATGAGTTTTTTCTCCTTCTTATAAGAGTATACGTATTTATATTTCTGATTCAAGGTTTGAAAATGAAGGACCCTGCATTATTTGCTCTGGTATAATAACCATGTACCTAACTCACAAAATATGGTGGGTTATTCACCTTACCCCTTGCTCCCAACTAAAACACACAGTGTAAATGGATGCCCTCTATTATATAGAAAAACAAATATCTTTGCTAGAACAAATACAATTCAGTGGAAACTGATTTAAACACTACTATGGCTGGAAAGAACATACTTCACAGGATTTCTTGGTTTTCCAGCTGGCGCTCATCTACAGTTTACATATGACCCACAAATAGTGTTCACTTCAGTGATGATAAGCAGTCAAGTGTGGGTTTTAGCAATTTTTAAGCTTTTCCTTTTTAATCTATAGTGCTGGTGAATTTTAGATAATTTTTGTGTTATTATTTGAACTTACTTTTACATGATTTAGATGTATTCATCTAATCTAATGACATATTTATGTACTTTATGAATTTAAATCAGACCAAAGGACTACTTTGATAAAATATTCCTCTGAAAATTCTTTTCTTCTCCTAATACAATATGTATCTAAAGAGGAGCATAATTCTTTGTCGATAATATTTATTTTCTAGTAGATTTTCTGATCGTAAGAGTGCACATGTTTAGTTTACTAAAACACGTGTTATTGAGAGAATAACTATGAATTAGGAGAGTTTGGTGGAGGGATGGAGGATTGAAGGAAACAGATATAAAAATATTGAGAGAAAAAGCTTGATTACCCACTTTACTTATATGGTTCAAATTTACAGAAAACCACACAACCCAAATCTCTAACTTTTTTAATTGTTTAGCTTAAAATTGAATTGTAAATATAGATGAGAAGTGACTTTGACTAAACTGCTTTTTACCTGCTTAATGAGTCGAAAATGTGGTGTTTATTATGTTTTCTGAAATGTAACTATCCATCTGTACTCACTGCCAAAGTAACAAGTTATTAAGTGGTGTCTATCTGGATGCTTATAATTATGAAGTATATAGTTATTATAATTTTGTACATTTAAAGAATTTCTTGTTTTTAAAATAAATTAAATACATCACTCATTCAATTTTCAGATGTTTATATTGGTCAATAAGGAAAAGTGGTTGTTTAGAAGCCTTATTAAAAATAAACACATCGCAGAAACTGATGAAATTTTCAAACAAGTAGAAGATTTCAGTAAGTACAAAATAAATCCTGAGTTATTATGTCTATTGTATCTACTTCTTTATAGCCTGACTGATCAGTACAAAGTGTGCAGCTATGATCTTTCTTGAAAAGCATGGCACGTTCATATTAAAGGGAGGATTTTCTATTCCAAGGCCTTTGAAAATGTTTCCATTCCACAAGATATTGATTATGAACAACAACAAAAAAGATCAATGAATTTATTTTCAATAATATAAAATCTTTGAAGAGATGGAATAACACTATTCACTGCAACATCATATTCAACAACAAAAAGATATTGATGATAGTCTTAGAGGATAGTCAACTGACGGAAAAGCACTTCAGTGTTAGGTATAATCCAGACAATCAACAGAGTGTAGAGATATGTGGTTCATTAGGAAATAGCTAAACTTCTTGATGCAAATCTGAAAAACCACAGCTGTATGTATCTAATTGGAAATAGCTTTTAGCAGCAGTGTTTGAAAGGTCGATGTATGGATTGATTGAGATGGAAGTCTATTCTTTATACTTGTTAAATTGCTTACTTTTACCATTCAAGTCGCTTCTGTTTAAATGCCCTGAGATTTAACCCCTGCTCTTCCACATAGCAGAGGGTCCAGAGCAAGCTCTGATCACTGCTTTGCAGGACCATATTCTAACAGTCCCATGTTCTTGCCACTCCTCTCTGACGTGTGCAGCAGGTCTCTTGCTCTGATCTCCTCTCTCGGGGAGGGTATGGACTCCACTGGCCATGCTGTCAACAGTCAGATTATCTTCCACTGAATCAACTGTGTGCCTGGGTCTTCACTGCCCCCGCAGTGAAAATATCCCCTGCATAAGGCACCCAGCTTTTCGACTGATTAGAATGACCACACCCTGTCTGCAACTCCTTCTCTGACTCCCTATTTTACTACCATAGTGAGCCACTGATCTCCAGTGAAATATCCATGGGTCAGTCCTCTGTCACCTGTAATGGATTGGTGAAATTTTCTGTGAGCAATATTTCATTTCCTACTACTACTCAGGAGAAAGGTTTATCAAAACCTCCCTATTCCAGCATGTTGTAGACAGTGTCTGGTCAATTATTTTGTGATAAAAGAGGCAGGAATATACAATGGGAAAAGCAAAGTCTCTTCAGTAAATGGTGCTGGGAAAACTGGGCATCAACACATATAAGAATAAAACTGGACCACTCTTTAATACCATGCACAAAAATTAGCTCAAATGGACTAAAGACATGAATATAAAACATGAAACCATAAAAGCTCTAGAAGAAATCATAGTCAGTAAGCTCCTTGCCATCAATCTTAGCAATGATTTTTTTGGATTTGACACCAAAAGCAAAGGCAACAAAATAAAAAATGAACAAGCACAACTGCATCAAACTAAAAGCTTTTGCACACTAAAGGAAACCATGAGCAAAATGAAAAACAACTTATCAAATAGGAGAACATACTTATAAATCACATATCTGATGAGTTAATATCCACAATATATAAACAACTAACACAACAGCAAACAAGAATTAAAAAAAAAAAACCACTGATTAAAAACTGGGGAGAGGGCCTCCCCTGGTGGTGCAGTGGTTGAGCACTGGGCTGCGGGGCTGCCTGCAGCCTCTGCAGCGCCGGTTCGTTTCCCCGGCCACCGGTGAGGGTCCCACAAAAAAAAAAAAAAAAAACTGGGGAGAGGATCTGAAAAGACGTATTTTCAAAGACATGCAATGACCAACAGATACTCATCATTCAATAATCACAGGGAAATGCATATCAAAACCACGATGAGATACCCCTTCTCACCTGTTAGGACGGCTATTTTATAAAAGACAAGAACAAATGTTGGTGAGGATGTATGGAAGAAGAAACTGCTGTGTACTGTTAGTGGTGGGAATATAAATTGGTGCAGCCTTATGGAAAACCGTATGGAGACTTAATATACCAAAATTAAAAATAGAACTACCATATAACCAAACAATTCCACTTCTGGATATTTATATAAAGGAAACAAAATCACTATCTTAAAAAGTTATCTTCACCTTTATATTAATTGCAGCATTATATGTAATAGTCAACACATGAAAACTACTATAAGTATCTTTTGAGGAATGAATAAAGAAAATATTATATAGGTACATACATACACATACACATAAAGGAATAGTATTCAGTCATAAAAATGAAGGAAATCTTGTCATCTATGGCAACATGGGTATTAGGCTAAGTTAAATAAGACAGAGAAAGGCAAATACTGTGTGGTCTCACTTACATGCAGAACCTAAAAACTAACCCCCAAGAAAAATTTAAAAAAAAACACCACCACCATAGTCAAAGATAAAGAGAATATATGGCTGGCTGCCAGAGGTTGCGGGGTAGAGAGTGGGTACAATAGGCAAAAGTGATTGAAAGCTTCAATCCTCCAATGTTATAAAATAAATATACAGATATAAACTATAGCACATGGAGTATAGTTAATGATAATATTATATTGCATATTTGAAAGTTGCTAAGAGAGTAGATTTAAAAGTTGTCATAATAAGAAAAGAATTTTTAACTGTGTGGTGATGACTGTTAACTAGACCTATTGTGATGATCATTTTACAATGTATACAAATTTCAAATCATTTTGCTGTAAACTTAAAACTAATAAAATATTATATATAAATTGTCTCAATAATGGAAATACCAAGCAGAAAAAATTAACAGAAATGATGTTATTTTCCCTAATACAAAATACACTATTTAAAATTTAATGTTTTATTCTATTTTCCCCATATGAACTGATAATACATTATCATATCAGTGTACAGTGTTATTAAATATGGACTTTAGACCATATACTCTGCAGGATTCTAGGGAACAAAAGGTCAAATTAATTTCTCATCCTTTTATTTTGGTGTCACATCTACTGTTTGTTTTTTTGCAATAGATACATATTTAAAATACTTGAGTATGAATCATTTGAGATTTTTTTTACCACTTTACAACTAACATTCAAATTCAGAGGTATAATGTCACATTTAAAAATATACTCATAAACTCAGTAAAAAGATTAAAAACATTTATACCTATTAGGTTTTGTTTTTCCCTTTGATTTCTTTAGGATTTTTCCTTTGATTTTTTGTAATTTAAAAATGGTCTGTCTAGGTATAGTTTTGTTTTGTTTTTGCAATTATCCGGCCTGGTGTTCCCTGAGCTTCCTGGCTTAGTGGTTTGGTGTCTGACATTAATTTGGAGAAATTCTCAATAATTACTGTTTCAAATATTTTCTTCTATTCTTTACTCTCTTCTTCTGATATTCCCATTACACATATATTACAGCTTTTATAGTTGTCCCACAATCTAGCTATTCCTTTCTGTTTGTTTTAGGTTTTGAAGTTTCTATTAATAAATTCTCAAAGTCAGAGATTTTTCTAGCCTTGTCCTGTCTATTTCTAGCCCCATTAAAAACATTCTTCATTTCTGTTACATTATATTTGATCGCTAGAATTTCATTTGATTCTTTTTCAGGAATTCCATCGCATTGCTTACATGTCCTTGTGTGCTACTTTTTCCACTAGAATCCTTGGCATATTAATTGCAATTTTTACTGATTTTTAATGTAATAATCCCAACATCCCTGCCATATCTGTGTCCGGTTCTGATCTTGTACTGTGTCTGTATGTAGGTCTTTAGTAATGGAACCGTGAGTTGTGGGGGTTAGGAAGCATTCTACAGTTCCATGGTTAGGACTTTCTTGAGCCTAATCCTCTGGACTATGAACTTCACAAATGTTTTTGATCTTCCTCCTCTCACCTCCCCCCTCCCCATCTTAAATTGGATAGGTTGACTTAAGTGACTAGGAGTTGGATATTTCCCTTCTCCATGGAAGGCCAGAACTGACTGCATTTGGATATTTCCCATCACAGATGTTGGTAAAGCACTGATAAAATTGCCCAGCAGGTTAGGCACTGTTTAACTTGTTTCTCCTGAGGACAGGCCTTCTTAAGAATAATGGAGAGCTCTGTTATATTTAAAAATTGTTCCTTTTTCCCCTTTTCAATAGTGGAAACACAGATGGCTATTTCTCAGATATTTACTGTGGGAACCCAAATTCCTGAGCTAATTCTCCCAATATTGTAGCACCCTGCCTATGACCAGGAGATTTTTAACTCTGAAAGTTATTCACAATGAATTCCAGCAGTTCATCAATTACAGTTCAGGATTTCCTACCTTGGCCCTGGTCCAAACACAGTGTCACTCACAGGAGTCTCTGCTCCAGCAAGCTGTGACTGTCTTCTCCTATCTCTCCAAGCTCCAGGCCAGAGTTATTTCTGGAGCCCTCTCATCTCCTAGGACTCCAAGGGGAGTTGGTGATTTTTCAGTATCTTCAGCTGTTAACTTGTTAAGGCCGAGTGATGACTGACTTCCAAACTCCCTACAGGTGAAACTTGAAAAAGAAGTCAATATATATACATTTTACAGTTAGGTTTTGTTTTGTAATAAGACAAAGTTATTTTTAAGGTTAGTATAAAGTAAAGATACTTGCAGCCATGACACATTTTTTCAAAATGAATTTAAATATCATTTAGAATTAGTAAACAATGTGCTTTGAAAAAACAATTATATTACAACTTCTTTCTGAGTTATTATATATTTAAAGCAATTTCTTTGAACTCCCCCAATATTTTACAAAAATAAAAAAATTCTTTTTCTGTTACAAGTTTCAGAAGACTCATTCTCTTTCATATGCTTAAATGTGAATTCTGATGTCAAATATACATAATACAATTTTAAATAATTAAGGCCTGACTTAGAGGCAAAAAATAATGAGTTGTATTTATATTACCAAAAGAAAAGATTTAATAGTGCCATTAAATTGCAATTTTAAATAAAAAGTAATTTAAAGTGTAAAATACTAAATTCATCAAGACAATCTACTCTGAACACTTTTACTGATGTCAATGTTATTAACATTTTTCTACTTTAGCATGTATCATTTGCATCATTTTAAATTGTACAAGTATACTGGCATTTTATTTCATCTCACGTACTTGTTTTTAACTTTATTATTAAAATAGAATTGCATTATAATATTAAATAAGTTTCAGGTGTGCATTGTCGAGAATCAGCACATGTATATACTACATAAATTTCACCACTAAAAGTCCAGTTTGGCTTTTACTCTATCATTGCCCCCCTTTTCCCAACTTACCCAAACTTCCTCCCCCCCCCCTTTTTTTGTGGAAACCACTAATTGGTCTGATAAATCAAAAGTTTATTTTATTTCATTTAGTTCAATTGTTTGTCTTCGCTATATACTACAGATGAATGATCGCATTTGGTGTGTTTGTCTTTCTGACTTATTTCACTAAGCAGAAATACCTCTAGGTCCATTCATATTGTTGCAAGTGGCAGAATTTCATCTGTAGTTGAATAGCATTCTATTGTGTACAGATACCACATTTTCTTTTTCATTTTTCAATCATTGGGCACTTAGGTTGTTTCTAATTCTTGTCTATTGTAAATACTCAATAAGTATGAAGGTGATTATGGCTCTCTGAATTAGTACATATGTATATATAAAATATATGTGTGTGTGTATATTTGGTAAATACCTTAGAAGTGGGATAACTAAATAGAATGTTTATTTTCAATTATTTTTAGAAATCTTTTGATTTTCATAATGGCTGCACCACTTTACAATCCACTAATTATAAATAAGGGTTCCCTCTGTCCACATCCTCTCTAACACTTGTTTCTTGTCTTTTGGATAATAGCCATTTTCATAGGTGTGAGGCAATATCTCAATGTTGTTTTGATTTGCATTTATCTAATAATAAGAGATGATGAACATATTTTCAAGTACCTATTGGCATCCTTATGTCTTCTTTGGAGAAGTGTCTATTCAGATTTTTCATTTTTTAATTGCATTATTTGATTTTTACTGTTAAATTTAATGAATTCTTCTTCACACAGTTGGATATTGTCTCCTGTTGGCCATATGATGTTTAATCTTCTATCATTTAGTAGGATGCCTTTTAGTATTTTTTCTCCTTCTCATTTTGATGCAGAAGTATTTTAGTCTGATGTAGTCCCATTTGTTTATTTTTGCTTTTGGCTCTTTTTACATAATAGTTAAGTCCCCAAAGACATATTAGACATCAGGCTGATGTCAGAGAGACTATGGTCTGTATTTCATCTACGTATTTTAAGGTTCCAGGTCTTATATCTAAGTCTTTAATCCATTTTAAAATAATTTTGTATACATTATTAGATAGTGGCCTAGTTTCATTCTTTTGCAATATTTTAGTTTTTCCAACAATTATTGAAAAGACTTCACTCTCTTCAGTGTAAGCTCTTGGTTTCGTCATATAGTTGTGATCTATATTTGTGTGATTTTATTTCTGGGTTCTCAATTTGTTCCATTGATCTGTGTGCCTGTTTTTATTTCAATATTGAGTTGTTATAATTACTATTGCTTTATAATACAGTTCGAAGTCAGGAAGCACGATACCTCCATTTTTATTCATTTTTCTAAGGAGTGTTTTTACTCTTTAGGTCCTTTTATAGTTCCAAATAAATTTCATGACTTTTTGTCTTATTTCCATGAAGAATCTCTTTGGGGTTTTGATAGGGATTACACTGAACTTGTATATTCCTTTTATTTCACTTAACATTTCCTTTCTGACTGATTTCAATGCATGTGTATTTTCCAATTCCACTAAGCAATTAACTCAATGCTGACATTATCTATATGGATATAGTGTCAAATCCCACAGGTGAAAGGCTCAATCCTACATGACTGTCTTCCGCCAGCTTCAGATACCAATCGAAAGTCCAGATTATTTGTGCTTCTGACTGATGGTTATAGATTGGAGTTTCCAATATCCCTCCCCCCCACCCACATAAAATCCACATCTTGGATTTTATTAACTTATTGAGTGGTTCAAAGGACTGAGACAAACATTTTACTCATTAGATTATTGATTTATTATTAAAAGATACAACTCAGAACAGCCTGATGCTTACAGCAAAGTATTAGACAGGGGCACTCAGCTTTCACACTCTCAGAATTTGTCCAATCTCCCTATATTTCCATGTGTTCACCAACCTGGAAGTGTTCCTAACTTTATCCTTTAGGGTTTTTACAGGGGCTTTGTTACACAGGCATTACTGATTAAATCATTGGTCACTAGGGTTGATTCAACCTCTAATTCCTCTCCATTTCCTATATTCAGTAAACTATAGCTAGAGAAAGAGGACACAAACAGTTGACTTATTAGGTAAAAATATTATATTATAATTACAAAACTGAATTTGATAAGTTCAGGTAACAGTCCAAAGAGGAAAATCTGAGAGAAATGGTCATAAATACTTCACGACAGTAGAAATGGAAATAGTATTAATGGATGGAAGTACCTGGGCAAGCAGAGCTGAGGACATATGATGGCAAGAGAGCATAAAGATCCAGGCATGAAAAAATGTAAGAAAAAGATTTGGGTGGCAGTTAGGAAGCTAACATGTCACATTTTATCTAAGGAATCACTTCATACATGTGTTTGTACAAGTGTCACAAACTAACCTTATCACCTTTTAATATTTCATGATATAAATTGATGAAGGAATGAAACATTGGGAAGATGCTGAGAAAAACTAAAAAGTCTATTTTTTCCATGCTCAGAAGAGGAAATATATTTAGGTGGAGGATATGACATTGGGCATAGATTACTAGTGAACATCAGAGAGCTAGTAGATACTTTGTGGGAAAGTAGAAATAAAGATATATGATAAACATAATGGGTTGCTAAAAAAAATTTTAGCTATTTTACATTTTTCTGTTTTGAATGTGTATGGAATTACTCAAAAATATATAACATGCCATGAAAAACTGTAGAAAATAAAAGAATCAAGGATGACTAGTAAGCTAAATCTTATCATTTTATATGTGCTGTACATTATGCTAAATATTTTACATTAATTTAAATCACTCAACATGGCAAGTCTGAAGTTAGATCTTTTATCATTCCCATTTTACAAAAATAGGACGTGGGGTTAAAAGAGACTAAGTAATTTTCTCAATATTTCAGAGCTGGTTAGCGGCAGACCATGAATTTTAACTTCAAAGTTTGGTCACCTCACCACCACACAACGCTACTTCAGATGAATAATATTCTAGGCTTTTTAAGTGGGAGCACTCTAATAGTAATATAATTCATCTATTTTTATGGCATACTTTTCTACAAGGATCTAGTTTCATTCTAAATTAATTTTTAAAACTTTATTATAGCTTATTTCATGACTGAATGCTCCAATATTTTATCTACAAGGCTAACATCACTACTTGTCTGAATTAAGTTTGTATCTAACATGAAAATCCTTCTGCTTTTGTTATTTAAGTTTACCGTTGCTATCAATGTCCTTGGTGGCTGGATTTAATGTGGCCTTTCTGAGAAATAATCAAACAACAAGCAAACAAAAACAAAACAGTAAAAAAGTCTTACATTCCCAGCAAAACCTACCTACTAACAGAATAGGTAATAAAACCAGCTTTTTATATATTGTGAAGACTTATCAATTAATCTGTAGCTATCAAGTCTGCAAAAGATGTAAAATATCTTTTGAAATTTTCTCTTGAGGAAATATCTTGAAACCAAAGTTTCAATTATCAGTTGCTATTAAGTTTTAAAGCCAGTAATTTTCACCTTGAGAAAAACACGTAAGAACATATAAAATTTCACAATAGGCCTCCCAAATTTTATACTATGAAAGTTCTACTACAATTTCTAATTGATTAAATTTTAACTCTTTAGTAGAACAAGCAAACAACATGACAATATGGAAACAATAGATATCATAAATGTATAGATTTATTTTGAGGAGTAAACTTTATTTGAATACAAAAATTATAGTGTGCTTTGCAGATAGCTATCTAAAACAAAGTTGAAAATTTGAGTTTTTAACTCTACAGTATACTGGTAAGCATATCAGATTGTAAGAAATTCACATCGTGAGTCCAGATTTTTAAATCCTGTGATTCTTCTAGCACTAGATGAGAAACAAATATAGAGGTGAACTATCTCTTTGCATACAACAGAATAATAATTGTCTTAAATTTCTATTATAAGAATAGACCAGGAAGTTAATTAAAAATAAAAATCCCCATTTTATCCCCAGTTTTCTAATTCAGTACATTTGTAGTGCATCTCTGAAAGTCTATTCTTAATTAATACTTAAGTATATCTCATCAGGAACTCTGAAGGTTATACTTAGTGATATGCTGATCAAAAGATTTTTGCCAGTTTTTAGGCTAAATACATTTAATGTTGGGAGAAAAATCAAGCAGCAAATTTATTCTTTAATTGTAAAAGTTTGTGTTCAATATTTCAAAATGTTTTGTGGTTCAAATTCCATCCCGGATTTCTGACTGATAATCATGAACTAGTTTAAGAATAACTAGAAACATGAGAAAAGCATAAAAATGAGTGTGAACATATCAGAGTGCTGCCTAGGCAGTGAGGACTGGAGGAGTTAAACTCTCAAGAAAGTAGAAGAATAAATATTAGATTGTTATTTGGTATTTCTTTTCATCTCTTACTAGTGACTGAACAGATCTTCAACAATCTTATACATCACGATGAGCATGTTGAAACTGGGTTCCAGGTTCTGGAAGGACAAAGACATTTGTTGGACACTCACATATTTCTATATGTCTATATGGTTTTCTCTGCTTTCATTTGATTATTGACACAACTTCTGGAGACAGAGAAAACTGGATTCAAGTCATATCTCTGAAGCTTACTGAGTATTCTGGGGTCAGTCACCTAGTATTCTTTATCAGAACTAATTTTTCCATTTGTTCATTCATTTGGTATGTATGTAATGTGTGTCTATTACATTCCAGAGAGTTTGGTGTATACTTTAGAAGATAAAACTACTTAATTAAGTTCTTATAGGAATTATAATTTGGTGATTTTCAGGATCTACCACAGTGACTGATAAATATTAGTGTTCAATAAATGTAAGTAAATAATTTATCAAAACAGAAGTATCAATCTTCTAATGGGGATTTCTTTTTATCACATTTTTCAATGTCTTGTAAAAGCATCTAACTGTAATATGTTACTGTTGCCTAATGTAAATATCACAATAAGATTGTCAAGAAGTTTGTGATAATAAAAACTACTTCACTTATGAAAAAAAACTTAAAGAGCAATAACGAGTCATGATACTTGCCATATACCTTACTCAAACTTCTCATTTTCTATTTTTTATTTACCTATTTTAGACCAGATTATTTTTTATTTATACATTTATATATATTCTATATATATTCTATATATATTCATTTTTAAACAATGTTTGCTTTTTTTATTTCCCGCCATATATCAAATTAAGTTATACACCTAAAACTAATACATACCTCATTTAAAAAAAATAATCTGGTGTAGTACCATAGAATATGCCAGAACAAAATGTTCTATCTGGTGAACTATTACCATTTGTTTGTTTATTTTACTAATACAGGAAAACAAAAAGGAAAACAAAAGCTGTTTTTGAGCCAAACAAATTTAAAAAATTTAAGGCAAAATTCATCTTTAACCATGACTAGTCTGCACTGCTCTTAATATTCAGTGCTATTGTGGGTGATACCCAGCAATGAGAGATCTGGTTATTTGACAACTGGAATTATGTATCACATTAGCTCTTTTAAAGTACAAGACAAAATTGTTATGTTTGCTACATACACATGATCATTTCATATAAGATTTATAATAGATTTGAATATATGAAATCTAGAAATGAATAAAATTGTCATTCTAAAAACATTTTATAAGAAATACAACTGAATTTGAAAATATTTTTCCTATGAGAAAGCTACTCCTATAAGGTAAAAAAATAATAATAATAATGAAAGGCTAAACGCCAAGACAGTTTTTTAAAATAAATTCCTTCTATTCATCTAAGAAAGCTTACTTAATTGGGATCCCTTGCCAACACCTTCCAATAATAGAATACTGTATCTGAATTTCTATTCACCTTGAACTACAAATTGAGAATTGCCTGACTTTCTTGACAGTAACTTTGCCTCTTGAAATTGCAATATAGATTTTAATAATAAAGTTGCTTAGTTTTGTATTCCTTATTTTTCTCCCTGGTTGATTTAGGATCATTTTTATCTCGATGAAAAAAATTTAGTTACTCTGCATTTTCACTCATATTCATTCCTTTATTTATTCCTTCAATATTTATTATGTGGACATGATTGATATCAAGCTTGCAAAGTTCATGATAGCTTGTTGCCAAGATTCTCAGTGTATTGGTGGAGATGAATGCTAGGATTGACATATGAAGGCAAAGTGCTGAATCTTTACAAATTAGATTAGCTCACAAGAAACTGAGTATCTATATATCTACTTCTAAAATGAATGGAAGAAATAAAGGTTCAAAATGCAACATATTGGAAGTATTCTATGTGGGTCTCCATTTGAAAAAGCATTTATTTATTTATTTATTTATTTTTTTTTTTTACATCTCAGTAACATCTTTATTTTTATTTTTTTAATTTTTATATTCCCCATACAATTGCAATCCCCTTATTTTGACCCCAATCCCTCCACTCCCCGCCCCCCACGACCCATAGAGTCTCGCTGGTTCATAGTTGTTTGTTGATTTTGATTTTCACTTTCTTTTTTTTTTTTATTAGATAATAAATTTTATTGTTATATTCCCCATACAATTGCAGCCCCCCATTCTGACCCCAATCCCTCCCCTCCCGCCCCGCCCCCTAAAAGTGTCTCTGGTTCATAGTTTTTTGTTGATTTTGATTTTCACTTTCTTATAGTTATTCATTTTCCTGGTCCCTTATTTAAGTTTTCTAGATTCCTGCTATGAGTGAGACCATCCGGTATTTTTCTTTTTCTTTTTGGCTTATTTCACTGAGCATGATCCCTTCCAGCGCCATCCATGTTGCTGCAAATTGCATGTGTTTATCTTTTTTGAATGCTGAGTAATATTCCATGGTATATATGTACCACATCTTCTTGATCCAGTCATCTATTTTTGGGCATTTGGGTTGTTTCCAAAGCTTAGCTATTGTAAATAGTGCTGCTATAAACATAGGGGTGCAGGTGTTCTTTGGAATTGATGTTTCTGTGTCCTTTGGGTAAATTCCTAGGAGTGGAATTGCTGGATCATATGGAAGCTCTATGTTTAGTAGGTCCAGAAATCTCCACACAGCTCTCCACAGTGGTTGGACCAGTTTGCACTCCCACCAACAGTGCAGAAGAGTTCCTTTTTCTCCACACCCTCGCCAACATTTGTTGTTGCTAGTTTTTTTAATATGTGCCATTCTCACTGGTGTAAGATGGTATCTCATGGTAGTTTTGATTTGCATTTCCCTGATTACAAGTGATGTTGAACATTTTTTTCATATGCCTGTTGGCCATTTGCATTTCCTCTTCAGAGAAGTTTCTTTTTAGCTCTTCTGCCCATTTTTTGACTGCATTATTTTCTTTGTTGTTGTTGAGTCTCATCAGCTCTTTGCAGATTTTTGTGATCAGTCCTTTATTATTAGTGTTGTGTGCAAAAATGTTCTCCCAGTTGGTGGGGTTTCTCTTTGTTTTTGTTATTGTCTCTTTTGCTCTGCAGAAGCTCTTTAATTTGATGTAGTCCCATCTATTTATCTTCGCCTTCACTATCACTGCTTTGGGTGATGTGTCTGTAAAGATGTGTTTGATGTGCAAATCACGTAGTGTTTCGCCTATATTTCCTTCTATATATTTTATGATTTCAGGTCTTATGTCTAGTTCTTTAATCCATTTTGAGTTGATTTTTGTGTATGGTGTGAGGTAGTGGTCAAGCTTCATTCTTTTGCATGTAGCGACCCAGTTTTCCCAGCACCATTTATTGAACAAACTTTCTTTGCTCCAATGCATAGTCTTTGCTCCTTTGTCAAAGATTAGTTGACCATAAATCTGTGGGTTTATTTCTGGATTTTCTATTCGATTCCATTGGTCTGTATGTCTGTTCTTGTTCCAATACCATGCAGTTTTGATGATTATGGCTTTGTAGTAGAGTTTGAAGTCTGGGAGTGTGATGCCTCCATTCCCTTCTTTTTTTTTCAGGAGAGCTTTGGCTATTCGGGGTTTTTTGTGATTCCATATGAATTTCATCAATAATTGTTCTATTTCTTTGAAGAATGACATTGAAATTTTGATTGGAATAGCATTGAATCTGTATATTGCTTTTGGAAGGATGGCCATTTTAATAATGTTTATTCTTCCAATCCATGAGCAGGGGATGTCTCTCCATTTCTTTGTGTCTTCTTCTATTTCTTTTAACAGTGTTTTATAGTTTTCTTTGTATAGGTCCTTTACCTCTTTTGTTAGATTTATTCCCAAATATTTGATTTTTTTTGTTTCAATAACGAAAGGGATGGTTTTTTTTGATTTCTTCTTCTTCAGATTTATTGTTTGTGTATAGGAAGGCTACTGACTTTTGCGTGTTGATTTTGTATCCTGCCACTTTACTGAACTGATTGATGAGTTGAATTAGCTTTTCTGTGGAGTTTTTGGGGTTCTCTATGTATAATATCATATCGTCTGCAAATAGTGATAGTTTGACTTCTTCTTTTCCTATTTGGATTCCTTGGATGTCTTTCTCTTGTCTTATTGCCCTGGCTAGGACTTCCAGTATTATATTGAAAAGCAGTGGTGAGGAGTACACATTTTTCTCAAGCGCACACGGATCATTCTCCAGATCGATCACATACTGAGGCACAAGACAAACATCAACAGATACACCAAGATTGAAATCATATCAACCATCTTTTCTGACCATGAAGGCATCAAACTAGAAATAAACCATAAAAAGAAGGCAAGGAACTTTCCTACCTCATGGAGATTAAAAACCACACTACTGGAAGACCACTGGACTAATGAGGAGATCAAAGAAGAAATTAAAAAATTTTTTGAATTGAACGACAAGGAGGACACCAATATCCTAAATGTATGGGATGCAGCAAAAGCAGTAATAAGAGGAAAATATATAGCAATAGAAGCTCACATCAAGAAACAAGAAAGAACTCAAAGAAACAACCTAATCTCGAAGCTCAAAGATCTAGAAAAAGAACAACAAAAAAACCCCAAAACCAGTAGAAGAAAAGAAATAATAAAAACCAAAGCAGAAATAAATGAAATTGAAACTAAAAAAACAATCCAAAAGATCAATGAAACCAAGAGCTGGTTCTTTGAAAAAATCAATAAAATAGACAAACCCCTAGCCAGGCTCACAAAGGAAAAAAGGGAGAAAGCACAAATAAACAGGATCATCAATGAAAGAGGAGAAATCACAACGGACACAGCAGAAATCAAAAGAATAATCAGTAACTACTATGAACAGTTATATGGAAACAAATTTAACAATCTAGAGGAGATGGACAAATTCCTACAACTCTACAATCACCCAAAGCTAGATAAAGAAGAAATAGAGCACCTAAACAGACCAATTACAATTAGTGAAATTGAAATGGTAATCAAAAACCTCCCCAAAAACAAAAGCCCAGGACCTGATGGATTTACAAATGAATTCTACCAAACATTCAGAGACGAATTAGTGCCTATCCTTCACAAACTCTTCCAAAAAATTGAGAAGGAAGGGACAATACCAAACACTTTCTATGAAGCCAACATTACACTAATACCAAAACCGAACAAGGACAACACAAAAAAGGAAAACTACAGGCCAATCTCCCTAATGAACACTGATGCAAAAATCCTCAATAAAATTCTAGCCATCAGAATCCAACAATGTATCCATAAGATAATTCACCACGACCAAGTAGGATTCTTTCCAGGGACACAAGGATGGTTTAACATCTGAAAATCAATCAACGTTATCCAACACATCAACAAAAAGAAATATAAAAACCATATGATAATATCAATAGATGCTGAGAAAGCTTTCGACAAAGTGCAACACCCATTCATGATAAAAGCCCTTGAAATTCTTGGGATACAAGGAACATACCTTAACATCATAAAGGCCATCTATGACAAGCCAACAGCCAGTATCATTCTCAATGGTGAAAAGCTGAAAGCAATTCCATTAAGATCTGAAAAAGCATTTAATGAGAGCAAAGCCAACCAGCTTGCCTAGATGCTAGGTGTTGTGTAGGAAAACTTTCCCAGTTTTCAGGAATGATGGAATATGAAACACGGATGCAAACTGGCAGAAGAACTTTATTTTTTGTTTATTTGACAATTCTTAGATTCCAAAACTTTGAGGACTTGTTCTTGGCTTTATAATATCTTCCAGGCTTACCCTTGTCATTTATTTTGTTTCTTCCTATTTCACATATAAGTGGAGTCATCTGGAATGTGACTCCTTCTGACTTATTTGGTTTGCCATAATCCTTTCCGATTTCATCTATGTTGTTAAAAATGGCAAGAGTTAATCTTTTTTAATAGCTGAGTGCCATTTCATTGTGTATATAGACCAATTATTCTTAATCTGCTCATCTGTTTGGCTGCTTGACTGCAATGAACATAGGAGTGCATATATCTATTTGAATTAGTGCTCTTTGGTAGATACCTAAGAGTAGAATTGTTGAATTATGTGGTAGATCTATTTTTTAATATTTTGAAAACTTTTATATTGTTTTCCATAAGAACTGGACCAGTCTACTTTCCTACCAAGAGAGTAAGAAGGTTCTCTTTTCTCCACACAAAAGCCAACACTTGTTGTTTCTGGTCTTTTTGACACGGGGTATTCTCACATGTGTAAATGTTATCACATTGTGGTCTTAATTTATATTCCCCAGATGACAAGGGATTATGAATAATTTTTTCATGTTCTAATCTGTCACCTGTATGTCTTCTTTGAAGAAGTGACTCTATAGCTATTCTGCCCATTTTTTTTTTTTGCTTGGATTCTTTGTTTTCTTGAGTTGTATGAGTACTTTTTTCTTTCCTTTTTTTTAAAGATTTATTTATTTATGCATACAAGAACTGGGGTGTAAGCTAGAGATGCAGAGGACTCACCAGAGAGAAGATTCACCAGAGAGGATTCACCAGAGAAAGTGGAGAGTAGAACAGACAGTAAAATAATAAAATTGTTTATTTTTGCTCTAGAACAAATAACTAGAAGAATACCCTTGCTGTAAAAGTAGAGATGTCCAAAGACATCTGTGGAGATAACATCATGGAGTTTTATACCTATGTTTTTCTATGTATTTTATGGGTTATGGTATTATATCTAAGTATTTGATCTATTTGTAATTAATCTATTTGTAATCAATTACTTTTAATTAATATATTTTGAAATAACTTGTAATTATTTTGAATTAACATATGGCATGAGAAAATAGTCCAATTTCATTCTTTTACATATGGCTGTCCAGTTTTCCCAGCACCATTTGTTGAAGAAACTTCCTTTTTCTGCATTATATACTCTTGATTTCTTTAACAACATTCACTCATCGTTGAAGCAGACATATAACAAAGTAGATCAATCAGGTATAATGTTATTTTTTATGTACATTATTTACATTTATACTCACGTGAACTCACAAGTCAAGAAGTAAAATATTGACAACACACCAAATAATTCCCTTACATCTTTCATAGTCAATATGATTCATTCTCTTTCTCCTTGTCACTGATATAAACATTATTTTGAGATTAATTTTGCTTCTTCCTGAGATTCATGGACATAAAATCATACGGAGTGTACCATTTTGTATCTGCCTCTTTTTTTTTAATAGTATACTGTCTTTGAGACTCTCCAAAAGAAGCATTATCTTAATATAAAATTGCTTTTTAAGAATCAGTTATTACTGAAGAGATGAGCACAATACTGATGATGTAAGCCAAAGCTCTGTTGAATTTGGTAATCTTAGACTATCTTGTGTTAATATTTTCTGATTCTGTAAGTCTTCCGTCATTTTTGTCTAGTTATTATTTTTAAATATAGCCATCACAATAATACAAAGGTGCAGTAATCAAAAACAGTATGGTATTGGAGTAAGAATAGATTTATAAACCAGTGGAATAAAATTGAGAGCCCAAAAGTAAACCCACAATTATATGGTAAGTAATCTACAACAAAGTAATCTACAACAAAAGTATACATTCGAGAAAGGAAAGTATCTTCAACAAATGGCATTGGAATAACTGGATGCCATACATGCGTGGTGTGGTAACATAAATCTAAAGAGATATGAACCTATATCTCTGAGTCATATGCCACATTGTAAATCAATGTTACCTCAATAAAAAGAAGAAAAGATTACAGCCATCAAAAAATTACAAAACTAAAAATTTAACAGATCATTTGTGGAACTCTGAAACCTGTGGGTCCCAATTTGGTATGTGCTGATTTAGATGGAAAATTTATTGATTATCTCATCATATATGCCTTTATAGTTATCTGAGTAACAGCTTTATTAAATGGGCTTTCATTGGAAAACTCTTACAGAAAAGAGAAGCAGAACTTTTTTTTCACTACTTCACAACTTGTTTGAGTGCTGGTGCCGATTCTAGAAGGCATTTGTTTTTTAGCTAATGGGTTGTTTTCTTTTTGGCTTATTGGAAAAAATTTGAGCTTATCCCATTACCAATGACAATACTGCAGGTTCTTCAGAAACTGCATCTGTGCTCAGCACTATATTTCAGAGAAACTTACAACTAGGACACTGAAAATAACTGGAACAATACCCATAATGTCAGGATAATGTTCTTCTTTTGTAACTGAGTGAATTGATAAAAGGGATTGACATTAGCCTGCTTTGCTCTCTGGAGGGTTGTTGGGGAGTCCATGTAACTAAATTTGGGACAATAAAAGGACCCTGTCATGCCATTTGTAAAATTCTTTATAGCAGCCATTGAAATTAAATGCATTCTTTATAGCTATGCTTATATTGTAGTTTTACTCAAGTACTTATTTGAGATCTTTGGGGAAGTGTGTTCTTATAGCCATAGAAAAGTTATAAAAGTGAGGTGAAAGTAGAAATAAATAAATGGTATCAATTGGTAGACAATATTTCCCTAGTTTAGAATGCTCCAATAGAGACAATATAAACATATAATTAATAATTTCTCAGTGAGATAATAATAGTTTCCTTTTTTCATGTGTAGAGTCAAACTCTCTTTTAATCTCAAAAACAAAATTGATATGGACATACTCAAAATCAGATGATTGAAAGAAACGACCTAAATGTAAAATATATTTCAGTGGCTTTCAATGTTGATTACAATAGTTTTATCACTTACTGGAAAATTTTAATACAGTATAAATCATAACAAACAGCTTGGGTAGTTTTTATTACTTTAATCCCAAATGGTTCATGTAATAGAGTAAAAGCTCTCAATTTTCCTTTAGACTTGACTTAGCTCTCTTATTAGACAAATGCCTGTGGCTTAGGGAAAGACCTGTACCATACCTTTCATGGCTTCTAAGTTTTAGATAATAGCTAAATTGAACATAACCAATTTACGGAACAATCCACCACACAAACCAACCAGCATTTAAACAGAATTTGGTACTAAACTCTTTTGCAGTAAAGAGTAGAAAATCTGCTCTTTGAGAGGTCTGAAGGAATGACACATATCTCATTTTATAAAATTATTTCTTGAATAAGAATGCAAAAGAAAAAATATTAAAAAATTAATTTTAAATAAAGAAATGAATATTAGCTTAAACTAGCAGAGGAGGCCTCCCTGGTGGTATAGGGTTTAATTCTCAGCACTATCACGCTAACACCACTGCAGCCTAAGTTTGATCCCCGGCCAGGGAGCTAACACACAGGGTGCAGCAGACCTCTCCTGTCTCACCCGCTGCTACCATCCCCTCAAGTGTATTTCAGTAGATCCACCTGTTCTGTTCCCCATTCTGTCTCTGGTGAATCCTCTCACCTCCCTTCCCCGCCCTGGAACCTCTGGCCTACATCCCAGTTCTTTTATGCATAAATAAATAAATAAATAAATATTAAAACAATACAACAACAACAAAATGTTAAAAAAATAGCAAAGAGGATTGTATTTTTTCTAGCCAACGCATGCAGCTATAAGGAATCACATTATGGCTAACTTTGAGTTGACCTTTGCATGGAAGCTCTTTCACAAATATTTGCAGTTCTTCTTAAGATTGGTAGAATGGCAGATCTTCTGCCCTTTCAAGATAGTTGTTATGAGACTTGCCTTGTTATAGTTATGAGAATTGCCTTGCCAGTGAAAAGTAAGAAGCATTATGGGTAATTTCTGGATAACAGTTTTAATAGTTGATGAGTGATATGCCTCTCCGTGATATGGTGACTAGAGACAATGCCTGCTGTATTAACCTGATTCCATGGGGCCTCCCTGTTGGCATAGAGGTTAAGGTCTCAGTGCTATCAAGCTATCCATAGCCACTGCAGCACAAGTTTGATCCCCAGCCAGGGAGCTGACCCATATGGCACAGCAGACCTCTCCTGTCTCATCCACTGCTCCCCTCAGCAATGTATTTCCGTAGATCTGCCTGTTTTGCTCCCTCCTCTGTCTCTGGTGAATCCTCTCCCCGCTGCCCCCATACCTCTGGACTATACCCTAGTTCTTGTATGCATAAATAAATAAAAATAAATCTTAACCTGATTCCCAGAAGGTGGATCACATGTGGCAAAGTCACAGCTACAGCAGAAACATACATAAGAACTACACCTTGCTGTTTAAAACCACTGAGATGAGGGTATTTGTGGTACTGAGTGCTCTTTTTATCGGCACGGTCCCATCACATCCACTGTCTACACCAAAATCATCAGAGAGAAAACAAGAGACAGTATCCTTGGGCTCAGATTCTAAAAGAGAGTACATAGGGGAAAAAGGCAAGAGAGATAGGGAAAGGAATAGGTGAGTGATACTAAATTGAGGGGAAGAGAATGCAGGCACATTTCAAGAAGAGAGGGAGAAAATAATATATTTGATTATTTCTAATTCAAATAACTTTTCTGCAGTATTATTTTTCACATGCAGCATATTATGAATAAAAAACATGAAAGAATAAAAGCTTATTTTATGTAAATTTCTGTTTTATTATATTTCCGTACACATCTAGGATGATTGGAGAGCAAAGTCTATAAAATCTCATGTTTAGCATTAAGTGATTGATTGTGGTCTTAAATCCTCTCTGTGGGAAATTCAGAGACCACTGATTGTGACTGTTTGGCAAATGTAGCTAATGAAAATGTAGGTGAAGCATGCCAAGTCTGTTTGCAAGATGACAACTACAACATGTGCTGAAAAGTGGGAAACTCAGATACTTGAACATTTTGTCTGAACGTCATTAGTCAGCTGCATGGACTCAGTATTTACTTTGCCTTTAAGACACTGCTAAGAAGAAAGCATTCTAATTCTAAATAACTCAATTTGTTAGCTACTAAAATTACCCATTCAATACCAAGTGAAAAGATTGTACACATTAACTATGTTGCAAACAAACAAAAAGGAATCAAAACAAAAAGACAGATGCACTCAAACTCTTTCATTAGATTGTTAAGCTAATTTAATTCAAGAATCATTCAGTATTTGCCACATGCTTTGTTCAGGGACCATGATGTATTGCTCACATCATCCAACAAAGAAATACAGCAATAACAACAAGAAAACAACAAGAGCAGCAGTTAACTCTCTCAGATTGTTTATCAATTGCTGAGACTTTTTCTAAGTGTTTTTTAAGTAAAAAAGCTATCTAAAGCTCTGTATCAAACTGTTAGGTAGGTACTATCATCCTATTTTACAGATGAATTGGGACAAAGAGAAGTTAAGGAACTTGCCCAAGGCCTCATGGCTAGCAAATGGAGAAGTTAAGAATTAAATCCAGATAAAGTGGCTCCAGGACTCATAAAGCATCTTTGCCATTCCTGAAAGAAGGCACCAGGTACCAGATTAGAGAAAGCCAGGCATGTCAAAGTTTCTTTCCAACAAAGGAGGTTTGTTGGCTCTTATTTTTAAAAATACTTTTTTTAGAAAAAGTAAATAAATCATCTTGTGTGGCTATTTTATTTTTCCGTTATAATTCTAGAATTTCAAATACAAACTTTTATGTAGTTGTAAGCGCAATATAGAATTTATGTTCTATTTATATTGTTTTTCCACTAAGAAATTTTATATGCCATACATTTTTAATGCTTATACTTTTTAATGGCTATCTAATTTTTCACAGGGCTAATATATCAGAATTTATTAAACTATTTCCTGTTAGTGACCATTTAAGTTGGGTCACCATAGTCCATTGTGCTCCCTCCCCACACATACCTTTTGTAAATAAAACAGCAATAGATTTTCATTAAATATTTCCTTAGGAAGGGTATATTGTCATGGATTTACATATAACTCATGAATTTTATTGCCAAATTATGCTCTAATTTATTCTGTCATCAGGGTATAAGTATGATAATGTTACCATAACTTTACCAGCATATTTAAAATAACTTTTATTATTTTAGATTTTTGTTAGTTTAAAAGTTATAAAATAGCATATGCTATTGCATTGGTTTCTTTGAATTAGTGGGATCATAAATTGATGCCCTATGATCTGTTCCATTAAAAAATATGTAGCATCTTTACTTCCTACGCTGATTTGATCTTTAAATGTGCCAGTTGATATAATAACTTTTTCAGTTTAAATATTGTCTCTTTGAAGTTAAATTTTTTATGGGAACTGATTTAGATCTTTCATATTGATCAATCTCTTTAAATGCTTAGTTCTTTCACAGTTGCATTGTGAAATTGCATATCAAGTCTGAATATCTAAAGGTGAGTATTATATCCCTATAGTGAAAGGACAGAAAGGACACTTGAATCTTTGCCTGTCCCTTAGATACTCACTGGTTTCTGTTGGAAAGTGATTGATTTGGTTCTACTTTTTGTACTGGTGAAACTGATATCGCAAATGTCTTCTAGTTTGGGGGAATATTTGTTTCATCTACTTTTTTATGTGTGTGAGTCTGCCATTCATGATTTATTTCCACTTGTTATCTTGCCATTCTTTGTTAAATTATTATTATTTTAAAATGAGGTAACATTTGTTTACAACACTGTATATGATTTTGAGGTATAGGATCTCCCTTTTTAGATATTACCAAACAATACCCACCACTAAAATACCCATAGTCTTCCACCATAGTCCTCTGGGCTCCCTTCCCACATTAATCTTGCCTCTGCCTTATGCTCCCCACACCCTCACCATAGCCTCTGTTCTACTGTCAGATTTCTAGGGTTTTGGTATTGGTTTGTCTTTAACTGACTCTTTGTTTCTCTATGTTCCACATACAAGTTGTACCATCCGGTAATTCCATATTTGTCTTTCTCCTGGCTTATTTCCCTTAGCATAATTTCCTCTATTTCCATGCATGTCGTTATAAAGTAAGAGTTTATTTTTTTTAATATATAGCTAATAGTATTCCAATGTGTATATGTGCCATTTCCACTTAATCAACTCATCTGTTTGGGGATGCTTTGATTGTTTCCAATCTTGGCTATTTAAATAGCACTGTGATGAATATAGGAATACATACATCCCTTCAAATTCTTATTATTTTATTTGGGTAGATAGTGAGACAGGGCAAGCTAGGGTTATTAGGCAGTTTTAGGGACAGTGCAGGAGGGGACCTCTGAGGAATTTAGGGAGGCTTCAGAGATAAGGACAACCAAGGAAATGTAACAAATTCCACTGGGAAAAACAAACATCCTAGCACCATTGTTAACAATAGGGGAAAAACAAACATCCTAGTACCACAGATAATCTTGTTAAGGATGGTCCTGGTTTTCTTCAGATGATAAGATAAAGTGTAAAGATGCTCACAGGGAGGGCTAGACCATAAAGGTAAAGCGATAAGCATAACAAATGGGGAAAGAAAATACTGTTAGATAAGGAATGTGCTTAGTACCCCCTGGGAGCTAGCCAATCAGGAAGAGAGACTGAAATTTTAACATAATGAGAGAGAGAAAATATATATTCCTAAAGTAATATCCCATACCGGCTCATCTCGGCTCCTCCCAGGTACCTTATACCTGGGAGTCTTTCTTCTTTGTCTCTTTTCTTCCTAAATAAAACTCTTCTTTCAAAGACAAGATTTGTCTCTCTCTGCTTACTTACTCCAAAAGTCTGTGAATTCCTTTCTACGGTTTCGCCAGACAAGAACTCGTGGTACACAACACTAATGATAAAGGACTGATCACAAAAATCTGCAAAGAGCTGATGAGACTCAACAACAACAAAGAAAATAATCCTGTCAAAAAATGGGCAGAAGAGCTAAAAAGAAACTTCTCTGAAGAGGAAATGCAAATGGCCAACAGGCATATGAAAAAATGTTCAACATCACTTGTCATCAGGGAAATGCAAATCAAAACTACCATGAGATACCATCTTACACCAGTGAGAATGGCACATATTAAAAAAACTAGCAACAACAAGTGTTGGCGAGGGTGTGGAGAAAAAGGAACTCTTCTGCACTGTTGGTGGGAGTGCAAACTGGTCCAACCACTGTGGAGAGCTGTGTGGAGATTTCTGGACCTACTAAACATAGAGCTTCCATATGATCCAGCAATTCCACTCCTAGGTATTTACCCAAAGGACACAGAAACATCAATTCCAAAGAACACCTGCACCCCTATGTTTATAGCAGCACTATTTACAATAGCTAAGCTTTGGAAACAGCCCAAATGCCCAAAAATAGATGACTGGATCAAGAAGATGTGGTACATATATACCATGGAATATTACTCAGCATTCAAAAAAGATAAACACATGCAATTTGCAGCAACATGGATGGCGCTGGAAGGGATCATGCTCAGCAAAATAAGCCAAAAAGAAAAAGAAAAATACCGGATGGTGTCACTCATAGCAGGAATCTAGAAAACTTAAATAAGGGACCAGAAAAATGAATAACTATAAGAAAGCGAAAATCAAAATCAACAAAAAACTATGAACCAGAGACACTTTTTGAGGGGTGAGGGGCGGGAGGGGAGGGATTGGGGTCAGAATGGGGGGGTTGCAATTGTATGGGGAATATAAAAATAAAATTTATTATTTAAAAAAAAAAAAAAGAACTCGTGGTAAAGTGGCAGCAGTTGTTACACACGCCGGCATCAATAGCAAGGAGCAGATCTTCTGGCAGAACCATTTTTAATATTTTGAGAAAACTCCATGTTGTTTTCCATAAGGTCTGGATCAATCTATATTCCCACCAACAGAATATAATGGTTCAATTTGCGCCACATCCTTACCAATACTTGTTGGTTTTGGTCTTTTTGATATGGATCATTTGCACAGGTTTGTTTTCTCTTCCTAGCTCCAATTATAAAATATATGGTCCTCAAGAATAGGGACTTTGTATGGTTGTTCACTAGAACAGTTATAGCATCTCGTAAGTGCTAAATGTATATTTGCTGAAAAAACAAAAGTTAGCCTGCCTTCTCAGCAACAATAACAAAATACACTGAAAAATCAGAAAGCATTTTTATTTCTTCACAACTTCCCTGAAGAAAACAAACAGGGAAATAATGTGATTATTCTAACATCCTAGATTCACACAGATGAGACAAGAACTCTAGTCTCTAGGATTCTGCTCCATTTGTGTCATGTGTATATGGTCTTTCTCACCCCAAACCTAAGCAGTAGATCTGTAATTTTCACCTCATTTGTGCATTGGATACTAAATTGGTCCACACAATGGATACAAATTCCAAAGCACTAGAAAGTAAATATACTAGCAATGTTTCATAGTAAATTGGATATTAGCTATTAGAACTGCTGACCCACCTCCACAGGAATCATCTATGTGTCTCCCACTCTCCCTACTATATTCAGAGGCATAAACCAGAAGTAGAACCAGCTAATTCTGATTCATTCAGAGTTGGTTCATACTCTGTTTCACCCAACCAATTATTTTACTTTTTAATTAAAAAGCAGGCACACAGCCCTCCCTTCTCAGGATGGAACAACTTTAAATGAAGCATTGGATAATTTGAAAACATGAACAATATCTGGATGACCAGATGCCTTCGTTGTCCTCATAGGACTCCTGAACATGTCCTCTGCCTGCCCAACTAGCTCAATTGCCAATGGCCATGCTCATATGTAGTTTGAAGTTTGTAATTTTTCTCTGCTTCTACCTTTTAATAAGTATGTACTCTAGAAGTTATCTTTCTTTTTTGGTTTATTCTGTACATTTTCTTAGAGTATGGTTCAAAACAAAGCTGCCGCCATTTTTCTAGTAGAAAAAAATATCTCTTTGCTGAGTTTTGTCATTTTGCTTTATAATCTTCATATTGGTCACAATTTAATATATATTAATCATACATATGACTTCATGGTGGGATGTTCATTAATAGTTACTGTCTGATTTGTTGTAATTGCTGTCTCAGGATTTTTTTTTTTTTTTTTTGATCAACAAAATAATCCCCCATGTTATTTTGGTGCTATGCTACTTCCTTTTTTATTTCTCCTGGTGGGAAAGTTGAGTTTTCTTGAAAGAGCCATTTTCAGGATGCTCTTTCAGCTGATGAAAAAAGGCTATTTCTAGACCTTGTAATTACCAGTTGTTGGTCTATTGCTGTAGAGATAGATTCTTTTCTCGAAATGATGACTCTATTCCTGTGAGTAAGTTGATCTCCTCTGACTCTCCAAACCAAGCCAAATCCAGAAGTATCTCTGATAGCAGCCATGTTTTCTCAATCCCCTTGCTGACTGCAACGGTCAAGTCATGTAGTCTCTGAAATCCAAAGTACATCCCTCACTCCCAGCAACTAAATAATTGCTATTCAAGTTTGAAATCAGCTGCCGGCACCCCACCAAGATTTCTGTACTGTTTAATCTTAACTCTATTTGATATCAGCCTTGCTCACAACGCAGATATCAGCCTTGCTCACAAGGCAGTGAAGGATTGTGCTTCACTTTAGGATAAAACTAACACTTTGGGAAATCCCTGACTATACTCTGACACTCATGCTAATTTCTGCATGGCTTTTCCTAG
Source organism: Talpa occidentalis (assembly GCF_014898055.3). Lineage (NCBI taxonomy): Eukaryota > Metazoa > Chordata > Mammalia > Eulipotyphla > Talpidae > Talpa > Talpa occidentalis. Next base: position 77,804,522 of record NW_023602073.1, on the reverse strand, counting down.
TGCTCAGATTTGTGTGGGAACCTTCAGTGTATATTGGATTTGGTGGACATTTCTCTCTTAATTTCATTGAAAGTGAAGTTTGTGTGTGTGTTCTTTTTTGTTCTTCCTTGTTGCTTTGTATGTTTTACAGAAAAAGGAGGGAGAAATTCTGATAAAATTGGGCAAGATGCTCATCTCAAGTTCACTGCATTTAGCAATCATACTTTCCTCAGCAAGAGAGAATTGACCTCCTATAAATCCCTTTAGCAAACACAAAATTATAGCAGCCTGCTATGGCAGGGAAGAACTCTACTAAGTTGTTTTACCATGGAACAGGTAAATTTTCTTTTCTTAATAGGACTGAGAAGACTATACCACCTGGGATTGTTTGGAAGATTAAATAAAGCAATAATTTATGTGCATTGCAAAGTACATAGTAGTTCTGTTTTTTAAATGACAATATTATTTTGTGGAAAGTGATGAAAAGAAGTTTCACCACCTCTTGTTGACTCATAAGAAAAAGTCCTTGATTTATGCTGACCTAGGATCATGTGACTTGAGAAACACTGATATTTCTCCCAAATGGATCTACCTGAAATATCAAATACTTGTGTCGATCATTCAATACTTACTTTATTTTTTTTTTTTTTTAAGATTTATTTTTTATTATTTATTTCTATAAGCACTGGGTACAGTCAGAAGCACGGGAGGGTGAGAGAATTCACCAGAGCCAGGGTGGGGAGCAGAGCAGGCAGAAGGACCGAAGTACACTGCTGAGGGGAGCAGCGGGCGGCAGGAGAGGTCTGCGCGCCATGTGGGACCCTCCTCTGGTGGCCGGGGAGCAGCCGGGGATTGAACTGGCGCTGCAGAGGCTGCAGGCACCTTCGCAGCCCAGCGCTCAACCGCTGCGCCACCGGGGAGGCCCTCAATACTTACTTTATATTCACTGAGGATCTGCCACATATCAAGCTCTGTTTGTTGTCTTCAGAGTTCTCTTAAATGTGCCTTTTCTAACTGGAATTAGGCACTGCTCTTAAACAAGGGCAAGAACATTCTAACATGTTGGCAACAGTTTATTACCAATCAGTGTCAGCTATCATGGAACTTTGTTTGGTTTACTAGAAAAAATTTGCTAAGTAAAGTATACATTGGCTTTATGTTGGAAAAAAATAATGTAACAACATGAATAAATTATGAATATATGTTTTATAACACAGGCAGTACATTAAGATAACAGATGCAAGCTTGTTTTGTGAATTATGAGGTTATTCTCAAGTTATGTATAATTTTATTCTCAAGCTGTTCATTGCATCTTTTCTCCTATTTCATTTGAAGGCATGTTTTTCTAAATGGCGACTGGTTTTAGGCTCTAAAATTAGAGATAGCAGAGTGAAATGAGGAAGTTTAGATTTTAGTATAAAAGATTGGGACTGGATTTTCTTGCCACTTTATATCTTTGATCTTGGAGAAACTGCCATGCTGTTTGGGTTCTGACTTTCTTGTAATTGAAATGATTATGCTACCACCTTTGTCACAGGACTTTTAAGATAATTAAATGTGAGAATATATGTAAAAAGCATAATGCTTTTCTCACTAAATAATAACTATTGTAATTATTGCAGTATCAGTGTTGATGGCTATTGCTCATCATGTGATAAACTTATACAATTAAATGCATTATTAACTTTCGGGATTCAGGATTTCCTACAGTATGTATTTGATCTGAGAGGTCCTATAGCAGATAACTCACCTAGATTAACTAATTCAAGTTTGTGTGGATAAAATGAGTTGATCTATACAATGTAACTTTAAATTGTAAAGCATATTGCTTTTTATAATTGTAAATGAGTACATCCTTTAAACAAATCTTTATTAATCACATAGCACTAGGATTTTGTTGAAACAAATGAGCATTTTGTTCTATTATAAAAATTATCAATCTGCTTCACGTTAACAATATTATGTTCCTTTAACATTTCTAGCCATTTATAGCAAACGCAAACTGTTCTAAAAAATTCTAACCTGATCACAGAGAATGAAATTATGGATGTATCTATGCATTGAATAGTTAAGATTAGTAATATTAAAATAGAAGTTATTGAGATTGTCTGATTTAAATAAAACTTTAAGAGAAATGTAGTTCATAGTTTTGTTTTTTTTTCCCTGATCTCACCAGCAGCTAATACTTTTTTAAGTTATCACAGCTTATGGCAAAACTATCTGAAATATATATATATATATATATATATATATATATATATATAAGTTGATTCAGATCAAATGCCTTATTACAGACTGATAGCATGACTCCATCCTTTCCAAGACTCCAGATTGAAAAAAAAAAATTTAGGGACCTACCTACTTTGGGAGTTTTGAGATATTTCTTATGACATTGCTTTTAGAAAATGCAATTAAGAGCAAGATCTTGATGCACTTTGATATAGCCACTGTATCACAGATCTGAACTAAAGATTCATGTATGGCTTCTTGCTGATAGAGACCTTGTGATAATATACAATAAATGCATCAGTTTGGACTAACAGTGACTTAGGTATTTTTATCCTCTAATATTTAATGCTGCTGTAATTATGTGTGGCCTACATTGGGCACAGATTTGATTGCTATCAAGTAATAGTTATTATAAATGAGCACTTACCATTTTAAAAGGATTATATTTGTAATGGTCCCCAAAGAAAAAGTTCTTGATAATTTCTGTGTATATATGGTTATGGAATTATTTTCTAAACTTAGGATGACTATTACGATGCTAGCTGGCTACAGCAAGTAGAAGAATCAGGAGAGAGGGTGTCCCAAGCTGTACTCTGATCTTAGGGTGTGGGAGGAATCTTATGGCAGATGTGGGGCATTAAGGTTGCAGGGTGTCCCAGCCAGCCAAATGTAAGAGAGACCCTCAACCACAGATTTTTGCAGTCACGGTCAATACATGATATTTCTATTTGCAGCAACAGTTTCCTCTGTAAGGTCAGATTTACAGAGAAGAGAGGTAAATGTGAATCTTGGAGCTTTCTTATAAGGGATCTATACTAATTAGTTGTGTTCCTTTAAGCAAGTAACTTTAAGTATTGATGACTGCCCTACCGAAAGAGAGAGAATGTAGTTCAAAGGATTTTGGAAAACACAAAGTGCTATATAAACTTAAGTTATTACCAGTAGAATCTTTTTTAAAGATTTATTTATACACCCAAGAACTGGGGTACAGGTCAAAGTTGCGGGGGGTGAGAGGATTCAGCAGAGACAGAGTGGGGAACAGAACAGGCAGATCGACTGAAATACACTGCTGAAGGGAGCAGCGGGTGAGTCAGGAGAGGTCTGCTGCGCCATGTGGATAACTCCCTGGTTGGGGATTGGTGCTGCAGTTGCTGCAGTGAGCTTCATAGGTTGCATCTTAACCCTTTGTGTCAAAAGAGAGGTCATTACCAGTAGAATTTAATTCATTTTAAGTAGCTTTTAAATGTCAAAGATATTTAAATCTTTTTTTCTAAACTAACATAGTATTGAGAACACCTTTCCCAAAGTAAAGGAAAGAGAACTCTCCATTGGCTTTGTGTAATCCTAGAATCCTTTTCATTAAGTTTATGAAGATGCTATCAGAAGGGCTTTGTGTCTGGTTCAAAAGTTGTTTCAACAGAAATTTTCTAAGACAGTTTTTTCAGTATTGGAAAATCACTGCAAATTCTCCTTAAAAAAATTATTACTCACTCTGACAAAGATGAGAATAGAGCTCTATCTTTGGATATAGAACAAGAATATTTTTTAAGTCTTTTCTACCTACAAAGACCATCAATGAAGTAGCATTCAGTTTCACAAGTTAATGGTACCCCATTTCACATGCCCACCTTTTCACCTTCCTACGGAAATGAGACTATTTCATGGATTCAATTATAAAATTGGAGTGAAACTTGACAGATGAAATAGAGATTAATTGAAAGTATTACCAAAATCATTATCAACACCCATTGTTCTGTGCCTAAGAGAGAAAACTCTACTTCTCAGATATGTGGTACAATTCTGTTATTAGCTCTTCATTTTCTAGCAGTTCAGCCACATTGGGAAAACCAATCTATTTATCATATCTACAGATTACAAATTCTATTCTCATCCAGAAACACCCTTAGAAACACACTGAGGAGCAATGTTCAGTCAGATAACCGTGGTCCAGTCAAGCCAATGGCTAGCAAAAGTTAACCATCACAATAACCTTTAATCTGAAGATTAAATAAAAACTTCAGATTATTAATAAAATAACCTATGTAAAATGTTTAGCCTAGAGAAGATATGCTGGATATGCAAAATTGTTATTAATAGGAGATATTTTCCTTTCATCCCAATTGATACTACTAAACAGTTAAGTCTGAATAATCAGAGTGCATTTGAAACTATAAGTATAGAGTTTTTAATGTAATGTCATATATTCAGTAACTAATTTTAATAATAACAAAAATAATAGATACATCTTTACACATTATGTTGGTATTTGTTTTATTGCTGTTATTATTTTGTTATTATTTTGAGTCAGACTATTTTCTTTTCTATGTTTTTAATACTATTACAAGGATAATATATTACAACTGAGCACACTTGTCTTCATCACTCATATTTGCCACTGAACTTCTAATAAATTTTCTTTCATATTTCATTAATAGTTATCATAACTGATTTACCACCTCTGGGAACAAAATGGTGAATAATCCTATTGTATTTGGAAATTTAATACAGCTCTCCTGGCATTGAAATACTTTTGTTTTCTATGTGGATGAAAGAGAATTTGAAATAAAATCATTTACATAATTCAAACTCTGGACTATCAATTTGCATTTGAACAGTAACTAGCTACATACTAGTGTGGAAGCTCTTTTGGTTGGGACCCAACCTCTATCCTTCATGTCTTCCTTCTCAGTCACCTTCTAATGACTAGTGTAAAGCTGGTTACATGTACTGATTCTAGCCAAAGAGAAGTAAGTTGAAATAGGCAGAATGCTTCATGGGGTTCCTGGAAAGTGTTGTAAATTAAGGAAACGCTGGTGGCTTGCTTTTCTGGGTTTTATGCTTTTCTTTCTGTCTGCCTAGAATGTGTTCCAAAATGCCTGCAGGTGGGAATTTGTGACCATAAGAGCAAAATCTATACCAAAAGAGTTGGGATAACTTGATTACTATTTACCTTCTGAATTTCTTAAATGAGAAAAACAAAACAAAGCAAATTAAGTCTTCTAGTAGATTTAAGTCCTGGTTGTTAGTTCTTTGTTGTTTGCAGTAGATATTTTTTTTTTAACCTGATACAACTAGAGTCAATTTACAGTAGTGTGTGTATTTATTATTTTCACAATCCCTTTTTTTTTTTTAAATATTTTTTGGACAGGGACATCTCATGTCTACCATATTATGAAAAAAGTTTTAAAATTCAGAGGGGCTTTTGTTGTTGTTTGTTTTATTATCTATTAAACATAAATTCATGGGGAATGGCTTCCAGCAGCTCAGGCTCCTTTCCATTGGTTCTCGTAAAGTGCGCTTCTCTGGGTGGAGCAGGCTGGCACTTCGGCTGAACTCAAGACCTTTCTGTTTGGTTTTCTTTGTTTTTTTTTTTTTTTTTTTTTTTTTTTTAGGAATTACTCATCCATGCATATAAGAACTGGGGAACAGACCAGAGCTGCAGAGGGTGAGGGGATTCACCAGAGACAGAGTGGGGAGCAGAACAGGCAGATTGAGTGAACACACTGGCAAGGGGAGAAGCAGGCCAGTCAGGAGAGGCCTGTTGCACCATGTGAGTAGCACCCTGGCCGGCTGGGCTTTGATAGCCTCTTAGTGCTGTGCTTAACCCCTTGCACAACGAGGGAGGCCCTTTGGCTTTCTTTTTTTATTTTTCTGATCATTTGCTTTCATATGTTTGGGAAGTTATCTCAGATCTTAAAGTGCTTAATATACGCAGGAGGAACATTAATTATTATGATAAGAACTTACCCTTTACTTGTTTGCTTACAACAATGCCAACTGCATGCTGGGTAACACTGTAGACTTCCAGATTTGCTATGGTAATTTTGTGGGACATTCCTTTTTGAACAGTGCCTAACCTCTTGATACCTGCACTATCACCTTTCTTGTGGATTTGCATATATGTGGCCAAAGGAATCAGCTAGTAGAACTGGTTTTCTAAGAGATAATATACTCTCAGAAGAAATCAAGTGAATTTTAAAATGGTCATGTTTCGGGAAAGGCCATTGAACTTGATCCCCACCTTAATGGGTTCAGTCTGATGTCTAGACCTTTTGTCTAAGTTTATTAGTTAAGGCTCTGAGCCTGTGAATAGTAATAAATGGGGTATTTATTCAGTGATTTATTCCAAATATATTTACAAATAAGTCTAAGATTTTTTGGTTTAAGTTTGGCTCAGCCTAATACTAGTTTTATAAAACCAAATTTGATAGCATTCCATCATTTTTTTAAATGTTGTGAGCCATTTATATAAACTGGGGATGAGGAAACTTTTCCATTAATATTTCTGTGTCTTGCACTTTCCTTGGAGTGAATCCATTGAGAACATTTTTCATTTTTCATTTTTTCTTCTTTTTTGTAGTTTTCAATGTCTCCTTGAGACAAATTAGATATTTTAGATTTTATCAAACAATTATTTGTATTGTTTTGAAACATAATTTAATAAGCATGATTCAACTTTGTAAAAAATGGAAAACATACACAGTTTTTAGAAATCTCATGTGACTTTTATCATTGTTGTATTTTTGTGATTGGATTTTGTAAAAACCAGGGTTTTTTAAAACTGAGTATGTTAGAAATTTCATTTGGCTTTTAGAGGCTGTGACCAGTGATGGCTGTGATTTAAATCAGGTTTACAAGAGCCTAACATAAAACAAGTTCAGATATATGTAATCCAAGGTTGATGAGGCAGATTCACTTTCTTCAGGATTACTTTTCTCTTATAGCTAGCACGTAATTTCCAATACAGGTTGTCTCATAACTGAAATAGTTGCTGGAAATCCTGTCATCACAACTGAGTTGAACACAGAAAGGAAAAACAAGAGGGAGGTAGAAAAGGGAAAACAACTGGGAAATGTAGTTTTTGCAAAAAAAAAATATAGTTGTTGCAAAACAACTGGGAAATATAGTTTTTCATTTGGCTCATCTTCTGTCAGTAAAGAAGATGGGGAATGGGCCTCTCTAGTGGTGCAAGTGGTTAAGACACAACCTATGAAGCTATTCATAGCCACTGCAGCAGGAGTTCGATCCCCGGCCAGGGAGCTACCCACATGGCACAGCAGACTTACCCATTTACCTGACTTACCCACTGCTCCCCTCAGCAGTGTATTTCAGTCAATCTGCTAGTTCTGTTCCCCACTCTGTCTCTGGTGAATCCTCTCACCACCCCCACCCCCACACCTCTGGCCTGTACCTCAGTTCTTGTATGCATAAATAAATAAATCTTAAAAAAAATGGGGAATATGCCAAGTGACAAGGTATTTCTCAGTGTCTGTCATACTAAGTAGGCACAAATTTTGTGTTTTTCACAAATTCCAAGTTTTGGGAAAATTCACTGGGGGAAAAAAAAAGAATTTGTCCCTAGTGCTTCAGTTTTAAAAAATAAAACTAAAGTGCCCAAGAGTGGGTTACAATATTCTGTTTTGCTAAATACTGTTAGAACATTCCGGTGCAATGTGAGTGAAAATTAGTTTGGAAAACAAAATGCTGTTTTGTTTTTTTTTTTCATTTTGTTCTATAGATGGCATTATGAAACTGATTTTTCTTCATTGAAGATAGCTATATTTTAATCTTTGTTTTGTTATATCCAGTTGTGTGTCGTCACCAATGTTGATTTACTTTTCTTGCAAATGTTAAAAAAATTTAAGTTCCATAAATACTAACACAGCATTTCAGTATAAGGAAGAAAAATATGATTATCTTATGCTGTTTGAAATAAAATTAGAAATTAGAAATTAATAATTAGTATTATTAATATGTAGTCAATTAACTAATGGACAGATGTTACTGCTAATGTATATATATAGATACTAAATTCTTCATATACTTTCACACACAAAAAATTAACCTACATTAGATAAATTCTTGTTGGATTTAAACCTTACCTTATCTTAAATATGGCATCCTTAAATATAATATCTTGTCTAAAGCATTGCACCAAAACATTTCATTCTCAATGAGACAGTGGCAAGCTGAAGAGAATCACATCAGGGTCCTTTATATTGATTAAGTAAATTAGCTTACTATGTTTCTTAGTTGTCTATTTAAACAGTTGCTGTTTATAGTCATGTTGAAAACTCTTTATATCTGGTGACTTCTCAAGGGTATTATAAAGCAATTATTATTTAATCTTGTAATTAAAGTTTATTGATATAATGAATCTCTGATTTTGACTTTGTATAATACTTCATGACAGTGTTCTCCTTCCACACACATATGCACTTATATAGAGATTTTTATTTCTGTCACTCTTAATAGTTGTGCATTCTTGGGAAAACTGTGACACTGTTTCTAAAGTAAATCTAATGTCAGTTTCTAGCTTTTTCTTTATTTATGAAAATTAGATAACACCTTATATATACCTTCAGAAGACTGGTTTATAGATAATGATAAATATATGTCTGTATATATATTTTTTGCTATCAAGCCCTTTATTAACATGATGATGATGATCACGACTATTGACCTACTCATTAACTAGTAACAATATATGGACACACATTTGGATTTTGGTCTTCTCTTGGTCCTCCACTAATTAGATATTATAACATGGGGCAAGTCACTTAAATTTTCTGTTTTATTTTTATCATCTGTAGAGTGGGAGCAAAAGGGTGTATAGCACAGTCCAGTGGAGATTTCTGCTCGGGATAAATATGTTCTATAATGGCATGGACTTATATACACCCACTAACCACAGGGGAAACTAATTTTCTATTTCATTTTAATGAATTTAAATAGTTCCATGTGTCTGGTAGCAATTGTGTCAGTGCAGATCTGTATTAGTCTTGGATTTTAAATTACCTTCATTCATCAACAAAACAATAACATAACTGGAAAAAATAGTTTGAGGGCCAATGATACTCATTAATTCCCAGAAACTCTCTGCTTTCAGGGAACATTCAAGGTGCTGATTATTATTGGACTTAGATAGCTTACTTATTTTCACTTGTGCACATGTCAATTTATTTTCCCTTATATTTGCATATTTTAATGATGAGTAGTTACTTTCCTAATAAAACCTGAGTTTGTGGTTTTAATTTACATATTTAAGATTTCTAGTATCTGATAATCACACTGAAGTTGTCTCACAAAAGCTCAAAGAAAGAATAAATGTATGTTAATAGTGAAAAATAAAGGCTAGAATACTGGTTTTTCAACTTTGGATGAACACTAGAATCACCTGGGGGGAGATATAAAAATCCTACTGTTTGAATCCCACTCCCGAAGATTCTGATTTTGTTAGTATAGGGTGAGGCCATACACTGGTGACTCAAATATATAGTTGGGGTAGGAAACAGTAGCTAAAACCTTTGGAGGGAGAATAATAAGTCATTAATTTTCACAGCATCCCAGGAATTAGGGCCATGTGTTGTTGTTATCATTTCAAACTCATGTTTATGAGATCTCAATATGCATAGAATTCCCTTAGGAGTTTATAAAAATCTTCATTTTGACAGGTATGTCAGTGATTCTGATGCAGAAGGAGCTTGGATTACATGTTGAGAATCACTGCTTTAGAGAACAGTCAGAGTTTATGCCAGTCATTAAACTTTGGATGGATATGAAGTAAGATAAAGAACTTTGCTACTGAAATGTTCTATAAATGTGAAATATTTTATAATTGGCAGATTCATACTTCTTCAAATTTGTTAGATATGGGTAAGTGGATTGAAATTGAATGCAGCGTTATGAGATGATGGCAATAACATGAATGGTGGTTAACAGAGAACTCTCTTAAATGTATGTGGTTTGGAGGGAAATAATGGACCTCATCTTTAGTAATGATGGATGGTGACATTATCCCTTTTCCAACTGTGCTGTAGAAATTTATATAGGAAGGAAAGACTCTAGCTTATAATCTATAGCAATAAAATTTGGCTGCTGGTTGTCTCCTAAAAGGTCTGCTAGGATGTCATTTACCACCATAGTAAATTTAAAATTGTCCAGTTCTGGCACATAGTCTTCGCAGATCTAGAAACCTTATTACATCTGAATGTATAGACAATTATTGGATGTTATGTTTTCCAAAGTAACTCAATTGGTGTAGCAAATAACAATGCTAATCTATCATTTCACAATGAAAAATAATTACTACAAAGAACAGAATACTCATGCCCCATTGATCAATGGATTTTTATTCCTACAGACAGTCGTACATGAGGACCAAAAATGGAACCTAAAGTTATTTACCAATTATGAAGTAAGAATAGGGAGTCTAGATGAATTAAACTGTAATACATAAAATTAAAGAGATGGAAGCATCCTCACCACAACAGAAATGGTCTTATAAAGGACCAGAACACATGCAGTCCAATAGCCAGAGTATCTCTCACCTGAGTGGAGTTAGAAGGGGGACTGCCAGCACTGCCTTCTATGACTTTCTTTCATGGCTAAATAACTCCTATTTTATTGGTAAATTCTATTTTTAGATATGGTTATACACTCAACTGGGCTTTAGTCTTCTGCTAGCACTGGCTCACTGAGGTTGCAAAAAAACCCCAATATTCTCAGATTTCCACTGGTGAGGATGAGGAATGAAAGTTTATTTGAAGATTCAGGAATTGAACATTGTGTAGCTGATAGCAGTCAACTGGGGTGGACTTGAATATATTGCAGGATACAACAGCAATCTTAGAGTAACTAATGATTTTGCAGTAATTTTAGAAATCCAGCAGCAGCTGCTATTGACTAGCCATATGAATGTTGTCTCAGAAGTGGTATTTTATTATGTCAACTATAGCATTTTTTTATTTTTTTTTAAAGATTTATTTATTTATTTATACAAGCACTGGGTACAGTCAGAAGCGTGGGAGGGTGAGAGAATTCACCAGAGCCAGAACAGGGAACAGAACAGGCAGACTGGACGAAATCCACTGCCGAGGAGAGCAGCGGGCCGCAGGAGAAGTCTGCGCGCCATGTGGGACCCTCCTCTGGTGGCCGGGGAGCAGCCGGGGACCGAACCAGCGCTGCAAAGGCTGCGGGCAGCTTCGCAACCCAGCGCTTAACCGCTGCACCACTGGGGAGGCCCAACTATAGCATTTTTAAACATAGTTGTGATCCAACTTAAAAAAAAAAATGTCTTCTATTGCCTGGGCCTTGAGGTATGCTTCATAGGACTTTAATACAGCCACTACAAGCTTTTTGTATTTGCTGTTACAATGGGACATCTGTTTTTCATCCATTCACATATACCTGATGTTTTCATTTTTTTAAAGATTTATTTATTTATGCATACAAGAACTGGGGTGTAAGCTAGAGAGGTGAGAAGATTCACCAGAGAGAATGGGGAGCAGAATAGGCAGATCCACTGAAATACACTGCAAAGGGAAGCAGCAGGAGAGGCAGGAGAAGTCTGCTGTGCCATTTGGGTTGCTCCTTGGCCAGCCTGGAATGCCTGGGATAGCCTGCAGTGCCTGGGATAGCTTGATAGCGCTGTCTTTAATCCCTGCGCTACAGGGTGGCCCTCTGATTTTTTTCTTTCTTAATGTTTAATATGAGTTTTATAGACAATACAGAATTGCACTTTATTTGTTTTAAATCCATTTTGATAATCTATTGCTTTTAATTGAGATCTTTAGTCAATTAGCACTTAATTATTGATATGGTTATATTTAAGTCTACAATTTTGCAATTTTTGTTTGTCCTCTGGTGGTGTTGCTGATATTTGCTTTTTCATTTTTTTCCTGCCCTGTTTAGAATTATTTTTTCTGCCCTGTTTAGAATTATCAAATGTATTTACATTAAGTATGTTTTATTTATTGTCTGTCACATATCTCTTTGTATTTTTTTAGTGGTAGTTCTAGGAATTACAATATATATCCTTAAAAATCTCACAGTAATATTGTACCACTTCACAGTTAGTGCAGAAATTGAGCTATGGTATAGGTCTTTTCCCCCACCTCCCACCCAGCATATAACTGTGGTCATATAAGAGTTACTCAAATGATGATATATCCCACAAAATAATAATATTTTTTAAAGTGGTCAGATGAATTTAATTAAATGAAGAGGAAAAACGGTCTTTCAAATTTACTCATATCTATATCATTTTGGGTGGGGTCTTTAGATTTTCTTAAAGATTTGAGTTTCTGTTTAATACTATATTTTTTCACCCAGACTTTCTTGTGCTGGTATCCTGGAGAAATGTTAGTTTTTTTTTGAAAATGAAAAATGCATATTTTCTTAATTCTAAAGTTGTTTTTTGTGGGATATAGAAGTCCAGGATGACTTTTTTTTTTTTTTTGGTAGCAACTGAGAGAGGCAGAATTCTGAATTTTGGAATTTATGTTTTTTTTTTTAATTGTAATAAAATCTGCAGGTTTATTTGGTAGTGTTTTCCTGAGCCTTAGAGGAAATACACAAGCAAAGTCTTCATTTGTATTAATATTATTTCAAGTTGTTCTTCCATGTATAATTTGAATTTATAAAATTTATACATGAAAGTTTGAAAATTTTTACATATGCCTTTTAGGAGATTCAAATTTATTTTAAAAGTTCTGAAAGGAAAAGAATTGGAGTACTGGGCAGTCACCTAGTTTAGCTACCTAGTTAGGTTTTATAGGGAAGTATCGACACAAAAATATTTACTGATCAACTGACTCTTAAATAGTCCCTTACAAAAAACACACTTTAACCTCCAGCATCTACTGATACCTTTATCTGTTTCCCTGTGATTTTTAATAGTCTTCCAACAACATAATTCAAATTGATTGCAAAGTCAAATCACAATTATTACAAACTATTAAGTAAATTAAAGGAGAACTGCTTCACCACGAACAAAATCATTATCAAAGGAGGAACTAAGTAACTTGGATCAGACGAAAGAAATTGATAATAATAATCTCAGAATCATGTTTCAGAAAATAAGCTGAATATAAAGAGATGCTCTTATGAAATTTAATGAGGTTTTCTAGTATTTTATTAAAAATCTCAAAGTACTTTTAATGTTCATGTTGTAAACATCAAACATACACAAATGTAAAACATTATCATTTTGTGAAAAAATAATATATTCCAATATACATCTTTGATTGTTTAAGGAATTTAAAATATAGCACAAAATTTATTTTTCACAGTTTTGTTCTTCAAGGTAAGATCCCAGACATATTCACCACACATAGCAGTGACTTTTGAAACATGTTAAACTGCAAGTTCTAGTTTCTTCCCTATTCATTGTTCTCCATGCTTTCACTTCACCAAAAAGAGCATTGTAGGATTCAGGGGTAGGGACAATATTTTTTAATGGTTCAAATTTATATTTTAAAAATTAGCTTATAGCCTTAAAATTTAAACTACTATTATCTAAATCCTACAATATACTGTATAACAATCATTTCCAAAGCAGAAGTCACTGAGATATGGGGAGAAAGTATAAGGTTTTTATGTTTGTTTGTTTTTTTAAGATTTATTTATACAAGAATCGGGGTGCAGGCCAGATGTGCAGGAGAGTGAGAGGGTTCACCAGAGACAGAGCGGAGAACAGAACAGGCAGACTGATGAAATACACTGCTGAGGGGTGCAGCGGGTGAGACAGGAGAGGTCTGCTGCGCCATGTGGGTTGCTCTGCAGCCAGCGGGGGGTCGAACCAGCACTGCAGAGGCTGCGGACAGCTTCACAGCGCTGCTCTAAACCACCTGTGCCACCAGGGAGGCCCTCTTTATGTTTTTTGAATGTCTAGTTTTTGTTTTCCAATTGTATGTATTAGCACAGGAGCACACAAACACAAATAACATATATAACTTATGCAACCCCATCTTAGGGCTGCACACATAATTTGCTTATAAAAAATGACAGTATGGAAAATCAATTCTATTAGAAAAGCAAGGGTTGAAAAAGGCTGTCACGAAGCCTGGCAAACTAGGGAGTGAATCTTGGATATTTTGTAACTTCTGAAGTGTGAGAGTCAATCTACTTGAATTTTGTTTATTTCACATAAAATTAAGTCACTGGCGCTGTTTCTTGTTTCCTCCCATCCCTGCAAGTTAGGCCCTAATGGGGATTTTAAGTATCTTGCTAATCTACAAATGCAGTATAAAGGTGAATGTTTTACTTAGAATAATGTTGTCTCTTTCACTAAATTAAGAAGTTATTCAACCAGTGAGGAAAAGTGATGAAAGTGGCTTCTCTGAGCTTTAAGAGGCAGTTAAACAATAACTGAAAAATATCTTACAAGTCTGGAGAGAATTATAAAAGATAGGTAAATTAGGTAAGCATTCAAAATAAGGTTTAAAATTCAAAAATTCTAACAATTACGTAAATGTTTATTTAAAGTAATATATCTGCAGCCCAAATTCAATTGTACATTTGAGGTTAAACCAACTTCATGAAAATACTTTGAGGGCAGCTGCATCCACAGATTTCAACTACATGATTATTTCTTTGCCTAATCTTTTCTCACTTTTCATCCCCCAGAACCTCTTTGAGATATAGTTCAAGGTCAAATTTATCATCTTCTTATTTTGTCCACTGATCTTGAGGCAAGATCTGCTGCCTGGGTCAGGTCCAGTGCTCTCTTCATGTGAAAACTCCTGTCCTTATAAAGGTTCTCTGAAATACTTTTTATGGCTTCTTTTATATCACCATCTTCATATACTGCATCATCGTGCATTAACCCCAGTTAATTGAATCCTGTATCATTGCAATCCCTGCCAGGCACTGATGTTACACCTGCTCACCGGCCCCCATTTTCACCCCAGATGAAGCATTGCCTACTGGATAAGTGTTACTATATGAGTTTAAGATAATAATGACAATATTTTCATTTATTCATATATTCAGGTAGTTGCTTTCTAGCAATGCCAGTTAGAAAAATGATAACAAAAAATTGTTAATCAAATGAACAAAAACTGTTCAAAGAGCAAATGACCTTTAAAAACTTCCATGGGAATCAATCACTATGTTTGTAAAAATATATGAGGCATTTGAAAAGATAGCAAAATAATTCTACTGTTTTCAAGAGAGTTAATAGCTTCACAATCTTTATTCTGAAAATTTCCCTAAGGTTATTCTTTTAAAACTTTTCTCCAGATTTTTTTCAGTCTTACATGACTTGCAGTAAGAAAAGATGTAATAGGTCAAATGTATAACTTACCTAAGAAGGCTGAAATATTTCAAATGATTTTTTTATAATGGAGCTATTTTAAGTGGCTTGCTTTATTTGGGGACTCTTAAATCACAATAAAACTTACTCTGGGATGGAAAAAATTCTATTGGAATTTTTCATAATTAGCAGAAGATCTTTCATTCTAAGTGCTTATTTATGACTAAAATATAAACTACTTACCCTAGATTGGTTCCTATGTCCAAAGTGTAGTATTAAAGGCCAAAATTTTTACCTTGAACCATTAGGTATAAATCTACTATGATACATTTAATCAGTCTTGGTGCTCTTTTAGAAGTTGTTACTAATCTGCCTAAATCTTTCACCACCCAGTTTACAGCAGTCTTGTGGCTGTATTGCATTTCTCCCAAAGTGCACAAATCTACCTGACAGCCACAAGAGAAAAAAAAGCCAGGACCTACCTTACAAAAAGTGTAGGTAAAGGAAATTATCTTTAAAGTAAAAGTGACCTGATTCGGTGCTTAAATTTTCCTTAGGGGCTCCCCTGGTGGTGCGAGGGTTTTAATCTCAGCACTATGAAGCTATCAGCAGCCTTGCAGCAATAGTTTGATTCCCAGCCAGGGAGCTAACCCACATGGCACAGCAGACCTCTCCTGACTAGCCCGCTGCTCCCCTCAGCAATGTATTTCTGTAGATCTGCCTGTTCTGCTCCCCACTCTGTCTCTGGTGAATCCTCTCACCCCTGGCACCTCTGGCCTGTACCCCAGCTCTTGTATACATAAATAAATAAATCTTAAAAAAAAAAAGCTATGCCTGCCTACTCTCTCTTCCCCATACAGATAACTGTGTCTCTGCAATTAGTAAAAAGATTTTTTTGCTCTCTCCTTAAATTTCAAACATCAGTCTACCATAACACAAGTACAGAATTGCAAAAGGAAATTTTTGCCTTATCATTTTTTTCTTATTATCACATTTTTAACTGGGGTAACATTAGGATTTTCTCCACCAGGTATCACCAAGGTAGGGTACCAAATCATCCAAAGCCCATCGCCATAGTCCATCGTGCTTCCTTCCCTCTTGGTTCCTACTCCTTCTCCACCCACTCCCCCATTTGGATGCATCAGTTCTTTAGTCAGATTTTTTTTTTAAAGATTTGTTTATTCATGCTTACAAGGGCTGGGGCACAGACCAGAGGTGCTGGGGGGTGAGAGGATCCACCAGAGACAGAGCAGGGAACAGAACAGGCAGGTCAACTGAAATACACTGCTGAGGGGAGCAGCGGGCGAGACAGGAGAGGTCGCTGTGCCATGCGGGTATCTCCCTGGTTCTGGGTTTGGTTTTGGGTTTGGTTTCTCTGTATTCCAGTTACAAGTGACACCATTCAGTATTTATCTATCTCCTTCTGACTTATTTCACTTAGCATTAGTTTCTTCCAATCCACGTTGTTGCAAATGACACTGGTTTATCTTTTATGATAATACTGGAGGCAGGAACAGACTCACAAAAGGAAATTTGTACCTCATTCTTTCATATACCAAATTGTCCTCTGATACTTGCTTAGGAATTGAATATATACTAACTGTAGAAATTAGTCTAAAACAATGTCAACTTATTTATCTGCCAATAAAACTATCACAACTCCTACTATTCAAAAGGAAACCAGTTAAATAGAAATGGATGACAAATAATAGACAACCTGAAAAGATAGCTCTTCTTAGTATAACATAAGCTTTTTAGAAAGGATGCTAATAAAGTTTTCACATAAAAATGTCAGAACAATTATTTAGCTTGAATATCAAGGAACTTTAAAACTGATCTAGAGTAGGTAAAGTTAAATAAATGACTATTATTCTTTTATAAGGACTTAAAGCCTTGTAATTAATTTAGTTACACATTATTTTGTACTAGGAGTGCCACAGAAAATATTTGATAAATATGAAATGTCTGATAGATGAATAACAAAGAAGGTCAGTTAAATTTACATTGTTTAATATCAAAGAAACACTCTGTCTTCATAGTTATTTCGTAGGAATAAAAATAAATTCTGTCAACTTATAGTATATGTATATTTGGGCCTTTAAACCAATTACATCAATTTTTAACTAAAACTGGCTATTTCATACCATATAGACATAATATTTATTCATCCACTTATACATTTACTTACCTATTTAATTCTGTTAATTAGGGGTACAGTAATAAACATTTTAATACTTTTAATAAATTATACAGCCATTAGCTATATTATTATTTTTTATTTCAAGAAAGGATTTCTCACCTGTCTGACAAAATTTTATATTAATGTTTTATAAATTAATAAGACAAGGGATAACTTATTTCCAGGTATACTAGAAAGTTAAAACCAAAATCCAACCCAACAGCAAATAAACAAAACTGCCATAGAATAATTTGTCTCCCTGTGAAACTCATCAGGAAAGAAGGTGGTTATTCAATAGACTTTTTTCCATGTTACTATTTTAAGGAAGAATGACTATATATAAATATATGTATATTTAATACATAAACAATTTTAATATATTAAATAATATATCAATTCTTATCAATTTTATCAATGTTTTAATAATACATTAAATATATATTTATAGATTAAAATCTGTGCTTAAAGAGAATAATTGTATTCCTTTTTATGATTCAAAGATTTGCAATGAAATTATAAAATAAACAGACAATAAACTGGCTGTAGTTTACATAAGCAGCATCAAACACAAATCTTTTTTGAAAGTAATAATTGGAAAAAGTAAGAGCCTATTTCTAAATTTGTCACTGCTATTTCCTGTGATATAAAAACAAATATGAATATTTAGAATTAATGTTTTCAGAATAGATTTGTATTCAGTATTATCTCTGGTTGAAATTATATTGAGGATTACATTAGAAAAAATGTATTTCCTTAAATATGGTTTTCCTATTTTCTTTCTATAAAGCAAGTGCAATGCCAACTCAATCTCACTGTATTAGTTATGGAGTATATAGTGTAGCTAGGTGAAAAAGAATTTCTTCATAGTTTCTAGAGTGTTGATGAGTGAAAAGAGAAAAAAAGTCATGACTAATTTCAAAAAGAGCAAATACAAGAGGGTAAAATATAGCCATATCAGCAGACATTCAGCAAAAATAAAATACTCTGTTCTTCAGCTGACCTTCGGAGTGTTTCAATGCTAGTCCTGGGCAGCATTTGTAATGCCTTTGTAAAGGGAGTGGTGGTAAGCTGAGTAGGTGAATCAATAACTCAGGGTGAATCTATACACAGCTGTAGAGCAAAAAAGACCCAAGCAGACTATCCTTTCATTCTTAGCCAGCATCCACACTGGGTTAAACTAGGGATAAGCACAGAAGCACCAATCTCTACAACTATTAAGACATTTGTACAAATGTTTTCTCTACTTCTACACAGGTGCAAAAACCATAGCTGTAGTTCTCAACAATGTCAGAGCACACGTTATCAAAGAAAAAAGTTGAAGGGTACAGAAAGGAAACTGACTTCTAACCAAATTGAACTGAGTGATTCACAAATTTGCCAGGATTGGCTATCTGCCAATTCCATAGAACTTACTGAGAAAGTATATCAGAATGAAAAATCTGATTTCATTTGAGAAGTGCTTTTTATGATTGGTAAAATGACATGATATAGATAGTAGTTAATGCAGTTCAGAAGTTACCCTCCTCCCTATTAAAAAGTATATTTAAAAGCATTGTGTGGATGATATTCTTAAACATAAATTAAATATAAAGTATTGTATTATTGGTAATCTAGACTTTGTAACTCCTTGAAAGTCTTGCTGTGCTTTTGTTCTACCAACTGAATTACTACAAAAGTGAAGAAAAGCTGCATTATAAGGTTTACTTAATCATTAACAATCAATTATGCATCATAGATACAAAATGCCCACCATGTGCCTATGTATACAATGCAGAGTTTAAACTCAAAAGGGATATCACTCCTACACAGATGAGTCAGAAACTGTGATTCCTGGGGATATCTGGAAATACTAAAAGAAAGTTTCCTTCCATTAAAAATACCTAATGACTTCAAGCCTAACTTTAATGGTGAGTCAATTGCCTTTATTTCCTCAGCTAAATGAAGAGTGTGCCAAAGTGCACAGGTGCACATGTACCTCACCCTTTGCTGCTGGCGAGTAAAGACAGAGGTATCTTCTCAAATAACTAGTCAACATGTAAGCCCTGTTCAGATTTCCTTTGATTTTATATAAAAGTCTATTCCTTCCTTACCCAAAAAGAGCTTTTTACCAACTTTTCACATACAGAGAAATTGACTTTGTGTTATAGACTACTCTTCTATGCTCTCTGATTAACTTTTATAAATTCTTTTTTACTTATCCTCCACATTTGGCCTCAGATTCTAAAGCTGTCCTTTTGAAGCTCAAAAACTGTCACAAAAAATATGTTTTTTTTCCTCTCCAAGTGTAGAATATTGCACAATTACAAAGGCTTAGCTTCAGATTCTTTTATATGCCCTGATCAAAGAAATTAATTCAATCTTTCAATATTCTAGGCAACAATTGTGCTATTACTAGGGTCAAAAATGAGGAAAAGCTTTTGGGTCAGCAAGAAAGCTGAAGATGGAAAAGAGGGACTTTCAAGTTAAAATCTTGAATATTAGCTCATTTTATAACAATCACCATATCTCTATATTTTAACCAGAATAGCCACCACTTGCCACTAGAAAATA
Source organism: Talpa occidentalis (assembly GCF_014898055.3). Classification (NCBI taxonomy): domain Eukaryota; kingdom Metazoa; phylum Chordata; class Mammalia; order Eulipotyphla; family Talpidae; genus Talpa; species Talpa occidentalis. Next base: position 77,784,549 of record NW_023602073.1, on the reverse strand, counting down.
ATTGACACCCTAAAAATTTATTATGTCATTTGTGGAGAAAAATCTTAAAAAGGAAAGGAAGTTAGAAGTCATTCAGTTAGATGGAGGGTAAAATTTCTGAACTGCAATAACTTCAGTCTTCCATTGTGCCCCATTATCTCTTAAACAATTTGCTTCAATTATTTCTGATAGAAACATGTGGTGGATATGGTGCTGAAATAGACATTGGAAGGATTTTTCAGGTATGGACATAAGTCAAAGAAAGTAGTAATAAAACACATTAAATAAATGGTAGAAAATGAGTAATTTCTAGAATTTTGACTCTGGATGCACATGCAGAGTTCCTTTAGTTTAGACATTTTGCTTTATAACTGAGGAAGCTGTGCTCAGAATACCTGAGTGACTGGTACAGGGGCACAGATAACATGAAACCATATTAGACCAAGTTTTCCAGGGAAACCTCTAACCTCAAATGAAGATTCGAGGAGAATAAATAATTAGCTGATCATACTGACTTCCTTCCCGCTGATCACTGTGGGGATTTCTGTGATCAAATACAACTAGATGCCAGAGATTAAGGAAACCCTTTCCTATGGGATGACATAGGCTATACAGGTCAGAGACAGAGAGCAGGAGTAGAGAATAGATCTGAAGGAGAAATGACATTACAGCATGCCAGCATTTTTTCTTTTTCCTTTGAGGTTTGCTAGATGTTTACTTTGATTAAAAACACTTATTGAATATCATATTCTTATTATATTCTCTTTTATATTTATGGTCTCTTTGAAAACATAGAACAAATGCATTTTTCTTTAGAAAACCATACCAACTTGTTTTCTGTATCACTCTTATCTAACTTAAATGATATAAAGCAAGATGTTAAAATAATTGTTAGATGGAATGGTTATCAATGAAGTAAAGCATTAAGAGTCCTATGGTGGAGTAAACCTCAACCTGACAAATAGCCTTTGAATTAATTTAATTAATTTAATGTTTTGTTTAAAAGTAACTCTAAATGTGAAAAATTTCCCCCTATAATCTGCAATGTATTTCTTGTGACATCTGTTACTGTTCTGTCCCCTGAAGTGTTTTTATGCTTCAGAAAATAACTTCACCACATCACAGAAACAAAAATCAAGAGCTGAATACATAGGCAAAAGGAAATTGTTCCTTACCCATGTAGGTGAATAGTTTGCATCCTGAATATAATGTTTTATTGCCCATATCATTGTCCTAACTGGAAAATATTTACAAGTGGACATAAAATTAGCTATCCTTCTTCAAATATTCAACCCACAGCATGTATGATGCTGATCTCTTGTGGAAGATATTGCCCTGGTTGATTATTTTAAATATCTTATTTAAATAACTTTTTAATGAATTTTAATTTTGTTTTTCATATTTTTGCCAATTTCGTATAATGAAAAATATGTAAGTTGAGTGTTCAACCAGTTTTCATTACATCCTCCAAAACAGTTTACAAACAAATAGATTTCATGCCTGTTTCAGACAACTAAACTTAATGAATATGCACATTTGCATAGAGAAAACAGGAATCTAAGTATTGACTTAACAGAAAACTAATTGGGCCATTTAGCATCTTTACCCATTTTGTAGAAGAAAGGAAACTTTCAATGAATTTCATAAGATTTAAATGACAGAGACGATGTCCTAAATGTAGTAAAAATGTTCAAAATTCTAATTTAATTTTATCTAGATTCATTACCCCATGAAGGTGAAAAGTCTGCATAGTAGAAAGGAAAAAAAAAGGCATTGTGTTTAACTTCTTTATGTCTTATATTAGAGTTGACTCTTTAGAAGCCAAAGTCTGAGGTGATGATTAAAGTGCGGCCACATTTTAGGGGAAGTACAAGTCCAGGGGGTGAGGCAAAGAAAGATCTGAAACTGGCCACTATATCACAACCAGCAGAGTGAAATAGAATTTTCTTCAATAAGCACATATGTTTTCTTTCATGTGAGACTTTCTTTGGAAGAATTATAAGGAGGAATCAGACTTTATGGAACTTATGTAAGAAAAAAGGAGGAGGGATGCAATTGCACATTTCCCCTCCATCTCCATTTCCCATTGCTTGGGGATCATTCCATGAAATGAAATTTCTTGAATTTCTGGGTTGGGTTGTGGGTTGTGTCATCCTTCCACTTGGCAACCACTCAGGATGCTATATCCAGGGCTTTTTAGAGTGATTTTCCACAACTGAGAATGTGTCAGGGGTGGGGGCGAGAGCTCACGTATTATAGGGCTCAGGAAGTAGTACTTGATAATATGATAGATCGGGAACTTAAACTTGAACCAGCCAGTGAGGTGAGCTTGTCCCAGGGAGATTTATTTGGAAAGAGATTAAGGAAAAGAATCTGAGAAAGCACACAGTGGTGCACAGAAAAAATAAATTAAATAAAATGGTTTGAATATGATAATGCTTATGAAAGAGGAAGCATTCAAGACCATGAAACATCTATATTTACTAATAATCATATTAGAATTCTATCTGTGCTTATAATGTATGGACAGAATTCTTATTTATTATTTACAATTCCCATATGCTTAGAATTTACAATTAGTGGACATAAATATGTATATTTTTACATATAAATGTATATATAACGTTTATATAGTATAAATGTATTATATATGTAATTTTAACCAAGGTATTGCAATAATACAGCTCCAAAAATAATGTTTTCCATCTGGTACAAACGTTTAATATCTAAAGCTGGTAATGTGGATAAAAGTTATGCTGTTGTTTGGTTAAAATTTAAGTGATTTTTTTTTTAAAGATTTTATTTATTTATTTATACAAGCACTGGGTACAGTCAGAAGCACGGGAGGGTGAGAGAATTCACCAGAGCCAGAGTGGAGAGCAGAGCAGGCAGACTGACGAAGTACACTGCTGAGGGGAGCAGCAGGCACAGCAGGAGAGGTCTGCCTGCCATGTGGGACCCTTTCCGGTGGCCGGGGATCGAACCGGCGCTGCAGAGACTGCAGGCAGCTTTGCAACCCATCACTCAACCGCTGCACCACCGGGGAGGCCCAAAATTTAAGTGATTTTTACAGGGTAAACTTACTAGACAGCAGAACCACCCTGAGATAGAAATTGGAAATCTAAAGCAATTAATAGAAGTATCACACATTATTTTACAAGATCTTGGTTGGATATTAATAAAATTGTGATTTATATTATTCACATGAGTGAAATCATGCTGTATTTGTCTTTCTTTTAACTTATTTGGATAAGCATGACTCACTCTAGTTCCATCCATGTTGCTGCAAATGGCAAGATTTCATCTTTTTTATACCTGAATAGTATTCCATTGTCCATATCTATCATATTTCTTTTTTATTGAAGCAACATTGGTTTATAACACTGTATATGACTCAGAGACCTAAGATTATACCTCTTCAGATGCATATCATCATGCCACTCCCACCATCAACACACCCACAGTCCTCTACCATAGCGCATTGTTCTCCCTCATCTGCCCTCCCTCGTCTTGTAGCCTCAATTCCACAGTCAGATTTCTAGGGTTTGTTTAGGTTTTAGCTAACCCTTTGTTTTGTTTCTCTATATTGCACATAAGAGTGAAACAAATCAGTATTTGTCTTCCTTCCTCTGATTTATTTCACTTAGCATTTCCCCTCTGGTTCCATTTGTATTGTCAAAAATGGTTAAGAGTCTGCTGGAGACCAGCTCCAGCTAGAAGTCATGTCAGGGGTCTCAGAGAGGAGAGGACGGCGTCGGTGAAGTTTTTCGGAGGGCTGAGGGGAAGTGGAGCGAGGTAGAAGTGAGGTAGATACAGACACTCTCTCTGGTGCAAGTATCTCCTACTGAGGGTCTCAGCAGGTCTTTATTTATACCTTAAGGTGAGCGGTAAGATTACATCAGCATAAGCATCAAAGCAGAACAGAAACAATCATTACATATTTTCTCATGAATATACAAAGACCCTCTTGATCTCATACTACAAAAGGACACTTCTGTAATCTGATTAAGAAAATCAACAGGGACAAATACTCTCCTAGGTACACCTCATTTTCTAACATAGTCAATTGTCTAAGACAGTACAATGTTCAGTAATAATCAATCATTCTGTCAAGCCTTCCTGATTTTGGGGTGGACATGAAAGTCCATTGTTATGCTATTTTACTAAAATCAACCCATTCTCTAGCACTAGATTAATCCAGCCTATTATCAATTACTTCAAAGTGATCTAAAACAACTCATCAAATCTATGTAAGTTCTACTGAAGTCTAACTCTTAACTAGAAATACCTAACCTCCACACACCCTGCGAACTGTTGGCCTTACGCATACACCAGGGATGTATTGTTGCCGCAAACAGGTACCCCCTAGGTTAGGCTATAGTTTCCAAGCACAGCTGGTTCAGGGTAGCTTGTTCTCCACAGTTCTCAGGGCTGAAACATTTCTTTCCTAACTATATCTTTAACAATTTTTACTTCTTTTGTGATAGTTCATGTGCAAGAACAATGAGCCAATTGTCACCTGGGTCCGAATTAGGTTTTCACATGCCAGTTAATAACTAACTTACTTTTGCATTAACAAAGAGGAGAGCTTTAGCAGGCATTGCCATGGAGACTCCCCAGTTCAGATCTTTGGGAAGTGCAAGAACTCCCCTCTTCTGGGAAGTACAACTTTCCCTCTTCGGGGGAGCACAGGAACTCCTCGCTTCTCGGGAGTCTCCCCCAATGCCCCGACCATGTCAAGAGACAGCATGGGAGGCGCAGCCTGCCGCAAGAGTCCATCTTTTTTATAGCTCAGTAGTTTTCCACTGGCTATATACTGCATGATTCAAATCCATTCCTCTGTCTTCAGACACTAAGATTGTTTTCATAATTTGGCTATTGTAAATAGTGCTGCATTGAACACAGGAGTGCATACATATCCCTTTGAATTAGTGTTTTTACATTCTTCAGGTAGATACCTGGGAATGTGATTGCTGGATCATATTGTAGTTCTACTTTTAATATTTAATCTTTTAAACATCCATACTGTTTTTCATAGAGACTGGATCAGTCAACATTTCTACTAGCAGCGCATGAGTATTCCTTTTTCTCCATATCCTCACCAAAACTTATTATCTCTGGTCTTTTTGATATAGGCCATTCTCACAGGCATGACTTTGATTTGAATTTTTCTGATTATAAGTGATGATGAGTCTTTTATTCATATGCCTGTTGGCTCTCCCTATGTCTTCTTTGGAAAAATGCCTATTTAGTTCTTCTGTCCATTTTTTGATTGCATTATTTGTTTTCTTTCCATTAAGTTTATACCATAGCTTCCTAATCCACACAAAAATATCATTATTTTTGAAACTGAAGTTCAAGTTATTAACACAAACCTAGTGACATATAGAACAGTTTCTAAATATAGGTTGGTGGCACACCAAAGCACAAAAACACAGTATGGATGGAGAGAAGAAGAACAAAAGTAATGGGAATCAGTAATGAGGCTCTCTGATGATTTAGCTTTTCCAGGGTTAGATTTTTGTATTATCTAAAGGATGAATGAATTGTATATCTTTCTAACTATATTGCTAGAATAACATATTGAGTATCCCATAATTCTGTATCTTTTTACTGGGATTCTGAAGTCACACTTTTTGAATTACTTATAGTCTTAGAAAATAAGTACACAGTTATACGGTTTAAGTAGCTAAGCTAAGCATAGGATAAAAATTGAAGACTATAATAAATAAAGTGGGTGAGAGCCAATATATAATACCATCCCAAATCCTATTGAAAGTGAGCAAATAGAGGCCTAATTAGAATCTCACATTTGTTCTGGAAGATTTTTAGTTTAACAAGTTTCAAAAGCAACTAAAGAAATATGGAGAAATATGGAGATATAATTGACATATATAGAATTGATAGAACACTATAAATTTAAGGTTTGCAATGTGTCGTTTTGGGGCATTTACATATTACAATGTGATTATCATTATGTTACATTAGCTAACATCTCCATCAAGTAACATAATTATCATTTTTTGTGGTGACAGTTAATATTTAATCTTCTTAACAACTTTGAAGTTTATAGTAAAGTATAGCTGACTATAATCACTAGGCCGTACATTAGACCTCCAGAACTTTGACAGATTCTAAGTTCATACTCTTAAACACCTTCCCTCTTCCCTCACCCTTCAGCCCTCATAAACACCATTCTACTCTGTTTCTGTAAGTACATTTTCAGAATTTACCTATAAGTAATATCATATAGCAATTGAAGAGACAGTTATTTTAGTTGTAACAAAAGCCAACACACACACAGACTTACAAAGCACCTCAATATGTAGTGGATATGTAGTAGATATATGATTGGAGCTATGTAAGTTATTTATATTCCTTCTAAGATAAAATAGTGAAAAAAAAGTACAGTGAATAATTAGTGACTTAGATAATATAATAGAGTGTCTATGGTTTTACTTGCTAAAATTTTTAAGAATTGATTTTAAAGATTTTTACTGAAGTGCCTTTGGTAATAATTATTTGGTGAGTAATATATTTGTAGCACTGATTACTGATAATGACCAGATAGTAGAAGCAACTATCACAACTATTCCTAGTTCATGATAATAGCTTCTTGTCATCTCAACAAAGACATATAAACACATAATTTACATAAAAGGCAAAGCTTGCATCAGACCTTACAACATGAAGTAAAATAACAAAGAAACAATTTAAAAAACACAGGTCAGTTCTCATCCCATTTGAAGTATAATAAAAATGGGATAGTATTTTTGAAATATAACCTTAAAAATTACTGTAATTCATATTGCTCTTCAGCTTTCTGCTCATATAAACTGAGGCCTTCTTTATTTTGGAAAAGGGATATAAAGCCAGAGAAAAGAAGCAAAGAAGACAGATTTTCTTTTCTTTTATTTTTCTCTTTTTTTTAACAAGACTCAATCTCTAAGATTATTTATTTATTTATATATTTATACAAGCACTGGGTACAGTCAGCAGCACGGGAGGGTGAGAGAATTCACCAGAGCCAGAGAGGGGAATAGAACAGGCAGACCAACGAAATACACTGCTGAGAGGAGCAGAGGGCGAGACAGGAGAGGTCTGTTGCGCCATGTGGGACCCTTGCCAGCAGGCGGGGATCCAACCGGCGCTACAGAGGTTGCGGTCAGCTTCTCAGCCCAGCACTCAAACACTGTGCCACCAGGGGAGGCCCCAGATTTGATTTTCAAATATAATTTTTAATAACCAAAAAAGAAAAAAATTGACTTGAAAGTGAGGATATATCTACAGAAGCCAGTTGTTGAAAGAACAAAGATCTGTGTCCTCTAACTGAGAGTAAATGCAGAAAATGACCTAAGGGAAGTTTCTAGATCTGCAGAGAAGATGATGGTTTCTTTTTAGGCTGCGGGAGATGAACTAGGAACTAGAGACAGATAGATTTAGAAACTATAGATCCCAGAGATGGGCAGAAACAACTCTATGCTGAGATTACTAGACTCTTTCTGTTTCCTGAATTCCTCGAAAGAGGAGGACTTCATACTGGTGAATTACTTGCTGACACAAATGCCAGGAAGTGGAGTCATCACTTATTGGCAAAAGGATTCTGTTCAAAGGATTCCTAAAACAGGGTCTGAATGGAGGCTGTGACATTGTCTCACAGGCAGAACTACCAACACAGGCTGAAGAGAGCAGACTTGCAGTGTGGGGGTTTAAGGAGTTCGATTATATCAAGGATGCTATCCCTGAAGAGATGGGGCAACAGTTACGCTTTTGATTGTTCCTAGGGAACAGACCACGTTTTACACATACCACTAATGAAATATCAGGTGGTATGAGGACAAATACTGCAGTCACTGTAAAGCATCATATCACTTATACCCTAGAAAGAATTATCTGATTCTTGTGGATCTATTCCTATGATATTGACTTGTTGAAATTTTATTGCAAGTTCAGTACAATCCTGTACAATCACAGATCTATAGTAAACTCAAGGAGGTTAGGTCATAACTGATTTCTGTCCATCCTGTCAAAGAACAAAGGAAGGTCGCTGAGAACTATTAAGAATCCTTTATTATTCAAATAGATTTCTTTCCAAGCCTATACATAATAAAAGAGTGATCTTTAGCAGAGTATTCATGCTTAGGGAACATTTGCTACTTGTATTGTTCATTGGCTTGAGAGATTTGCGATTTAACAAAAGCAAGTATTTATTTCTGTTTATAGTTCTACATTTACTATTTGCTACAATTCCACATAAGCTGTAGTTTTTGAATAGGCAGAAGACATGGGATATAAATATCAAAAGGGGCAAAAGCTATATACAAAAAATGAATGCCCTGACCTTCTGACCTTCTTAATTTCTCAGACATATGGTTTCTCTTTCACCTTTCAAATCAATGCAACCTAACCTGGTTTTGGACCTAGCACTTTATAGGAATAAAACAAAACAAAACAAAACAAAACAAAACCTTGGTTAAATCACTAACTCCAATAGATATTCAAAATCTACCTCTTCCCCAATCTCTCAATAGCAATCAGTGTTGATCCTTGTTCTCACTCATCCTCCTCTGTTTGAGGGGGGTTTGAAGTGCTGATCTTGATCTAAGAGCTTCTACCTCCCTTAGGTAAAATCATTCACCAATGCAGATTGAATACCCTCAGACATAGATGACTCATAGTCACACTCAGGTCTATATATCTAACTTTTCATTGGAGACTTTTTTGGATCATCTAAAGTCATCTTAAAATAATTGTGTACAAAACTGAACTCAAGGTTTTCTCCTCCAAACTTGATCTTTTGCCAAGTTTTCACAATTCAATGAAAATCATCACATTCCAGATCTTGAGAACAATCATGAATGTCTTTTTTTCTCTTTTTATATATATCATGTCTTCTTGTATGCAAATGTTTTATAATATTTAGTCCCTTTATCTTTTTTTTTTAAAGATTTATTTATTTATTATTTATACAAGCACTGGGTACAGTCAGAAGCATGGGAGGGTGAGAGAATTCACCAGAGCCAGAGTGGGGAGTGGGGAACAGAACAGGCAGACTGACAAAGTACACTGCTGAGGGGAGCAGCGGGCAGCAGGAGAGGTCTGCGCACCTTGTGGGACCCTCGCCCAGTGGCCGGGGATCGAACCGGTGCTGCAGAGGCTGCGGGCAGCTTCGCAGCCCAGCGCTCAACCACTGCGCCACCAGGGGAGGCCCTCCCTTTATCTTCTTAATATTTATTGTCCTACTTCCTTTTCTACATTCAGCCACAATTATGCCATTCATGCCACCACCTTCCTTTTTCACCTGGATTACAGCAATAGCCTTTTAAACATTCCACTTATGCATGCTTCGATCTCTACTCATTTAATATACATATTACAAAATATAAAATACCTCCCTGCATGTTGGTTTTCTGCATGGAGCTCTCTGCATGTGCTCCCTAAGGAAAACTGAAAAATCTTAGACCCTCAAGTATAAATACAGCTGTAATTTCTTTATGATTATTGGGGATGTGACTTTTATCGACAGCTTCAGATCTGAGTACCTTCCGTATTTTTGTCATTTGGAAATTTTATGCCATTTACTTTTACAGATGAGCTATATAATTTAAAATATTTGATAATAATTTATATAACATTAGTATGTCATTTATTTTATCAGTTAGAAGTTCACTGATAGATGTCTGGTGTGGATGCTTCTTATCTTTCTGGTTAAATTCTGCTTGGACATGTATCTTTAGATACTTGACATAATTTTGAATTTGGTATAATTTTGAATTTGACATAATTTTGAATTCAAATATTTTACTTAACACATTTCACCTAAATTGATAGGTGTGATTAGCCTATTACATTATTGAGTTTTTCTTATATATTTTTGGGGTGAATATTGTGTTCACTTTGTAAAATAACCTGGATAGTTTCCTCATCCCACCTCCCCATGCTCTGGAATAATTTATGTGAATTGGAATAACTACTCCTTGAACTATGGTGGAGTTTATGTAAGTAGAGATAAGACTTTCTTTAACTTTTGATAAAGTCACCTAGACATTCACATTTTGTTTATGTGGATTTTTGACTTTGGTATCTACTGTACTGAGGTTTTGATGTATTAATGTTACTTTCACTTTTGGCCAAAATGGAATAATAGGGATTGGATTTAGTCTCCAGCCTGAAACTATTCAAAAACTGAACAAAATATATGAAACACTGTTTTTCATACATTGAATATCAAACAATAAAGTATAAGATTCTCAGAAAGAAATGAAGAGGTTTATGATCATGATACTTTATTGCCATAGAGTGTTTCCTGAGTTTAGCTTATGTAGAGGGGACCCAAGCTGATCCAGAAAGTCAAGATGAGGAGACAGAGTTGGGAGTCCAAAGAGATATTGGTGAATGGGGTTCACAAGGAAGAACACTGGCAAGAGTTGTAGACAGAGGGGGACTCCCTGGTGGTGCAAGGGTTAAGATGCAACCTATGAATATTGGAACAAGAACAGACATACAGACCAATGGAATCGAATAGAAAATCCAGAAATAAACCCACAGATTTATGGTCAACTAATCTTTGACAAAGGAGCAAAGACTATGCAATGGAGCAAAGAAAGTTTGTTCAATAAATGGTGCTGGGAAAACTGGGTTTCTACATGCAAAAGAATGAAGCTTGACCACTACCTCACACCATACACAAAAATCAACTCAAAATGGATTAAAGAACTAGACATAAGACCTGAAACCATAAAATACATAGAAGGAAATATAGGCGAAACAGTACGTGATTTGCATATCAAAGACATCTTTACAGACACATCACCCAAAGCAGTGATAGTGAAGGCAAAGATAAACAGCTGGGACTACATCAAATTAAAGAGCTTCTGCACAGCAAAAGAGACAATAACAAAAACAAAGAGAAACCCCACCAACTGGGAGAACATTTTTGCACACAACACTAATGATAAAGGACTGATCACAAAAATCTGCAAAGAGCTGATGAGACTCAGCAACAACAAAGAAAATAATCCAGTGAAAAAATGGGCAGAAGAGCTAAAAAGAAACTTCTCTGAAGAGGAAATGCAAATGGCCAACAGACATATGAAAAAATGTTCAACATCACTTGTAATCAGGGAAATGCAAATCAAAACTACCATGAGATACCATCTTACACCAGTGAGAATGGCACATATTAAAAAAACTAGCAACAGCAAATGTTGGCGAGGTTGTGGAGAAAAAGGAACTCTTCTACACTGTTGGTGGGAGTGCAAACTGGTCCAACCACTATGGAGAGCTGTGTGGAGATTTCTGGACCTACTAAACATAGAGCTTCCATATGATCCAGCAATTCCATTCCTAGGTATTTACCCAAAGGACACAGAAACATCAATTCCAAAGAACACCTGCACCCCTATGTTTATAGCAGCACTATTTACAATAGCTAAGCTTTGGAAACAGCCCAAATGCCCAAAAATAGATGACTGGATCAAGAAGATGTGGTACATATATACCATGGAATATTACTCAGCATTCAAAAAAGATAAACACATGCAATTTGCAGCAACATGGATGGCGCTGGAAGGGATCATGCTCAGCGAAATAAGCCAAAAAGAAAAAGAAAAATACCGGATGTTCTCACTCATAGCAGGAATCTAGAAAACTTAAATAAGGGACCAGGAAAATGAATAACTATAAGAAAGTGAAAATCAAAATCAACAAAAAACTATGAACCAGAGACACTTTTGGGGGGTGGGTGGAGGGAGGGGAGGGATTGGGGTCAGAATGGGGGGTTTGCAATTGTGTGGGGGAATATTAAAATAAAATTTATTATTTTTTAAAAAAAAGATGCAACCTATGAAGCTATCCACAGTCACTGCAGCACAAGTTCGATCCCCAGCCAGGGACTACCCACATGGTGCAGCAGACCTCTCCTGACTCACCTGTTGCTCCCTTCAGCAGCTTATTTCAGTTAATCTTCCTATTCTGTTCCCTGCTCTGTCTCTGGTGAATCCTCTCACCCTCCACACCTCTGGCCTGTACCCCAGTTTTTGTATGCAAAAATAAATAAATCCTTAGAGAAAGAAAAAGAGTTGTAGACAGAGGTGACATTACTACACATAGTAAAAGGACAATGAAGTTATATTATAAAATGGTGTTATGTCCATCATTAAGTTTGATGAAATAGGAAAATGCTCTGGAAGATAAGCTACAAAAGTTCACTGTATAAAATAGATAATCTGGTCCTATCTTTTAAAAAAGATAATTTGTAGTTAAAAAATGTCCTATAATGTAAGCTCTACAACCCACATGACTTCAGTGGTGAATTATGCAAAACACTTAAGGAAGAACTATTGAATCTCCAGAAATGCTTCTGCAAAATTATATTCCCACTTATTCTGAGTTCAGGCTGAGAATGTTACTTTAACTTTCTTTGCTGATTTAGAATATATTTATCAGATATGTGGTTAACAAATATTTTTTTCTTTCCATAGGTTGCCTTTTCATTTTGTTGATGATTTCCTTTGATGTTCAGAAGATTTTTAGTAGAAGTAGACACATTTGTTTATTTTTGTTTTATTGACTTTGCATCTGTTGTCAAATTAAAAAAAAAAACAAACTTGTTAAGACTGATGTTAAGGAGCTTATCCCCTACGTTTTCAAAATTCTAGGAGATTTATAGTTTCAAGTCCTTCATCCATTAGACTTTTTAAAATCCACTTAGAGTTAATTTTTTTTTGTATGGTATAATATATGGGCCAACTTTCATTCTTTTGCAAGTAGCTATCCAGTTTTGCAATACCATTTATTGCATAAACTGTCATTTTCTCAGTGTATATTCTTGATTCCTGTGACACAAGTTAATTAACCATGCATGTATGGCATATAATGTGAGACTTTAAGCACTGCTTTGGGAAACTTTACTGGTATTTTATTCTCAATTTGAAATAAATTTATAGAGACAAGTCATATCTGAAGTGTGAATAAATGACTTAAGTGAAAGTTTGGGAGAGAAAGTTACTTCTGGGAATCATTATTGGATGGAATTTTTTTTTTTTTTAATCATGGAGTTTATTTTTTCAAATAGTTGTTGAGGTTTGATTTTTCCACTGTCACATAAGACAAGATTTGAGGAATCTTAGCTGTCATTAGAATTGGCAGTTCTGGAGCCTCCCTGGTGTTGCAAAGGGTTAAGTGTCAGTACTATGAAGCAATTCCCAGCTACTGCAGCTGTTTGATCCCCACCCAGGGAGCTAACTCACATGGCACAACAGGCCTCTTTTGTCTCTCCTGCTGCTCCCCTCAGCAGTGTATTTCAGTCAATCTGCCTGTTTTGCTCCCCACTCTTTCTCTGGTGAATCCTCTCACGCCCTGCACCTGTGGCCTGTACCCCAATTCTTGTATGCATAAATAAATAAATCTTTAAAAAAATAGAATTGGTAGTTCTGAAACGAGGTAATGAAACCAGGGGGTCTTTTCTGCCCATTTTTCATAGCACACATCTTTGCTCCAATCAATAGAGGTCCTTTTGAAGTATATGACTTTTAGAATGGGTAAAAATTACATCATTATAATTTTAATCTAAATCTGTTAAAAGAATGCTACAAACTATAAAAATGAGCCCTGGAGGCATAGTCTTTACTTCTAAAAACTGCAAAAGCACATTTTAGTGGTTCTTTATGTTGAAACTAACATAGAAAATAGTTTTAAGAAATCTATCTCATGACATCCATCACATATATATTTCTTTAATTATTTTGCCCATAAAGATACAACTTAGAATAATGAACTGACTTTTAAAGAATATAAACAAATTTTAGAAGTTAAAAAAAATCTTCTCTGGAATGAAATTAGTGTTTTTAAGTATTATTTATCATTATGTATCATTATTGTAGATTTTAGTTGAAATATTCATTTGGATTCCATTATGAATTTTTAAAAGAGAAATCAGAAATGAAAGCTATTTAGAAAATGTGAACACCATGCTATTTCAAATGTTAAGTACTTTTAAAACCACAAGTGGATTTTCTTTTCAAGAAAACCACTAGAGATAAATTGCTGTGCTAAAATTATTTGCAGTTCATGTCTTCCCATCTCTCAGAAAAAATAATTTCTTATTGTAATTCAAGTAAGTATATTTTCAATAAAAATAACAGATCTCTAAGTATAGGTAAACACTATTTAAAGTTAACATTGATTTGTGTAAAACATTTTAAAGCACTTTCACACAAATGTGAACAAAAAATATAGCTTATAAAATACACAAAATATTTGACTATGCTGAATCAAACCAGACAAATAAAATCCTCCAATGTAATAAATATTTTATATTTAATATTAGAAAACTCTTCATTATAAAACTCTAAAGATGACCATAAGTCACTCTTAAGAAATGGGTGCCTGGATTGGCATCAAGAGTTGCAGAAGACTGCAGGACCACTGCAGGGGTTTTGGAGATAGTTTCCTGAGAGGTCATTATGCTCTGGGTTCTTCACTTAGTCACATGGATTTTGCATACATTGTCTTCAGGCCCACTGGTTGCCAGGAAAGGGAAAGTGGGTGGAGCATTTCCTGGTGAGTCAGAACAGGGAGAACTTGCAGCTGAGCTTCTGTCAAAGTCCTCAGAGGAAATGGGAAAATAAGCCAGGACCCATCTCTCATAAATAAAAGAAGCATCTTCTATGGCTTGCCCTGAACACACAGAACCCCAGGAAAGAGTAAAATGCTGATGGGTTGTTGTAAGTTTGCACACTGTCCCATTCCACTATTAAATTTGAGGGAACCCAATGAGAGTGGAGGACACAGAATATCGCCAAATGTTTAGGGGTTGGGTAGGACCATATGACTTGGCAGCCCTCCAACTCTGATGGTCCTCCACCTCTTCCAGTACCAGTAGCAGGAGTTCACAGTTCTTTCCTCAGAATGTTTTAAGGATTTCTTGAGATCACTTGTTGCTCCAATCCATTCTGTCATCCTCAGTTTGGAGTCAAGGCTGTAGCAGACAGCTACTTCTCACCTCTCAGATACAGATCCTTTTGAGAGGCAACCTCAGTGGACCCCAGCACAGGCTGGAGGGCATATTCATGAAATCCAGGACGATAGTGAGCAATGTCACCCATATCCTTGCACTTGTCATTCTGAACTGCTTCATAACTTTTATATTTGAAGCTCTGCCAAAAGATTTTCACTTCACACTCCCTTTTCTCGGTATGCTCCTCTTTGGTCGAGTCACATGGTGTTTGGTGTCAGTCACTGAAAAATGTCTTGCAGCATTTCTCAGGTGAGAGCATTGTGGTCCTGGAAGAAGTAATTTTAGGCATGCAGAGCATGTGCTGTTTTTCATGGTAGACTGGGGGTGAGGGGGGAGCCTCCACCAGGGTGCCACCGCTTAGGAAAGCAAGGATCACCCCCTGGCAGTGACTGCTGTGGGCTACCACTTGGAGTTATGGGCCACCACTTGAGCCCCACTCAGGCACATAAAACTGTCTTTAAAACTGCTAGCTGTCAGAAATTGGAAAGTGCTTCATTTTATATTAACTATATGTCAGACAGAAAAAATATAAAACCAACCATCCATCCAGAAAATCATTTTTAATCAAGACTTTCCTTAGATTTCTATTTCAAGTT
This sequence comes from Talpa occidentalis, assembly GCF_014898055.3. Lineage (NCBI taxonomy): Eukaryota > Metazoa > Chordata > Mammalia > Eulipotyphla > Talpidae > Talpa > Talpa occidentalis. Next base: position 77,768,955 of record NW_023602073.1, on the reverse strand, counting down.
TTTCAACTCATCTATATTAAATTCTACAAAATAATAAATACAGGTAAATATAATTTAATTTATAAATTATACTATTTATCAATTTACATTTGTAGTATAGTTAAATTTTTTTCAAAATGCTGAATTTTAATTGAGATGTTTGTTTACATTGTTTTGTATTAAATACATCCACATCATTTTACTGATTGAAATCTTTTGTGCAGTTAATGTGTAAACACTTTCTTACGGATTGGTAAGTAGTTTCAATAACATTTGTTTTTGTCATTATATAATAGGTATTTTTCCTGATAATAAAACTTCAATATTTCTAAAATAAAATTTTAGGCCTTACCTAATGGTATGGGTATTGTATGGGAAAGATGCTTAATTTCAAGTTATCATACAAGAAGAATTTAAAAAATATGTGTTTTACTTAACCATTATATAGATTTGAAAATATGTTATCCTTTTAATTTTACTTGTATGGTCAGTTATAAATGTCAAAAGAATTATCACAATAAAATAGTACATTTTTATGTTCATAACTTTTTTTGGGAGGAGTATTTCTGAATATTTTTTCCATTGGGATTACTACTCTACATTCTTATTATTCAAGAGATTTTCTCTTTGTTTATTGGTAATATTTTAAAAATAAATCCAAAACAATGTTTTAGTGAGAAATAGGAAACACCAACCAGAATATGACAGCTCTCCAAAGAGGCCATTTTGTATGTCAAGTAAATCAACGCAGATTAATTATATTTTCAAAACAGATAAATAAAACAGCAGATTAACAAATGTGAGTACAACAGTTTTGAAAATAAAAGTTTATTTTAATGACTGAGTCAGAAGATTTCATTAACAAAATGTATATTTAATTGTGTATTTTGAACAATATTGTGCACAAAATGGAAAAATAGAAAAACTCATTACTAGTCTACAGATGTTTTGTGTAATTTTTAAACTGTACCCAAAAATTGATGATGCTTTTTTCTCTATAAACCATCTGGTCATATTTTTATTAAGACATCTGTCTGTTCTTTGTAGAAAAATTTAGTGAAATCTGAATAAATTTAACTTAAATGCAAACTGTAGAAAATGAGTTTGTAGTTATTCAAAGAAAAAACATTAAAATGAAATAGACAATGACAGCGTATCTAAAAAGTTGACATAAAAATTTCAGAAACAACACAAAGAAATATAAATTTTACTCTGCCTCTGCAAAACCAAAGGTGCTGAATCATACTGGTTTACAATTTTAATTTCAAGTTTTCGTAAACAATTCAGTTAGTTGATAACTCCTAAAACTTTGAGTGAACTACCTGAAGTAAGAAACTTTTAAAATGTTGTGGTTTATATTCAGAGGAAATATTATTATATACTGTTTTAAAAAAATGCACATTTAGCTGGTAGATCTCTTTTCTCTCCTGTTTCCTAGAAGGCACTGGATGCTGAAGCTGTCATTGGTGAAATTCCTAGTCTGACCTCTGTTGCCACTGATCATGCTTTTCTCCAGACTGACACTTTGGCCTTTTCAGTCTTGGGGCTCTTCAAAATTCATGTTAAAATCTTACCCCCAATTTAATGGTATTAGGAAGTGGGGCCCTTGGGAGCTAATTTTACAATGAGATGAGATGATAATGGTGGGATTTTTGCTTTATGTGTCACAGGTCAGCTTGCTTCCAGTCTCTGTCTCTTCAATGTGAGCATGCTCAGAGAGCCCTCATCAGAACCTGACATGCTGGCACCTTCATCTCCAATTTCCAGTCTCCAGACTCTGAGAAATAGGTCTGTTCTTCACCAATTTAGAGTACTTTGTTATAGCAGTTTGCACTGACCAAGCCAGAATTTGGTACTGGGAATGAGGTGCTCCTGTAAAAAATATGTGAATATACAGAAGTGACGAGAACTGTGGAGAAAGCCTTCATGTTTTAGGGAAGTGATCATAAACAGAATATTGGTAGAAACATGGATGGCAAAGTCCATTCTGATGAAGTCTCAGAAAGCATGAGGAACATGCTACTGGAAACTAGTGAAAAGGCAACCTTTATTATACAGTGATAAAGAATTAGCTGAATTGTGTTTAAGTTCTAGTGTTTATGGAAAGTAGAACTTGTGAGCAAAGAAACAATATTTAACTGAAGAGATTTTTAAGTAAAGTATTGAAAGTGCAACTTGATTGCTCCTGACTATTTATGTTAAAATGCAATAAGAGAGAAATGACTTAAATATGGAATTGCTAAATAAAAAGGGAACAGAACTTTGAAAAATTCACAGTCTACCCATAGTTTAAATAGATGAGACCACTAAGGATCTGGACAAGTGATTTTGATAAGATCAGTATGCATCAGCCATATAAATAGCAGCCAGGCACTATTCTACAAGACAGTGGAAGAATGTCCCTGGAGGGCATTCAAAGATCTTTAAGATAAGCCTCTCCCAATGCTGGCCCAGCATACAGGAGCCTATGGGGCAAGGCTACTCCACCGAGGTTTCAAAAAGTTGGGCTTGTAAAACCCCAGGGCTCTTTGCAGATTCTGAGTCCTTGTAAAAGACTTTAACAAGAGAGGTTAAAAAGCTAGTGCCATGAAAGGCAGAAAATATCTGGGTATTTGAAAGGATCAGCTGAGAGCTAACTCTGCTACTTAATTCGTTCTCTGGAAGAAAGTTAGGTCAGTCTAAGACAACCAGATCAGTGCAAGAATAACTCATTCCATATCATCTTGGTAAGTTGCCTTCAGAGTTCTCTCTATGACTGAAGGTGTTATAGGACAGGGAGAGGGTCAGCCCAAGCCCCGCAAACCTGCCTATTCTAAATGGGTTCTGCCATCCGCCGCATCAACACAAAACATATAAGACTTTAATGGGAAGGAACTTTAATAAAACTAGGAAACGATACAGGTAAGGCAAAGAGTCTAGTTTCTAAATGAAGCACCCAAAGTTACCTGTCCCCTCGTGGGTAAAAGTCCATCCATATGGGATTGGCCCAGAGCAAAGTCCCAAAGCCTGCCACAAGTCTAAAGCATCTTCCAGTGGGGACCCACAGCAAAGGGTCAGAAATAACCAGACAAGCCCGGAAGGAAAAGAGCAAAATCAACATCAAGATAAAAACTGCCATTGTCACCTCCCCACGGGTCTCACCCACATCTGTGTCACCCAGTCCACGACCAAAAGACAAGCACAGTTTCTTCACATGTCTCTAGGCTCCATGCACCTCCTCCAGGTCTCCTGGCTCCATCCTGCTTCCCTCCTCAGTCTCTTCTGCAGCTTCTCCTCTTCCTGCTCAGCTCCACCCTTCCTTGGGTGGGGCAGGGAACCTCCCCCTTTCCTGGGGACCACCCTGTTACAAAGGGAGTGAGAAGGAAGCAGATAGCTTACATGTTTTTTTATTATTGACTAATATATCCCACAATAATTCTATGCACTAAGAACTTTTTTTAAAGATTTATTTTTATTTATGCATACAAGAACTGGGTGCAGGCAACAGGTGCGAGAGGGTGAGAGGATTTGCCAAAGACATTGTAGGGAGCAAAACAGGCAGATTGACCAAAATACACTGCTGAGGGGAGCAGCGGGCAAGACAGGAGAGGTCTGCCTTGTTGTACGGGCTAGCTCCCTGGCTGGGGATGGGGATTGAACTCATGCTGCAGTAGCTGCAGATAGCTTGACAGTGCTGACTTTAACCCCTGTGCCACCAGGGAGGCCCTGCTCTAACTTCTTAAGTTTATGCATAGTAAGGGGATATGATGGTAGATACAAAAATAACTTATCTCTTTGAATGTTAGAAAACCCTCCATTCTCTGAAGTAAATACCCTACATTGAATTCATTCTGTTAGGATAGGGGATGCTTGTGAGTCAGTGTTAGGAGAGTGGATGCTTGTGGCTTCAGCTTTTACACCACTTGAAGAATAACAGCCACCACACCAAACATGAAAGCAAGCAAGTATGGATTTATTGAAGCAAGGGGAAAGAACTTCTGACAGCAGGAGGGATCCAAGGGAGGATGCCCGTTTACTCCAGCCCTGTCTCTTCCATATACTGTCAGACTGCTGTTGCCCAATGCCAGACTATTCCCATAGGTGGTTGGGAAGTTTCATGGTGGTTGTTTTTCTGTTCCCTAATTATCCTGTAACCGATCTTACTCTAGGTAGTGGCTGGTTCAGCAACATTTCAGTAAATCACTTCAATTTTTCTGGGAGCTGTTTTGTTCCTTCTGTTCCCATATTGTTTAAAATCACTGTCCGGTGTCTCAGCCTTTCCTGTTTCCCAAGTTCTCCTGGTCTTAGTTCCTCTCACTTCTCCTGGTGGTCTGCAGGAAAAGGGGAGGTTCCAGGTTTCCTAACCCATCCAAGGGAAGGTGGAGGTAAGCAGGGAGGAGAAAAATCCAGAGAGGAGACTGGAAAGGGAAGGAAGCAGAATGGAGTGCAAAAAAGAATACCTGGAGGAGGTGCATGGAGCAGAGAGACACGTGAAGAAACTGCACTTGCTTCTTGGCCCTGGACTGGTTGAAACAGATGTGGATGAGAGACCCATGGGGATGTTAACAATGGCAGCTTTTATCTTGGTTTCGATTTTGCTCTTATCCTCCCAGACTTGTCTGACTATTTTTGACCCTTTTCTATGGATCCCTCCCCAGAAGGTGCTTTAGACTTGTGGCAGACTATTGGGCCTGGCTTTGGGCCAATCCCTTCTGGATGGACTTTTACCCATGAGGGGATGAGAAATTTTGGGTGCTTAATTTGAAAACTTCATTCTTTGCCTTTTCTGTATTGCACACTAATTGCATTAAAGTTTCATTCCATTCAAGGTATATATGTTTTGTCTTGATGCGCGGACGGCAGAACCTATATAGAGCAGGCAGGTTTGGGGCTCTCCCTGTCCTGTAACATTTGGAATTCTTAAAAACATTTAAAATTATACTTTCTATATAAAATGGCATATTCCTAAGTTTCAGATTCATAATACCAAACATGATTCATGAATGCTTTTTGAAATTGAGCCACTTGCTATTTCTATATAAACTCACCTTCCTTAGGTATCACTTTATCAAAGGTACACTTTGCTGTTTAAAATATTAGCTTAATGATGGAGGGTAAAACTTGCTACTATACAGAGACTGCTATACTGCTAAGCTTTTTGTCCTTTGGTGTTTGATTGAAAGAAAGTATACCTTTGAAAACCAAATTATCTTCTTTTTCTGACAACTTAGGAATCATCTGCATTGGAGCAGTTTGGGGAATATTTTTGGATGATGAATGAATTCATAACTAGGTATGAGTAAAGAAAAACTATCTGGAATTATTTCCATTAATTAATCTGTGAATTTTTAAAAGTTAACCTTTAAAAGGTACACTCTAGAAGCTGGAAAATGATATGAGGAATATTGACTACTTAATCTTATAATGGTTGGTTTATATTTTATTTTTAGATGAGGAATAAAAAATAATAGAAATGAAGTGATATTTCAATAGCTGATATTGTAGCAAGGGGCTACATTGCCATTTCATTCACTGACTAGATTAGTAAGGACTTTTGGTTGACATCTTACTGTTGAGTGGATATAAGCCAATATAAAGCTATGAATATAATAATAGCTTATAATAAAAGCAGAAGCACAGGTTTTAATTAGTTATTAAATCTTTAATTATTTAATCAGTATTTTATGACTAAACTGATATTTAAGGCTAAAAGCCTCAGGCTTTCAAAATGTAGATGTTATAGAAATACAAATAACCTTTAAATAACTCAAAGTTTTTAATAGTTAATCAAATTTGATTTCAAATATGAAATTTATAGAGTACTTAGTAGGCACTTCACAAATATTTTTAAATGAGCGGGTGGTTTTATACAGTAGTACATTCCAATAGGTACTATTAAGTGGAATAAAATCATTTTAAGAATTAAGAAATTTACAATATTTCTGATCACTATATCCATTACTACCCATCACTTCCTATAATACCCCTCCTCCCACAATATAAATACACTTTCCAACATAAGCACATAAACCATTGTACCTGATTAAAGGATGCTTTAATGAGGCATACAGCTAACTGAAAACCACTGCTTGTTTCAATTGATCTCATTTCCAGAGAAAGGATGCAGTTAGATATATTGGTCACTGAGTTTTCCTTATGTTTTGGAAGAGATGGCAGACAGGTATGGAAACAATAGACATGCAATTATGGTATGAAGTATATATTGGGAGAGCCAACAAGCTATGTGTGAGAGGGATAAGTCAAATTACATTAAAGTGATTGAAAACCTTGGTTGTTGAGAATTCATAAAAAATTAATGAAATGATGACAACTTAATATACAGTAAAATATTAACATTTTAAGGTTGATTTTACTATAGAGAGAAAACAAAAAACTCCCCCAAAAGAAATAATTTGCTTCAAGTTAGTCAAGGAAGGAATTGAGCATTATGCATTGTTGAATCACTCATGTCTAAAACTGTCTGATGTAGTGAATGTTCCATACTGGTGACCTGAATCGACTATTAACTTCTTAGAGGAAAGCTGCATAGTAGGTAAAAAAAAAAAAAAAAAAAAAAAAAAGAACAGAGACTGGCTTCCTGGATTTGAATTTGTGTGCTACCACTTACTACCTATGTGACCTGAGAAAGGAAATGATAATATAGTCAAGATTAAATAGAATGAACATAGGTAAAGTGCTCAAAACTGTGCTGGCATATTAGGAACTTAATTAGACTTGTATGTCTTTTATTTTTGCAAGTTAAGGGCAGTTTTTATAAGACACTAGGGAACTTGGCAAAGAAGTAGTAGGAAATTGATTTATTTTCTTTAATTTTTTTTTTAAAGATTTATTTATTTATATAAGCACTGGGTACAGACAGAAGCGCAGGAGGGTGAGAGAATTCACCAGAGCCAGAGTGGGGAGCAGAACAGGCAGACTGATGAAATACACTGCTAAGGGGAGCAGCGGGCACAGCAGGAGAGGTCTGCGAGCCATGTGGGACCCTCCCCTGGCAGCCGGGGATCGAACTGGTGCTGTGCACCACCAGGGGAGGCCCTATTTTCTTTAAATTTTTTTTTTTTTTGATTTTGCAATGAACATTTATTTCATAGAAAATGCAAAGTAGAAACATAGAGCTTCCATATGATCCAGCAATTCCACTCCTAGGTATTTACCCAAAGGACACAGAAACATCAATTCCAAAGAGCACCTGCACCCCTATGTTTATAGCAGCACTGTTTACAATAGCTAAGCTTTGGAAACAACCCAAATGCCCAAAAGTAGATGACTGGATCAAGAAGATGTGGTACATATATACCATGGAATATTACTCAGCATTCAAAAAAGATAAACACATGCAATTTGCAGCAACATGGATGGCGCTGGAAGGGATCATGCTCAGCGAAATAAGCCAAAAAGAAAAAGAAAAATACCGGATGGTCTCACTCATAGCAGGAATCTAGAAAACTTAAATAAGGGACCAGGAAAATGAATATAAGAAAGTGAAAATCAAAATCAACAAAAAACTATGAACCAGAGACACTTTTTGGGGGGTGGGGGGCGGGAGGGGAAGGATTGGGGTCAGAATGGGGCGTTTGCAATTGTATGGGGGAATATAAAAATAAAATTTAAGATTAAAAAAAAAAATAGAAATCCAAATTGTTTCTACCCTATCACATTGACTATTGACTGGTTCAAATTACCCTGCTATGACAGTAATTCTACTAGAAACTGTGGACATTCTTGATATTCCTTACAATTGTGAGATAGGGAGTCTGACTTAATACTGACAGTAACTTACAATAAACATTTTTTTTTTCATTGTAAAAAAAAAAAAAAAAAAAGAAAATGCAAAGTAGAGAATAAATGATAGGAAGACACAGGTAATAATAATACAAGGCAAACTGTGCTCTGGTGAAGGTATAAACAAATCTCAAGTACCAAGGACAGGGAATTTAAACCAGATGAGAGGACAAACTTCACTGAGACAATGCATGTATTGTAATGGTATTGAATGGTTCAAAGAATTTATAAAGATTGTTACAGAACTAGGCTAAGGCAGAGATTGCTACAGAACTAGGCTAAGGCAGAGATCAAGAAAAGAAAGTTATGGAAAAGATGCTTCCTTATAACCAGTATCCTCAATATGTAAACACCAGATAATTGGACACATGCCACTTCCTTGGCCATTACATGATTGGATACACAAAACCGTGATGATGGACACTGCTGACCTTGCATATTTCTTTTCTGTCTTTGGGACATTTATTGCCATATAATAATATACTTCTTAACTCCAGTGTTCATGAAAATAGCTAAATATTCTTAGACTGTACACCATACAATATTAAATGGGAGCATCCTGGCCACACTTACTGCACAAGTTCATGATTCAGCTCTCAGGGCATAGGGAAAGGGAAGAAATTATACCCTTTATCTATTCTGTAGGAGATACCAAGGGCAGATTTTACCTATCTGGGATTCTCTCAAAATAGATAGTGATTTCAGGTGCCAGGCATCCAAATTGACAATTATCTATTTAGTCATGTTGTTTAAAACATTGAAAAATTCAGGATTTTCTGTGTTTTTGCTCGGTAATAATTATTCTTTGCTATCTGATATTCCTAGTGCATTTCTAGTTGTTTATTTATAATATTGTTGATTTAAACTTGTCCTTCAGATTTTGAAGATATTATTCCATTATCATCTGTCATCAAGCATGATGCTAGTTCTTTTATCACAGTTTCTCTATTCAAGGTGACTTGTTTTTTCTCCCTAAGTATTCTTTGTATATCCTTGAAAATAAATAATAGAACGAGAAAATGTTTTTGATTCAATATGATCAACATTATTTGTCCTAGCACATAGATATATTTTCTCTCTTTAAATTTGTTACACATTCTCCATGGGAATGTGTAGTCTTTGTTGAGAAGCCTTGTTCTTTTACCCTGGAATTTTGTGAAATATTCCAAATCAGCGTTTAATTTACCACATTCAAAAATTATCTTGGACCCATGCAGGATACTTTTTATATTTCTTTTTTCTAATTCCTATAAAAATCTCAATAGGATTTTGTGTATAAATAAAAAGACCCTAAGATTCATATGGAACTACAAAGGATCTCAAATACCCAATACAATATTGAGAAAGAAGAACAAAGCTGGAGGCATCACATTTTCTGATTTCAAAATATATTAAAGCTACATTAATTAAGACAGTGCAGTTTCAATATAAAGATAGACAAAGAGATAACTGGAACATATAGAAGTTAAAATAATAAGCCCATATATCGACTAATCTTCAATATGGGTGTCAAAAATACAAATGGGAAAAAGATAGTCTCGAAAACAAATAATACTGGAAAATTGGCTATCTACATGCAAAAGAAATGAAATTGAACACTTTTATTATACACAAAATCAACTCAAAATGGATTGAATTTTTAAAGTAAGAGCCCAGTATAAAATGTCTAGAAAGCTGTATGGGAATTCTTCATCACATTGATCGTGACAATGATTTTTTGGATATGACACCAAAAGCACAGATAACAAAGCAAAAGGAAACAAGATTGCAGCAATCTAAAAAGTTTCTGCACAGCAAAGGAAGGAGCTAACAGAATGAACAGAAAACCTATGGAACTGCGAAATAAATTTGATAAGGAATTAGCATTCAATTATATAATAAACTCCTACAACTCATTAACAAATACCAAATAACCATATCTTAAACTGGTAAAGGGCTTGAATAGGTTTTTCTTCAAAGATAACACTCAAATAGCAAGAAGTGTATGAGAAGATGCTCAACATCACAATAATTGTAATCACAATCATCAGAGAAGTCCAAATCAAGACCACAAAGAGATGTCACCTCACAACTATTAGGATGGTAGTTCTGGGGGAAAAAAAACCAAACACAAAACCCTCAAATCAAAATACTACAAACTTTGGTGAGAATGTGGAGCAATAGCAATCCTTACACACTGTTAGAGGGAATGTAAAATAGTGTAGTTTCTATGAAAATAGTATGGTGGTTCCTCAAGAAATTAAAAATAGAACTATCATGTAATTGAGCAATTATATTTATGCATATTTGTCCACATAATAATTGAAATCCAGATCTTAAAAGACATATTTGCACTTGCATGTTCAATACAGCATTATTTAAAATAGCCATAAAATGGAAACAAACCATAATGGTTTCCCATTTGACATTTCCTACCTTTTCATCCTCTCCTCTCACCTCCCCCCCTGCCCCCCACATACAGTTTCCAGGGAAGAAACTATAGGGAACTACCAGAATTTATTCTCTAATTGAGTCCTCCACTGCCTGTGGGCAATAGGTTTGGCTTCTGCCTGTGGAGTTCCACTCTGCTTGTGATCTATGATATTCTCTTTCTTATTGCCTGCTCTTGCTCAGTTGCTTTCCACAATTGCATAAACCAATTCATTATAATAAATGTATTTATGTTATCTTTTACTGGATCTGCTTCTCTAGTTGATTCTGACTCTTAAAATTATGGTTCCTTTAAAAATTTATAATAATGTCATAAGATGAAACAACTTATGTGCTAAAATTTAAGTTCTGCAAAAACTTAAACTATAAAGTGATCACTTTGAAGCAGAATTTCAAAGGCAACTCCATCTGCCTACTAGAAGGAGCTGCAATTTTTAAAAGTAAATTTGAAGTAATAGTATTACATATATTTTTAGAATTATAGAGTTGGTGGCAGCATGTTGGTGATATAATCCACTGATGTTCAAATTATGCTCTGGGAAGCCTAACAGTAGAAGGGGACCACAAATGCTACTGAAAGGAAGGAGCTGAAAGGCTTGAGCTGAGAGGGATCTGGGCCACCTCTCTACTATCGCACAAATCTTTCTTTTTTACCTAATTTTCATGTTGGCTTTCTGTATTTGACTTTGTTTGATGAAAGAGTTGGTTTGAAAAACATTGGTGTAATTAACACCATTTAAAAAATATTTATGAGCAACAAGACATCAAAATCAAATAAATGACTATACCAGTTGTCACATCTAATATAGGAGTAATCAGAACTTGTGTCTCCTGATTCTTAATTAAAACAGCAGGTCATTCATTCCCAATACTGCTATATATTTTAAGAATAAATTCCTTGTTTCAGGAGTTTATATATTCATATAGATAGACATAGATAAACACAAACATATACATATTATAGATTTTTAAATTATATTGCAAAAACAAAACCACACAAATACAAAATAATATATGAATAATACCATACAATAATGTAAGAAATAAATACCATTAATTTTCAGGAAAAGAAAATTAGTTTGGGTTATAAGGCTTATTGAACCAAATTGAATTTGTAGTGAAGTCTTAAAGTTTTTCAACATTTTAATATGCAGTAATTAAGAGGCAGGGAATCATACAAAGAGAGTACCATAAAACCATAGTAGAAGAAATCTCTCATATTGTCCTTTTAGCAAGGATTACTTTTGTTCTTTTTATGTCCAAACATGATTCTTGTTGTAAAATATACATTGGCAATGACTGCAAAAGAGAAAAAATCCTACCATAAGAAGCATACATTCTAAAGCTATAACTGGCTTGGGTTGAAGGGTTGGAATTAAGGAACTAAAGAAGTAAAGATAGAAAAATGGGTAGGAATTAGATTGTGAAGCATCTGAATGCTAGGTTGAAAAATTAACCTAATAATGAGGTGGAGGCAGAGACCAGTTGAATGAAATTACTCTCTTTGTAAAGGGGAATGGTCAGGGAAATGACCAGTAAACAAATTAGGTCAAGTAGCATATTAATTTTTTGCTACTGTAACAAATTACCATAAAATTAGTGGTTTCAAGCTTTACAAATTGATTATCTTATAGTTCTATAGGTCAGGAGTTTGACGTGATTCTCAGCGAGCTGAAATCAAGGTGTTGGCAGGGTTGCACTCCTTTTAGGGGGCTCTGGAGAAGAACATGCTTTCTTGTCTTTGCTAGCTTCTAGAGGTCATCACATAAGAAGATTTTTTCCCCCGGGGCATTCTCTGCTCCACACATTTGGATTCCCTGCAATTTCCCATCAGATGCCTCATCTCGGCATCATAGAACACCTAAGGCAGTAAGTCAGAGTTGAGAAGTGAGAGCCTGCTGCAAGTCACTGTCAGGTCACACCTGTGGGAGGCTAGTAGACACCTGCATGAAATAGGTTGCCATCGCAGTTGCTAAATTAATAGGTGGGGCAAGAGGATTTGCTTTTGAAGATTTTTTAAAGGTGTGCAATACAATCCACACTTTGCACCATTCAGACTCACTTTGTCCTTCATTAGGTACAATCTATGATATAGAGTCTCATTCCAGGTGATAGCTAGCAACAATATTTGCAAATACTTAATGAAAAATCAGTAAAAAAGCTGCAATACCCACTGCTGTATCTGGTGCTGAGGCTGATCTAACTGCTTTTAATCATCTGCCTCTTCCACCAGTGATGCTGGATACCCCATACTTGCCCTTATGTGGAAACCTAGCCCTTCATCACTAAATATTCTGTTCTTTTAGATGGCTGTTGTGCTATGATTTTTTTAATAACACTCTTAACCATTATTTCTGTCCACAGAAACACCAAGGGTCACTATATGCAGGTCCTGGGTGATGTAGATAGATAGATAGATAGATAGATAGATAGATAGATAGATAGATAGATAGATAGATAGATAGATAGATAGATAGATAGATAGATAGAGATAGATTCCTCCTTTTCCCCATTTGTAGCCACAACTGTGGGTCCTTGTGGAAATTAAAATTGATTAGGAGTCTAATTAACAATTCTACTATTTTTCTATTTTTTTTTTTAAGATTTATTTATTTTTATACAAGAGCTGAGGTTCAGGCCAGAGGCATGGGAGGGTGAAAGGATTCACCAGAGACAGCAGGGAGCAGAACAGGCAGATGACAGAAATACACTGCTGAGGGGAGCAGTGGGCGAGACAGGAGAGGTCTGCTTTGCCATATGGGATTCTCGCTGGCCGACGGGGATCGAACATGCACTGCGGAGGCTGCAGACAGCTTCACAGCATGGCGCTCAACCTACTGTGACACCGGGGAGTCCCAATTCTACTATTTTCCTATTGATAACAGTCAGGAATCTAGTAGATCCAAAAATCTGAGAATTAGGACAGAGCTAGTAGAAGATGAGGTGACAAGGATAGGAAAGACAAATTCAGCAGTTGGAACACTCGAAGTGAGGGTGAAAGGTCCTAATCCTCCTTCCACCTGATTCTGGACCATGAATTTTAGCAACTTGGGGCAGAGGACTATGTATTAGCATTTGGTTGAGAGTATACATCACCATGGAGGACAGCCTTAATTTTACTGTGGGTTTTCTCTAAGCTGTCACTTTAGCCAGCGAGACATTCTTTATTACATAGGCTGCTTCTGGGTGAAAAGTTATACAAGGAGACAAATAGACCCCGTGGGTAGCCATTTCATGCTGTGACTCTTTGACTTAAAATGAGTTTCTTAACTTGAGGCAATATGGTGTGTGATATCACGGCAATAAATTAGGCATTCTGTAACTCACAAATGAAGATATCGATAAGGGTATTAGTGGCAGTAAAGATACACTACAATCAGAATCATTTATATTTTAAAGAAATAGTCATTCCATGGAGAATGGAAGGGGTCTGAAGTAATCCACATGCCATAAAGTGACTGAGTTCCTTTAGGAATTCACTTCTAAAAGCTCAGTGTCAGTCTTTACTACTAGCAGACGGGGCTTCCACAGTGGCAGTACCTAGAGTAGACTCGGGGAGGACAATTGTTTGTTCCATGACTTGATACCTGTTACTGTTCTCCATCAGCACTGAGACAACTGAAGAGAAAGGCTGACTCTTAGACAAATGACAGCTATTCCCGCCTATCTAGTGCAGTGAATTTTTTATGTGTGATGGATGCTCGCTGATGAGCATTAACAGGAATACAAAGATCTGCATGCTCTGTATCCACCCCCTTAGGTCTATTCTCAGATGTTTTTCTAAGAATTCTGTGTGATATTTCTTCATGGAAATGTGTGCCGCCTTTTCAGGTAATTAATTTGTGCCTTCTGTATACAAATTCCAACTACAACTTTTCTTTTACAAAATAGCATCTTTGAGTACTTTTTATGATTTTGTGGCTAATGTTGGGAAGATCTAATCACTAGTCAATGGTGTCTATAGTCATATACTTGGTAACATTCCAGGAAATGTTTTGAATACTGAAAGTAGCTTTCTTCTGAAAGGCTATTTTCTACCTTTCTTCTAAAAGGTAAGGGTTGTGCTGTGTCTGTAAGATTTATTTGCAAGTACAATATATGCAGTCACCAATAGCCAAAGAGGCCTCCAAAGCACTATAACTTTATTAAGTGTAGGGTTCTAGTTTGTTAAGCAGTTTTTTTACTTTCTTTAGAATGTATGCCCTACACCTATAACCTTCACAGATGTATCCCTCTGTATTGTAATGGAATTTATTTCCAAACTTATAGAACACAGCTGTTTTATTGTACATTATCTAAGAGTTCTTCTAATTTGAGAAAAAAGATGGCATTTTGCGTTTTCTCTTAACAGTTTATTGAGAATATTGAATAGGGTCCAACAAATCCTGAATATTCCTCTTCCTCCCATGTACCGTTGCCCAAGAAAATGTTTTAAAGTCTTTTGTGGGAAATGATTATAAGAATATTTGCTGTAAGAATATTTCCCTCTCTGGTAGCACAGGGATTAAGTCTCAGTGCTATCAAGCTATTGCAAGCCAGTGCAGTAGGAGCTCGATCCCCAGCCAGGGAGCAACCCACATGGCGCAACAGACCTCTCCTGTCTCGCCCACTACTCCCCCCAGCAGTGTATTTCAGTAGATCTGCCTGTTCTGCTCCCCACTCTATCTCTGGTGAATCCTCTCACCCCCTGCACCTCTGGCCTATACCCAGTTCTTGCATGCATAAATAAATAAAAATAAATCTTTTTTTTTAAATAGAATATTTGCTATATCCATGCACAGGAGTTATTATACTGACATTGGCTAAGGGATCTAATCTCTCCTTAAATCATTAATTATTGGGCTTGTGGATAACTAATATCTAAACACTGAGTGTTGTACTGCCACTTTTCAGTGTTAAAACTGATATCTGCGTTTGGTTAATTAACTCTCCATTGTTTCTAAGTATGGTATTCCCCCCCACCCGCCCCAATTTATCTTAGTGATATATACTATAAGACTCTCAGTGTATGCCTGAAACCATGGATATTACCCCACACTATACATGCTATGCTTTTTCTGCTGGTGGGACAGAAGCGTGGGTACCCTGGGAACCCAATACTTTTAACTTGATGTGTGAAATTTAAGGGACACATTTAGTTCCCTTCATGTTTGCACTAATCTGTCCTCACAGCTTTGAGGTGAAAATCAAGGATTGTCTTTATGTCAATAAATTCCCTTCCATCTAGCTTTTTATACCATTACCAAAACTCTAATTTCAAGACCCAAAATACACAGTCCTGCCTTCCTGCCTCATCCCTCCCTGTAAGTATATTTTGAGTGGAATTAGGCATTGAATAATCAGAGACAATCTATACCTCCCAAATCATTAAATCAACATAAATTTATAGAAATATATGCATATTAGGAGTGGTTTCAGGATGACAATAAAGGTTTTAATGGTTTTGAGCTATCATAAAATATGGCACCAAACACAAAGTCTGAAAATACATGAATGCAAAATATAAATGAATGGAAATGAAGATGAAATCCTAAAGGATATAACTTATTAATCCTTTCCTCTTTTAACTTAAAAAATCAAAATACTAGCTTATTGCAAATAATTGATCAATACAGAGGACAGTTAATAAGAATGGTTAATAGTTTCACCTCATTTGCCCCCAATCTATTTTTTTGAATAATTATATTAGCAGATTGATGTATATCATATCTTACATTTCACTAAATTCAGGAAACATAGTGCATGCATACAAATATATACATTTGTTCATATTTCCCTTCACTATTTAGCAAAATAATAGGGTAATAAAGTTTTAGTTTCAACTTAAATACTACATATTTTACTAGGGTATTACCTATAGTTCACTTTATTAAAATAGACCCATGCTATGTGGTAATGAGATGTTTTAGATTACTTTTAGTTTGAATTTAAAAAATGATATATATCTTCAAATATATATACATGTATATGGGTGTCTGTGTATGTGTATGTGTGTATATATATATATATATATATATTCTCTAATGCACTGATGCTTTTATTTACAAAGGACACATTTCTAAAACTGAAGAAGGAGAAAGATGAATACTGGAGGATTTCAATCATATGTGAATTACATAGAAACAGGAAAAAGAACAGACAAAACTATACCAAATCAAACCCTAGAAATGTGACTGTAGAATGGAGGCTACCG
Source organism: Talpa occidentalis (assembly GCF_014898055.3). Taxonomy (NCBI): domain Eukaryota; kingdom Metazoa; phylum Chordata; class Mammalia; order Eulipotyphla; family Talpidae; genus Talpa; species Talpa occidentalis. Next base: position 77,752,571 of record NW_023602073.1, on the reverse strand, counting down.
GGGTGATAGGATCCCTGTGTAATGTGGTAGTCACAGAAGATTATGACTGCTTTGCTGGTGTTTATGGGGTAGTAATACACATATGAAGAGCTGTGAACCTCTAAATCATATACAATTTGTAAAACAATGTTACCTAAATAAAAGAAAAAATGGTACAATAAAAAAAAGGAAAAATATGGCCTACACATTTTACATTTTAGCTGAGTACTGACAAATCACTTTTCAAAAAGGGTTATTATAATTTGCATTTCTACCTGGATAATAATAGACAACAATGAAATAGTAATAATAAGTAATACAATTTTAAAATGAAACTATTTTTTGATGTTCCTGTCAGCTTAGTATATATCTCCCTACATTTTAGTGTATCAGTATTTTGATTTAGATTGAGCTGATATATTTGATGAAAATATGTTGAAGTAGGCAAGCAAATGTGATCATCAATGCAGACTTGAATGTAAGGAAGGATGCAATAGGGATTCATTAGCCCTAGAAAATCTTTTAAAAATGTCTTCTTGCCTCTTTGGGACAGACATCTTTCCCCTCCCTCAAGTGAAGGTAATGACACATGGCTGGGTGAGCAGAAAATAAGTTGAGTTTCAGATGTCATTTAACCTTGAACATGAATGCCCAATACAGGACCACACAATCTACACAGCCCTGGATGGCAGCCCTGGTTGCAAATAATTGGAGTGAAACCCGATGAATAATCACAACCTATAGAGGAGTGCTTAAGTACTTTATTTCTTGGGAAGGGTAATTCGAGGGACAATGCAACCTACATAGGCAACTAGAATAATATTTCAAGCAACCTGTATAATATTTTATAGTGATAGAGAGAGTCTAAGCATAAGCATTACATATTTTTTAAAAATGAGAATAATTGCCTACTAGAAATTTATATCTAAAAAGTGATTAACAACACACATATTTTATATCCAACCATAAAATTCATTAACGTTTTGCTTTCAGAGCTAAAGAAAGAGGAATATATCTTGTTAACAGATCTGGTACTTTTATATAAAGATACTTTTAAAGGTAGCAAAAATAGTACATTATTAATCAAAGGTAGCCATTTTTACAGTCTAATATTAGTATGTAAAAATCTCAAACATAAAAATAAATAGGTAGGGTAATTTGTTGCTCTTCTTTGCATAAAAATTCCTAGATCTGCAAACTCTCAAAGTGTTTAATGGAAGTATTTAAAATTGTGATATATGCCATTTCTTAACTATGTGTATCAAATATAATTTACAGATTATACTTATTTAAAAATGTGGCTCAATACATGTATTATTTTGTTCATTTTTTCCAATCTACAAACTTGCAAAATTGAAATGATTTTGCTTTATTTAAAAAAATATGTAATACATACACAAATTTGGATATAGTAAATTATATCTCATGATATCATAATTTCATAATTTAAGATAATTAAAGTCAAATCTATAAATATTGAATTAGCCATCTGCAAAAACAATAGCCAACAACAACTACTCTAAGACAGCTCAAAGTGAGAACAGCTTTGCTGAAATTTAGTTCAGGAACTTAGGGTATAAACATCAGAAAGCATTAATGAAAACAGCTGATGTACATAGTCCAATATGTTATTTTGGAATTTTGTAAGAAAAATAAAAATATGGTAAGTGAAGGCAGAAGTTCCATAGAGTACACACACACACCTCCCCCCACTCACATACCCACACCCACACACAGAGTAAGAATACATCAGAATAATTTCAGGACTGTCCAAGAAGAGGGACATGTATTTCTAAAGGGCTGCCTTAAAAGATCAAAACCTGATAACACTCACCATTATGATCATCTTTCTAACTGCCCTGGTTCACCAAGCAATATTCTGAGTATACCCTCTCTCTGTAAAGACTTTAGTATTGTGGTCAGGATGTACTGACCAGCTGACAAGAATATTCTTGACCTTTGAAGTTCTATTTCAGTTGAATTAATAAATTAGCAATCTGTTTTATAGGTTAGTCTTTCATGTGTTTGATTAATGTAAGCTTGTCAATGAGCCTGATACATTGTGGGTGGATGTACTGACACAGTCAAATTTCTTTTGAAATTTAATAATGATCCTGGAACATGGACTCTTTCCACAGTGCTTCTGGCTTTAGGAATCTGCTTTTGCAGCCAGCCATCCACTTAGACTTTGCTCTTTTCTTAAATGTAATATTCTGTAGACACAAATTACCTGTCTCTCACTCTAATGTTCTTAGTGGGAAATAAAAATATCAGAAGAAATGGACAATGCATGCATTCATCAAGGAGAAAATGATTGAGGGCCTCCCTGGTGGCGCAGGAGATTGAACGCAGTGCTGTGAAGTTGTCCACAGCCTCTGCAGCACTGGTTCGATACCAGCCAGCCTGCAAGAATCCCACATGGCGTGGCAGACCTCTCCAGTTTCGCCCGCTGCTCCCCTCAGCAGTGTATTTCAGTCAATCTGCCTGTTCCGTTCCCTGCTGTCTCTCGTGAATCCTCTTACCCTCCCGCACATCTGGCCTGTACCCCAGTTCTTATATGCATGAATAAATAAATCTTAACAAAAAAAAGAGAAAGAAATCATTGAGCATCTAGAGTAAATCTGGCATTATGTTAGTCATTGAAGTACAGTAGAAAAAAAAGAAGGAAACAGTTGGTCCACTTTTGTCACTGGGTTTTGAAACATGGCCATTGTTCCAGAATTACGTTTTCTTATTAAGTTTAAAATGTTGATTAAGCTTTGGATTGATCCTACTGATTAAATGAAGCATCATATGTAAAGAAACAAGCATGAATCCTGGTAGATAATGAGTGCACAACGTTGCTTAGTAACCTTTATCTTCTTTACATTTTTTTATAATTTTGCAAATGATTAAATATTGATATTAATTTAATATTAAACTCATAAAATGAGTTAGAAAGTCTACTCTTCTGTTCCAGAAGAATTTGTTAAAATTTGATTTTTTTCAGAAATATTTGGTAAATTTTGCCACTGGAGATATCTGGGTTTAAAATTTTCATTTTGGTAAATTTCAAATACATTTTCTTTAGTAAGATTTTTTTTTTTAGGGGATTGACATTTTTAGTTGTCTCAAGAAGTTTATTCACATCATCTAAGTTGTTGAATTTATTATTGTAGTTATTATATTCATTTACCACTCTTTTAATAGGTGTAGTATTGTTACTAATCTTATTCCTGGTATTAGTAATTTGTTTCTTCTCTTTCTTGAGCCCTTTGCCTAAAGACTATCACTTTTATTGGTTTAGTGAGAATTTTCTATTTCATTGATTTATTATATTGTTTACTAGCTTTATATTTCATCAATAGTTGCCTCTCTCTGATTTCCTCTCTTCTGCTTGCTTTGATTTTGATTGACTTTATATTTTCTATTTCTTTATGTTGGAATTTAAACTTTTTGAGTTGAAACATTTTCTTATCTTCTTTTCTAAAATATGCTTGTACTAACACTGCCTCTTAACACCACTTTATATTCATCCTATCAAATTTGCTATGTTGTGTTTCATTACATTAAATGTAGCTTCTAATTTTTCTTTTAATTTTATACTTTGAAACATACATTATTTAGTTTCCAAATATTTGGAATTTTTCAAGTATTTTTCAATTATTTATTTACTTCTATTTTAATTTCAGTGTGGTATGAAAAAATGATATTAATGTAAGCCTATTTTGTAGCACAAAATATGGTCAATCTTGGTGAATGGTTCCAAAAGCACTTGAAAGCAATATATATTCTACTACAAGGTGCTTAATAAATATCAATTAGGTGCTCTGGGTTATAGTGTTTATTAAGTTTCCTATATTTTTACTGTATGCTTACGGTATCTTTTCTGTATGTTTAATTATTAACAAAGATATACTTAAATTTCTGACTAAAATTGTGGATTTGTGTATTTCGTCTTATGACTTTAATGATTTTTCCTTCCATTATTTGAAGCGATTACTAGGTATAGACATTTAAGATGATTATATCTTCTTGAAAAATTGACATTTTATATAATCATGTAATGCCTTTCTTATTTCTGCTACTATTTGTTGCTCTGAATTCTATTTTGCTGATGATAATACAGTTACTTAAGCCTTCTTTTGATTGTTATCCATCTTTTTTATCCACCCTTTATGCTTTTTATATAATTACACTCAAATCAATTTTCCTTTTAAGTATTGTAGCTTTCTTCAAATTGAAAAAACTGATGACTATCACTTCAAATATAGTCTCTTCAAGTTGTTCCATTGTTTACTGGTATTATTTTCGTTTTTATTTAGTCATATTATTCTCTGTGTTTCTTTTGATTGTTTCTATTGCTGTTTTCAGGTAAATTAATATTATTTTATACTTTAATAATTTGTTTGTAACATCCTGCCTATTTTTAATAGAATTGCATTTTTCATCTCAAGAATTTCAGTCTTTTATCTATTTTTCTTATCTCTCCTTAATATTTTCATGTCTTTATTACCTATAATTACAAATATTCTTTTGATTTCCTTGACTAGTAATTATATCATCTGTATCAGTTCAAAATTTGTTTTTATTTGTTGGTGTTTTCTTATCATTTTGGGGGAAAATTCCCTAGTTCTCTGTTTACTTGGTAGTCTCTGCTTGGATAACAGACTCTAGGTTTCATAGTGTTATTAGCTGAAAACGTTGAATTCCTGTAAATATTCTAGGGCTTACTTCTGAGATGAGGTTAAGTTGTTTGAGAAATTTTTATCAAATTTAGCTCTTAAATTTTCACAGAAGAGACCAGAAAGGTTTATTGACTTAACTTTAACTCTCCCCAACATCCACTATTGCCTACCCTGTGTAAGCTTCCAGGACAGCTTTCAGATAGTACTTTTCCCAGCATGAGGCAACTGCCTGTCAGGCCTGTTGAAATTAATCAGGATGCAGTGTATGACTCAAGGCGGGTGTTGTGTGTGTTTTGGTAGTGTTGGGCTTTCAGTTCTCCAGAATTCACTCTGTATTCATACAGTTCTCTCTTCTCTATCCTGTGAACTCTGTTCACCCTCAACTTTCTGAACTGCCAGTTTCATCTCCTCAAATTATCAAGCCTATTGGGTTCCATCTGAGTTCTCATATCTGCATTATAGCATAGAAACTCTTTCCAAGAGTGAGCTGGGAAATCATAGGGCTTAGTTCTCTGTTTTCACTCTCTTAGAGAACATTGTCCTGAGCTGCCAGATGTCCAACACAGAAAATCACGGTTTTTATATTTTGTCCTGATTTTAGCTGTTTGAGATGATAGGCAATCTTGTCCTATTATTCCATCTTGGATAGGAGACTAAGTCCTTGCTTTGTTTATTATATTTTTATCTGACTTAAAATTTAATGAATGCTGGCCTCCCTGGTGGCGCAAGGGGTTAAGCACTGTACTATGAAGCAATCCACAGCCACTGCAGCACATGAGTTCAATCCCTGGCCAGCCAAGGAGCTACACACATGGCACAGCAGACCTCTCCTGACTTGCCCGCTGCTCCCCTCAGCAGTGTATTTCAGTCGATCTGCCTATTCTGTTCCCTGCTCTGTCTCTGGTGAATCCTCTCACCCCCCACACCTCTGGCCTGTACCTCAGCTATTGTATGCATAGATAAAATAAATCTTTAAAAAAATTAATGAATACTTCTAATATTTATGTTAGTTTTAAAAAACTGAAGCTAGCAAAAGCAGTATTCTGTGCCAATTATTTAAGTAAACTTTCTACCTGCATCAGGAAACAAAACTATTTAGACTATAAAATTTTCATTTCAAAAAAGAAAAATATACTCAGCAGGTATAATTTTGTGTGTGATGAAGTTAAGACTAAAGGAATGTAATTTTAAGTAGTTTTACCAATAACAATGATTTTTTTTTGTTAGATTGATAATTACTCATTCTTTAATGCTCTTTGACCTTGACATGAGCAATCTAATATAGGGGACCAACAGATACTTCAGAAAATGCTGTACTATTTCTAAGCAAGCTAGATGGTATAAATAATAAAAACTAAAAAGTCAGGCTATGTGAGAGAAAAATAATCTCCATTTTGCATAAGCAATTGCTACTTGAGTATTCAAACACAGTCCTTAAGCTTACACAAGTTTCATGATCATGGCTTTAATAAAAACTTGGACTACTGTTCTTAAAATAAATTGTATTTAATTCTGTTCAAAGTTGTAGTAATAATTACGCTGTTTTCAGTAAATTATAATAGGATTCAAATGCAGACCCTGACAAACTTCTGTTTGTCTTGATCTCAATGAAACTTCTTTCTTTTACTTGTGTTTAGAAAAAAATTTCAATATTGCTTTTCAATATTGCAGTTTGAAGTGAATATTTGTGACTGTAATTTTCAAATAACCAGACTAGACACAAAGGAGTCACTCATGCTAAGCCCCATGTCAGCAAACCAAAACATAACTAAGTTTCTTACTGAGTTCTTTCAGAAAAGGAAAACCTTGGTGAACAGATCAGCTCTTGTTTGCTTAGCACAAGTTACCACCTTTCCCCAGACTTCCCTTTCCTTCATAGCCTGCTCTAACCAGTGAGCAAAAGCCCAATCTAACTTCCTTGTCTCTGTTCACTTTGTCTATAAAAAATCTCTGGCCTTGTACAGCTCTTCAGAGCTATTTTCTGTCTGCTAGATTGGATGCTGCTGGATCACTGAATAAAAGCCTAGTAGCTCAGTAACTTGGTGTGGAAAATTTCCTTTTAACAATATCCACATCAAGGCTTTTAGCTCAATTGAATCAGGAAACATTATTATGAAATATAGTTATTGAATTTCAGTAACTTGCTTTTCTAAATAGAAGCCATACATTTTCTTGATTTTTCTTCCCTTTTAATTTTACATTTGGATACCAAATTTTCCTTATTGATGTTTTATGAAGCTTTTAAAAAAGAGATACAGCCAAAATTTTGGATTCCTCTTGGTGTTACAGACCAACCCTAGAGCGGCTCCTTTGGCCTCCAGGGAAAGAATTCCCCAGAGACCACTAGGTGTACCTTAACCATGCAAAGCTTCATGACAGACACGAGCATAAGGGAGCCAGTGTGAGAAAGGAGAATTTACCCTGGCTCTGGAGGGATTTAGGAGGTGATATTTACAGGGTAAGTCCAAGAGGCGAGGAGCTGAGAGCCGCTTAAAAGCTTGCTCTGGGGTGGGTTACACCTACGCATGTGCAGAGGGTTACAGTCCAACTTCTCAAGCGAGCTCCGCATTCTCCCTGTAGCAATTGTGAGATAATTAGTCAGGGTCTAACACTTTTTGTCTATTAAGGGGCCTCATGGTCAGTGGGTTTGCCCAAATTGTTTGATCAAGGGTGCAATTCATGATTTAGTACACCTGTTCACACAGGACTTGGGGCCACTCATTTTACTGGACGGCAATTTCTTTTACCTAGACTGACTCACTGGCAACCGCTTAGCTCTTTACATTATCATTTTAGGTTCCATTTTATAACCCCTTTCTTCCCTTCCTTCTTCCTTCTTTCTTCATTTCATTGCAGTATAAATTATTTTCTGTTTCTATGCGTCCTTCTTAATAAGTGGAATGGATGTTGGGTATGTTTCTTTCATGCCCCGTGATGAGGTCTGTGCTGTGCAAATTACAGAAACATTTACTTCTTCACAAATGAGCCTGTGCTTGGTGAGATCCCAGTAAAGGTTAAAATTGTCTTAAAATCAACCTCCAAAAGCCATTTTCCTTTTTCTAGGAGGAATGACAAATTACCTGTTCATAAAATAAAGGTAAATTTATACCAAGTCTTGCTACAGAATTTCCAAAGGTGATGTGGGAATGTGTGCTTTGACCTTGCCTGTATGTGAAACTTGTGAGTAATATAGCAAGGTGTGCTTTGTGGTGGACAGAAAATGACTTATTTCTATTCTTGGCAAACAGGCATATCCTGGGCTTGGTGCTTTATTTCATCTTTAAAATCAAGTTCTTAGAAATATAGCTATATTATACCATCAAATGATCACTGGGACCAAGTTTACCAGATAACACTTATAAAAGTTTAAAGCCAGGTAAGTCTATATGAATGATCTGCAAGGTAATGAATATTAGATTATTTTATGTATACATATTATACATGTACACATATATAAATCTACCATAAGAATGCCACTGTCAGTTATTTACCTGTTATGAAAATTACATTTAAGACAAAATAAGACCTTATCATTCATTCTCATAGTTCTCTAGGTTTCATGAAAAGTACTGGGAGAAATGATTTGCATATTTTACATTTTAAACAAATGTATTTATGCATTTAAACATTTCCATTTTAAATGGGACTTCCAACTTGTTTTTCTAACCTATGTATTGTAATTTTTTAAGTTCTTCTTTTTCCTACATTTAAATTCACTTCTAATAGTCCAAATCTATCCTTCACCATATCTTTGTCCCCCTTTTCAAATTTACCTACCCTTCTCACCCCTTATTTCTGGTAGCCACTAAATGTTTTTATAACACAAAAGTTTATTTTTGTTTTATTTAGGTCATTTGTTTGTTTTCTCTATATACCACATATGAGTAAAATCATACTCAGTTTCTTCACTAAGCATAATTCCCTCTAGGGCCATACATTTTTTTTTTTTTTTAGGTCCATACACGTTATTCCAAACAGCAAGATACCATCTTTTTTCTTTAATGCTGAATACATCATCTTTATCTGTAGGTCAATAGGTTTTTTTACTTAGGCAGTTAGATGATTGTTAGTCCTTTCCTCTGTGGCCAAGCTCAACTTATAGTGGTGCCATATGTACTTACCCTTCAATTCTGTTGCTTTGTCTACTATTATATAGCCCCATATGGATTTAGGTACTAATAATAACCATTATTAGTTCTTTCTTTTCTTTCTAAATGACTATTTATGATGCTATCTATGGGCAGAATTTCCTTGTTCCAACGAGAATTTCCTTGTTCCAAGAAGTATTTCTCAGAGCTACTCCTTGACGTTCTCATTCACTCCTGTGCCAGCAGCTGGTGCTGATCCTGTAGACTTGCTATTTCATAGTAGCTCACATAGCTCTTATATTTGACAAAAATGAAGGGAAAAGATAAGCCAAGTCATAATTTATTCTGATCAACAGATATTTCTCTTAAAATATTATTGATTTTAAGTTTCCAGATCATGATTTTTATTTTGTTAAAAATTTCCCTTATTTTGATGTTTTCAGTTATATTCAACCAAATAAGCATTCCTTTCTATAAACCTCATTCATAGATTTGTTGCACAATCTTTTAAGAAAAGACAGCACCTACTCTGAGAGTATCTCCCTCTTTTATCTAACAATAATCAAATTAAATGATTTTTTTCACATTGGTTAAGCTGTAAATAATTAATTGCCAACTGATTTGATGTTATTGTGCTATTCAAATGTATAAATCTATATAGACTCAATAACTAGAAATATAACATTCTTATAGAGTACTTATTCATCAATACACTAAGAGCTAGTATTTGAAAGTCCTTGTTTAAGATAAAATGTTTATAGGACTAAATTCCAGCAACTTAGAAGTAAATTATTAAATAGTAGTAGCTATATAGCTAGAAAAAGAAACACTTCATTTTAATAATGAGACCAAGAGAGAGCAAGTGACTCATTTATGGTTCAATGACCAGTTTATAATAAAGCCAGGGTGAAAATCTTATTTTCATGTAATGTAGCAGGGCTCTTTCCATATATTAAAAATTAAAGATTTAATTAAAATAAAATACTCACAGGTGTCAAATATGACAATTCTTATATATGCTAGGTATCTGGCTTGCCTAAAAAGTTATAATTCTGATCTCTTTACAGATACTGAGGAATCAGTCTTGGTGACCTTTAAGTTGCTCAAGGTCATCTACACAGAAAGTGACCAAGCAGGGTTTTTGATCATGTCTGTATGCATCCAAACCTTGTATTTTCTTTATTGCACAATGTTGTGTTTAATCTTTGGGATAAAGGAAATGTCACTTATATTCTAAGCAGATTATTAGATAGTCATGATAACATAAATTTATTCAAGGTCTACTACCACCAATTGTTTAGGGATGTCAACCCTCATCTGTGAAAATCACTGTAAAGTTCCTGTGTCCATGGTCCTGGGGATGTATGTCAGATCACAGGATTGGATGTACAATTGGTTTAGATGAACTTTCAGTTCTATGTTGCTCTATAAAGTATTGGATTAGGGACAAGAGTTTGATGATTTCTGTTTTCTGGTTCCTACTAAAAGTTGCAAAGAGTTCAGATTAACTCCACTATTTGCATCAAATATCTGATTGCCCTTTCTTATAGTTCAACTTTGTCTACTCTGTATTATTTACTTCATTTCTTTATATGTTCACTAAGGTTATAACCAGGAGTTAAACAGATTGGACTATGCTGTTCCACTTATCACTTAGAGATCACTGACAATGGTACCAGAGGCTTGTATAGGGCAGAGACTATTAGACTCAGAAGGCCTGGGTATCAGTTTTTAAGGCACTATTTATTAGCCACATGACCTTAGGTTAATTCCTTCTTAAACTTTCCATTTTTGTATGTATATAAAATAGGAACAATAATCTGTCCACTCTGCAACATTGCAAAAGAAACTAAACAATGTATTTCATAGCATGCTTTTAAGTGGAAATGATTATTATTAGTACCTAAATCCATTATAATTTAATTTAGACACTGAATCAGCAACTTACCTGATAATAAGTAGCTCATATAGTAAAAACAGGTTCAGAGAATTAAATTATAACTAGCTGTTAGGAAAGTATGACACTTTGTGTCCCAGAGGAATAAAGATCATGAATTTTGGGGGGATGATTTGAGAAGAGAGAATTCAGTCCAAGTTTTATGATTGGCTCTTGAGAAACATTGATAAATATAATAATGGAATAGCAAATAGAGTAGAGAGAGTAGGGAAACTTGTAGAAAGGCAAATGCTATATAATGAGATTAAGAAAAATAAATTTTGAGTGTTTTTATTAATTTGTTAATTCCAATATTTTAAAATCCAAAACTACACCTACTATTTTTTTTGAAGACTACAATTTTTTTTTTCCATTTGTGTTCCAGGGGATTTAAAATATATTGATTTGCTAAACTTGAGGTTGATCTCACTTAGAATCTTTTATGGAAAGGTCTATATCTTACTGAGTTACGTTCCACAGCCTAGTTTTTCACTCCATTGCCTTCCCAAGTTTGTTGTTAGTCTACATATTCCAACCCAATCTCTTTGTAAGTTTGTTGTCCAATATCCACAGGTTCTCTTCACTCAGGCCTTTGGGTTTTTCCAAAGCTGTGATATTTGATTCTCAAATTTTCTGTTAAGTGTACAAATAGATCTGAAGTTCAACTTTTTGCTATTAACCTTCCAAAATTAATCCCTCAAAAGTAGCTTCCTCCCATAGTTTGCATGTCTGGATAGGCCATGCTCATGATCATTCAAAATAAAGACCATCTTAATAATATACTTGGCTTTATCCTCTCTCTTAATTCAGAGTGAAAGCAAAACTCATAAAAAAATAAAACTTATACAGAAAAACAGTGCTTTGAATAGAATCTGGCAAATTTAATTTTTGAGACAAGTAAGTATATGAGTAGAAAACTAATGACATTATTTTACTAATGTTCATAAGAGTTTAAAAATAGTCAATGTTTTACTTTACTTGAGGCCATTACTCTTTCAAAAGGGTAACATTTTTTGGATAAAAGAGTAATATTTTTTTGATTCAGTATATGATGGTCTGTTTATTCTTGTGTCAAATAAACAGAGACATGCTCTATTATTAGACCAATTACTTCTAACATATATTTTCCTATATTTATATGTTTCAATATATCTATATGCACTTCTACCAAGCTGAGTTAAATATATTGACACATACCATTTTTTAATTTAGCCAATTATTTCTAATATATGTCTTGCTATAAATTTATATATCAATTATTTATATATAGGTCTATAATGGTTATCTATCATCTATCTATCTATCTATTATCTATCTATCTATTATCTATCTATCTATCTATCTATCTATCTATCTATCTATCTATCTATCTATCTATCTTCTATCAAGCTTGGTAGAAGTCATGTGATGCAGCTCCCATCCTGTCATGGAATAGTCAGCAAATGGAGGCCTCTGTAGGAATTTTGAGTTGGGAGGAGCTTAATACAGGGAATTATGGCTCACTACAGGAAACATGATTGGAAGCAATCTGTAGCACAGAAGTGGGGTTTCTCTTGCAAACATGTAGATGATTTGAAAGCAGGAGGAAGTGACTGCCAATGATCTCAGCTACCTGAAATGAATGCACAGGCAAAATTCCATATTTGCTCATAGCTTTTGCCAGGGACAAATCTATTTTCCTCTGCTTTCCAAACCTAGTGTGAACAACTAACACAGTGCAATCGCCTAACCAAAAACGAGCTGGAAAGGAGATTTTTTTTGAAGGCTTGGTGAATAAACTTAGTTTAAACAAGCTACATCTGAAACAAGGAAACAGTGGTAGTTATGCACATATTTTATGAAAATTTTTAGTAATGACCAATTCACAAACTCTCAAAGGAAACATTCTCTTTTTTCTTTTATGCTAAATACTATTGTTAAAAAATTCACCTTATTTATAACAAAACTGCACTTTTCTGTAACTTGCGGTCTTTTTCTTGTTCTGCTGTCTGGCATGGATCTTAATGTCTTTCCCCTGATTCACTAGAAGAGACTAAATAGCTTGGCTCCTTTATAGTTTTCATATAAAGTAAATTTAAGTTGCAGTTTATTTAAATATTTATTTAAATATTTTGAGTGCTCACTACAGAACATCCTGATTTTGTTGATGTTTACCTTATTGTTTTTATTGACCTGATCCTTGAGATCTCCAAGAATCTGTAGTCTATGGGGAAAATCATAGCTGTCTCTGGGCATTCAGCCTTATATTGCACTGTATATGTTTCTGGAATCCACATTAACTTGTAATTAACCTAGGATTTTTATAAATGATTGTCCCTTACACATTATTTCAATTACTGTTCGGAATCTAAGTTATTTTATGAATCCATTAAATTTTATCTTGATCAGTTTTGACTGATGTTTTAACCTATCGACACTTGTTGAATATGTTTTTTAAAGACACTAAATTAACTTTGAAGGAATGAATTAAAAAACTAAAAATAACCTAATTTTTGTAAAGCTCAGGATATATTTGACTCTACATATGTATACACACCTATATTTTCTTCCTTGTTATGGTCTGAATGTGCATCCCAAAATTCGCTAGTTTAACTTAAAATCCAAGGTCATAGTATTAGTAGAGCTTTTCAGTGGAGATTAGATCATGGAGGTGGAACTTTCATGAATGAGATCGGTGAATTTATTAAAGAAGTCCCAGAGAGATTTCTTGCCCATTCTGTCTTGTGAGGATACAAAGAGAAGTTGGCAGGGGCCTCCCTGGTGGCACAGGGGCTAAAGACAGAGCTATCAAGCTACTGCCAGCCCTACAGCACAAGTTTGATCCCCTCTCCCGGCCAGCCAGGGAGCAACCTACATGGCACAGCAGACCTCTCCAATCTTGCTCACTGCTCCCCTCAGGGGTGTATTTCAGTGGATCTGCCTGTTCTGCTCCCCACTCTGTCTCTGGTGAATCCTCATCTCCTGCACATCTGGCCTACACTCCAGCTCTTGTATGCATAAATAAATAAATCTCAAAACAAAACAAAACAAAGAGAAGTTGGCAGTCTGCAGTCCTGAAAAGGGGCCTCAGTAGAACATGATCATGCTGGTCCCTGATCTCCAGGCTTCAGAACTCTGAGCAATAAATTCCTGCTGTGAATAAGCCCTTCAGTCTGTTATTTTATTATAGTAGACTGAGCAGATTAAGATATTCCTAGAAACCTGTTCTCTTGGGAAAATTAATTCAATTACACATTTCCTATTCTTCTTTTCTCTTTTCCGTTCTTTTTCTCTTTCTCTCTCACTGCCTCAACCTAATTTTGAATCTTAGTCTTTTAGACACTTGAAATCCAAATCCTTCACTAGCATGATTAAAAGGTAGCATGAAGAAAACAAAATGCTAGAGGACATTTCCTGCTTTTAATTAAAGAGGTTTAGGTAAAAATTCTGTGAAAACAAGTTCCATATTTTTAAATGACAAAGTATGGAGTACTAAAAAATAAAGAATATATATATTCATTGTTTGTTTTCTTCACTGTATAATAAAAGGCATGTTTCCTGTGCATAAGAACTGAAATTTATTAGATTATTATTGAAAGCAACATAGGGAGAAAAACACAATATTTTGAAAGGTGGCAAGTTACTATGCAGTGGCGTCATTTCATTATCTTACTTAATTACAAGAAAAATGGTCCTTTTCCTTCTCCAAAAGATTAAAATACCTTTGAATCTCTGAGACCAAAGAACTAGTCATTTGTCTTTATGGGACATTCTATTATTGCTGTTATGATTAAAATGTCAGTTTTATACATTATATATACTTGATGTGGAGAACATGTAGGGAAGAAAAGATTTTTGAAATTGTAAATTTTTTTTCTGTATGCTATGCTACAGTATTGCATTGCTAAGTGATATTTGTAACAAAAGCATATAATAAAGCAAATATATCATATGCCATACAACTTTCATAGAATTTGGGTCAAGTATTGGAGCTGGAAGGTGGAAAGGAGTTGAATGACACTAGCGAGCCATAGAGCAAAGTTTGAAGTAAAGAACTCTAGCCCTTCAGCTAAGTGCATCCAGTTTTAGCTATAGTCCCTGGTAAGTTGAATGACTCTGGTCTTTTGTTAAACTAGATTTCTAATGATAGCTGTGTTACTTGTAAAAGTTCTAAACAAAACCAAATACAATATATTTAGCTATATGGGTTCTCTTAATAGCTGTACCTGATAATTTATTAAAATAATTGACAGAAACAAGACTAATTTTTCTTTAGCAGTTTAAGGAGTGGCCACTTTGTATGCATTATTTAATTTTAGCACTCACAAGTTTCTGAAGAGCATATATTACCATTCAACCTCTACAAATACATAAATGGAGGCTCAGAATGGTAAAATAATGTTCCCACACATATACAATGAGTGTCAGTTTCAAATTTAAACCAGGTTCTATCTCAGACAGAGGTCTTTGTTCATTTCCTCGACAAATGTAATGTTCTCAAAGTGAAAGGCCTATCATCGATATGACTTTTATGAAAACAAGTCCTGATGATTACAGAGGGTTAAATTATCAATTTAACATAGCTCCTTACTTCTAGAAATTTTTTTCATCTAAGACCAGGTCCGTCAAAATAGTCAAAATGCAGTTGTTACTTACAAAAACCACAAGTGTACAGAGAAGAGTTAACGACTTCTCTGTTGATTACCGGAAAAGGATTAGACAAGAGAATTTTTATGAAGGCAAATCATGCTTTATTAATTCAGTAGCAGAAAATTAATAGATAAAAAGGAATTTAATACTGAAATTAATGTTAAGTATAGTACTAGTGTTTTTCATAGATTTTATAACAGTTTGCGCCAGTCTAGAAATCCAGCAAAACAACTAAAGATTAGAAAAGTTATGTAACTTTCCAACTTTTCATGAATTCATAGATTATTTTCCAAGTCAGTGATGGAGTCAGGGTTTAGAACCATCATTCTAATATCAAAGCCTGTGTTCTTTGCTTCTTATTTCATATGTATGCAACATTTTAGTTCAAAGTTATTTAAGATTGGATGAGATTGTTAAACTGATATTTATTTATTTATTGAATACATTCAAGTATGGGTCTTCCAAAAGAAGACACACTAAATCTTTCATATTTTGTTGCAATCCTGAAGGGTTGCACTCTCTCTATGTGTGTCCTATTTACTGTCTCTCTAGTTCTACTTGAATGTGAACTTAGTGAGAAGGAGCTACTTTATTCATTACGTAGGTGACACCTGACATCAGCAACTAGGATTATATGTATCCCATAAATATTGGTTGTCACTTAGTTAATAATAAAAGTAATGATAAAATATATGCAGATTTATGTCTTTATATAATGTAGTAATATACAAATAATTACACGTAGGAAGTAATCTCAAAATAAATCTTAAAGGGGTTATTGAGAAAAGACGTATTTGTCTTGTTATGTATTTTAGCTATGACTTACAAAATCATCTAGGTTGGTAATGTTATATTCTGACATAATCCAAGCCAACATGACATTTTTATAATAGGCAAAGCCTGAAAAATGAAGGTAAAACTGTATCATAATATCATAGCGCAGATGATTAATGATTACCTTTATAAATGTTAATGTATTTTATGCTGTAGAATATCAGAGCTATTCATGTCACTTCATATATATATATACATATATTTTCAAATTAATCTAGCTATAGAAGTAGGTTATCAACTTATCTTTATGCATGTACTATATTTCTAGTTTTAAACAATGATAAAGAATTCTTGAATAGATTGGGAACTTTTCTCTCTACAACCACCAAAAATATTTTATTGAATTAATATGTTTGACAATAGAATTTCCATGTCAACTATATACTTTTCAATTATCAAATCTATGTCAGTAAAACTGTATCATTTTGGAAAAGAGAGTAAATAAATAACAATTTCAAATTAATCAGCTAAAAGAGGTAAAAATAAAAAACAACCCTTAAAAAAACACACCCTATTTAATAAAATGCCTTGCAGGAGACATTTTCTCCTTGAAGGAGAAAAATGATGCACTTAAATGTGCTAATTAAAAAGAATTTAATGAGGGGACTACTTGCAGTACCATAGATAGGATATGGGACATTGATAATTGATGGTAGTATACACCAATGCTAGCACAACAGGGAGCTGTGACCATTCCTAGTGTAAAGCAGTAAGGAAGTGAGCAGTTATGAGAAGTGGTAAGGACTATAGCTGGGACTGTGGTTCCAGCACAGAGGTACCCAACAGGAAGGAGATGAGCGCTCCCTTAAAGTTATATAGCCTAGCCTGGGAGCTAGTTTCCCACCTCATTCTCCTTTTGTCTCCAGAGTTCCTTCTAAGGACCAGACACTCTTCAGAAGCCAGGGCAAATGAGCCTGGCAAATTCAGTATATAAAGTTCATTATCCTGGGCACTGAGGAGGCTGAAGGAGTACAAGGAGTGCTTCTGGAAGGGAAAAGGCCAATATTCAATACATACCTTAAAACAACTCAAAGAGATAAAGATGAAATAAAGCATTAAGTTAGAAATGCTGCATTTTATTTTTTCACAGGTGCTCCACAATTCCCAAGTTATTCTATGTAATTATGTGAAAGCATCCTAAAGTTAAAGTGCATAATTAATTTATCATGTAAAGAAGACTATTTTAGAAAAAAACTAAAAAAAACATGAAGCCAAATTTTTTTTCAATAACCATATTTAAATATATGTAAATAAACCTTAGTAATGAAACTGCTGATCACTTAATTTGAGATTTGGGGAAAGTTAATAGATGCTAAAGCAAAGAGCAGAATGCATTAAATGCAATCATTTTAGTAAAACATTCTTTAAAAGATTTTTAAAAACAAATGATAACTTTTAATCATTTCTAGATTAACTGATGCTTAGAAGGTATTTCTAGTTAGAAATTCATTCATTTAAGCATTTGATTAGTACTTGCTCTATTTCAGGGATTACATTAGACTCTTATGCTACAAATCAGTCAGGAATGAATGCAAATCTGTCAGGAATGAATAATGCCCTTGAGTTTTTACATGCTTTTTAAGATATACCAGATGTCTAAAATAATTGCTTATAGTTTTACATATTAGAAACATGCTGGTATTTACCAAATATTAATATTGGAAGTGAGGTCCTGACAGGTATCCATAAATCACAAAATATTACTGTACTTACTGGAATATTCAACTGATTCATTTCTTCTGTTATAAACTTTGCCAAGAGGTATTTAAAGTAGCAGTGGTATGCCCAACAGGAAAAACAAAAATTTTTCTCTAAATTTTATTAACTTTCAATCAACTTTAGAATCAACATGGAATATTGCATTAACATTAAAATCACTGTAACTAATGCAAAGTTGAGAGGCTATTGAATTAGAAACACTGAGATATGTTAAATCAACTCTTGCAGGATTTTAGGTAGTATGTAATTATTTCTGAAATTACAATCATTCCAACTCATTGATGCAAATTACTAAGATTTTCATGATTATAACTTACATATGTAATAAGATTGACCTTATTGAAAAATTCTGTGGCGGCATCATTTTCTTAACATCATATTATCTCAAAATGAAATAAATACTAATATGCCTTTATATTTTTATACAATATTACTTCTAGGTAATAAGACATACCTGAGAAAAAAAGGATATTTTCCTTAATGATACATAAAATGGGAAATTTTCCTTCAAGAAATCCTTCATAATTTGTAGAATGCTTAATATGCTAAATTTTATCCTTATTTTTATACATATGGAATGGTATATGGTAATTATAGAGAAACTAATTATATGTATTGATTGTATATGAGTTAGTGTCGAAGCAGGAAACATCCATTAAGATAGCTTCAATGAAGTAAATTTAATTAGGGCATATATACATATGGACAGGAGAAATAAAGGATTTTGTAGCATCTAGCAACTAGCAACACTAGGAAACCATTACCTCCCCTGGAAAAAGATGAGCATTCTACTGGAGTCTAGTGTAAGAGTTATAAGGAAAGGGAGATAATTGCTGTCAGAGAAGTAATACTAATAAAGGGAGGAATGCAGAAAGAAGTATTCCAACTGTTTTTCTACCTTTTAATCTCTTGCTGTGTTTCTTCTTGATAAAATCACTCAAAACCTGAGGCCAAGGACTCCAGGAAATGTCTTTTAAAATTATAAGGAAAAAAAAAAAACTGACGTGGGAAGAAATGGAGAATAACCGCAGAATAAGCAAAACAGTAACAAGTGTCATCCTTGGGGGAGAGGTGGTAGTTGGGGGGCAATAGAGAAGGACATGGAGAAAAAGGGGTTCTGTGCCCATGAATCTTCAGACAAGTTTAGCTTATGTAACCATTGCTTTATATATGCCTTTTAGCTAATATGGGCAAAGAATTTTAAAAAGTAATAAAATAGTCCCTTTATAGATACCCTTTTTGTTAGTTTTTTTAGAAGGGACTGTCTCCTAGGAGCATCTTTGTTAAACCACCTCTTGGAGATGTTTATAGTCCTGGCCTCAGTCACTGAGGTGATTAGTGGGGGGAGAAGAAAGGGTGAAGACGAAGAGGCTGGCTCTCTCTCTGCCAGAGAAATTGCTTGTCTAGAAACTAGTTTTAGAGCACAACCATAGGTCCACATGTGTGTTTCTGTAAATTTTCTCAGTTTATGGTGGAAAAGGTTCATTATTTTGACAATGTAGGATAAAAAGTAGAGCTAGTAAAGTAACCAGTTTGTAAATATCTTCTTATAATAGAAAAGAAATACTTTGGAGGTGGATTTGTTAAACCATCTCTGAGCAATGTATGTCAGAACTTGTTCATTAAGTTGGCAACAGAGACAGAAAGAAAAATAGAAGGAGAAGATGTATGCAAATGTGTTCATATTTACACATGATGTTAACCAGCGATGTGTGTATCTCTTGCCAGTGCTGTAGGAAAACACTGTCAAGTAATTCAGTGAAAATATCCCTCCTTGTAAATACTTTAGTAGTATAGATTGGATAGTGAATTACCTTTGAAGCATTATATTTTGGGTACTCTGTTGCTCTATAGCTCATTTTAATTGAACATTAATGGACTGTAGTATTTAATCATAACTCTGCCAATCTTTATCTAGAACCTATGGCCATTTTTGTCTTTTATGAAATTTTTGTTGCCAAGAAAGGCAGGATTACTTTTTCCCCTTCCAGATTGAATTTGTGTAGTGTATTCTTGATTATCAAAATACTTGTATAGCCTTGGAAGTTTGAAATGGTAAATATTCATGTGTGAAAAAGCATAATACATAACGATATGATCTTAATTACATAAAAATAGATGCTTAGTTATATAGATATATACACAGGAGGACCTAGAAAGACATTTAAAACTAAACTGCTTGTAATTATGGATGACTTTGCTCTTGCTTTTTGTGTTTTTCAGTTGCCTATTAGGCATATGTTAACTTTTAAAAAATAAATGTGATTTTAAAAAGCTGCAAAAATAAATTTTTATCAATTCATCTCTCTAGAAAAACTAATTAAAGAGAAATTTTCCTTTCTTGGTTTAAAATTCATAGTATTATTTTCTTTGTTATTTTTATACTGATTTTACCATATGTTGGCAGTGAAGAAAATTGTATTTAGAAAATCAAATTCCTTCCACCCATCCATTCTTTCTGAAATACATTTCTAATTTCAAAATACATTCCAGAGTACTTTATTGGTATAAAGCAAAGTTTATTAACGACTTCAATTTCAAAATACTTTTGATTAAGTAGTGCCAGGTACATTGAGAGGCAAAGAATCATTAACGATTCTTTTTATTGTTTCTATCATAAAATGTGTCTAATTGACAGCACATATTTTCCAAACAGTCTGTGTTATTAGATTAGAATCCTGACGAGTTCACATCTGGGTACATGAGCAAAAAATAATTAAATTTAATAATAATGAGAAAACCCCTCAGTAATCCATCATGCCACTACTGTAGCATGAGCAGTAAAATTGAGTGGGTGCCAAATTAGAAAATGAATCCATAAAAATATGCCAATTACTGTAACCATAATAAAGTTCCTGTCCCAATTCAAGGGAATATGATCCATGATCATCACCTCAAATACAAACCCTTAGGACTTCACTGTTTCTAAATTTTAGATACTTTCTGAGTGCACATGTGGCACAAAAATTTATGGAAGCTTAGTAAGAAGAGGAAATCCCACTGCATGATATAACTCAATTATTGAAAGTTATTCCTATATCTGAATATCATGACTAACACATCTGTGATTTAAATTTGTATGTGATTTGATATGATCTCTCTAAACTTTAGATGGACAAATAGGGTAATAACCTATATATAGGTGTTTTCATATATTCATAGGTATGTGATCATATATAATTCACTGTATTTTTACAATAGAATGTTACTCTACAGATATGAGGTTATTAATATCTACAGAAATAAAATTTTGAAAATCATCTCTAAGATAAAATCTACTCACACCATCAATCTTATATTTTAGGAAAGAAGACTTCTCCTTCCACCAATTCCTGAATTTCATGGATTTGTGTGATGCTACTCAAAATTCATTGAGAATTTAAATATAGTTTCCTGTATCTTTGTAGGAATGGCATGAAAATGAGTTTATAACTAAGTTCTATGTAGGAGAAGGAAGAATGGATAATGGAGAGAGAAGAAAATCTAATTGTATACAGATTTTCATAGGCCCCAATAATTGTAGCATGCATTTCTGGCTCTGTAAGTGCCTGTCCTTTCTATTAACTTGGAATTTTCCCTGAAACAAAGAATGGAATTTATGGTATAGAATTCACTGTTGAATTTCAAGTAAAATATATGTACTAAGTTTCTAAAATTGTAAAAATACTGGCACTACATCAATTACATAATATATCCACATAGGATTGTAGTAGGATACTTAAATATTTAATTTGGGGAGGGAGAACAATCTATCCAAGAATTTGTTTCTGAGAAAACTGCTGGGCTGAAATTGGAAATATGCTTATATTCCTTAGAAGAAAGACACAGACAGAGGTGGAGCACTGATCTCTTCCAAATACATGTTTGCAACTTAAGTTGCTTTTGAAATATGCTATGTTATGTGCCATCCCTTCCAGACCAGGTTTTAGATAGAAGGAAGGGACAACAGCACACAATAAAAATCAGGAATATTATCACTTCTAAAAGAAGAGGGATGTCATAGGCTTCTTAAAGAAACACATCCATTTTACAGGTTTTAACAGGTCCATCCAGAGATGGCCCAAACCTTTGAGTAACTAAGATCATTCAGAAACAATGTAGATATATAGGTGAATTGAAGTTTTTCTTTTCTTTTTAAAAAAGATTTATTTATTTATGCATACAAGAACTGGGGCACAGGCCAGAGGTGCAGGGGGTGAGATGATTCACCAGCGACAGAGTGGGGAACAGAACACGCAGATTGACTGAAACACACTGCCTGAGGAGCAGTGGGTAAGACAGGAGAGGTCTGCTGTGCCATGTGGGTTAGCTCCCTGACCGGGTTTCAAACTTGGGCTTCAGTGGCTGTGGACAGCTCCATGGTGCTGCAACTCAACCCCTCGTACCACCAGGGAGCCCCCAAAGTTTTTCTTGAAAAATAAATTTTTGCCTCTTTTTTCTTGCTAAATATGAGAATTCTGTCATAGTGTTATACATTAGACCTCTATTTGTTATAATATCAAATTTAGAGTAAAAGTTCTCGAATATTTATTCTCATGTTCTGTGGCATAGAGGTATTTTTCTCATACATGTCCTGCATGTGCTGGCTACATAATAGTTTAAGATAATAACTTTTCTTTTGTGGACTCAATGTGTTCCCTTTCTTGCTCAAGCCAGCATATTTTCTGCCTTCAGTTTTTAAACCCTCAGTTTCAAGACATGGAGATGACAGATTAAAACAGTAAAGCGAGCTACGTTAGCCCACAAAACCTGGGGTAGGTTCCACATCTGAAGAGAATGGTGACTCAGACTTGTCCAAGGTTGCTTTCACTTGGTTTTACTACCTAACAATAATAAAAATTTGGCACAAAGGACAAACACAAGATTATGATATAGGTGAGTGGACGCCACTTACTGAGGATGCCTACTTGCACACAGGGCATTTTGAGTTCAGAGGTCTTAGCAACCTACATGAAAAGAGGAATCCACTAGACTAGGGGAATTCAGGACAGTGGACTCTCCCCTTCGATTCTATTCTGGGCCATGAAAAGGTGGGAGGAGGGTGTGGTGGTTGTCCAGCTCCCACATAAGTTGTCATATTAGGGAATTCTGGCTTGAACACAGTTCTATGCTTTTAAGTTCTTTTTCTTACAACATCATCAGAATACTTGAGCTTTTCATTCTATAGTCCTAGTCGTACATGATAAAAATGTATTTTTATCCAGGTAGAGGAAGTAACAAGAAAAACAGAAGTCTGTGTATTAAAGGCAGTTCACCAGAGGAAAGAGGTCATGTGAAGAATCTAAGTAGATAGAAATAAAGGAGCCCTGTGTCTCAAAAAGCAGGCCCTGTTCTTTGTTTCAGAGCTGGGTGATATGGAGGTACACTAGGAAACACTGCTTCAGCAAAGCACGGGATTAGGTATTAGAATCACATCACAGAAGTTAACCGCAGGGGGAGAGGATATGCTCATGAAAAATAGATGTTAATTAATTTCTTTACCTCCCAACAAAAGAGAGAACGCAAAAATAAGCTACAGAATTATCTATGACATCTGAATTCATGAACTGAGTATAATATGTCTTTTCCCTGTTAGTTATTTTTCTGTATTATATTTGTGGTATTAAGCTTTTGATGTTGACAATCAACCTGATTTTGAACTTAATCCTCTTCCTTTTCTCCTCATTGACTCTTCAAGGTACTTTTATCCCATTATCTAAGTCCATGCTGCCATATCTAATTTGTTGTTTCTATCCAGGTTAATGGAGTATAGCTTCCATTCTGACATGCAGACAGGTGACACCAACATGATCATAGACGTGCTCATTTTCT